>NC_137793.1:33102544-33702544 GCF_963383645.1 Muscardinus avellanarius | reverse complement strand
CCCCTCCCTCATCACTCCACCAACCCCAAGCTTCCCACAGCTAGGGCATGCACATTTCTAACCCTCTCATAGGCGGGCTGGTGGTAGCACGAGGCGCTGCATCACTGATCATCCATAGGGCGCCTGATAGGGCTCACTGCGCAGGCTCAGGGCACCGCCAGCCTCGTGAGCCTCGTTACTTGGCAACATGCCTAGGCGCCATCTTGAGCCACCGCCCTATCCCAGTCTAGCCGAGCGGGCCCCGACAAAACATAAAATAAATTAGTAATTATATTTGATGTATATGGTATAAACATTCCCAATCAAAGCCAAATATTATCAGACAGGATATGGAACAAATTATAGGCTTCTTACATGATACACGTTATATAAAACTTGAAAAGAAAAAAATACAAAAAAGACAAATGCAACATAAACCAAATGAGAGTTTATGTAGTTATATTAATATCATACAAATTAGATTTTAAAACAGCTAAATATATTATTAGAAATAGCAAAAGTTAAGAGTGACTCCTAAAAGCAATCTTCCAAGAAATATGCTTCTAAAGTTGTACATACCTCATAAATCACACTCCATATCTATATAAAGCAAAATTGATCAAACTATCAGGAGAAAAAGTTCACAGTCAAAATGAGATTTCTAATCCTAAAACGAAGAATATTTTTCTCACTAAATGATAAATCAAGAAAAAAAGTTAAAATATAGAAAACTTGGGTGCAATAAGTAAAAATGACAGAGTACGCATATATACAACTTTGTAAGCAGAAAATTCAGGGCAAACATTTTTTTCAAGCACACAGAAAACAGTATCCAAAAAAAAAAGCCATAAGCTAGGTCATAAGGCATATCTCAACAAATTTCAAAAGATTGAAATGATTCAGGACTTCCGGGAAGATGGCGACCGAGAAAAGCGGGGCTTAAGAGCCCCGCTGACAACAAATATCCATTACCACAAAATCAGCGCCTTTCAGAGCCAGAAAACAACATCACCAGAGAAACAAAAAGAATCACCAGGCTCCAGAGAGAAAGCGAACTGAGAACGGAGCCACAGAGGAGATCCTCAAGCCCGAGGACGCGGCAGACGCGGCAGCAGCGCCATACTGCCGGCGAATTCACGGGACGGCCACAGCAAGCCGAGGGGAGCCGCTGCGGAACAGCCAGGCGGGATTTCTCGGCGCAGAGGACATCTAAAGCTCCCAATGTCTGAGCTCAGCACACGCTGCGGGGATTCAGAGTGGAAATCAAAACCAAGAAAGAAAAAAAAAAAAAAAAAACGCCAGCCCAACAGCCGAGGGCGTAGCAGCGGCGCCATATTGCCACCGGCGGCAGCAGCACGGAACTCACTACAGCTAATCTGCATCTGCGTACTCAAGAACAGTGAGTCAAATTGCGGGCCACAGCGGAGAAATCCCAATACTGTACTCACTGGGACTTGACCCAGTGAGAGAGGGGCGGTGGCGGTGATATCACACCATAGGAGAACGTGCAACCTGGCACCCCCCACGGTCTAGAGCAGCCTCTATCGACTCTCTGGGTCGGAGACTCTGTGATAAAACCCAGTAAAGGAGTAGTGGGGTCTGAGATACTACTGACTCGAGATCCAGAGCACCTTAAGTGAAGTCATAGTGACCCAAGGGAGGAACCCAGAGAAGGCACAAACTTCCGAAATCATGGGAAAGAGGAATAATGCTGGAGCAATGAATGCTCACAACCCCACAACATCAGAACCCGATAAAACAGAAAATCTGAGATTTCTAGAAGATCAAATCAGGAAAATAACTGTAGAAATAATAGAGGTGCTTCGAAAAGAACTCAGAGAGAGCCAAAAAGAGATAAAGGATGCAATTAATGAAGTAAAGGCCTCAATTCAAAGCACAAACAACCGATTAGAACACATGGAGAACAGAATCTCGCTCTTAGAAGATGATCATTCCAAAAATGAACGCATAGTTTCTAATCTAGGAAAAAATATCCGACAGCAGGAATCTGACATTGAAGAAATATGGGCCCATTTTAAGAGAGCTAACCTAAGAATAATTGGAATAGAGGAGGGAAAAGAAAGTGAAACTAAAGGGATCAACAATCTCTTCAAGGAAGTAATAACAGAAAATTTTCCAAACATAGAGCAAGAGGTCGATACGCAGGTCCAGGAAACTTATAGAACTCCCTTTAGACAGGATCAGAGAAGAGGATCCCCACGCCACATAATTGTCAAAATGACCAATGTGGAAGCCAAGCAGAGAATCTTAAAGGCAACAAAAGCAAAGGGCCAAGTGACATTCAGAGGCAAACCAATTAGAATCACTCCAGACTTCCCAAACCAAGTCATGAGAGCCAGAAGGGCTTGGAGTAACATATTCCCAATTCTGAAAGAAAACAACTTCCAGCCAAAAATTTCCTACCCAGCAAAACTTTCTATCAAATTAGATGGAGAAATAAGAAGCTTCCATGACAAACAGAAACTGAAGGAATTTATGTCTTCTAAACCAGCACTAGAGAAAATACTCAAAGAGATTAACTACAAAGAAGAAATAGGTAACACACATCAGAACTAGAGAAACAAGATTTTCCATCCAACAGACAACTAAGATTGGTTATCTGTGGAGATTCATTATCTATGTTAGTCTGTTACCTATCTCTAAAGGGTATTGTTTGCCTTTATTGTTGTTAATTTTTAGGATTTCTAGTTGGAATATTAATATACCTTCAGATATAGCATTTGGAAATATTTTATCCCATTCTATTAGTAACTCTTAACTCTGTTTACATTGTCTTTGGATATACAATATGTTTTTTATTTTTTAGGGAGTTTGTATACTCTTCTGTTGCCTGTGCCATTGAAATCATAACCAAGAAATCACTGCCAATTTCAATGTTGTGAGGTTTTATGACCCAGATTTTCTCCTAAAAGTTTATAGTCTTAAGATTTATATTTAGGTCTTTTATCTATTTTGAGTTAATACTTGTATATGGGATTAGGTAAGGGTCCAATTTTATTCTTTTCCATGTAATTATTATCTTTCAACAATATTTAGTTAAAAGATTATTATTTCCACCACCAAATGTTCGTGGAAACCTTGTCAAAAATAACTTGACAATATAGGGAAGAATTTAGCTCTAGGCTTTTATTTAACTCCAATGATTTATATATCTGCCTTTAGAATAGTACTACACTGTTTCAATTATTGTAGCTTTATATGGTTTGAAATCAGAAAATATATATCTTCTAGCTTTGTTCTTTTTCAAGATCGATGTGGGTACCTAGAGTCCATATTCCATATTAGGATAGATTTTTTTTTCTGAAAAATAAATATATAAATATATGATAGTTTCACCTAAAAAATAGAAAAAAATAGATTCTCTGGTAAGAAAGAAAGCAAAAAGAAATATTGAAATGTTATCTTTAAGTCATCAAAAGCTTGGTATCAGACAAATGAAACTGTTATGAGAGATTATCATTTTTAATTTTGGATAAATTGCTATAATACTAGATGTCAACTACTAAGCCAAGCATAGGAGGGGGGGATAGGGAGAGAACGGGGTGGGGATCGGGTGGGGGCTGACTGGGCAATGTGTGCATGTATGTCTACAAAAGTATGTATCCCACTATGATGTATGAATACAGTGCACCAATTAAAAATAAATATGAAAAAAAAAAAGAAATAGGTAACACACACCAGAACCAGAGAAACAAGATTTTCCATCCAACAGACAACTAAGATTGGTTATCTGTTGAGATTCATTATTTATGTTAGTATTTTACCTATCTCTAAACTGTATTGTTTGCCTTTATTGTTGTTAATTTTTAGGATTTCTAGTTGGAATATTAATATACCTTCAGATATAGCATTTGGAAATATTTTATCCAATTCTATTAGTAACTTTTAACTCTGTTTACATTGTCTTTGGATATACAATTTTTTTTTATTTTTTAGGGAGTTTGTATACCCTTTTGTTGCCTGTGCCATTGAAAACATATCCAAGAAATCACTGCCAATTTCAATGTTGTGAGGTTTTATGACCCAGATTTTCTTCTAAAAGTTTATAGTGTTAAGATTTATATTTAGGTCTTTATCTATTTTGAGTTAATACTTGTATATGGGATTAGGTAAGGGTCCAATTTTATTCTTTTCCATGTAATTATTATTTTTCAACAATATTTAGTTAAAAGATTATTATTTCCCCCACCAAATGTTCGTGGAAACCTTGTCAAAAATAACTTGATAATATAGGGAAGAATTTAGCTCTAGGCTTGTATTTAACTCCAATGTTTTATATATCTGCCTTTAGAACAGTACTACACTGTTTCAATTATTGTAGCTTTATATGGTTTGAAATCAGAAAATATATATCTTCTAGCTTTGTTCTTTTTCAAGATCGTTTTGGGTATCTAGAATCCATATTCCATATTAGGATAGATTTTTTTTGAAAAATAAATATATAAATATATGATAGTTTCACCTAAAAAAAATAGAAAAAAAATATTCTCTGGTAAGAAAGAAAGCAAAAAGAAATATTGAAATGTTATCTTTAAGTCATCAAAAGCTTGGTATCAGACAAATGAAACTGTTATGCGAGATTATCAACTTTAATTTTGGATAAATTGCTATAATACTAGATGTCAACCACTAAGCCAAGCATGGGAAGGAGGAATGGGGAGGGAATGGGGTGGGGATCGGGTGGGGGCTGACTGGGCGATGTGTGCATGTATGTCTACCAAAGTTTGTATCCCACTATGATGTATGAATACAGTGCACCAATAAAATAAATAAAAAAAAAGAAATGATTCAGATATTTCACACATATTTTCTGACTTAGATGCAATTAAACTAGAAATTAAACAAAACAAAAAGGAAAGAAAATATACACATGTCTTGAAATAAAATAGATGACTTCTAAACGTTAGGATAAGCAGCCCAGTCATGCCAAAGATGGCGCCTTTCCGGCTTCTCTTCCGGATTGTGCTGGTTACCTCATAGCTTGCCAAAGGGGCCACGGGATGCCCAACAACCAGTCCCCTGATAACACACTCACTGGGGTATGAGCCACCCAATCAGTAAACGCCCCGTACTTTGTGCAATCTTCAGCTGTGAGCGGAAGCTCCCTCCTCCCAGCTGCCTGATATAAAAAGGAGCTGGGCTGTCTTAATAAAGCTGCTTGCTTGCTTGCTTATCTCCGACGACTGGCCTTGGGTCTTTCCTGCGCCGACCCCCCTTTATTGGTCCCGAAGACCCCCAACCCCCTTCACTAAATAACTCATAGTCAAAAATAGAAATGAGAAAATAAGATAGTATATGAGTCTAATAAAATTCTTATACATCAAAATGTAGAAATTATGAACAAAGCAGAGTTTACTTATTTATGAACAAAGCAGAGAGTTTACACATTTACATTTATTTAAAAGAAATAAAACTTGATTTAGTGTATTTCGACACAGTGCAAAAGGAACAGAAAATTGAATTCAGATAAAGTACAAGAAAGAAAAAAATATGGATAAAAACTAGTAAAACACAAAAATATAAAAAAATTCGAGAACTAAGGCCAAAAAGAGTTGTTTCTCTGAGAAGATGTAAGTACTTTTTAAACCAATATCGAAAATAAAGAGAGGAAACACAAATAAGCAATATCAGATGTCCCGAACAAATTTTTAAGGTAAAAATAGTGCCAAATTTAAACAAACAAAAAGAAGAACTCTCAAGTTATTTTATAAAGTTACCATAAAGGAAATTATACGCAAGGAAATCCTGAAGCCAATTTTACTCTTGAATATGAAAGGTTGAACTCAGAGATGAAGGAAAGATGAAATCATAATATTACAGTGATACATACATACTCCTACTTATAGCAGCACAATTCACAATAGCCAAATTATGGAACCAACCTGGGTGTCCATCAACAGATGAATGAATTACAAATGTATGGGATATACACACAATGGAATTCTACTCAGCAATAAAGAAGAACAAGATTATGTCATTTGCAGGAAAATGGATGGACCTGGAGAACATTATTTTAAGTGAGATTAGCCAGTCACAGAAAGTGAAGGGTCATATGATTTCTTTCTTGCGGAAGCTAGGGAGTAATCAGGGTACCAAAAGGACTCCAGTTAATGGAGGAGGAAGTTCAGTGAAGCCAGGGAGGTGGTCTAGGAGGAAGGGGGGAGGGAGGATCAAGGAAGGAATCACTCACATTAACATAATGTAGTACATGAAAGTACCAATCTCATGTCTTGTATGGGGAAAGGGGCAGGGGAGGGAGCAGGGAAAAGCCCACCAAGTGATGTGTGCATGCCAACATCACTATAAACTATATAATATACCAACAAATGTATTTTAAAAAGATGAAAACATGACCATACTTGACATATTTCATTGCTCTTTCAGATCCACCCTGCTTAGTGCAAGAGGAGAATAATTCATAAGGACTGCATCTAATGAACTACTTCATCTGTGTTTGCCCTGTGGTCGGTATTACTTAGATATTGGAAGAAACAATGAAATAAAGTCTAGTTTATTAATTCCTCTGGTTTACGCAAGCTCTCTCTTTCTTCTGGATCTCACAACCACTCCCAGTTCTCAATCCTTTAGGCCTGGGTACACTACGAGGGCTCCATTATTATATTACTTGTGGCTTCCTTATTTTTAACCCCACATGTCTTTAGCAACACTTTCATAAAGTTGTCTTTAAAATACCCACTTTGATTAGGTCATTTGTTTTTGCCAGAACCCAATGACAGTGTAGGGTTTATTCAAAAAATTGCAAAGTTGACCTGCTGCCCTAAAATTCTTCAACTGATTCACACACATCAGAATAAAAAAAATTATACAATAATCTCATTAGATGCAGAAAAAGCATTTGATAAAACAGTATAGCCGGTCTAATGTATATATGTTTTTTCAGCAAACTAAAAAAAAAGGGGGGGGAGGACTTTTTAGTCAGGATATCTACAAAAATATGTGTAGAAAGTCATACTCAAAATAGAGAATATTGAAGGTTTTCCTTTTGAGATTGGAAATAAGGATACACAGTATCTTTATTATTCATCATTATACCAGCAGCCCCAGAAAAAGGTGAAGAAACTAGAAGAGATGAGACTACCATTATTTACAGGAAATTAATTTGTATATGGAGAAATCCAGACACTATCTGATAAGGGACAATGAATAGTTATTAAATGTAGAAAATTTTCAAACAAAAGATCAATTTAAAAAATTAACTGCATCTATAAAAACATTGGAAAATAAAAATTTTAAATGAATCTAACAAAATAGCCACAGAAATTCAAATATTGAGAACAAACTATAAAATTTTTATGAAGAATATGATACAATTAAATAACTTTGAGGTTTATACAAAAAGTAAACAAATAGAAGAGTCCAGAATTTTAAGACATGTGATTCTATGGAAAGTTGGTTTATGATAGAGATGACACTAAAAGACATTGAGAAAATTATGGACTAGTTGATGAAAAAATGTTTAAACAATTGTTATTTTGAGGGGGGAAAAAGCTCAACGTGTTACCTTTGTTATTCCACTTATCGAAATCAATTCAAGGAAAATTAAAGACCTAAATTTTAAAATAAAACGTGTTAGAAGTCAAAGCCGAGCGTGGTGGCAACACTCCTATAACCCCAGTACTTGGGAGATTGAGACAGGAGGATTGCAGGTTTGAGGCCGATCTAAACAACTTAGCAAGACCTTGTTTCAAAATAAGAAAGGACTAGGGGTATAGCTTAGAGGTAGAATGCCCCGGGGTTCAATCCCTTGTACCAAAAGAAAAAAGTATTGGAAGTCAAGATATGCAAGCACTTTCACAACCCTGGTTGAAGGAGAGGAAACCTTTTTCAAAAAGTAAGCCCCGGTGTGGTGGTGCACGCCTATGAGCTCAGCACTTGGGAGGCTGAGGCAGGAGATGAGCTTCAGCAATATAGCAAGACTCACAGCAACCTAGCAAGGCCCTGTTTAAAAACAAAAAGTAAAAAGGGCTACAGTGAGCCCGGCGTGGTGGCGCACGCTTGTAATCCCAGTGCTTGGGAGGCTGAGACAGGAGGATCAAGGTTCACAGACAGCCTCAGCTACTTAGTGAGGCTCTTTGCAACTCAGTGAGACACTGCTTCAAAATAAAGAATAAAAAATATGACTGGGGGTGTAACTTAGAGGTAGAATGCTCCTGGGTTCCATTCTCAGTACAAAAAGGGGGGGGGGGTTATGGTGAAACTCAGAGGTAGAACACCCCTGGGTTCAATCCCCAGTACCTCTGAAAGACTGAAAGGAAACAATGGCCCATTTAAATTTGATAAAATTTAAAACTTCTGAGTGGTAGAAAGAAGTTGCTTGTGAAATTTAAGCAACACACTAGAAGGAAATGGTTTAACCAAAGTAGACATATAGTAAAGTTCCCTTAAATCAAGTAAAAACAAACCCAACATATACACAGTGGGAAATGGGTTAAATGTGATGATAAATGGATTCATAAAAATGTTGATACTAGTGGCCAAAGAAATGTAGAAGACACTTCAGCCCTCTGGTAGTGAGGGAAATGGACTTCTTGGCTGAACTAATTTCTCTGCTATATGAACTGGCTCCATGAACCCCTCCTTCTTGCCCTCTCCCCTCTTGCTCTGTCCTTCTGCACAGCTGTACAGAGTGGACATTTTCATACTAGGTACGCGGCTTGTCCGATGATTCTGAGATGTGCTCCAGGCACCTTACAATTGCAAAGACTCTTCATGGAGTCAGTGTCCTTAAGACTAGTAACCCACTGTGTCTGCCTCAGGGGCTTCGCATAGACCTGGAATAGAGGTGAGTGGATGGTAGTCAGAACCTATGCTCACTGCAAAACCTTCAGGAACCCTCATGCAAACCACTCTACCTACCAGACAGCGGTTTGGACTTCCCCGGGATTTTCAGATATAATAAAAATTGAAGAAAAATAGCCAAGCCTCAATTTCAAAAAAAAGTAACATCATAACTAAATATACATAGTAGAGAAAAACAGGAGAATAAACCTTAAATGTAATTTTTTTCCTCAGAGTTTTTTTAATCTGTAATAAAAGAAGCATGCTCTCAAAAGTAAACTGTTTTGGTAGTTAGATGTTAATTTAATATGTATGTATTTATAATTCTTATTAATACATATTTAGTACATCTACTTGATTAGGTATTTATATGATATATGCAAAATATATAATGTATACAGATGTATACACATATACATAAAAGCTGAAATTTAAAAATATACAAATGAGGGTAGGGAGGAATGGGAAGAGGTTAATCATTGGGTTCTAAGTCACAGTTAGGAACAAAAAGTTCTGGTGTGCTGTGGCACAGTAGGGTGACTATAGATTACAGTAATGTACTATACATTACAAATCTCTAGAAGAAAAGGATTTGGAAAGTTTTCACCATAGAAAAAAAAATGATGAGTGGGCCAGGCATGGTGGTACATACCTGTAATCTCAGATTTGGAAATCTGAGTCAGGAAGATTGCAGATTCAGGCCAGCTTCAGCAACTTAGTGAGCCCCTATTTCAAAATAAAAAATAAAATAGGGCTTGAATGTAGCTTGAAGGCAGAATACCCCTGGATTCAATCTCCAGTATAAAAAAGGAAGTAAAGAAGAGAAGGAAGAAAAGAAGAAAGGAAAGACAGGAAGATGGAAGGAAGGAAAGAAGGAAGAAAGGAAGGAAGGAAGGAAGAGAGGGAGGAGGGAAGGGAGGAAGGAAGGGTATTGGAGGAGATAGGTATATTTAACCGACTTGAACATAACACAATGTATATATGTATCAAAATGTCATGTGCTACCCCATTAACATATATAATTTTATTTTTTATGTATCAGTTAAAAATAAATTTAATTTTAAAACAAAATGCATCCAAATGATAATAAGATAGAAATAAGAACAAACTCATATACAACATGAATTAATGAGATGGAAGATTGAATGAATGGCTTACCCAAAACAAGTGCAAAATGGCAAAGAGATGGAAAATATGTAGAAAAATTGAATAGTGGATACACACAAATATGCCTATTGTATCATTATTGTAATAGTAAAAAATTAAAATATTTTAAATGTTCTTTTATTGTTAAATCATTTATGGTACACCATATCTACTAAATAATACACTGTGTTCATTAATCATCACATATATTATATATGTCACAGTAAAATATGGTGCAATCATACTTGTTAACTATTACATACATATAACAGTTACTTTCAGTTAAAAATAAGTTCTTTGCAGCTGGGCGTGGTGGCGCACGCTTGTAATCCCAGCATTCAGGAGGCTGAGACCTGAGGATTGAGGTTCTCAGACAGCCTCAGCTACTTAGTGAGGCCCTCCGCAATTTAGTGAAACCTGTTTCAAATTAAAGAATAAAAACTAGGGAAGGGAGTGCAGCTCAGAGGTTGATTGCCCCTGGGCTCCATCCCCAGACCTGCAATAAATAAATAAATAAATAAATAAATAAATAAATAAAGTTATTTGCTTGTGTGTGTGTGTGTGTGTGTGTGTGTGTGTGTGTGTGTGTGTTACTGGGAATTGAACTCAGTGGCATTCTGCTCTGAGCTCCACCCTCAGCCTGATTTTTTATTCTTTTTTTTTCGGTGGTACTGGGGTTTCTGGAAGCCCTTCTACCTCTGGGCTACACTCCCAGACCATATATATATATTGGAAACAGGGTCTCTTAAGCCAGTGAGGCTGACTCTGGACCAGCACAATCCTCCTGTCTCTGCCTCCCAAGCACCACCAAGCCAGGCTTTTTATTCTTTGTTTTGAAAAAGAATCTCACTAAGTTGCAGGGGGCCTCACAAGTAGCTGAGGCTAGCTGCAAACTTGCAATCCTCCTGTCTCAGCCTCCCAAGCAAGCCCAGCTGTAAACAAATAAATTATTAGGGATTTTTAACCTGTAAGTAAAAGGTTGCAGGCATTGATTCAATGGCTCTGGAATGTCAGACACAGCGTGCGCCTGATTCCTTGACCTTTCTCTTGTTGGGGAGGAATCATGGCCCCTGCAGCTCCACCAGCAAGGAGGAGGAAAGGAAAACAGGGAGGGCAACATCTGCACCCAGAAAAAAAAGCTTCTCTGAAATCCTGGCAGGTGTGTGCGGACATCTCCCTGGTCACAACTGTCTCAATTGGCTGTGCAAGAAAAAAAGGACTCTGATAAACTCAACTTGGGTTTTTTTGGGGGGAAAATGAAGGAATTTACATGTAACTTGGAAAAAATAAAAGAGCAGCCTGCAAACTATCACAGTTAGTTATACCAGAGTGAGAAAAGCATGGATCATTTTAAAATTTTTCTATGGGCTTTGTGTATGTTTTCCCTGCACTAAACATGTTTATTTCAGTAATCAGTAAAAGCAGCAAGTTGGTTTGTATTAACTATGTCATTAGCTAAGAGAAGCTGTATGTATCTTGGAAGGGTGAACAGTCAGAATAATTTCAGGACTCAATACTCTTTGTTGGAAAATCTGTTTTATTTCCTTCAGGAATTTTCCATTCATTTGCTTGCCTTGTATTCATTTATTTGTTCGTTTTATTGATTTCCAACATAAAAACTATTTCATAATCAGGCACTATGGAAAGTAATTACTTAGAGGAATATGTGTTTAAAATCACCTGTTTGTTTCCCATTTTGTTGCATGAATTCACGCGATTGCTGGTCCACTTGCTTGATCACCACTCCCCAGGCATGGGACAGCATTCTCTTCCAGAGAAAGCCAATATATTACCTGAAGCTAATACTTCTTACAACTGTCTCAAATTAACATTTAGCATCACAGAAAGTAGTCTGAATTTCCATCGTGCTCTGTTCTCACTCACTTTCTCTGTTTTCCTGCAGCTTAATGACCAAGGAAGCAGAGGCAGGTCCTAGGATGGAAGATGAAATCTAACCGATCCATTCCCTCTGGAGGCTCACCCTCTAAAATGTGTTGCTTCCTCCCGGCCACTTCCTTTTCAGGGCTGTTAGGTTGATCTTCAACTTACTGATGACTTCTTCCTCGATAAATCAGAGATGAAAAAGTGTATGAAGTAAGGCCAGAGGGAGTCTATCATGCATTTCGTGCCCCGGAGCTTCCATTTCATACCTACAGTCTCCTGCAGGTGATACAGCTCAACATAGTGAATTTTGAATGAATTTAATTTCTTCATCTGTGAGAATGCCAATTCATATTTATCTCACTAAACTGCTATGAAAAAATAAGTGAAATATTTAAATTTTAAAAATTTAGAATATTAAAGAACATGATTCAAAAAGAGAAATGTCTTCTCTTCTTCTCTCTTACTAGTGTTGAGATACAAGATAGAGGAGCCAACTCCTGCTTCTAGAATATACAGAAATTTCTACAGAATACTTGTAATTCTTTGGGGCTATGTCAAATTTTTAAAGTGTTTCCTATCTTTGGGGTCATCAGTTTTCATAATCTAAAGAACCATCAGTATCTTTTTAAAGTGCATTATTGATTCAGGAAAATTACTTCAATCTCCAAAACAAAAAAGCTATTTTTTTCTGTTGGCTAGGACCTTCCCTAAAATTTTAACTCCCAGAGTTACCAACAGTAAGGAGCAAATTGTAGGATCAAGAATATAGGTAAAGA
Organism: Muscardinus avellanarius; assembly: GCF_963383645.1. Taxonomy (NCBI): domain Eukaryota; kingdom Metazoa; phylum Chordata; class Mammalia; order Rodentia; family Gliridae; genus Muscardinus; species Muscardinus avellanarius. The sequence goes on along the minus strand of NC_137793.1, from coordinate 33,689,939 downwards.
GTAGGAATGAGATAAATGTAAAAGCAAGATTACATTGAGATTTCATCTCCGGTGTTCTTGGCAATCATCAAAAACATAAACAATAAATGCTGATGAGGACGTAAGGGAAAAGGAACACTTATACACTATTCGTGGGAGTGTAAACCAGCACAGTCACTATGGAGATCAGTGTGGAGGTTTCTCAAAGACTAGGAATGGAACCTCCATATGACCCATCCATTCCACTCCCCGGTATCTTTCCAAAAGTATTCAAGTCAGAATACTATAGCGATATATGCATACCCATGTCTATAGCAGCACAGTTCACAGTGTCTGCCAACAGATGAGTCGATAAAGGGAATGTGATACATACACATGGTGGACTTTTACTGAGCAATAAAGAAGAATAAAATTATGTAATGTGCAGGAAAATGGATTAAACTGGAGAACATCATGCTAAGTGAGAAAAAGAATCAGAAAATCAAAGATCGCAATGCTTTCTTTCATATGTAAAAACTAGAAGGAAAAAGGGAAAGAAAGGGTAACTGCTGAAAATTATGAGAGAGACCAGTAGAGTAGTGAAAAGAGACTGGGGAGGGAAGAGGGAGAGAACGGGGAGGTTCAGGGAAGGAAACAGACCAAATAATGTTACTATATATATATGCATCAAAATGAATGCACCACAATGAAACTCATTATTTTGTACAATTAAAATGACCAATGAGCCAGGCATGGTGGTACATGCCTGTAATCCTCACACTAGGGAGGCAAAGACAGGAGGATCACAAGTTCATGGCCAGCCCCAGCATTTTAATGAGGCCCCCTGCAGCTTAGTGAGGCCCTCTTTCAAAATTCAAAAAAAAAATAGGGCTGGGGGAGTAGCTTAGAGGCAGAATGCCCCTGGATTCAATCTCCAATTACACACACACACACACACACACACACACACACACACAAATGCATTGACAAAAAAAAATGTTTAAAGAATATTGGTAAGAACTAGGAGTAGAATAAAGTATTTTGTGTGTGTGGGTTTGGGGATGGAATCCAGGGCATTTGACCTCCAAGCTATACCCCCTGCCCTGTTTTTTATTCTTTATTTTGAAACAGGGTCTCACTGAGTTGCAGAGGGCCTCACTAGTAGCTGAGGCTGTCCATGAACCGCGATCCTCCGGTCTCAGCCTCCTAAATGCTGGGATTACAAGCATGCGCCACCACGCCCGGCTGAGAATAAAGTTTAATCCAAGAATTTTTCTGGTATCTATGCCTTAGGAGGAAAAGAGTGATACTTTTCTTTGAATAAAAAGTTTCTGACTATAAGCTTAAAAGGGTACACAAAGCTGCCATTTCAAGAAGGCTAAAAGCAATAAAATAAGACCTGCATATAGTTCTAGGCATATTAATAGAATCTCTTTCTGTCTTTGAAATTCTGATTGAAGCATCAATACAACTCTCATTTTACCAAATTAGAAGATCTAGTTAATTAATTGACTTTGGTAAATAGCACATTACATGAGCACTTTTTGAAAATATAAGGAATAGAAGCTTTAATTAAGTTCTCTTAAAACTGTCTTTAAACTTGTCTTAAAAATTATAATAAATGGAGAAGGAGAGAAAGTGAGTGGGGCCTAGAGGGAAAAGCACCAGGTACTAGGTGAATGTATATTTCTATCACACTAAACCTCAATCTGTTGTATGGTTACAATGCACCAGTAAAAGTACGTTTTTTTAAAAGATGCTAAAGAACAAGAAAAAAATTGTATTATTAAAGTAAAATTAATTGACCAAGATATCTTTGTTGGGAAAAAATATATATATATATATATATTAGGTGTTTCTTCTGATAGGGAATGAATGATTCTTTTGTTGGTTTTTGATTTTGTTTTGTTTTTTTTTTTTTGTTTTTTTTACTGGAAATTGAACCCAGCGCATTCTAACTCTGAGCTATACTCCCATGCCTTTTTTTTTTTTATATTTATTTTTGAAACGGGGTCTTGCTAAATTGCTGATGGTCTCGCTAAGTTCCTGAGGCTAGCCTCAAACTTATTATCCTCCTGTCTTAGTTTCCCAAGATTCGTGTTACAGATACACACCACCACTCCCAGCCTTTTTCTCTTAAGTCATATATTGGGTGGTAGTGTGTAGGGTAGAATAGCTCTGAGAGAGGGCCCCTCTACCAAGAAGAAAGATTATGTAAGCGAAGTTGGTATCTGGTCTAACCAGCCCTCTATCTCACCTTTCCTCCATCTGTGTGACCCAGTGTTTAATCTCTTCTCTTCCCAACAAAAGCTGACTTAAAATTGAGTACTGCATTAGGGCATCATTGAAATCTCAGGATAAATTTAATTTTTAGTTATTGTCTTTAAATTGTTTCCCCAATAAAGATACGAATTTCAAGTGTTGATCTTAGTCAATAGCAACGCTACCTAAGTCAACCCAACCAACATTACCTAAGTCAAGGTGAGCAAGAAGAATGTTAGCAAAAAAGAGAAGACATAAATTTTAGGTGCTACACATTATTAATATTAAACTTAACCCCAAAGTTAGTCTTTTGATATTTCACTTTCCTTTATAAAAATAGGGTAACTCAAGCCTTTTTCACAAAATTTTGTAATAAATGACCAATATGTTAGAAAATCCAGGAAATGCGGGAACTTTTGTTATTTTCCTTTTTGTACCCTTCTCATGCCAGTCATTTCTTGTTATTGTATTTCTCTCTCTAGCTAATGATCTGCTCTCTACTCATTATATTTAATAATTGAAGTATCAAGTCACATTTTTGTGTCCAAATTTCAGCTAACACTCCCACGTAAAGAAAAATAAGAGGCATAAACAGGATCCATGAATAACACACCCACATTATTCCAGCACCTCTCATGGCTCTTTTGAATAGAAATCATTAACTCGGTGCCAAGATAGCATCCTTTTGTTCTTCTCTGCTTTTTATAGATACTCTGTCAAATCTCTGAATACTTTCTTTTGTCTTAGTGAAACATAAAAGTTAAAGAATACCATTGCATAGAAAATTAACATGTTCGTAAAGCAACTGCTAACATCAGATTAGGAGGAAAGATTATACTTGAAGGCAGATGCCAGCACCCTAAATTAGACTGCTGTCAAGTTTCTAGTTATTTTATTGCTGCTTGACTCTTAATATTTGAAATTAAAACTTTTGATATGTATGGAAAATGCTAAGGTGAGAATATATTGTTTTTTTCTGTTTCTCTTCACTTTCAAAATAGAGACTGAGGAGTTTATTTTACCCAGAATTTAAAAAACAGTAAATAAAAATGAGTGCTGAGGTATATAGGAACTTTTAAAACTAAGAAAGGCAACATGCAAAAACACCGTATCCATTCCATTATTCTTTCATGATGTAGTGTGTGTGTGGGGGGGGGTTAAAATCATGATGAAAGAGGCAAATTTGCATGGTGATTGAGAGCACCTTCTGTAAGATCAGACAGGTGAGACTGAATCCATTCCCTCCTCCCAGCTGTGTATTATTGAGCAAACTATTATCTGTAGGGCTCAGATTCCTTAATCTGCAAACTGGATCCACTAACAGGCACTAACTCAAACAGCAATGCATTAGTAGGCATTTAACCTTGATTTATATGGCTTCATTTTTTTTGGAAAAAAAAGAACCTGGAATATAAGCTAAACATTTAAATATATCAAGCCAAACAAGGCAGATGTTTTGAGTTCTTAGCAACAATGAAAGGATTTTTAATACCCTTATTATCTCAAGCCTCATAAAACAGTCCTTTCTCTCTCCCCCAGCAACCTGATATCTTCCTTTAAAATTTCACAGAGAAAATAGAAGAAACTTCATCATTTTCCCACAACCAAGTTTTAAAACCTTCCTGTTTCAGCACCTATGTTTCCATTTCCTTTCCTGTTTTAACAAAAGATATGAGCATATATCTGCTCATGGCCAATCTCCCCACTCTTGCTCTTAATTAAATTCCTTCTCACCTTTTTTAAGGCCTATGAAATGCCAGTAACCCGTTTCTCCTGTTAGGATACAGCCCTAGTATCTCTCATATTAAGATCAAATAGGTAAAAAGCACTAAAGCCATGTCTTACCACCTATTTCTCAGGGACTATTCACAACAAAACCTCTCACAGACGTCTTCCTGTTTCTTCCTCACTAATTCCAGCCACTCTCGCCTGACTTTTCATCCCATCAATGGACTGAAGCTGTTAATGTAACTAGTGAGTCATGTGGCCACAGCCAAAGGGCTCTCCCTTTACTCATCCACTCTAACTTCCAGCTTCTTCAATAAATGGTGTTGGCAAAACTGGTTAACCATATGCAGAAAAATGGAAATAAACTCCTGCAGACTCTCTGTGAAATAATCTTTATCATTCTCCCCATTTCCTAGATGAGTCAATTGATGCTAAGAAAGATTTGCTCGAAAATTTGCCATTAGATTCTAGTAGGACTAGTGGAACCTAACAATTGTGAAAGCTACTGATGATAATTTCTGGGGAACCGATGTGGTAGGGAAGGAATTGGAGTTCAGGGTCAGATAATAAGTTCGGATTTAAAATCTGCTGCTACTGCTAAATATGTAGTATAAAATAAACATCTGAAACGTCAATTATTAATCTTCTTTCCATCCCTCTCTTTTTTATTGATGTATAATATAAAGATAAGAGCATTAAAAATTTACATCTTATACGGGGCGTGGTGGCGCATGCTTGTAATCCCAGTACTTGGGACACTGAGACGGGAGGATCTCAGGTTCATAGCCAGCCTCAGCTACTTAGTGAGGCCCTCTGCAACTTAGTGAGACCCTCTTTCAAAAATAAAGAAAAAAATATGGCTAGGGGTATAGCTTGAAGGTACAATACCTCTGGGTTCAATCTCCAGTACCACAAAAAAGAAAGAAGAAAGAAAGAAAGAAAGAAAGAGAGAGAGAGAGAGAGAAAGAACTAGGGCTGAAGGCCAGATATGGTGGCGCACACTCGTAATCCCCACACTTAGAAGGCTAAAACAGGAGGATTGCACAGGTTCGAAGCCAGCCTCAGCTATTTAGTGAGGCTCTCAGAAACTTAGCGAGACCCTGTTTCCAATTAAAATATAAAATAGGTCTGGGAGTATAGCCCGGAGGTAGAAAGCCTCTGGGTTCTACTCCCAGTACCACCAAAAAAAAATTATATAAATATATATACTATATATATACATATATGTATATGTATTGGTATAGGTATAGGTATAGGTATATGTATATATATGGCTGAAGGGGTAGCGCGAAGGTAAAATGCCCCTGTGTTCAACCCCCAGTTCTGGGTAAAAAAAAATTCACATCTATTTGGAAGCTACAGTCAAAACTCATGTTCAATTTTGCCATGATATTTAATTCAAATGGAATTTGAAAATGAACAAAAAATCACTTAAATATCAGCTTCCAATTGCTTACTTAAGAAAGTCAAACTTTATCTGTGTGAGCAAACAATTCTCAGTCAGGCTCAAACACATTAACCTTTTTATTTTTGTTTTGCTTTGTTTTGTTTTGTTTTGCAGTACTGAGGATTGAACCCAGGGGCATTCTACGTCTATTAAGCTAAACCCCCCAGCCAGAACCTGCGATCTTCTTGTCTCAAGATGACACATTAACCTTTGACTAAGTGCTTGTCAAAGTCTCTGGCTTACTCGAGATATTTATCTAGTGACTGCAGGAATTTCCTCATGTTTTAGAAACAGTCAAAATCTATGAAAAGAACATGGGCATTGGAGTTACACAAAACAGAACCACCATGTTCGTTTCTCTAAGTACTAGCCTATTCATTCATTCATTCATTCATTCATTCACTTATTTGGTGCCAGGGATTGAACCCCAGGAGCATTCTATCTCTGAGCTAGACTAGGACACCCCCAGCCCTATTTTACTTTTTATTTGGAAACAGGATCTCACTAACTTGCAGAGAACCTTACTAAGTAGCTAAGACCTGTGATCCTCCTCTCTCAGCCTCCCAAGTACTGGGATTACAGGGGTGCACCACCATGCATGGGTAATACTAACCATCTGCCTACAAAACGTACACACCTTTCCAACCTTCAGTTACTTCATTGTATCTTCATAGACTTATAACAAAATGGAATAAGATAAAGCATGTAAGCACCCTGTAGAATACTCAGGCAATACAAATGCTCAACAATTAAATGAGAATTATTATTTTTAGTTTAGTTTGTTGCTTTCATCTATCAGATGGAGATTATGCCTTCTGTTAGTGCGAAGGGAAATAGTTGTGGCATATTCAGAAAGGGCTATTAGTGCTACAAAAATAGACTTCTGGATTAATTAATATATGGCAGTTTTCTTATCAATCACCCACTTCACTAGGTCATTCATGTTTTGATTTCCATAAGGCAACTTTGTGCACTTCAGTTCAATGACTATTCCCTGAATATTGAATGGCCCTATACTAGGTTTTAGACTTTTTTTTTCAGTACTAGGGAATAGAACCCAGGGGCATTCTACCTCCGAGCTACAACCCCAGTCCTATATTTTATTCTTTACTTTGAAACAGGGTCTCACTGAGTTGCAGAGGGCCTCACTAAGTTGCTGAGGCTGTCTGCTAACCACAATCCTCCCATCTCAGCCTCCCAAATGCTGGGATTACAAGCGTGTGCCGCCACGCCCAGCTCAGGTTTTAGACATTTTAAATGGCTAAAACTTGCCCCTGAGCTCAAAGGGAAGATTTCTGAGCAATGGGGAAGTCAGTCTGATCACAAATTCCATAAGGACGCTGGAGGACTTGCTCACCTGATATAGAATCTGCTTATTTTTAATGCAATGTTGCAGAATTTTACTGAATCTCTGTCCAAATTCGACCTTCCTATTGATTAAGTCCAAATTTCTCCTACAATGTCAGTCTTTCATGGTCCTATTTATTCTCTACAAAGATGTTCAGAATAGTTTCAAAATGTTTTTTCTTATTTCTCTTGTATAAACTTATGCCATTTTTATAAATTCAAACTTGCCATCCATCTCTCTATGAATCCTATCACCTATTACATCCTTTATTTTCTAGCCATCTTTGCATGAGCTAAATATTAAGAAACAAAAAGGTAAGATTAAAATCAGGAAGAGGTTCGAAGAGGAAGAGAATTACAATAATCAGATACAGAAAACAAGTTCTTGGAAGAATTATCAGTGAAGACATAATTATTATGCATTAACACCCGACAGCTAGCATTGGTCCAAGGAAGCTGTCTGTATTCTCTGAACACTTCAGATAATGTAGCATTCATTTATACATTTTTGATAGCTCTTTATATAAAGTATGTAAAGTAATTTTGTAGCAATCTATTATCTGACTGAATTTGCTTTAATTGTACTTATGTTTGAAGCAATTTTTCCAAGTCCTAAAGATACTTCCAATCAAATATATAGCCTATATCTAACATCATCAAAATGATTAAAATTAATCAAAATATTCCTCTGTTCCTTCTTGGTTATGTCTCTGTTCTGTTTATAGATCTCCAAACAGTGTTTTCTGGTTGGATCAATTGAAGCTATATAATTGCCTTGAAAAACACATTCAGCCTCCAGGAAGGAACATCTACTGTTACCCTGCTCAAGCCGAGGCTGTATGAACTGCCAAGAAATTCTGTTGAAGAAATGCTACAGACCTGAGCTAAAATTAAGGAAAAGTTACCAAATGAAAGCAGCCTGTTAGACAATACAAAAAGAACCTATCACATATAATCCACATTAAATTCTCAATGTTTTTTCAAAGAATTCATACACAAGTGAAAAACATTTTTGAGTTTTTCTGAGCTAACCCCCACCAGCATGCTCTAAGGCCAGGGACCCAGAGCGGCCTCTTTGCTACTTTCCAGTGATGAATTTACCTCACCTCTGTGCAAAAGCAAACCTCACTGATCCCAGAATGTTTTTCTTTTTCTTTTTTTTTTTTTTTTTTACCCACTTTCTTATAACTCCTGCTTTGGGGTGACAGCATACTAATTATCTACTTGCCACATGAATGAACTGTTTTGCTGGCAGCTAGCTAACTAAAATATCAGAGCCATTCTTCCATAATCCCAACACAAATAGTCCTATTATAGAAGGAAGTCCAGTCCTTTTCTCATAAGCCATCAAATAGCAATTTCGAATTTTACAGTGACAGAAAAAGACTGGGCAACTAAAAACAATGGAGGAAAGTATTCAACTCGCCACTTCACTTCCTGGCTCTACAAGAACTTTTGGGTGAAAGAAAACTCCATCACAAAGCAAAATGAAATTGACCCACAAGACAGTGGGATGAGGAGGCCACACGAGGCCATCCCTTGGAAGGGGGTGGTCTTCTTAGGTTCATCTAATCTGCAGCCTTACGGGGCCCAGGGTGGCGTCAGGCTGCTTCAGGAGAGATTTTGGAGCTACAGCATGTGCTACAGGGGCTGCCACACAGCAGCAGTGCTTCTTGCTCCCTTCACTCACTGAAAAAAAAACAAAAAAAGTTACATTGGACAAGTGTTCAAAAGGCAAGGAAGAGAGCAGGCGGGAAGGCGGGAAGGCTGTTTTTTTTTTTTTTTTTTTTTTTTTTTTTGGTGGTACTGGGGTTCCTGGAAGCCCTTCTATCTCCGGGCTACACTCCCAGACCTATTTTTACATTTTTATTTGGAAACAGGGTCTCCTAAGCCAGCGCGCGGGGCTGGCTTCGAACCTGCTTGATCCTCCTGTCTCCGCCTCCCAAGCGCGGGGATTACAAGCGTGCGTCACCACGCCCGGCGGGAAGGCTGTTTTTTTAAGACAGGCCTTTGGTTAGGTGTATAGCAAACTTGTACCTACTGGATAACAAGTATTCATGGAGTCCTTTGGTGCCTCCGGTTTTGTGCCAAGAACTGGTTTGTCATGGAAAGTCTGAGAATTAAACCCCGGCCCTGCACCAGGGGGAATATTTAAGAGACATTAATGTTATGAATGTATACAAAACTATCAAATTTAGTATCAAAGACATGTGTGGGAAGGGGACAAGAGGGGGACTTGGTGGTGAGGGCACCATGATCTGTGTGCATGTATTTGTCTGACACTCTGTACCCTAATATGATGTAGAATTACAATCCAGCAAATAAAAAATAAGATAAAATAAAACTTGCTTGAACAAACGAGAGAGAGGAGAGAGAGAGAAGAAGGGAGGGAGGGAGGGAGGGAGGGAGAGAGAGAGAGAGAGAGAGAGAGAGAGAGAGAGAGAGAGAGAGAGAGAGAGATACAAGTGTTGGGAAATATAAGCATTCTTAAAATCAACTGGGGAAAAGAATACCTGATGAGGACAAATAGGTTAGTGAGGAACGGTGAGGAGTGGCAACAAGTTTCCCAGTCCTCTGAGACTGATAATGGGTTCATATCTGGACACCTGGAACTGATGGGAGTCCTGATTTTATTCTGTTTTATAGAGATTTCTTGGTTTAAATTATAACATAAAACTTTTTCTAGAAGTTTTACATTGAAAATGCTGTTGCAAAAAGTAACTGTTAACATACATTTTCTAAACTGTCAACAGAAGTAGAAATGGTATTATTCAGCTGTTTCTAATAACAAACAGTATGTGAATATGCAGCTTATTAATAGCGATTCTACAAAGGGCTAAGTGACTATTGGCCTCATTATAGTCGTCTCGTGTGTAAATTGAGCCTAGAACAGGACTAAGAGCACCAAAAAGAAGTAAATAGTGTCTTTACTTCAAAATCCTTCTCTACATGACTTTTATTTTAACTATAAAGGGTGGGAGAGACACTATTGTATATATGTCTCAATAATGTGGTGAATACATTCCAGAGAACAAGAGAGCAGGTGGTAGGGTTCACAAGATTTTGCTGATGTAAAAACAAAACAAAACAAAAATTATAAAACAAACAAAAAACCCTCAATGGTTGTTCTCCAACAGGGAACATCAGCGGGAAGGGGCAGCCCATGAGTAACTCTACACGTGAGCAGGTTTCCGTTTGTGAAACTCCTTATCCCTGATATAGCACCTGATCAACAAAGTGTTCATTAAGCTCTCATGGGTGGGCCTTATGAGAGATGCTTCAACCAAGGAAGGCTGTGATGCTGGGAAGCCATCTACACGAGATGGTACTAATCTTCAGCTGTTCCCCAGTGGCGATGGTCTCTATGCACCAGGAATTTTGATTATGCCAAGCAAACTAATTAACTATAAAATGTACACTCTTATCAGAAAACTAGTTTCCTTGCATGGTAGAGTTACTCATTATTGGCTTTTTAGATTTTGAAGAATACCTTTTACAGGAAACATTTCTTTCATTGATTTGATTATCAGATTTTTGTTTATTAATATTCATGTTGTGGGATTTTAAGGCAGTATTTGGATGTCAAAGCCAATTATCTTTTTATTTTTCATATTTATTTATTTGTTTATTTTTTGGTGGTGCTAGGGATTGAATCCAGGGGCATTCTACTGCTGAGATACACCCTAGTCCTGTTTCATTTTTATTTTGAAACAGGTTTTCACTAGATTGATGAGAGTCTTACTACTTGCTGAAGTTGTCTTTGGACCTGCAATCCTCCAGTCTCAGCCTCCCAGGTATGGAGTTACAGGCTTGCAATACCACACCTGTATTGCAATACCACACCTCATCTAATTATCTTTTCATTTAACATTTTTCTTCTTGCAGTACTAGGGATTGAAGCCAGAGAGGGATTGAACCCAGAGCTATATCCCCAGCACTATTTTATATTTTATTTTGAAAATAAATAGGTCTCACTTTTAGGGTCTCACTAAATTGAAGAGAGCCTTGCTAAGTTGTTGAGGCTGGCTTTGAACCTACAATTTTCCTCTCTTAGCCCCCGCCCCCAGTACTGGGATTACAGGAGTGAGCCACCACACCCGGCTTCATTTACTTCTTACTCTCATTGATAAGCCATAGTGCCAATATGTAGGAGCTTATGTCTCCTGTTCTGTATGGAATGAGAACATAAAAGTCCAGTTCATCTAAAAGCAATACCGAACAATAAAGTTATAACATAGAATTAAAGAAAGGGGGAAACTGAGGCTTATCCTTCCTTGCCGTAATTCCTGTGATGCTATAAAAATGCATATTTGACAACATACAGCAATAATCAAGCACATATATTAAAGCACAATCCTTATCTCTTACAGTTAATATTAGCAATGCCAAAATAGAAAAAAAATATCCTATCCTTTTCTATTCTTTTTTTCATGAGCTACCCAGTTGGAATCCAAAGAAATGGTTTTGCATTAAAATGTAGATCACTATCATTCAGAAGGAAAGCTGATTTTGTCTCTTGGACTTATGGAAAATAAATCAAGGACTAATATGAGGTGGAAAAAAGACTTAGATTAGTCACAGTTGATCTCCTTCTAAAGTGAATTTAATTTATTCAACAATGTAATTCTCAGAAACCCATTGAAAATAGTTACTTTCATCAAAATACAGTGCTATATTTAATTAACGTGGCTACCTAACTTTAAAGGATAATAAAAAATTATCTTTTAAGTAAAATTTACAAAAAAAATGCAGAATTGAAGAGCCTTGCCCACACAGAGGAGGTATCTTCAGCCTGGTTTGTGTTGACGCTTCCATCCCTCGGTGAGGCTGCATCTGGCTGATTTGTGGATATCCGAGCTCTAATTTTTTGAAAGCCCTGTCGTTCCGTAAGCACTCCACATCATAGCTCTGCTTCAGGTCAGTATTCTGCCTGCACAGGAGCTCCCACTGTGCTCTAAACGCAGACCTGGCTCGTTCTCTTCTCTATCACTCTTTCCATCACCACTTTAAAGGGAGACAGATGGTTTGAGAAAGCATTTAGTACATACTTGTTTGTTCCACAGATATTTGTCAGAAGCCTACCAGGCACCGCACTGCTTGCTAGGGATACAGCAATGATAAGACAGATGTATGTCTTTGTCTACACGGAGCTTAGGAACTAGTAAGATAAAAGAGCAGACGGGCGTGGTGGCGCACACTTGTAATCCCAGCATTTGGGAGGCTGGGACAGGAGCATCACCGTTCAAGGACAGCCTCAGCTACTTAGTGAGGTCCTTTGCAACTCAGTGAGACCCTGTTTCAAAATAAAGAATAAAAAATAGGGCTGAGGGTGTAGCTCGAAGGTAAACTGCCCCTAGGTTCCATCCCTAGTACCACAAAAATTAAATAAATAAATAAATAAATAAATAAATAAATAAATAAATAAAATAAGCAAATCCTATACTAAAAGCTAATGGGGTGCTGAGCACTTTGTATAGGGGAGTTCCAGGTGCTTTGGGAACCAGAAGCAAGAAGGTGACATTAGCCTGTAATCCCAGTACTTGGGAGGCTGAAACAGGAGGATTACAAGGTTGAGACCAGCATGCAGTAATTTAGAAAGACCATTTCTGAATTTAAAATAAAATGTCTGGAGTGCATCTTGGAGGTATACTGCTCCCTGGGTTCAATCCCCAGTACCATCAAAAATAAAAAATAAAAAAAGGTAAAGGTAATTCGAGGCTTGGCAACTGAGCAGGAGTCGTTAAATATCTTATTCTGTAGTCTATATTTATGTGAAGAAAACTAATCTAAGAAATATATATTTTTTGCAGGTCTGGGAATGGAACCCAGGGGCCTTCAACCTCTGAGCTACACCCACTGCCCTATTTTTTATTCTTTTTAATTTAAAACAAGGTCTCACTAAATTGCGGAGGACCTCACTAAATAGCTGAAGCTGTCCGCAAACTGCGATCCTCCTGTCTCAGCCTCCAGAATGCTGGGATTACAAGCGTGCGCCATCACGCCCAGCTTAAGAAATATTTAAATGCTTCTGTTTGTCAGTCTATGTTTCCAAGTACCCCCAAACCAAAACATGCTTAGCTTAAACAATAAAAGAGCCAGGTGAGAGGCTTCTTAGTCAGAGGTGAGGGATCTAAACACTTGAAATAATTGTTTTTTCTTTTCATCTTAACCTCAGTTCTTGAATTTGTTTATGAAAACAACCTTTAAAATATTGTTTGTGAGGCCGGGCGTGGTGGCGCATGCTTGTAATCCCCGAGTTTGGGAGGCAGAGACAGGAGGATCGCGCAGGTTCGAAGCCAGCTGCGCTGGCGTAAGAGACCCTGTTTCAGAAATATAAAATAGGTCTGGGAGTGTAGCCCGGAGGTAGAAGGGCTTCCAGGAACCCCAGTACCACCAATATATATATATATATATTGTTTGTGGGTTTTGACATTTTTTAAATCACATTTTTCCTGCAGCCTCTGTTCTCAACATGAAAAGTCAACACAGAAATTCACTCCTTCATTTTGGAGAAGCAGTTCTTAACCCAGGGTACAATTCAAGGAACTCATAAAATTATATCTTTACTTTCATCTTTACTCGCCTAACCTCTAAATAGCACAGAGCATTTCCTTCATTATGAATGCAGGCAATAAAACACAGAAGTACTGTAGAACATATTTGGCACTGATAGAAGCCAAAGATATTTTCATATTTTCATATTTCATTTGAATATACTTCAAAGATTAGTTATTGTTTCTGTTGTTGTTTTTCTGTTGTTGTTGCTGTGGTTGTTGTTGTTGTTTCACTCATGGCAGCGGACATGAGACCTGCCATAAGGTCGCACGTCACTGTGATCTTTCTATTCACGACCACTCACGATTGGTCAACTCCTATTAGAAAAAGTTCTGCCATTACCCAAGGCTGACAAGTTCTCACTCCATCAGCCTAAGCCCCTGTGCTGCTCTCTGCTATTTACTACTGCAATTGTTTACTTACCAAGACATAGACAGAGGTATATCATCATTGCTGGTTAAAATTTTTCCAAACTTGAAAGTTTCAAGATTCCTGAAACTTCTAAGAAGGTTCACCTTGTTGTATTGTGGCATAGGAGTGTCTCAACAAGCTTTACCCCTGGTGTATCTTTTAAAAATACATCTTACCAGATGTGATGGTGCACACTTGTAATCCCAACATTTGGGAGGCTGAGACAGATAATCGCTGTCTGAGGACAGCCTCAGCTACTTAGTGAGGCCCTTTGCAACTCAGTGAGACCCTGTTTCAAACTAAAGAATAAAAAATAGGGCTGGGGTGTAGCTCAGAGCTAGAATGCCCCTGGGTTCTATCCCCAGTACCACAAAAATAAATAAATAAATAAATAAATAAATAAATAAATAAATAAATAAATAAGTAAATACATAAATACATAATAAAATACATCTTAATTTTAACTTGCCTACATTTTAAATTATATTAGCCCATTCAGACTGCCATAAAAAACTGTCATGAGTGATGCAGCTTATAAACTGTATTGCTTACAGATCTGGAGGATGAGAAGGGAAAGACCAAGGCATTGGCAGACCTGATATCTGAAGAGGGCTCACTCTCTGGATGATAGATGATACCTTCCGCCTGCATCTTCAAAGGGCAGAAGGAGCTAGCTAGCTCCTCAGGGTCTCCTCTAGAAGAACACTAATCCCATTGCTGAGGGTAGGGGCTTTGTGACTCCATCAGTCCCGGGCTCTTCTCTCAGATACTATCACATCGAGAAGCGAATAAATTTGGGGGTAACACAAGCATTCAGATCACAGCATAAAATCTGCTACCTTGTTGTTTAATGCATTAATAAAATTCATTTTAATTTTTTATAATTATAATGAGTTTTCCTTGCAATTGTGTGTTTTTAATTTTATATATTTAAAAATATTTCTCTGAGAAATTTATAGGTCATATAAAACTTGTAAAGGGACAAAAAAAGATTAAAATTTCTGATTTCCATTACTGCTGTCCTGATTACATTGTAATTATAGCACTGAAAGGAGACTTTCCAGAGCTTCCAGAAGCAATGTTTGCCTTGTACTGGTTAAAAAAAAAATGTATATTTCTGTAAAAAACACAGTAAAAGTGACCTCTTCTACTTACTATATTGTCATGTTTCTACAGGCATGCAACTATGCAATCATCAGCTTGCTTTGTTCACTTTTTACATTTTTATTGAAATATACCATAGAAATTTGCACAACTTATAAAATACCAACTATACCAAGGTGAACATGGCATATAAATGCCATCCAGTCAAGAAATAGAGCACCCTAACATCCCAGATTCCCCTTCATGTCTTTTCCTAATCACTTCTCCTCCCCAAAGGTTAGCACTCTCTTGATTTCTAGTACGATAATGTGCTTTTGCCTAACACTAAACTTTGTATAAGTGAATAAACACAGCTAAAATTCAGCAAGATTTATGTGTGCAGCTATAGTCCATCCATACTTGTGATGATATAATAATCTATTGTATAAATATATTTGATTTATCTGTTCAATTGTGAATAGACGATCGATTGTTTTCAATATGGGGTAATTTCGTGCTCTTATGAATATTAAATGATTTTAGCACATGAGAATTATTAATTTGTATGAAAATAGTCAATTTTAGTTAATAAACTGTTTTCTAAAGTGATTATTCCAATTTGTATGACCATCAGCAATGTATGAAAGTTACAAAAAGTCTACATTCTTGCCAACATGTAGAATTACCAATCTTCTTACTTTTAACTATTCTGAGGTGGAGTAGTATTTGTTGTTTCAAGAATATTTGTATAAAAGTTCTATGCCAGAAGCTAACATACCAATTTTCTGAAAAATATGTCTTAATTTCAAACAACCCTCATAGACAAATTTTTTGGTTAAATATATGGATGCTTATGTGACAATTAAAGCCATTTTCTCTTCCATTTCACACAATTGTAAAAGAGAAAAGTCTAAATTACTTCTATCTATCCATCTCTGTAAGAATTTAAAGATAATCAACTTCCACATGATGCCTGATCCCCAGGATCTCACAGTCAGAAAGAGGAAGCAGACCAATGAACAGGTGTTGATGAGGCGGTCAGAAAGAACTCATGGAAGCACAGAAGATGGCTTTGATCCTGTTTCAAGAAGTCTGGAAAGCAAGCTCTACAATTAAACATAAAAAATGAGTAAGCACTAAATAGGTAAATGAGAAAATTAAGGAGAGAGGCAACTGATTATTTATAAATGAATAAGTAAGCCCAAATACATGGCTGATGCCCAAAGTAGATGGCAGATGAGACCAGAGTTTACCAAGGGCCAGATCATTGGGCCTCTGTAAGCCACACACAGAATATGATTATCATTTGGGATGCTAAAGAAAGATTTCTTTAAAGGAAGCTATGTGATTAAATTTGCATTCGGCAAAGTTTTCTCTGGCAGCAATTTGTAGAGCACATTGCTGTGGGAAGAGGACATACCCAGAAGCCAGGGTGCTAGTTAGAAGGCTGCTGCAGCAACTCTGGGGAAACAGGATGCGGTTATTTAAGGACAGCTGTTACTAGAGCGGCAGAATGCATGAGAGGTAGCCTGTAGATTTAAGATGAAGAGAGGAATTCAAGACCCAAACTAAGACAATTTAGTGATGGAGTCAAATCTCCATGGATATTGAGGAAGGCGAAAGAGAGAAGAGTGATTCTCCAGGGGTCTTGGGAAGGTGGCAGCCTGTTCATCTCCTCCCCCCTCAACCTCATATGACCAACTCCCTAAGGAACTGATGGAAATGAAATAAACAAGATGGAACCAGAGGTACCTCAGGTCCAAAGGTTCTAGAGAATGGGCATGGAGCTGACGTTGGCAATACAGTGGGAGGGAGTCTGGAAGGCTGTTTGAAGCTGCATACAGGGATTCATCACTTCTCCCTTGTTTCTGCTCCCACATCAAGTTGGGCATTGACACTCCCTCCAGGGCTTCCAACATGGACAAATGGCCCAAGGATTGGTTGGGTCTGAAGGTGCCATGGTGTAGTAATGAGGTAAGAGGAATCAACTATCCCCCTCATCTGCCAAAAGCCATCCCAAATGAGGACATCTCAGTAGATCACTGTTATTGTTAGGTACAAAATGGTATTTTGAAGAGCTCGTAAGTTGATGCTTAGAGTTAATATAATTAACCTGAGAGTTGTATTCCCCAGTGGTGGATAAATCCATTCAAATGGATTTCCCTGGGTGGTGGCCTGGGCTGGGTCCCTGCCTTGGGGATTATATATGGTTCCTCCCTGTGCTCTCTGTCTTGATTCTGTTGCCCTGATGTGGGAAACACAGCCCGTGTTCTCTCCCTCTCTATGTTTGCTGCCACCATGCCATCCAGAGATCTGCATTCCCCAGCCTTACATGGACTGAACTCAAAACCATTTAGAAAAGAAATCTCCCTTCCTCTAAACTACACGGCCAATTTTTTTTTTTTTAGATTATAACTATATGAATGCTGACCAAAGCAATTACAGTTCTGAGGAATAGTCCTTCTCCAACCACCCCTACCCCACTGACTTTCATTTTAGCATATGTGAACCTGTGGAAACTAGACACAACTTTAGAAAAAGTGGGAGGAATTCCTAAATTGATAGTTTCTGTGACCCAGTGGACTGGAGCTTAAATTAGAAGCTAATCTGTTATTGCAGAAGAGTTTACTTTTATTGCCTTCTAAATTGGAGTCAGACTTGCATTTTCTACAGTTGGGTGCTTTTACAACAAAATGCCTGGCAATCCATCTGGAGGGTAAGTTAGAGATCCTTTAGGCAGGTGTGAGGAAAGGGTAACAGGACAGAAAGTGGGGAAAAACAAGGCAGTACAGTTCAATGGCAGTCCACAGAATTTAGTTTTAAAAGAGAGAAAATGAAAACAGAGATCCGCTAACGTGCATGAAAGAAGCAGGCTGCTCAAGAAGCCGCCAGAGTTCCCCATGAGACAGAATCGGGAGGAATGGCATTGAGTGACTGAGGCAGAAGAGTGGGGGGCACAGTCAGAGAGTGGAATGCTTACATCGTAGGAAAAGCTAGAACTTAGGGCAGACATCATTATTTTTATTCTAAGCTCTACCATTTCCTTTACATATGACCTTAAGCAATTTTCTTAACCATTTGGAGCCTATTTTTCTCTCAGTAGAATGGAGGTCATCATAATAGCTACTTCATAGAGTCCATTTCAGAATTAAATGAAACAGTATATCTAAAAGTTATAGCCCAGTGCCCTGGTGCACATAGTAAACACTTAATCCATGGTAAAGCAGGGACTGATATGGAATTCAGAATGCATGTCCAAATGTGGAGAAGGGAGTATATGACAGATGTGTAATGGCACTTTAAGCCTTTGGCATTACGGAGGTCAAGAATACACTGAATGAAAATCCTCATCAGCTCTAAATGCATGCAGCATGATCTGATTTGCAGTAGAGGGGCCTCTGTGAGCAGGATACCCAACATATGTCAGCAAAGGAGGGGTGATCAGACAGGCAGCGGTAATCACATGGAGGAAGAGTTCGATCCTCAAGTAGCAGGGATGCCTGGCGGTGTGTGCTTCCACTCCTATGCCCGCTGGGAGTTACTGTGGGGAGATGTGCAGCAGCGTTCACTTGCAAAGATCAAGAGGAGAGGTCCTCAGAGAGAACCAGCTTTCAGTAAAAGCTCTCATGAGACAAGTGTTCCCGAAGGCAGGAGAAGGGCTGGTGGATTTTGTTACTGTGGATAAAAAGCCCCAAGGGCCAAATGTAGAGGTTTGGGAGTAAGGGAAGCCCAGGAGATGGGGAGTTACTGAGAGAGCCCAGACCAGGGCATCCATCAGAAGTGCTCTTCAGGGCCCTAGAGCATCCTACAGATGATCTGTAACCTTTTAAAAGGCTTCAATGACTCAGACTGTTCTGTGCTGTTATAGCTGGAAAAATAAAAACCCATTAAGGCATCCAGATTTGAAAGAATTTCAAGTAGAGCAAATTTCTGATGCTAAGTAGATAATCAATCGAGTTGATAATATTTATCCATAGCGGCCGTGCTACAACATCCCAATAAAACCTTGAAACTTTCTAAGGAAAAATGCATTTTTCTACCCCAAAAGTATCAGAAATTACTCAAATATGTCCTATATAAAACAAGCACTAGCTGCTTTGCTTGGCGAACCTCAGGAGCTGAGAGGCAAGGATTGCTTTTTAGCAGACTACTTTGGGAACCTCATTTCCTTCAGTTCAAAAACTGGGCATTCAAATTGTGTTTAGCGTACCTCTCACCTGTGGACAGGGATTTGTGTTGTCCAGGACATGGTCATCTCAGTGCCCTCGACACCTTTCGGAGGAGAGAGGAAACTGTCTGGAAAGCACACTTGCCAAAGTCAACTCCAACTGTGGCTTTGCTTCAAATTCCAAGAGCTTTTCAAACATAGAGTTGGTGCTGCCAAAGCCAATTCCTGCATATGAAATAAAAGAAACATCCCTAATGACAGCCACAAATAAAGATAAAATCATTGTTAGGAAAAAATAAATAAGCCTCATAGAAGGGAGTTTTAACAGGATCTATTTTCTATTCAAATTCATTTTATTGCTGACTCCAGGTGAACCACATGAAGGTGAGCAATGATCTTTAAGTCTTGTACATCAGAGATAAATTTTGTAAAACAAAAAAAGAAAGGAAGAAAAAGAAAGGAAGGAAGGAAGGAAGGAAGGAAGGAAGGAAGGAAGAAAGAAAGAAAGAAAGAAAGAAAGAAAGAAAGAAAGAAAGAAAGAAAGAAAGAAGAGGAAGAAAAAAAAAGAAAGAAGCTTTGCAGACATCTGTCTGCCAGGACAAGCAACTTCAGACCGGGAGAAACTCTTCAGCTCATTTCGATATTTGGAATAAACCACTGGCTGCCGGCTGGAAATAACTTCTTGGGAAGGATTTCCTGAGACACTAATATTATGCTCGGAAATTCAATACTGCTGAACAAAGAGAGCACTGTTGCCTAGTTTTGCCACACGTCCACTGCACCTGGGCACTCTACTGGATGGGATTCCAAGGCCCTTTTGAGCTCTACTTGAAGTTGCAGGAGTGTACCTCAGTGAGCAGCAAGAAGAGCTGCCGCGTTTGCACTTAGGAGAGAGAAGGGACTATCCTTAATTAAGCTGACTTACTATTAAGTGATGCTGACTCACACTAAATCCAGAAGAATTTACAAAACAGTTCCCTAATTGAAATTCCAGCCTATCTTCCAACTTTTTAAAATATATTTTAATTGGTGCGTTGTAATTGCACATCATAGTGGGGTCCAAAGTGAAACAAAGCTACATGCACACAGGTCTGCGTTTCCTTTCAGAAACCATCCTAGCCGGGCGTGGTGGCGCACGCTTGTAATCCCTGCACTTGGGAGATTCAGACAGGAGGATCACACAGGTTCGAAGACAGCCTTAGCTACTCAGTGAGGCTCTCAGCAACTTAGTGAGACCCTGTTTCCAAATAAAATATAAAATAGGTCTGGGAGTATAGCCCGGAGGTAGAAAGCCTCTTGGTTCCACTTCCAGTACCACCAAAAAAAAATTTAAAAAGAAACCATCCTGCTACCCACCCCTCCCCATACATATCAGTGAAATTGGTAATGATGCCTTTGTATATAAACATAGAATTATTTTAACTTTTTCCTTCATCAGTTTTTTTCCCCAAAAAGCACATAGGCATGGATGTCCTCAAGTGAGATATTTTATGTTAGTCAGCCAAAACGCAGATCCTTGACAGGTCCAAGTCCTTCCTGCTAGACTCTGCACCTCAGGCATGACCGCCACCCTTTCTAACATCTGCAGAAATAAGCATTTTTCAAACAGTGAATTATCTTTCCCACTCCTCTCTGTTTCTCACCTTCAAGAGCCACACCACCCCCTCAATCTCCTATAGGGATTGTTGGTCAAGTGGATGTGGCTGGCTTCATTTTGACATGCTCAAGTGGGAATGGCAGAAAGGGTTCAGGATCCCTGGATCCTATGAAGTTAATGAGACTTCAGATAGTGAAGATGGCCATTCTCTCATCCAATACCCTGTGTATTATAAAATTAAAAATTGTGATCTCTTCCTCAACTCTGAGAGCTC
Source organism: Muscardinus avellanarius (assembly GCF_963383645.1). Taxonomy (NCBI): domain Eukaryota; kingdom Metazoa; phylum Chordata; class Mammalia; order Rodentia; family Gliridae; genus Muscardinus; species Muscardinus avellanarius. The sequence goes on along the minus strand of NC_137793.1, from coordinate 33,669,109 downwards.
CGCTTGCCCCACTGGAGTTGCATATATTTTTCATCTATATTTATAAATATATGAAAGGTTGGTGGGGAAAAATCAAATCCCATTCTGCCATATTTTCACTGATAAAATTCACTGATTTCTCCTTAGGAGTACCACTACTTCCTGATGGTTACAGAGGGGATGAAGTATTCTGGACTCTAACAGCAGACAATGAGTTCCCCAGTGTGGTTAGCTCTTGAGATGCCATTCTACAGAATCTTCTGTTTGATTTTCTATGTTGGAGTTCTCCAAAGTCTTTACATACAAAATCTCCATGGTCTTATCCCAGATCTATTGGCTGGTCCCTTAGGCTTTATTGTCACTCTATTGCTGAAGAACTGTGGGAGGGACTAAATGGCTTGCTGCATTGACTTTATAGATTTTTCATCCTTACCCAAGATCTCTTCTGATCTCCTCTTCTCTATTCCCTTTTTCAGGGACAACAGGTTGTTGTTTTTTTTTCTCATCATAGAGAAGTCTGCTTTAATATGGTATGGATAATAATGGAAGTATTCTATGAATGAATGGGTCTTCTGTTCTTCACCATTAAAATGTACCACCCCAGTTTCCTGGTACACTTTGTACCAGGATGAAGAGATCAACCAACACCCAATGAGATGCAAGAACCCCTTCCAGCAGGCAAAAGCTGTTATCTATCCAGGACTCTGAATTCCATAGCAAAATCTAAGTCTCCAGGCCATTGCTCCTGCTGTCATAGTGTTTGATTTAGTTTTTCTATTGTACATGGTTGTACTGATCCACTGTGTCCAACAACCAATAATCCACTTTGAGCTTATTACTCAAGTTACCAGAAAATTGGTCCCTTTTGTCCTGTTAGATACCACAAAACAGACAATACATAGCCAAAATTTCTTTATCCCCTTTAAAAATAAGACTCTATGGTAAAATTTATCACATACACAGACTAAGAAATTCATATACTGGCTCATAGAGATGTCACTTCATAACTATCGGGCTGGCAAAATTAAAAAGAGCTCTAACAATTATTTCTGGTATTGTAAAGAAAAACATATTCTCATATATGGATAGAAATATGAACTCTTATATTTGTAAATATCTATTAAACTTACAAACATACCATTTGATCTAGAATTCTCAGTATTTTCCACAAGAAAAGGTATTTTGCAAAACAATGACTGAAAACTGTTTTTATCTATGTATATGTATATTTATTTATGTGTATGTACATATACATACACATATATATAATCCCATTAATCTAAAGAAATATATGATGATGTTATTAATATAGATTATGGGCAGGGAAATAGTGGGATGGTATATTGCAGTGGAGGTGGGGAGAATAAAAAAAACAGTTATATTATACCTTGATCATAGTAGTGTATAGGAAGTTCTTTTAAGTTATTATTATGTGATTCATATATATGAATATTTCTTTTATTTTTTTTGTGGGTCTGGGGATGGAACCCAGGGGCATTTGACCTCCAAGCTACACCCTCTGCCCTATCTTTTTATTCTTTATTTTGAAACAGGGTCTCACTAAGTTGCGGAGGGCCTCACTAAGCACCTGAGACTGTCCGCAAACCATGATTCTCCGGTCTCAGCCTCTCAAATGCTGGGATTACAAGCGTGTGCCACCACACCCGGCAAGGGCAGAATCTTTTTGAACTGTGCTTTTCGCTATTACAAATACCCATGTTTCAGCCGGCCGTGGTGGCCCACGCTTGTAATCCCCGCGCTTGGGAGGCGGAGACAGGAGGATCGCGTAGGTTCGAAGCCAGCCACGCTGGTTTAGGAGACCCGTTTCAAAATCAAAAAAAGTATAATATAGGTCTGGGAGTGTATCCCGGAAGTAGAAGGGGTTCTAGGAACCCCAGTACCAGCAAAAAAAAAATTATATATATATATATAATTATATATATATATATATAATATATATATATGTATATATATATGTATATATATATTATATATACATATATATATGTATATATATAATATATATATATACATATACATATATATATATATGTATATATATATACATATATATATACACATATATATATATATGTATATATATATATCCATGTTTCATCCATACCTTGAAGACCTCCATAACACAAATGACCTTCTTCTCAAAGCATCCTGGCTTCCTCAATACTTGCTTCTCCCAGGTCTCCTTCATAGTCTTTCACACACAAAAATTTATATTATTACAGCACCTCCCAAAATGTCTCTCTTCCTCAACCAAAGAAACATATCGTCACTTTAGAAAAATCTTGTACCATTTATTCTGATAAAACAAACCTTAAAGAAAGCTGTGTTACCTTCCTCAGCCAAATGTAACGGGTAATAGTCATCCTGAAAGTATAACACTCAAGTATATATATAACCCAAATATTATTCACTCAAATATAATGAATGTAACACCCAAACTCCCCAAAAAATAACATTCCCTATTTCTTGGTAAGGGGTATCCTGAGTTCAAGTCATGGTATAAATAATCTCATTTCTTTTGTTGAGTTCAGAATAAAGCACATTTACCAGACATACATAATGATCTTAAAAGACTAACATAATATGGTTTCTTAACTCACAATCAGTAAAAGACATCCTCTTCAGAATGCTTTGGAAAATTTCATGAAATATTGCCATCCCACTCAGTACTTCTCATGTTTTGCAAATGATGGACGGCAAAACAGAAAGAGAATATGAGAGAACACGAGAAGGAAGCTGAGCTCAGCCTTTGTAATAGGAGCGCCTTCTCACAATAACTGACCCGCTCCTGGGGTAATGCACTGATCCTTTCGTGAAGAAAGGGGCACATGGCCTGGTTACTTCTCAGAGGCTCCACCTCCAATCCTGTTGCTCTGAGAATTAATTTTCCAACACATAAATCTTGGGGGGTGCATTCAAACACTAGCATCAATTAAGACTTTGTATCTGGCAAATGATTCCTATTTCTTTTACCCCATTCTGGGTGCTGTTGTTTTTGTTTTGTTTAGTTTTGTTATGCCAATCTTAGTAGCCTCGGCTTTTTCTGTTTCTACACAACATAATTGCAAAAGGACAGAGCTTGGTTGTATTTGGCTTCCAACAACATTTGACTGATATTTCTTCACTTCCCTATACAAGTTTTATGGGCCACTTCTCCACTACCTTAAACGTGTGTGTGTGTGTGTGTGTGTGTGTGTGTGTGTGTGTGTGTGTACATGCTACTGGGAGAAACTGAACAGGTGTGGCATCTTGAGGTGTCAAGGGGATGGCTCTACCACTGAGCTACACCCTCAGCCCTTTTCATCTTATATTTTGAAACAGGGCCTCACTAAGTTGCAGAGGCTGGCCTCAAACTTGTGATCTTCCTGTTTCAGCCTCCCAAATTCTGGGATTATAGGTGTGTGCCACCAAGCCTGGCTAATTTCTTTTTTTTTTATAACAATTTTTTTATTGAACATAAATAGTATACATTTACACTATATTTGGTGCCCTCCCCCCCCCGCCCACATTTCCCCCACCACCACCAATGGTTGTCCAGGTTAACCATGTCTTATTCATAATTTTACACATGTTCAAGTGTAGACCCTTATTAATCGAGACCGGCCTTCCTCCTCTCCTATCTTACCATCCAAACTTAGCTAGTATTTCCCCTTCAATATCTGGAGTCCCTCTGGTATTCTTTGTGTTTCCTAGTTTGGGCATATTAGAGGAAACATATGTATCTTCTTCTTCTGTGCTTGGCTGATGTCACTTAACATAATGTTCTCCAGGGCTTTCCATCTTCTTTCAAATGATATAATTTTGTTCTTCTTTATGGCTGAATAGAATTCCATTGTGTGTATTTCCCATAGTTTTGCTATCCATTCATCTGTTGATGGTGATCTGGGTTGGTTCCATATTTTGGCTATTACAAATTGTGCTGCTATGAACATAGGTATGCATATGTTGCTATATTTCTCTGAATTCAACCCCTTTGGAAAGATACCCAGGAGTGGTATAGCTGGATCATATGGTGGATCTATTCCCACCTTTCTTAGGAATCTCCACACAGATCTCCATAGTGGTTGAAATAGTTTGCATTCCCACCAACAGTGTAAAAGAGTTCCTCTTTCCCCACATCCTCGCCAGCATTTGTTGTTGTTTGATTTCTTTATGCTTGCTACTCTGACTGGGGTTAGATGGAATCTCAGTGTAGTTTTGATTTGCATCTCCCTGATGGCCAGTGATGAAGAACATCTTTTCATGTATCTATTAGCCCTTTGTATCTCTTCTTTTGTGAAGTGTCTATTTAGTTCATTTGCCCATTTCTTGATTGGGTTGTTTGTTTTGCCAGTGTAGAGTCTTTTGAGCTCTTTGTATACTCTGGATATTAGCCCCCTATCAGAATGGTGGCTGGTAAAGATCCTTTCCCATTCTGTCAGCTTCCTCTTAAGGTTATTGATAGTTTCCTTTGATGAGAAGAAACTTTTTAGTTTGATATTATCCCACTTGTTTATTCTTGCTTTAATTTCCTGAGCTTTGGGGGTTTTGTTGAGAAAGTTACTGCCTGTGCCAATATGTTGTAGTGTTGAACCTATGCTCTCCTCTACTAACTTCACAGTCTCAGGTCTAATTTCTAAGTCTTTGATCCATCTTGAGTTGATTCCTGTGTTTGGTGAGATATAGGGGTTTAGATTCATCTTTTTACAAATGGTTAGCCAGTTCTCCCAGCACCACTTGTTGAAAAGGCTGTCTTTTCTCCAGCGTATGTGTTTGGCCCCTTTGTCAAAGATTAATTGACTAAAGATGTGTGGGTTTGTTTCTGTATCTTCTATTCTAATCCACTGGTCAGTATATCTGTTTTTGTGCCAGTACCATGCTGTTTTTACTACTATTGCTCTATAGTATAGTTTGAAGTCTGGGATTGTAATGCCTCCTGCGTGTTTCTTGTTATTGAGAATTGCTTTGGCTATTCTAGGTCTTTTCTTTCTCCATATGAAGTTCATGATTGATTTTTCTAGGTCTCTGAAGAATGTCACTGGTATTTTAATGGGAATTGCATTGAACCTATAGATCAGTTTTGGCAGAATGGCCATTTTGATGATATTTATTCTGCCTATCCATGAGCACGGGAGATCTTTCCATCTTCCAAGGTCTTCTTCAATTTCTTTCTTTAATGTTTTATAGTTTTTGTTGTAGAGGTCTTTTACATCTTTGGTTAGGTTTATTCCTAGGTATTTTATTGGTTTTGAGGTTATAGTGAATGGAATTGCTGTTTTTATTTCTTTCATTGTGGATTCGTTGTTGGCATAAAGAAAAGCCACTGATTTCTTTAGGTTGATTTTGTAAGCTGTGACTTTGCTGAATTTGTCAATCAGGTCCAGAAGTCTTTTGGTTGAGTTCTTTGGGTCTTCCAGATAAAGGATCATGTCATCTGCGAATAAGGATAATTTTAATACCTCTCTTCCTGTGTGAATTCCTTTGATTTCCTTCTCTTGTCTGATTGCTGCAGCAAGCGTCTCAAGGACTATATTGAAAAGGAGTGGTGATAGTGGGCATCCTTGTCTTGTTCCTGACTGTAGCGGAAATTCTTGCAGTTTTTCCCCATTCAATATAATGTTGGCTTTGGGTTTGCAGTATATTGCCTTGATAATTTTTTGCAGTGTTTTTAACATACATGGGTGTTGGATTTTGTCGAATGCTTTTTCAGCATCTATTGCTATGATGATGTGGTTTTTGTTCTTGGTTCTATTTATGTGGTGAATAACATGTATTGATTTGCGTATGTTGAACCAGCCTTGTTTTTCTGGGATGAAACCGACTTGGTCATGATGTATTATTCTCTTGATATAGTTTTGAATGCGTATAGCTAGTATTTTGTTTACAATTTTTGCATCTATGTTCATTAAGGATATTGGTCTGTAGTTTTCCTTTCTTGGGGTATCTTTATTTGGTTTGGGGATTAATGTGATACTGGCCTCATAGAAGGAATTTGGAAGAGTTCCATCTCTTTCAATTTCCCGGAACATGTTATGCAGTATTGGTATTAGTTGTTCACTGAAGGTTTTGTAGAATTCAGCTGGGAACCCATCTGGGCCTGGGCTTTTCTTTGGTGGAAGAATTTTTATTGCCATTTCTATTTCTTTGGTTGTTATTGGTTGGTTTAGGCTTGCTATGTCCTCTTGGCTAAGTGTAGGAAGGTTAACTGTGCTTAGAAATCTATCAATTTCTTGCAGGTTTTCAAGTCTATTGGAGTATAAATTTTTAAAGTAGTTTCTGATAATATTTTGAATTTCTTCACTATCTGTGGTGATATCTCCTTTTTCATTTCTAATTTTGATAATTTGAGTTGATTCTCTTTTTCTTTTGGTTAGGTTGGCCAGGGGTTTATCAATTCTATTAATCTTTTCAAAGAACCAACTTTTTGTTTTATTGATTCTCTGAATTGTTTTTTTGTTCTCTATTTCATTTATTTCTGCTCTAATTTTGATGATTTCTTGCCTTCTGTTGGCTTTGGGAATAGACTGTTGCAGAATTTCTAGATCCTTGAGCTGTGTCATTAGGTTCTTTACTTGGTGGTTCTCCGTCCTTTTTATGTGGGCACTCAATGCAATAAACTTTCCTCTTAGTACTGCCTTCATGGTGTCCCATAGGTTTTGGTAGGTTGTGTCTCTGTTTTCGTTTGTTTCCATAAATTTCTTTATTTCTTCCCTAATTTCTGCTCTTACCCATTCGTCATTCAATAGTGTATCATTCATTCTCCATGAATTTGAATACTTTCTTTCGAGTTTCCTGTTGTTGATTTCTACTTTTATTCCGTTGTGGTCTGAAAAGATGCAAGGAATTATATTACATTTTTTGAATTTGCTGGTATTTTCTTTGTGTCCCAGGATGTGATCAATTTTGGAGAAGGTTCCATGGGCTGCTGAGAAGAAAGTGTATTCTGTAGTTCCTGGTTGAAATACTCTGAAAATGTCTATTAGGTCCATTTGGTTTATGGTTTCCCTTAGTTCTAAAACGTCTTTACTCATCTTTTGCCTTGAAGATCGATCCAGTGGTGTGAGAGGCGTATTAAAGTCTCCCAGAATTATTGTATTTGGGTCTACTTGGGATCTTATGTCCAGAAGGGTTTGTTTTACAAATGTGGTTGCACCCATATTTGGGGCATAAATATTTACTATCATTATATCTTCTTGGTATAGTGTTCCTTTTAGTAAAAGGAGGTGCCCTGATTTGTCTCTTTTGATGTGTTTTAGTTTAAAGTCTGTTTTGTTGGATATTAGGGTTGCTACCCCTGCTCTTTTTTGGTCACTGGTGGCATGGTATATCTTTTTCCATCCTTTCACCTTCAGCCTGTGAATGTCTTTGGCTGTGAGGTGTGTTTCTTGCAGACAGCATATATTTGGATTATGTTTCCTAATCCACATTGCCAATCTATGTCTTTTGATTGGTGAGTTAAGTCCTTTGACATTAAGAGATATTATTGAAATATGATTTTTGTTTTCTGCCATTTTGTGTTCTGTCTACTCTTGGGTGGTGTGATCTTTCTTCTTTACTTAAGTGGCCCACTTATTAACTTCCTCTCTTCTCTGATTCTGAAGTCTGCTTCTTTTTTCTTCCTTATGGTTTATTTCTTTAAGAATTTTCTCTAGTGTTGGCTTTGAATTCATGAATTTTTTGAGATTCTGTTTATCGTGAAAGATTTTGGATTCACCATTGATCTTGAATAGTAGTTTTGCTGGATAGATTAGTTTGGGCTGGAAGTTATTTTCTTCCAGGGTCTGAATCACGTCATACCAGTCTCTCCTAGCATTCCTGACCTGGGTTGTATAGTCTGGGGTGATTCTTATTGTTTTGCCTCTATATGTCACCCGTCCTTTTGTTCTCGCTGCTTTTAAGATTCCTTCCTTAGCCTCTATATTGGTCATTTTGGTTATTATGTGGCGTGGAGTGGTTTTTCTTTGGTTTTGTCTCAGTGGAGTTCTGTATGCCTCCTGGACTTGAAGATCGAAGTCTCTTTCCATATTTGGAAAATTCTCTGAGATTATTTCCTTGAAGATATTACAGATGCCCTTGGTCTGTACCTCTATCCCTTCCTCAATGCCTATTATCCGTAGATTAGGGCGCTTCATATTATCCCATAATTGCTGGATGTTTAGGTTTTGTTGCTGTAAAGATTTCTGTATATCGCTGACTGTGTTTTCGGTTTGGGATGTACTGTCTTCTAATATTGATATTCTGTTTTCCATTTCATCTAATCTTCCAGAGTTTCTTTCAATTGCTGTCTTCATTTCACTTATTGCCTCTTTCATTTCATTCCAGACCTCTTTCTGATTCTTTTTTAGTGTTTCTAACTCACCTTTAACCTCCTCTATACTTGTTTTGAATCCTTTCATCATATTGAACAACAAGATTCTGAACCCCCCTTCTTGCATTTCTAGTAGGTCAGTATTCGTGATCTCTGCTGTCTCTTCATAATTTCTGGTTCTCATATTTGTAGCGTTCTCTGTCCTGTTTTTCTGGTTTCTACCCATCGTTCGTGAGTATTATGCTTAGTCAAATCTTAATATTAGGAGTTGGGGTATCGGCTAGTCAGCAGAGCCTTTCCAGTGTTGAGGGTGGGTGATGTGGGAGGAGCTGGGGTGATTAGTAAAGGAGTCGGATTAGGTAGAGGATATGTTTAGGTTGAGAAAGACTTTGAGTATCGTAAGGTGAAATCTTGCTAGGAATGAGAGAGAGTTAACTACTAGGACTCTTGTCGTTCGTGGAGTAATTATGAATGTAAGAAATACTTAGAGTATTAGACCAGGAGGTATATTATGTGGAAAAGTTTTGGGGGAGAAAAGTATGTAGGGTTAGTGTGGGAAGGTTTGTAAATAGGGGTGATGGAAGGAGCAGACAGACACAAAAAAAGAATAGAAAAAAAAAATCCACACAAGATACCAAGACTATTATGTAATCCTAGAAAAAGGGAGGAAGACCAATCAAAGGAGGAGAATAAAAATAAAGGAAGGAAAGAGGAAGAAAGAGGACAAAAGAACAAGAATAAAATAAAAGGAGCTAGCAGCTGTGTGAAATAAAAAAATAAGGCAAACTACCCAATATATATATAAAAAAAAACAACATGTGAAAGTAAGAGAAGTATGGGTTGAAAGAAAAAAAAAATAACACAGCAATAACCATACCAAAACAAAAGCACTGTAACAGCAATATAAAACAAAACATCCACATTAAAAGTAAAATAAACAGTCCTCCTTATTTACGCATATGGGGTCAGGCCTATATAATATGTGCGTATGTGATTGCTTTAGTAACTTTCAGAATACCATCCAATGTCTCTTAGTTTTCTTTGTACTCTATTTTTTTATCTTCTTAGGTCACTCTGGGTGTTTGGACACCTTCTCTCCTTTAGCTGCTTTAGGTTTATGTGTCCGGATGTCTGGTTTCACTTTTATTTGATTCTGTACAATTCACAGGTTCTGCGAAATTCTAACCTGTGGTCAGTACCTCTGCACTCACCACCCTAGACTCCAGCCTGTGCTTCCCTACGACACGGGTGGAGCATGACCAAGGTATAATTAGAACCTTCCCCTGAGGTCCTGTGCAGATATTGTGGCCCGATGGATTTTCCTGTGTCTCTGGAAATTCCAGCTGGGTTAGCCAGTGTGGTCCCAAGATGTACCCTGGGCAAATGGGTGCTGGTTCCTGGGTGCCCACGCTTGCTGCCAGAGCTCTGCCTATTCCAAGGGTGCAGGCTGGGTGAGCTGCTTTTACTGGACCCAGGAGTGAGTGGATGCAGCTGTCTGTTGCTGCTGGTATGCTCTTCCAAGGTGTATTGAGCTGAGTTCTCGCTTAGAATTAAGCCTCTGGCTAGCAGGAGGGTGGGAACACCCAGCGGTGGGCCAGGAGTGCAGGATAGGTGCTCAAGGATTCAGTGCGTGGTGCCCAGTAAAGGCCTCTGCCTCCCGGGGGACGTAGAAACTGGGGGTGCCCCAAGGAGATTTCCGGTTTACACAGGGCTTTCGCAGCCTTGAAGGCAGTCTCTGGCAAGGTGGCGGGGGGGCTAGACACCCAGGTAGGCTCCAATTTAGTGGAGAGAGTGGGACAGGCAATGACTGCTAGCAGGGAACCGGGGCGCCGACAAGGTGCGCAGAGGGGAGTGCTCGGGTCTGAGGCTTGGGCGTGCTGGGGGGTTGGAGTGCAGCACACACTAGGGTCCGCACTTCCCGTTGCCCGCAGGTACCTGTCTTCCTTGGTTCAGGATTCGTGGGAGTCTCTATGCTGTTGTGATCCAGTCGCTGGTGGGCACACAGAATTCTGACGTGGGAGCTGCTCGCTGTTTTCAGTCCCGGATTATCTTGCTGCGGGGCTATCGGGCAGGCAGCTCCGCGGGCCCGCGAAAGCAGCCCGCGGCCACCGATCAGCGTTTGCAGCTGGTCCGGTGTCCGGGTCTATGTTCTTCTTCTTCTTCAAGTTCAGAGTTCCCCCGAGGTACCAGGATTTGTTTTGGTTCCTGGTATGTATTTATTTTGTTGATTAAGACACAGCTTTCTAAGTATCTGAAGTTTTATTTGCTTCAGCCACTGAGGAGTACTGTGTCCCTCAGTCGCCATTTTGAAACGATAAAATTGTTTTTTTTACAAGCCTGGCTAATTTCAAAACACTAGAAACCTTTTATCTCACGTGGCTAAGTAGTAAAATACTGTCATGCTTTCTCTAAAATCCAAGGACATGTTTTTAACTTCTGCCAACCTCATGGTTGAAAAAGAGTACCCCACAGTTGTTATATTTTGTATTTTCAGAATTATGAATGAGATCAAGCATAATTTTATATGTTTACTATCCATTGTGTCTATTTTTATGAAGATTATTCACAGCCTTTGCCCATATTTCTATTGAGCTGTCATGTTTCCTTTTTCCTGATAAAACTTTATTTTTCAAATTTTATATACATTTTTATTGGTACATTATAGTCTCATAATGTAGATCATGTTGACAAAGGCATATATTCACACACTAATGGAAACGCTACATGCGACTATGTGTATACATGTGAATATAACATTGTAAACCGGAAAGCTCTGTATGAGGAAGGAGGAAAACGGGGAGTTAGAGAGGGCACCAAGTACTGTGTGAATATATGCTGTCATGTTTCTTACTTCAAAGGAGTCTATCAACTATTGACAAGAGTGTAGAAAAACTAGAACCGATATCCACTAATAGTTAGAATATACATTGCCACAAGCACTTTGGAAAGAAGTTTGACTATGCCTTTTAAACTTAAACACAAATGTGTACCATAAGCCAAGAGTTTCATTCCTGAAATCCATTTCAAAGAAAAAAATCTCCCTCACGTTCTTAAGGATATATGTAAAAGATGTTCATGGCAGTAGTCTTTAAATAGCAAAACATGGGAAATTAACTAATTGCCCATTAACTTGAAAATATAGCCAAAATTATTTGCTCCGTATATGCTGTTTTTTCTCTCACTTTTCTGTTTGTTTTCTTTCTCTTGTCTGCTTGAGTTAGTCCATTCAGGCTACCATAACAAAGCACCACAGACCAAGGGATGCATGCATTTATTTATTTATTTATTTATTTATTTGTTTGTTTGTTTGTTTATTTTGCAGGTCTGGGGATAAAACCCAGGACATTTGACCTCCAAGCTACACCCCTGCCCTAATTGTTATTCTTTATTTTGAAACAGGATCTCACTGAGTTGCGAAGGGCCTCACTAAGAAGCTGAGACTGTCCGCGAACCGCGATCCTCTGGTCTCAGCCTCCCAAATGCTGGGATTACAAGCGTGCGCCACCATGCCCAGCTAGTCCATGGCATTTATAGACAACAGAAATATAATTCTCACAGTTCTAGAAGCTAGGAAGTCCAAGATCAAGACAGCAGCAGATTCAATGCTTGGCAAGGGGCCACTTCCTAGAGAGTCTTTTTGCTGTGACCTCACATAGCAAAGTATCTAGGGTTTCTTTTCTTTTCTTTTTTTTTTAGGGTCTCTTTTACAAAGGCATTAATATTATTCATGAGAACTCCTCTACCCTCATGACTTCCAAAAAATTCCACCTCCTAATACTATCACCTTGGAAAGGGGTATCATTTGAACATATGAATGTGGGGGGACACAAGCTTTCAAACAATTTCACCTCTTAACTTCTAGAACTATCTATACTTTTTATGTGAATCAAATTTCAGTAACATAGATTGAAAAAACTTTCACTTAGTGTATCATTTACTATATCGTTTTGCCAGAAAGATGTTTATCATTTTAATATCAAATTTATCATTTTTATTATGAATTTTTTATACCTTGTTTAATAAGGCTTATACCATCCCAAGTATTGAATACAATCTTATGTTTCCTATTATTACTTCTGTGCTTTAGGTTTTTTATGTAAAGTCTTTATCACATAGGGAATTTGTTTTTCTGAATAGCATGTACTAGAAATATAACCTTATTTTTATAACTTAGTGTGTTATTTACTATATCTTTTTGCCAGAAAGAAGCTTATGATTTTAATATCAAAGTTATCTTTTTTCTATATGCTCTTTTGTGCCTTGTTTAATAAGGTTTACACCATCCCAAGTCATAAACACAATCCTATGCTTTCTATTATTACTACTATACTTTAGGTTTTATATGTCTTTTTCACACACAGAATTTGTTTTTCTGAATAGCATGTACTAGAAATATAATCTTATTTATTTCCCAGTAAATAACCAAATTCCTCAAAAACTATTTACAAAGTACTACTTATTTTTCCCCACTGACATAAAATTCCAACTTTACCAAACAAAAGTGCCTTGGACATTTATATTTTATTTTATATTTCCAAGTTAGTGATTTCATACAGATCAAATTAAGACCTCAAAATAAGCAGCAAAATATTAGCTAAAACTCAAAACTCACTCATCTAAAATAAATCTGAAATTATCATAAAATAATCTCTTATTCCATATCATTCATCATGATCCCACTTTCTCAATTAAATACAAACTGATAGAATAGGTGTGTGTGTGTGTGTGTGTGTGTGTGTGTGTGTGTGTGTGTGTCTGGGGATGGAACCCAGGGGCATTCAACCTCCGAGCTACAGCCCCTGCCCTATTTTTTTTATTCTTTATTTTGAAACCAGGTCTCACTGAGTTGCAGAGGGCCTCACTAAGTAGCTGAGGCTGTTCACGAACCTGATAGTTTTAACTGTGGTCAGTTTCTTGGGATTAGCCAGCTATAAATTATTGGCAATTAGGATATAGTGGTTGCAATCTCGTAAATAAAATCACTCTAAAGGATAATCAATGCTAACACAGCATATGCTATTCTTAAAAATAAAAACTGGAGCTGGGCATGGTGGGGCTTGCTTGTAATCCCCGTGCTTGGGTGGCGGAGACAGGAGGATCGCGCAGTTTCTAAGCCAGCCATGCTGGCTTAGGAGACCCTATTTGAAAAAAAAAAAATTACATATATATAAAATAGGTCTGGGTATGTAGCCCTGAGGTAGAAGGGTTTCCAGGAACTCCAGTACCACCAAAAAATAATAATAGTAAAAAATAAAAATAAAAACTGGAAAACTATGAAGGTATAAATCAGTCTTTATTAAATCATATATAGTCAGGGAATTTTCTTAAGATTCTAGAACATTCATAGTGAAGAACAGAAACAATGGTATACAACAATGATATGCACTTGGATTATGGGTGATCTGATAGTAGAAAATATACAAATTAGTACCACCACTATGGAAATCAGTGTGAAGTCATATGACAAATGTGGCTGAAAATGGAACCGTCATATGAGCCAGACATACCACTCCTGGGAATCTTCCCAAAGAAATTGAAGTGTGATTACTATGAGGATACATGCATACCCATGTTAATAGCAGCACAACTCACAATAACCAAACCATGGAACCAACCTAAGTATCCATCAACAGATGAACAGATTGTGAAATTATGGCATATACACACAATGGAATTTTACTCAGCCATATAAAAGAACACAATTATGTAATTTGCAGGAAAATGGATATAACTCGAGAATATTATGTTAATTAAAATTAGACATTCACAAAAAGTGAAGGGCCATATGTTTTCACGTATATGTGAAAGCTAGAGAGAAACCAGAAAACAAAGAGGACTTCCGATAATTGAGGAGCGATACTAGTAAAATAGTGAGAGGGGATTTGAGGGAGAAAGTGGGGCGGGGAAAGGGGATACCTTAGGATGGAAACAGTTCAAATAATCCTTTGCTCACATATAAAATTATCAGTATCAATGTTAATATTATCTATGGGGAGGAGGAGGGAGCAGGGTAGAACCTAGAGGAAACACACGAGTGCCGTGAGCATGTATGCTTCTATTACTCTGAACCTCACTGTGATGTATAATTCCAATACACCAATGCACTGGTAAATTTTAAAAATAAATAAATAAAATAAAATTAGGGTAGGCTGAAAAAAATAAAGATATAAATCTTATTCAACTGCAACCTCATAAAGGGCAAAGAATAAAGCCAAAGAAAGTTCCAGAAGAATATAGTTGGAATATCTGATTATCTGTAATATTTGCTTTTAACCTCTATGTGCTAAAGATAATAATGGAAATATTTAAAGTATAATCAATCCAATCAGTTTCAATCACTCTGGAATAGGTAATGGGTTTTTATAATATCAAGAAATATTTCATTACTCCAAGTAAACCCTAGATTTTCACACAGTAGAGGGATCTGCAGTGTCAGATGGCTAGCTGCGCTGTGTACAATCCTAGAGAAGAGAAGTCATCAGAATTGTTTCTTCACCGCAATAAAATATGGTCAAATATACAAAACCTTAAATGGTTTGGAAATGTGAAAAAACGGGAACATCTTGAATAGTAGAGGATACAACCAGCACCTTCTCAACCATGCCAATGATGCTTCATATCAAAAGTCTAATGGTTTTAATGAAAAATATAAATAACAACATTTTAATGAATAGTATAGATGATAGATATAAAAATATAACACCAACAAATATAAATAATTTGAGCACTTATTTCAGTGATGAAGTGCTCAAAAGCCCAAATGGCCTTCTTAAGGTCATACAATGAGTCAGAAATAGAAACAGATAGTATGTCTAATGGCACTATTTTTTTAATGAAAAAGCAAAAGTGTCATTTTGAGTCCATTAAAACTGAAATGCTATAAGATTGGAAGAAATCATCGAGGAGCATGATTCTGAAGAAGAATTACACTTTATAGTATTTATAGACTCATCTTTTGGCATTTTAACCTCAAAGAATATGGCTTTAATGTAGGTTGGACAGTTTCTCTGAAAGCAGTGGCAAGTATTTTCCACCTGGGCAAGTGAAAATGCCAGGGAGCTTCCATTCATCTCATCCCTTCTTTTCCACAGTAAATGGACATGAAAGTACTGAATGAACATTAAAACAAAGCTTGCCATCGTCAGGAAATCTCTCCAGCATCTTGCAGATGGTGAAATAAAGCACCGTTCACATTCATTTTATGTGCTTAACCAACATAAAATAATTAAATAGCAAAAACTCCAGGAGGGCCAACAGGTCATTATGAATAAATCTATAGATATTGAAAGGAAACATATTTGATAACAGAGACGAAAGTAACTACAGATTAAATTACCACTGAATACTGAAAGAGAATCCATCAAAGGTATTTCTTCCGTGTAAAAAAGCCATGTGTGTCCACCCTGTCCCAGAAGTACCAAAGGAGCTGGCATTTTGTCACAGGTGGCAACGGTCAAAATTGCAGCCTTGCACAATCTGAATATGAAACCAAAGGAAACAGAAACTGCCGAGCTTTGGGTACAAACCTAACAAGGGTTCTGTGCTCAAACACTGACATTTAAGTCTGCCGGTATAAAGGAAAGAAATTCTTCCAAGGATAATCTCAGCCTTGATAAGAGTAAACAATTGTGACTAGCATAAAGTTAGGGTGCCTCTTGGCTCCTATCAATGGCAGCCTACCATGTGTCTGCCTCCCAGTGTCCTTCTGGCCATGGCTCATGGTTGTAGAGGTAGAAGCATTAGAAACAAAAATGAATGAATCTAGGTCTTTCTATCAAGAACCTGGAGTTTAAGCAGAAGGACACGGGTCCCTTAGGGGACCAGGGCACCGCCCTAAAAATGGCTCCATGGACTCCAGTTACTAAGATCCCGGATCTGTCCTCACCTCTGCTCCCTGGAAGCATGACTGCTTAGTGATTTCTTGAATTGTATGTAGCTACCTCCAATAACTCCATTTTCTGCTTGAGTTACTCAGTCATTTTCTTGCTGTTGGTTGCAATAAAAAGAAACATGCCTAATATATCTGTCCAGTGTAAAATGTCACTGAACAATGCGAGATATAAATGGGTGTGAGCCATGGAGTGAGCCAATGATACTCAGTGAGATGCCCCCCTCTAGCAAGATACCAAACAGAACCAGAAAACGTATGTTGGGCTTCATCACTCCTAATTAGGAGATAGTTGATAATGAATCAAAAACATATACGAGACATAATTATATATTGTGTTTTTGTTTGTATGCTTAATGGTGTACAAATTTTCTGTACTTTTATTCCACAATGCGGGTCTTCTTTTTGAAGGGTTGGCCAAATTAATCTTTCAATGCTTAGTCTGCATCTCACAAAAATGATGATTGAAAAAGCATTACGACCTGAGGTTTTTAGTTATGAAAATAATCTAGATGAATAATAATGAAGATAATGGGGGGAAACACAGTGAAATGAGATCCATGCTTTATTTTGAAACAATTTGGACAGACAATGTTTATTTTTGAGACCCCCCAAAAGTCAGCAATAGGCATTTGCAATAGTTTTCTTGAAGACGTGTGCCACTTAACATACATTTTGCTAGCAAAATACATTTTTAGAAGAAGGAGAAGTTTTGAAAGTAAACTAAAAGCTATCAGCCATCCTGTGCAATTGTGCCTTCCCCTGAGGTTTATGGCAAAACTGACAATTTCTCTGCCGTGCATAGGATAAAACTGACAATTTCAATGCAATACATAGGAATCGGATTCTTGGAATACACTGAAAAATAGTATCAGCACTGTGAAATTGGAATTCATCAAAATTCATACTTAAGAAACTTCTGGGTTTACTCTTATATTGGTTCCTTCTTATATTTGTTTTCCAGTGACCTTTTAATATTATTTCTAGTGAACTACACAGGCTTGCCACTTCCCTATGGTTATACTCTGTAACCTAATTAAAAGTAATTGACTTGAGTTCTAATTTTATTTAACACATATTCTGAGTTACTATTCATTTGGTGCAACTTAATTGTGTTTCATTATGACAAAGCTTTAATATATAATGATTTTAATAACCTTGATAAGACCAAAAAAGAATACAAAAGACCTGTAACTTTTTGATTCTACACAATTGGTGTATTGTTCAAATTTCACTTCTTGACAATGTGAGGAATTAGAAATTATTTTATTTTGCCAGGTATTTAGAGAAATAATACTATTATAAATATGGCTTTAATATTTATAAAAATCAAGATAGTGTAATACAATGTGAAATTTAAGAGGAGATGGGATATATTTAGTTTAGAAACCCATCACCAGAGATGATTTTGATGATAGGCATCATTATTATCCAAAGATAGATGGAGAATTAAAAAATAAAACCTCATACATTCTTTTCATCAAAGATGTTTAACATAAAGAAGCAGAAACACAGATGGGTACTACCATGTATATTTGTATCTCCAGATATAGCTATTATTCATGACATTGTAACAAATTGGAAATTTAGGAATTTGCATAATAAAATATTGAATTTTTAAAGTTTTACATACATCTTACATTTGATACCAACAAGTAAACTATGAATTATAAGTAGTATCACCAATTTAAAATGAAGACTTTCAAGTTTAGGCTGTTTAATGTTCTTATCCTAGGCTGTTCACAGCTGTGACTCAGACATTAGTTTTCTAGTTCTAAAATCCCCACCATGTAGCCAGGTGTGGAGGCGCACACTTATAATCCCCGCGCTTGGGAGACTGAGACAGGAGGATCGCACAGGTTCGAAGCCAGCCTCACCTACTTAGTGAGGCTCTTAGCAACTTAGTGAGACCCTGTTTCCAAATAAATTATAAAGTAGGTCTGGGAATATAGCCCAGAGTTAGAAAGCCCCTGGGTTCCACCCCCAGTACCACCAAAATAAATAAATTTAATTAAATTAAATTCCCACCATGTCACATACAGTGTTGTCACTGCTCAAAACATTATTTGAACTATGGTTTTGAAATTTCCTTCAGAATCATTTTATCAGTCACAAAAGAAAGCTAACTCATTACTATATGCCAAAGATCTTAGATTTTTGTGCAAGAAACTAATTTTTTATTCCCCAAAAGCCTTGAGATTATAAAGATGGGTACACTAATAATGACCTAAAAAAATCCACAGTTGTAGATAGAGTTCATTCTTTTCATCCAGATATCAAATCATAGTACAATCAGTGATTTGCTTATTTAATACTCAGTACTGCATATAATGGTGAGAATTCAGTAGCAAACAAGAAAAAATTAATTCACTGAATTTACAATGGACACCATAGCAGATAGAACTGAATAAGCAATTAAAATAAAACACGATAGGTAGTCTGATAGAGGTGTTACTGTTTCTAAGAGATAGTGCTTGAAATGCCTTCAAACAATGAAAAGAATAATTATGCCATTATCTCAGCCATACAAGATGCAGCAGAACAACAGAGTACCCAAGTGCATACACATTGAAGTTGCACTCCTTAAACTTCAATATCTTGATTATTAGCTGGATGACTTTGGAAAAGTTGCTTAAGTTTACAAAACCTCAATGTCTTCTCCCAAACTGAAAATACTTCAAAATGTAACCATGTAGAGACTGCATCAAGAAAAGGTCAATACTTTTAAAGTGGAGTGCACAAAATTCCTTCTATGGGAAGTGAAGGAGAACCGTGAGCATGGAGACACCTGGTCCTCCAGCCATCCTAGAGTGGCACTGCTTACGCCAACAATGGAAAGTGGAAATTCCGTCCTCTCTCACAGGGAGATAAAGGGAAAAAGTGGCCAAATGTCAGAAAGAGTTTTGGAAATTTAGCAACTGCTGGACTCTAAAAGTTGTAAGATATCTGAAGAGAAATTAGAATTTAGGGAATCTTTGCTGCATTGAAATAGTGGTATACCTGTTAATAATCATCTTTGGGCGTCCTAGGCAAAAGTTGACTCTTCTGTTTCATTACATTTATTTGACTGGACCGTGTTTCCTTGAATGTTACGCTATGTAGAAACTGAACCACTTTGGATCAGGGATTTACTTGGATTGCACAGGTTGGTGAACCATGGGTTGATGTTATGAAATTCTTAGCATAATGCCTCTCACAAATTAAGTACTCAACATTCAATGTTATCGTCACTTTTCACAATGTATTTTAAATTCACAACATTTAGAAACTCCTATTTTTATTTATGTTTCAAATTTTAATTTGAGGAAGCCTAAAGATACACATAAATGACATAAAATCCAATAATATTGGGTTTTTTAAAGAAAGCCAGAAAAATAGAAGAAATTGTGTGCATATGAAAATAACGAAGTTCTTTGTTTTCTGTAGCTAAGGCAAAGAGAAAAATTCGGTGGACTACATGTGTCCAACTGTTTAGTAGTCCAAATAAAATTTTACATTTCAATTTAATTATATTTACCTCATCTGAGTGCGGAAAGAAAATAGTCACAAGTCCTTTATAGCAGAAGGAATGAGCAACATAATACATGGTACCTTTAATGAAAGTTCTAAATAGAAAGTAGTTTAGAGATACCTCCCATATAGCTATTTCTTCTATCTCTTTCTTTGAAAGCCATTTTCTGCCAAGGAAAATTCTACTGGAATGAAACTTTCTGGTGATTTACCTTATCACTAAGGTACTATTTGATAACATTTTGACCAGTGAATCTAAACCAGACCTATTAAATCAGAATATCGAGTATTGACACCCAAGATTATATATTTTTAAATTTGTGTGCATGTGCAGTACTGGGATTAAATCCACTGAGCTACGCCTCCATCCCTTTATTACATTTTTATTTTAAGACAAGGTTTCTTTAGGTTACAGCACAGTGCCCTTGAACTTTTGGTCCTCCTGTCTCAACCTCAAAAGTATTAGGTGTGCAGCACCACAACAAGATTTAAGGTTTTAAATGGTGTGTGTGTGTGTGTGTGTGTGTGTGTGTGTGTGTGTGTGTGTGTTTGGTGATGGGGATGAAACCCAGGGGTGTTCTACCTTTGAGCTACACCCTCAGTCCTATTTTTTATTCTTTATTTTGAAACAGGATCTCACTGAGTTTCAAAGGGCCTCACTAAGTAGCTGAGGCTGTCCTCGAACTGCCATCCTCACGTCTCAGCCTCATAAATGCTGGGATTAGAAACATGTGCCACCACGCCTGGCTTAAATGTAATTTTAAAGTTCCCAAAGTGAAGCCAATTGTGGTACATGCCTACAATCCCAGCACGTTGGAGGCTGAGGCAGGAGAATTGCTGGTTTCAGACCAGCTTCATCAACTAAGCAAAACTCTCAGCAACCTAGCAAGACCCTGTTTCAAATTAAAAATGCAAAAATGGCTTGGGGTGTAGCTTGGAGGTAGAATTTCCCTGAGTTCAATCCCAGTACCACAAAAAAATCTTTAAAAAAACATAAAAACATTATTAAAGTAAAGTTGCAAAGGTGACTCTAATATCAAATAACATCAAGGAGACTAATAACTGCTCTCTCCAAATTTATTCTCTCCTTTGCCTTTTAGGAATTGCCTCCTATTTTGTGGGGCATTGCCATGTGTTTTATGCAAGGAATTATAATATACAATGGTGCTTACCCCTCTGGACTTGTCCTTAAAGGAGAGTCCATCCCTCCCTTGTCTGGCTACCTAACTGATGGTATGAAGCCGGAAGCTCTGTGGATATCAAAAGAATGGGAAAAGCAAAAGCAAAGAGAAAATAATGCACACAGCTCAGTCTCTCCAGGCCATCTTGCACATTTCTGTAACATAAAAGTAGGATGCCATTCCTCAGGTAAAGATGCTTCTCTGGTCCACCATAGCAAGCAGTGGCCACTTTATCTGTAATATATAGCTAAGTTCAGAAAGAAGACTGTTAAGACTCATTCCTGACTTCATCTTTCAATACAAGACTATTCTCTTTTGAAATCTTGTGGTATATTTTTATGAAGGTTGTGAACATGTATTAAAAGATTCAGACTAAAGTTAAGATGACATAATAGAAAACTCTATCTATCATGTCAATCATTCAAAACACAATAGCAAATGCTGGCCAGAACGTGGAGAAGTGGGAACTCTAATACATTGTTGGTGGGATTGCAAATTAGTGCAACCACTTTGGAAACAGTATGGAGGATCCTCAGAAGAAAGGGAGTGAACCTACCATATGATCCAGCAATATCACTTCTGGATATCTAACCAAAAGAATGGAAACTAAACTTCCAAACTAATGCATATGTGTGTGTGTATATATCTTCACAATTCACTATTGCTAAACTATGGAACAAGCCAAGATGTCCATCAACAGATGAATGTGAAACTATGGGATATGTACACAATGGAATTTTACTCAGCCATAAAGAAGAACAAAATTATGTCATTTACAGAGAAATGAATGGAATTGGAGAACATTATGCTAAGTGAGATTAGTCAGTCACAAAAAATAAGAAACCAGATGCTCCCCCTAATATGTGGAAGCTAGAGAGAAAAAGGGTCATAGGAGAAACTATAGATGAGGAAAGAGAAACCATAGATGAGCAAATAAGTTGACCAAACTGAGAAAATGGGTGAGGGGAAGAGGAAAATTCCCTAATGTGCATGATGTACACTCACAAACATATCAAAGTCAATCATTAAGCCAAACATGAGAAGGAGGGAGGGGGAGGGAATAGGGTGGAAACTGGGTGAGAGCTAAATGAGTCATGTGTGCATCTATGCCTCTACCATCTTGTATTCCATTAAGATGTATGACTACAATGCACCAATGAAAAAAATTTCTATCAAGTCAAATTTAATTGCAAACCAAAATGCAACAAATGTCAAGAGAAATTTCAAACCACATCTGAGTAGTTTACTATTTGGTAAAGAGCAGGTTCAAATTTATAAATCAGCGTGGATGTGGTGTCACATGCCAGTAATCCCAGTATTTGGGAAACTGAGACAGGAGGATCGCAGGTTCAAGGACAGACTCAGCAATGATGTGAGACTCTCAGCAACTTAGAAAATCCTGTTTAAAGACAAAAAATAAAAATGACTGGAGGTATAGCTCAGAGGTAGGCTTCAGTCTTCAGTACCTACCAAAAAATAAAAAAATTAAAACCCCACCAATTGCAAATCAGTTTCCATGTCTGTGTCTCTCTTTGTCCCTGTCTTCCTCTTTGTCTCATACTTCCTCCTTTTACTCTCAAAGTATATTAAAACATCATCTAGCTGGGCATGGTGTGTACACTTGTGATCCCAGTGCTTGGGAGGTGGAGACAGGAGGAACGCTCTGCTTCGAAGCCAGCCTTGCTGGCTTAAGAAACCCTGTCTCCAAAAATATATATATAATAGGTCTGGGAGTGTAGCCTGGAGGTAGAAGGGTTTCCAGGAACCCCAGTACCACCAAAAAAATAAAATCATCTATAATGTATGAAGAAAAAAGCCAACCTTCATGGTCTATGTGTGGAAGGGAACTCAAATTCCTGCTTCATCAGCCTGGGAGACATCTCAACTACATTGCACAGAACAGTACCACCTCGGGCTAGAAATAGGTAAATTCAACAAGGGAACATGATGCCTCAACATGTGGCCATTCCATTCTCAATGAAATGTTACATCAGTTAGGGGACATGTGGAAGAAGAAAAGTTGGAGTTAGGCTTCATAATTCCTTAAGTTCTGAGGAATTTGATATGCCTGCTAGTTCCCAGTACTTCTATAAATAAAAAAGATTCCCAAACAAGAAATGAAGTCATCCTTGATTGTCACCACTGTCAATCATAGTAGGCAGGAATGAGGGGAGCCAGAGAGCAGTGATGAATGTGCAGGCTAAGGTGGGGGACCACAAGACATTCCTTTGTAGCTCTAACATGAATACTTCTATGATTTGTCTAGGTGTCTAAATTCTGCTATGTTTACTTAAAATTCAAAACCAATTTACAAAATAGTCATATACTCCCACCCCAGACATCAGTGACTGTTCTTGAGCTTGGCAAGAGCACGTGGATGCTCGGCATCCCGACCTGTCTTCATAAAGGTGGGAGGTGAACATGTGTGCAGACATCCGTGAAATTCCTACAGAGAACAAAAATGGGCCTGTCAGACAGTGGACAGCCACGAATATAGCACAAAACTATCTCTTGGAGGACTCAACACAACAATAAAAACCAGTTAATTTTTCAGCTGTTTAGGTGTATTCACTTAGTATTATCTTCCATCAGATGTCTCTAATCTAGAAACCTAACATTTTACTAATTGCTTTTTGGTGAACTTAGGAGGAAATAATTTCATCCTTGATATCAAAGATGTGCGTGTGATTTAGCTTTCAGATCAAAGGAAAGCACAGTCACCCCACTCCAGGATCTTTTTCCCTTTTTTTTTTTCTTTTCTTTTTTACTGAAATTTTAACTTTACTATTAACTCTCAAAAGCCTCTGTTTTTTTAATCTTGTTTTGTTTTTTGTTTTTGCAGAGAGTTTCTCTTTGGAAGTGAGAAACTAAATAATCTATTTTAGAATGACTAGTAAGTACTCAGGAAGATAACAAATCTGGGGTGAAAGAAAGCTAAAATGAAAAAAGCCCATTTCCAAGGAATCTGCCACATGAATTCCCTGCATCCAAAATAAGAACAAAAGAGTAAGCATGTCTGAGATTGACTCAAGTTTCAGTGTGGAGACAAATTTACTGCAACTCACTTAATATTTATTCAATAGGACAAGTCAAATAATGATTTTCTGATATAATTGTAATTTGAAAAATCACTAAAAATAATTTACCACTAATCTCACTATGGAGAGCTTTTGTTTTCTCTATGAAACATTGTCAATATCTTTGACATTGAAGTTCACACCGTATGGGGGGTTATTTTTGCAAACAGAACACCTGTAAAGCTAATCCTAGGGCCAGAGCTTCTGGAAATAACTGAAGGCTCACCAAAAAAAAATACTCAATAAGCTTCACTGCAACATATAGAACAGTTGACTTTTCCAGGATATAACAGTCTCTTTTTTGTTGTTTGTTTGTTTGTTTGTTTGGAACAGGGTCTTGTTATGTTACTGAGGCTGGCCTTAAACCTGTGATCCTTCTGTGCCATCATCCAAGTACTGGGGTTACATGCATATATCACCACACCTATCTGGGGATCCTGTTGGTTATTGTTTATTCCCTTGCAACCATGTGAATGTATACAAATTTAGTTGTGGTTATCTGGTTTATTCAAAATGTTACAACACTGATTATGAAATATCAAATTTCTTGTTGTAAAAACAATATAAACACATTGTATATGACTTGTAAAGTAAGCAGGAATGGCAAAGACAAAAGGAAAAACATTCAAAATCTTATTTACAAAGACAAATAATTATCTGTAGAGATAAGGAAAGCTCTAAAAAGGAGACTCATTCTGACCACACTCAAGCAATGGCACCAATTCCATGTACTGATTATTGTGAGACCAGAAGGATTATGACTATCATCAGCTTCACAGAGCCAGCATCCAGATGCTTACAGAACTGCAATTGTTTTATTGTTTAGTTTAAATAGTTATTTCTCCCATTTGTTCTTAAACCCTATCTCCTCTTTTGCACAGCTATTTGCAATTATGTTCTATGTTGGTCATTTGGCTACAGAACAGTAAAATTACAGGACACATGAAAAATAAGACAAGCA
Source organism: Muscardinus avellanarius (assembly GCF_963383645.1). NCBI lineage: Eukaryota > Metazoa > Chordata > Mammalia > Rodentia > Gliridae > Muscardinus > Muscardinus avellanarius. The sequence continues at coordinate 33,644,205 of NC_137793.1, read as the reverse complement.
TATTTGAATGTTTTCTAAGCCATTTTGTGTTGGTATGCATATATTTTTAAAGTGCCTATTATACTCCTTAAGAAGTGTCATTTGAGCTAACTCCTAGAAAACCTGCAACTTTAGCCCTACTAATACCAAAGGAGGTACCTAACCAATGGGTAATTTATCCCATCAGTTGTTCCATCAACTACTATTGGCACTTCAGCCTCCTTGTTGGGCAGCTCCATGACCATGACCATTCACACATGCAGTGCTTCCCTAGAAGAACTCACAGATCTCAGCATGTGGCTATATTCCTGGCTAGAGTTCATTACAGCAAGTCCATGCAGCCAGATCTGTAAGGGAAAAGATATGACAGGCAGTCTGGAGGTCTTCACTTGCAGGCATCCCGTGGTCCCCTGGAAGGGAGCCACACAGTGCTCACTCTCCACCAGCAGAAAGATGCAGTGACACATGTACAGTGCCTCTGCCCAGGGACGCCTGTATGAGACTCCATGCCAGGTTTTTAATTGGGTTCATAGGCACTCTGCCTAGCCACATATACTGAAACCGTAGACTCTCAGTTGGAAGCGGGTGTTCCCCATAAATCGCATTGCCTAGGCAAACTGGCACAGCAGTTCTTATCAGCCCTGTGAACGTTCCAAGGCCAGGTTCCCAGATGGTGGCTCTGCCAATTTTTAGCTGTGATTTTTTGACCCCATTTAAGTTCAGTTTTCTTACCCATTACCCTGATGATATAAAGAATAAGATTGTAAGGACTAACTCTCCATGAAGCTCTTAGCAAAAAGCCTAATGCATAACAGTCTATGCAAGCTATTATTCTGATAGAATTGAACAAAATTATATTAAGGGGTATTTGTATTAAACCAATGTTGCATGAGTCTTTATTGAAAAGCAATGCGTGAGTGCCTTAGTAATAAGAACAGGTGTTATGTTGATTTATGTAACTCTATGTGTCTGCAGTTTTGTTGTTTGAAGAAGGGGCATTTTATTTAATAAAAGTATAATAACTGTATCCATGCTATTTGAGGATTGTAAACATTATGAGCAAGTGTTAGAAAAGAACAACATAGGTTTTTCTATGTAAATGAGCCTCAAACTTTCAGCACATTCCATTTGAATTATGGCGTGAAGACTCCTTTCCTAGCACTAGGAAAGAAAACAGCAGAATAAAAATGAGCCATGAAAGACTGCAAGGTCAAACTTTACTCCTGAACTTAATGGTGTTATAAGTGAGAAGGCATGCTTTATATTTATTGAGCATTTTAATGTGCCAGGTATTGGGCTTTATGTCTTTATTTCATTTAACCTTTACAGCAACCATGTTAATTATGTAGTCATTATCCTAATTGTACAGATGAGAAAACTGTTACACAGAAATCTAGGTAACATATCTGATGTAGCCCAGGAAGTACAAGTCTAGGAATTTAAACTTAAAAATGTCAACTCAGAGCCAGAGCTCTTTCCCTTTGTCATCCCACTTCTTTTGGCTTAAAAGAGCTGGTGTATTCCATATCCCAACCCTGTTAATCATTCTTTCACATTGCTCTACCTGACACTCTAGGCATTCAAACTGCTGGATATAGAGAAAAGCAGATTTACATTAACCCAGTACTTAAAAGTCATGCAAAGGTCTTTTAATTAAGATTCTGAATTTTAATAGGCTTCCCCCAAAAATAATCCCACATAGATGAGTTTTTAATGTGCTGAAGCTAGTTTTATATAAAGCTTTTACTAGAGGTGATCTGTAAAGAAGTAAAAATTTCAACAAGCAAAAGGGGTAACACTTCACGCATTTGGAAAGGGAGATCATTTTATCCAGACTTTCTTTCTCTGGATAAGTACATGCTTTGCATTTGTTTGCTCCAGAAAACTTGTCTTGACTATATTCAAAGTGCACAAAACATATGCATACACAGTTATAAAGGAAAGAACGCAGGAAATTCAAAAGTATCATGATCCAGAGCCCCAGGGAACTTTGAGTAAGCCAATGCATTCCACAACTAGATTTCTTGGTCTACATGGGAAAACACACAGGCCTAAAACCTCCTGAGATCATTGTCTCTACTTCAAGGCTGCTTGTGTAAGGTAGAAAAAGATTGTCCTGTTTGAAAAAAGGGAAAGGGAAATCAAGGATCAGTGTGTGTTGTGTGTGGGACAGCAGAACCTCAAGAATCCACATTCCAATATTTAAACACAGCAATATAAAATGTGCAGAGATGTTGCAGCTTCCCAACACCATGACAGTGAAAATTCTAGAAAGTGAAATGACTTCTGACTTACAGGAAATAACAACATCTTTCTCCAACTCTGTACTACCTATGGAAGCCCAGGGGAACTAAGATATGTAAAAAGTTCTAGAAATTACTAGTTTTTGTTGTTGTTGTTGTTGTTGTTGTTGTTGTTGCTTTTTTTTTTTAGTTACTTGTTTTAAAAAGAAGCATCCTAAGAAGATTCAGGAGGAATTTGAAACAATGTTCAAAAGTAATTATGTGCTATTGGTGTCACACCATGGAAAAATCCTCTAGCATAGTTTCCTTTTTACAGCACAGTAAGCATAGCTCAATTTGAATTTCTCTTTAGATTGTTACCAAAGATCTGTTTTTCCTAAGTAGTGCAGTCTCCAGTAGAAATGGCAACCTTCTTGAATGAAGAGGATGAAAAGATGAACAGATAGATGGAAAGAGAAAAAGAGATAGAGATATAAAATACAACTATGAGCTTCTTCTTTACAATTGAAGATGAATGACATCATTCCTGCAATATTGATTTCCCTTCAGAGAAAAGGAACTTCCATTTTTACCTCCATAGAGCTGCTACAATCCTTTGTTTCTCTTAACTCATACTCAGTAGCAAGAACTGTGCTTATCTGTAGCATCTGCAGTCAGTCATTGCCAGAGGCATATAAAGGTCCAGACACACAGGACAACAGAGAATCAAGATAGAGAAGCTACAGATGAGAGTCAGAAAAGGGATAATCATACAGAGGTAACATCTTATCATGAATGGATGTGAGGCTTCTTGCAAACCATAGTTAGGATGACTATAAATTCTGGGGTACTAGAGAATTGTTATTGTGGCATAACCCTGAATAGTGCTCCCCAACGCTGGTGTGGTGGTGCATACCTGCAATCCCAGTACTAGGGAGGCTGAAACAGGAGGATGGCAGGTTCAAGGCCAGCACATGGTAACTTAGCAAGACCCTATTTCAAAATAAAATAAAATAGGGCTGGGGTGTAGCTAAGAGTTAGAATATCCCTGGGTTCAATCCCCAGTGCCACACACACACACACACACACACACACACACACACACACACATATAATATATATATATATACACACACACATACATATATGTATATATGTATGTATGTATATGTATATGTATATATATACACTGTATATATACATATACATATATAGTGCTTCTTTATATATACATATACATGTATATATACATATGTATATATATATGTGTGTGTATATATATATATATATTGCATCTATTACTCTCAAAAGTGTTCCAATTAAGATACAGTATCTGAACTATAGTATTACTTTAAAGTTGCTACAGTGATACATAATATATCCATGGAAAAATATGAATATATAAACTTGCTATTTTTATACAAATGCTCTCTAAACAAAAATCAAAACCAAGAGGTGGGAAGGGATTCAAAATGGCGACAGAGGGACATAGCACTTCTCCGTGGCTGAAATAAATAAAGTTCAACTACCAAGAAGGCAGCACCTTAGCCAACAAAATAAATATATCTCAGGAACAAAAGCAGATCCAGGAACCTCAGCGGAAGGAATCTAGAAACCCTGAACTGCGAGATCCACTCCAAATAAAAATAAAAAATAAAAATAAAAATGTTCGAGCATCTCATCTGCTGCAGACACAGCCCAGCTGCCAGTGCCAGTGTGGATTGCTGGCCCAAACCACAATCCCTGGACCTGACTGACAACAATGTGGCAAAATAACCCAAGAATTTGAAAACGGACATAGAGATCCAACATCTTAAGCAGCGAGAAGCACCTGAGCCAGAAGCCCATGTGCTCACCAAAGGCGGGACCATAGTGGCACAGCGAGTCCTCCAAATACCTGGATCAAGGAAGCCAGGTATCTGAGTGCTTCCAGAGAAGCTGCGGGTCTTAGAGTGCACCCCAGGTCTGGCGCTAGCACTGGGCACCTGTCCCCTGCCCCAGGACCCAGTGCTATCCTCCTGCACCCTTCTCGCGCCACAGGACTTCTGCTAGTTGTCTGTGCCACCCACAACCCTAGACCTGGAGCTCACCTTGTGTGCCTAGCCCGCACACCCTGCCTGAGACCCGGCACTAACCTCACAGGTATTTCAACATAAGCAGAACTTCAAAAAATTCATGAAATCTAAGCCAATACTAGAGAAAATACTTAAAGAAATAAACCATAAAGAAGAAAAAAGAAGCAGACTCCAGAACCACAGACGAGAAAAAGTTGATCAGCAGGGCATATAAGTAAAGAAGAAATAATATTATATCCAACAGAAGATAGAACACAAAATGACAAGAAACAAACACCATATTTCAATAATAACACTGAACATCAAAGGACTTAATTCTCCAATCAAAAGACACAGACTTAGCCGGGCGTGGTGGCCCACACTTGTAATCCCCACACTTGGGAGGTGGAGACAGGAGGACTGCGCTGGTTTGAAGCCAGCCTCGCTGGCTTAAGAGACCCTGTTTCCAAATAAAAATGTAAAATGGGTCTGACAATCTTTATTGGGACAGGGGAAGAGGAATGGGGGGGAGAGGGCACGAAGCATAATCTAAATGTACACCATTTTTAATATGTGCCACATATAAATAAAATAAAATATGGAAAAAAACAAGAGGTGCCTGTCTTGCCATAGAAGTCCTGTTAAGTCAATAGCATTGAAATTATTTTTAATAATAACTGATTCTATTGCTGTTTGCCAAGAGATTCTAGCTTGGTATTATTTATTTGTGTTATGAGTTCTATTATTCTAGTTTGTTTTGAATTACAGTAGCCATAGACTATAGGAAGTAGGTTTCACCATTCAGAAACTGTCATAAGCACCATTGTTGTTTACTGATTGCCCATCCATGCTCTTCCAGTCATAAGGACCAACAATTATACTGACTTATTAGTGTAATAGTGATTCTGAAGAGATAAGTATAGTTTATCTTGTTTATAATTCTTTTATTTACTCTTTTAAAGTTAAATTTAAAATATGGGAATTTTTATTAGCACTGCAATTCTTACTGTTATTTTCTCATCCTTTGGAGGAAAATAAGTAACAGGGAATGTAAGGGGGAAAAGAGTGATATCAGCCACCTTTAAAGCCAATGATGTGTTAAGTACATAATAAATGCCAGGAAATTTTCTAAGTCACTTAGTCGTTAATGCTCATCCTTGGGCAGTGGCATAATAGGAAGCCTTAACCATTCTTTCCCCACAGAGACACAATTCAAAGATAACACATGGGTCAGCTCCTTTTTGAGAAATCCAAATATCAGATGATAGACTTCTGCACCTTGGATCAGCATGAAACAAGCCACATCAAAGCTGGTAGGAAAACCTGTGGCTCTCATTCATCAGAGCCCCTCTCCTTGGCTCAGCCAGGTACAATCAGTAATTTCCAACTCCCAGCTTCTTCCCTTGGAGGAAAAGAGGAGACTGGAACATAGTCTATTGCTTAGACTCCTTGGGTAACTACTCAAGTAACTAGTTTCTGTCTTAGCTGAATATAAGACCTGATGGAAAACAGCACCAAATTGGAGTCCACTAAAAACAAAGATAATGACATGAGTTGGCAGAAACTCACTTGCCATTTCTCCCCAATCTCAGCTCAGCCCAAGTGGGAGAAAATCCCCAACTTCTGACTTATCCCTGGAGAAGAAAAGAGTTAGAATATCTGTCCCAGATTCTGTTTCTCAAGGGACTGTTTTCTGTCTCATTAACTTAGAGTACTGATAGAACCCGGCAGGTTGTGTGTATATGTGGTAATGGATATTGAACCCAGGAACATTCTACCTCTGAGATACACCTCCCAGCCCTATTTTATTTTTTATTTTGAAATAGGATCTCTTTAAGTTGCTAAGGCTGGACTCAAACCTGCAATCCTACTGTCTCAGCCTTCTAAATACTGAAATTGCAGGCATGTACCCACATCTGGCAAACCTATCATATTTTAGACACTGGGATATCGCTGAGAATTACAGCAACAAAAAATACTCTGCAGTTGCAGCTACTCTAGAGGATTCATGGTACGTCAGAGATAGGCCAACAAGACTTAACAGTTTCTCTGGCAAGGTAACAAATAGTGGTCTCCAATGTTCCTTCTTCTCCAGAGGCTACCTGAGGGATTGATTTTTGTCTGATCTGACTTGGAGCACAGTTGGGACCCTGCCTATTCTAATTGCCAGGAGGCAGCTGAGAACAGAAAGAGCTCTGTGGCAGATGTTCACTTTGGATGATAACCTGTGATAGTGTAGACAAAGTCCAGAAAGAGGAAGAGTGTAAGGGAAGGAAGGAAAGAGAGAAAAAAAGAGGAAAAGGGGGGAAGAAAGGAAAAATACGGAAAAAGTGGGAATTTACATGAATAAGCCAAGAGAAGATACATTCCCAGAAATGTTTTGAGATGTCACCAAAATCCCTGGTTGTGATGACTAATAAAAATTTGTTGCTGTATAGTATGAGTGAAGCACCAGGCTCCAGAGAGGAGGGGGACTCAGGACGGAGCTCAAAACCTGACAGGAGGTACGCTGGCCTCACAGCCGAGGATGCAGCAGCAGCACCTTACTGACAGCGGCAGCGGCGAGTTCACCAGACAGCTTCAGACCAATGCATTGAACAACCCACCAGCCTCCAGAGAGGAGGGGAGGACAGCGAGCTGAGCACACCCTGCAGGGACTCAGAGAAGAACTCAAAACCAGAGAAGAAATACTATAGCCTCACGGCCGAGGTCATGACAGCAGTGCCATATTGACAGCAGCAGCAGCAGCAGCAAATTCACCGAGTCCACTACAGCTCCATCAGCGCACTCAACAAACATGAGTCAAATTGTGGCCCCTAGAGGAGAAATCCCAGTACTGCATTCCCAGGGACTTGTGCAGATAGTCTTCCTGGGTCTGAGATTTTTGCAGTCCAACCCACTAGGGGAGTGGTGGTGGCGGAGGTATCACACCATAGTCACAACTCCCTGCAGGAGAATGCCGAATCTGACACCCAACCCATGGTCTCAAGCAGCCTCCATTGACTCCCTGGGTCTGAGACTTTGCGATACAACCCAGTAAAGGAGTAGTGGTGACTGAGATACCACAGACTCAAGATCCAGAGCACCCTAAGTGAAGTCATAGTGACCCAGGGAAGAACTCAAAGAAGACACAAACTTCTGAAACCATGGGAAAGAGGAATAACAATGGAGCAATGAATGCCCACAACCCCACAACATCAGAACCTGATAACACAGAAATTCAGAGATCTCTAGAAGATCAAATCAGGAAAATAACTTTAGAAACAATAGAGGACTTTCGAAAAGAATTCAGAGAGAGTCAAAAAGAGATAAAGGATGCAATCATTGAAATAAAGGCCTAATTCAAAGTATAAACAACAGATTAGACCACATGGAGAATAGAATCTCACTTCTAGAAGATGATCACTCCAAAAATACTATGCAGTTGCTGCTACTCTAGAGGATTCATGGTATGTCAGAGATAGGCCAACAAGACTTAACAGTTTCTCTGGCAAGGTAACAAATAGTGGTCTCCAATATTCCTTCTTCTCCAGAGGCTACCTGAGGGATTGATTTTTGTCTGATCTGACTTGGAGCACAGTTGGGACCCTGCCTATTCTAATTGCCAGGAGGCAGCTGAGAACAGAAAGAGCTCTGTGGCAGATGTTCACTTTGGATGATAACCTGCCTAGAGTGTTAAGTGAGATTTCTAGCTACTTCAATCTGTAAAAGACTATTTGGCTCATCTAAATCCCTTGGATGATGCTCCATTGCCAGAATTAATCGGGGGGCCCAGCTGCATCACATGCACTTGTAAGTGTCCTTTCAGTGTTCATCAACCCTCTGGAGGAAGTCAATGTTGGTCTAGCAAGAAGCCACAGTGCCCTGGGATTTGTACATATATTCCAGGGTACAAATAAGAAATTTTTTATTTCTAGAGCTCCTCATAAGAATTTTTTTAATTCTAAAAAGATTAACATAAGCACATTGTATAACATCTGTACAACCACTATATCATACAGCATTGACCCAATATTTTATATTCTTGTTTGCATTTATGGTCTCTTTGGCACATGTAATATGACTAAATTATCATAGGCTAATGAAAGAGGTCTATACAGTAGTATTTAAAAGCTTAAAACTAAACACAGCCATCACTAAAAATAAAATCACATTGTTTATATCTACTACATCCGTATGGTACAAACACCATGTAAGGGTGTGCTGCTGCTCCGTTTTCCCACTCTTCAGTCAACAACATCATGCTGATGGCTTGAAATCAGCAAACATTACAAGTCAGAAATTTATTTTTGATTGTCTTGATCTGAAAAAGTGGGAGAAAATGTTAATAATGGAAATTAATTTTCAAAGTGTATCTTGTCTTAAAAAATTCACATTGTAAATTTTTTCAAAAACTAAAAACAATCTTCCAGTATTCAAAGACTATTAGCAAATTCAGTAAAGACATTTATTGTTTCATTGAAAAATATTAAAGTTCCAATATATATCTTTACCATTCATATTTATATTACATTAATATAATGGCATCATCTCACACTCATGTCAGAACTATACTTGTTCATCAATTATAACTATAAGTTGAATATATATGAGAAGAAAGCAGCAATAGCATACTGTGGGAATCAATTAGATATATAAAATTTATAATAAATAATACGTGTCCTACACATCTTTCTTTCATTGTACTTTAGTACAATGTAAATAGTAAAGATTTTTGTTTGTATTTCAGTGAGCTGTATTTAAACATTTACTAGCATCCCAGAGTGGTGTAAACCAAAGGCCAAAGGATATTATTATATGAATATATATTTTGCTATAATAATTTAGGAGGGGAAAAAAACTAATGAAAAACTGAGTCATTATATGATTTTTGTTATTTATTTTTGGTGGTACTGAGGGTAAAACCCAAAGGCTTTCTACCTCTGGTCTATACTCCCAGACCGATTTTATATTTTATTTGGAAACAGGGTCTCATTAAGTTGCTGAGAGCCTCACTAAGTAACTGAGGCTAGCTTCGAACCTATGCAATCCTCCTGTCTCAGCCTCCCAAGCGCGGGGATTACAAGCGTGCACCACCATGCCTGGCATATGATTTTAATAAAAATGTTGAAGCCAAAAATGTTTTAATCATAATAATAGTACCATATTGGGACTATAAGTAGAAATTTAATTTTAGTAAAACAATATAATACAAGGCATCAAATTAGTAATAATTAGATATTATTAAATATCTTAGACAGGAGTGGTGGTGCACACTTGTAATTTCAGCATTTGGGAGGCTGAGACAGGAGGATTGCAGCTTGCAGCCAGTCTCAGCTACTTAGTGAGGCCCTCTGCAACTCAGTAAGACCCTGTTTTAAAATAAAGAATAAAAACTAGGGGTAGGGGTGTAGCTCAAAGGTAGAATGCCCCGGGTTCCATCCCCAGTACTGCAAATACACACATACACACACACACACGTATAAATCAAATAAACTAAGATATATATATCTTAGTTTTTTATGCATTAGGATATCTTAGGATTTTTATGCATTTAATAACAAAATTTGCTATGAATTTTCTAGTTTTATAAAAGCTATAAGCATTCATTCATTCATTCCCCAGTGAATGATGGATACAGTTAATACCTGCCAGGTACTAAGTACTAGAATACACTAGTGGGATAAATTATATCAATGGAATAAATAAAAATAAATATATCTGTGAGATAATAAATTATTCCATTTTGTTCATATGATAGTACTATTCTAATAAAAATAATACTTCAACCCTGGATATTTATATTTTATAGACATTTTAAAGCCTATAAATTACTCAAATTTGAAAAAAATATTAATTTAAAGCCTTTTTCAGAAGTGGTACAAATGGTCCATAGCCTATTCTCTACTGAGAGGGCTGAAAAGAGACTTAGCACAAAGCTCAATCAACAGTGCTGGCTCACAAAAGAGGAATTGGCTTTCGTTACTATTTTCCTGTAATATGTGTATGTTTGTTCACAGATTGTTATCTTAGTTCATTTATCTGCTATAACAGAATACCATAAACTTAGTAATTTATAAAGAACCGGAATTTATCTCTCACAGTTTTTGAGGCCAAGAACTATAAGACCAAGGTGCCAGCATCTGCTTCCAAGATGGCATCTTGAACACCACACTGCCTCCCCAGGAAGGGGAGAACACTGCCTCCCCTGGAAGGGGAGAACACTGACCTCATGTGGCAGATGGTGAAGGAGCAAACTCCCTCCTCAAGCCCTTTAATAACAGCATTAATCCAGTCATAAAAGCAGAGATCTTATCACCAAAAAACCTCCCCCAAGCCCCACCTCTCAATACCGTTGTATTTGGAATTAAGTGTCCAACACAGGAGATCTGAGGGACATTTTAGATCACACCAATCATCAAAAATAAGCCAAACTCAAATTTATGATTTCTGAAATAACTTCATTGATGACTCTACTCTCACATTTGAATATTTTCCCCTTTAAAGATAGGGTTTTAACAGAATGCAATCATCCTCTTGATCTATAGTTTTGTTTCCAACAGTTTTAGCTACCCAAAATCAACCATAGTCCAAAAATATTAAGAGAAAAATTCTGGAAACAAACGATGTATGGTCTAAGCTGTGCACTATTCTGGATAGTATAATGAAATCTCCATCTTATGGGATGTGAATCAGCACCTTGTCCAGCATATCCTCACCATATATGTGTGCTATCTGCCCATTAGTCACTTAGTAGCTGTCTCAGTTATTACATCAACTGTCACCCTTTTCCAGTGTGTGTTCAAAAAACTGTTATTTTACTTAATAATAGCCCCAAAGCATAAGGGTAGTGATACAAAACATGGCCTAACGCCCAGAAGGACAGATTAACTAACTCTGGCACTATGTGGCAATGCTTCAGGGCCTGTAGGAAAAATGGATAATAAATCCAGCTTTAATTTCTTAAACTAATAATTTGTGAAATTCATATGAGAATATCCCAAATATAATGATTACCATTTTTTGAGATAAGAAATCACTTCTGACAAATAACTATAAATTAAAATCAGCTCTGACGAATAACTGTAAACTGGATTTCACTGTACATAAACTTATTTTAGATTTTCCAACTGTCTGTTAAATCAATTGGAGCTGCAATAAAAATGAAGAGCAAACTAAGCTGAAGCTAACAGAGAGTAACTTAGACTCAAAAGGAAAAATAAAAATATTACACCTGGGAATTAATACAACGAAGTAAAAGTCAGTCATTGCACTATCCATGTTGCCATTTTAAGCCCTTTCACTGAAAATAATAGCACAATGGTAATTTAAGCACACACAGATAGAAGATATGAAAGAGCTAAAGAACAAGGGAGCCAAAGATTCTGCCAGCATGTCAAAGGAAGGGATTGCTAGGGAGGATCAGAACACGATGGAACAGAGGGAAGTCTAACTGGGAACGATAAAAGGACTACAAAGGTTTCAGCATAAAGAAATGACTAGAAAAAGAAGCATCCCATTGATTGCCTTAGGAGCATTTGGTCTTTGAAGCAATAAATGTGCTGAGGTTTAGGGTTGAGGAAGCAATAAAAATAAAGTCACAATGCATCTAATATGTGTAAATCAGTGACAGTGTTTTCCCAACACCTGCTCCTTAAGACCCCAGGCCCAACTAGAGCCACATGCTATTTTCCCTGAAAGCCAATTCAGCAACCACTACGTCCCCTACACCTTCATTCCAAAATACCCAGCTGAGAAGAATTATCTCTGAAGCTTAAATAAATAGTCCAGTCATGACAAAAAAGCAAACTGAATTTTGTTTTTCTTTTGCAATACTGGGGATGGAAACCAGGGGCATTCTACCTCCAAGCTCCACCCCCAGCCCTATTTTTTATTCTTTATTTTGAAACAGGGTCTCACTGAGTTGAAAAGGGCCTCACTAAGTAGCTGAGGCTGTCGACGGACCATGATCCTCTGGTCTCAGCCTCCCGAATGCTGGAATTACAAGCGTGCACCACCACACCCGGCTCAAACTCAACTTTTTTTTTTGGTACAGGAAAAAATTTATTTAATTTTTCTTTACAAGAAGACATTAATGATTGATATAGTGGGTGTGATCAGTTCTTCACCCAACTTCCCTAAGAGTCCTTATATATTCTCTTCACACCCCTCCTTGGGCTTTAATGTGTTTTCACCTCCAAATCCTGTACATAGAATTATCTTTCACAGGGGTGCTCTTGAGTTCTGCCACAACTTGGGCTGCAGGAGCAGAGAGCCAGAAGAACCTGGAAGATTGCATCCACCTTTCCACATCTGTCCCCACCCCATGACTGGTAGGGGAGTGTGGAAGACTATTTTATTGCCTCAGGTGAAGACAAATCTGATTATGGCTTTCTCAGCAATTCTTTGGCGGGAATTGACCAAATCCTCCCCAGGAGGAATTATCTGCGATTACTCCTTTCCTTGACTTTTACTGTGCTCTGTCCTGCCTTCCCCCACACTTACCAGTTTCTCTAGGGAACATCTTTCAATAATTCACTTGCACAGAAAATCCTTGTTTCAGACAACCAGTGAAAGACTGTACAATTTATATCCTTTAGGGTTCCATTCAAACAATACATGCAAAACATACAAATATAAAAATAAATCCAAGCTGGGCATGGTGGCATACACTTGTAATCCCCATGCTTCAGAGGCGGAGACAGGAGGATCGCGCAGGTTTGAAGCCAGCCTCGCTGGCTTAAGAGACCCTGTTTCCAAATAAAAATATAAAATAGGTCTGGGAGTGTAGCCCAGAGGTAGAAGGGTTTCCAGGAACCCCAGTACCACCAAAAATAAATAAATAAATAAAAATAACAAAAAATAAATCCAAGACTTTGTTATAGTGAGCCCTTTATTCTATAGCCAAAGACCTAAGTAAACAATAAGTTAGAGGCATCTCAATTCCTCTACCATATCGTGATGTCTATGGCAGGTCAGGTCCTCCTTCCCCCATGTGACCCCGCAGTGGGGACAGGAGGCAGAATCCTGGAAGCTAAAAGCAGAGATATCAGGAGAATCCAGGTGTCATGAGATCCCCAGCATCGCAAGATCCCAGGCATCAGGCATCGCAAGGCTCCAGATGTAGCTAGAGAATCGATGTTTCCACATTTAACCCCACCCCACAAAACCCCCACCCTGATTAAAACACGAGCACTTCCACCCGCCATGTTTGACTCAGCAGGCCGACAGGGACTACATGCAACTCTCCTGATGCATGACTCGTAGGTCCCTTCCCCCATGGCCAGCTGACTTCGCACCAAAGGTGCCGGGTTCTTGATTAAAGCCACTGTTAATAACCTGCTTGGTGCTTGCCCTCTTCACAATTTCCCCAAACTCTATTTTCAACCTTTCAGTCTCTAATGATCTGAGGGTTTAAAAACAAGTAACAAAAAGAAAAAGTGATTGTAACACTACCACAACAGGTTACTTGTCATACACATTCCTCTTAAATGCTGACTCTATACAATGGCAACACTGGCTTCAGAGTTTGTAAATGTAAATAAATATATGTCTAAAGGACCTGACACATAGTGTCTCAGTCAACATTCTCACTGTCATAATTCAAAACAACTGACCACACAACTTAGAGAAAGGAATATTTATTTGCTCACAGTTTTTGGAGATTCAGGGTTCAGTCTATGTGAGGCTAGGTCTGCAGATCTCAGGGCATGGTGGCAGAAAGAGAGAGTGAGTGCACACACAAGGGCCCTTTCTCACATTGTGGAGGCTAGAAGCAGAAAGAACAGGGAAGAAGAAACTATAGAACCCCCCAAGGCCACACCACAAGGGACAACCACCTTAGCAACCAATCCTCCCTTTGAACATCACTACCTTGTTTCCCTGAGGGCTAGAGGGACATTCTAAATCCAAACCATTATATTTTGCCCTGGTCCCCAGACCTCACAGCCACCTCACAATGAAAAATGCATTTAGTTCTTCCCCAAGAGTTCCATAATCTTAACAGTTTTAGCATTGTTCAAAATCCCAAAGTCTCCTCTGAGACACAAAATAAACTCTTGGCTATGAGCTCTTGTAAAAACAAAAATCAAGTTACATACATAAAATACACAATGGTATAGAGTAAACATTTGCATTCCAAAAGGGAGAAATAGGACCATAGAAAGAAGCACTGGTCCCAAAACAGTATCAAAATCCAGCAGAGCAAGCTTTTGATCCTGCAGCTCCAAATCTGGCATCCAGGGCACATGGTGGTGAGATTCTATCTCCACCAGACCTTGGCAGTCTCACCCTTATTTCCTTGTTGATTGCAATGGGCAGCATACTGGTTCTTCTAGCCTATTTCTATGGGTCACAGCTTGCATCCATTCCTCACAATTGTTCTAAATTTCTGGCATCTCTAAATTTCAGGAGTTTCCCTGGTCATTTTAGTTTCACCCTCATAATTTCACAAACTGCCCCATTTGGGCCTACTTGCAGGAATTCCGACCCTAACATGAACTGCCTGGCTTCTAAGGCCCTTGAAAGCTGTGAGAATGACTCCATGACTCCTTTTTTCTAGCAAATCCAGCATTAAGTGAGCACCAAGATCAACTTTCTGCAGGAAAAGTGGCCACACCCTCTTTAATCATTGCTACTAGACCCTTTTCAATCACAGCCACTGGGCCTGCCTCAATCCAGGCCACAATGGCCCCACCTCTATCAAGGCTGCTGCTGGCCCCACTTCCATCATGGCCACCATTTTCTCCTTCCTTTCATTCATTCTACTTTCTTCTACAATATCAATTCTCTAAGCCCCGATTTACACATGCCTTTATGGCTAAATTGCAAATCTATATTTGCAAATTTAATCTCTATTCTCCAGTCATAAAATTCAGAGTACAATTCCCTGAATGCAGACAATATCCACAATGCAATTTGGATATTTTGCTGTTTTGAGATTTCCTGGGCCAGCCTAATCAGGCCACCATCTTTAAATTCAGCCTCAAATTTAAAAAGTTTCAGGACATGGACAAAATTTATTGCAGGTAGCCTCTACTCCATTTTCCTAGAGTAATCTTTGCCTTCTGAAATTTCCTGACCATAGTCCCTGCCATCTGCCTTTCTAGTTATGTGATGGCCCTTCCCGTTTTCTCTAACAAATCAGTTCTAAAGATTTATGATCCACATAGTCAAACTTAAAAATAGCAGTGACCCCACTCCTGGTACCAATTTCTGTCTCAGTCAAGATTCTCACTGCTGTAATCTAAGGTGACTGACTACACAATTGAGAGGGAGAAATATTTATTTGCTCACACTTTTTGGAGATTCAGGGTTCAGTTCATATGAGGTCAGGGCTACTGAGTTCAGGGCATGGTGGCAGGAAGCAAAGAGACCACATGGGCTCGGCTCCTCATCATGAAGGCTGGAAGCAGAAAGAGAGTAGGGGAAGGAGAAACCCAATAACCCCCAAGGTCACACCCCCAGAGGCCCCCTCCTTAAACAATCAAACCTCACTTTAAACATTTATACCATTTCCAGGAGAGATATAGAGACATTCTAAATCCAAACCATTACACAAAGTAAATTCAAGTCATTATTTTGCTTTTTAGAAAAAAAAAATGGTTCTAGCCAGGCATGGTGGCGCACACCTGTAATCCCCACACTTGGGAGGCAGAGACAGGAGGATTGCGCAGGTTCGAAGCCAGCCACGCTCACTGGCTTAAGAGACCCTGTCAAAAAAAAAAAAAAAAAAAAAAAAAAAAATATATATATATATATATATATATATATATATATATATATATCTGGGAGAGCCGGGTGTGGTGGCGCACACTTGTAATCTCCGTGCTTGGGAGGCAGAGACAGGAGGATCGTGCTGGTTCAGAGCCAGCCTCGCTGGTTTAAGAGACCCTGTTTCCAAATAAAAATCTATAAAAAATAGGTCTGGGAGTGTAGCCCGGAGGTAGAAGGGCTTCCAGGAACCCCAGTACCACCATAAATAAATAAATAAATAAATAAATAAATAAATAAATAAATAAATAAATAAATAAATAAATCTGGGAGTGTAGCTCGGAAGGAGAAGGGCTTCCAGGAACCCCAGTACCACTAAAAAAAAGAAAGAAAGAAAAAAAATGGTTCTGTCACAAGAAAAACAGAGCTGATTGAAGTATGTTTTCCTACTGTGAAAGACATTGAGGTAGGGCCCTAATTAATTCTCTCATTAGCCACCAGTTTACATTTGGAAGAAAGTTACATGGCAATTTTTATTTTTGTTTACCAGTAGTCTTGAAGTTTTCTTGAATTATTGAGGCTTATTCTACTCACTCATTAATATGTGTTTATTGAGTGGTTATATCCAAGATACCAGAATATAGAGAAATAAAGGAGACTAAGTCAACATGGATGAACAAGTAAACAAATAATAATTAGAATAATTAGAGATGGGGATAAATAGGATAGAGGGAATAAACATGGAGAAGGGATGAAGTAATTGTGTAAAAGAGGGAGAAAATTAGACTGTCCTCAAATGTTTTTCCAAGGAAGGGATATTTGAGCTGAGTCCTGGAATGACAGAATAGTGTCATAAAAATCCAGGACATAAACTTTTAGGTAGAGGGAACAGCAACTCTCAGATCAGACAGACGTTGCAGCCAGTGAAACTGAAGTGATCCAAGTTCAGAAGATGATGGTAGCAGATGAAGACAGAGAAATCAGGTAAAATAAGTCCTTGCAGTTTCTTGCATGAGTGTTGAAAGATCTCACTCAGTAAAGTACAGATGGAGGAGGCTTCTCTGTTTCCCTCCAATCTTTGCTCCTAAATGAATTATATCAAATAATTTTTGCCTTCCCCTTAATGACACTTCAGACTGAACTTATAGCTTTATAGCCAATTTCAGGTACAATATAACATAGTCCAGTAAAATTAAACACAGCCTAAAACCTAACCCTCAGATGTGCTTCAGTGCTCTGCTTCTCCTGTAGCTGAGAATGGCCAGCATTTAGAGAGTGATGGTGTCAGCCTTCCACTTTTGCACCATCTCTCTTCTGTGTCTCTTCTTCCCCTCCATGGTTCAGAGCTTTGGAGTTAGTAAAAGGAAAGGGGAAGCATGTCTCTAACTTCACTGATGTTGTTGCTTGTCTCCTCCATTATTGATGTGCTCTCTGTGTCATAAAGCTGGCTCTCACACCTGGAGATTACATGTAAGCTCTTTATGAAACCTGGTAAAAACCACTCAGCTCCTTGATGTAGACAGTCTACTTAGTGTAAACTCCAGAAACCCACCCTGACTTCCTATCTCTCACTGATACATACAGTGGTCTTTGCTTTCAGAAACATGGCTGGTGCCTGGTTCCTTTGCACAGTGCTCATCCGGTCCATAGAGCGATCCCCAGCCTATACCTACTAACCAATAGAGGTATGATTTCTGCATGCTCAACCCTCTTGCCCCTATTCTTGCACTTTTCACCTGCTGTTTTCAAATAGACACATAGAGAGCTTACAAAGCCCATTGCAGAAATAAATATGCAACCTACAATTTGCATATCACTCACATCTTCATCTCACTCCCAGACACCCCCAGTCTCTGTGGGTGGACCTCTTTGTGTGTCATCCCTTCACTTGGCTTGAAGAAAAGCAACTTTTTTCTTTCCTCAAAGGAAAAGAAAGGATGCTCACTAGAATTGGATAAATTCTATTCCTTCTAATTCATCTCTTAATTACTTATGGCTGAATACTAATGAACAGTTGTAATCTTTAATATACTCTCTAGCAAGGGATGGTCACACTATCTCCAAGGCCCCTACTCAACCATCTTAAATTGTGTTTCTTCATCTCTGTTAGAAATAATCCCAGTTAATAAATGCAGACACCTTGGGAGAGGCATGATGAGGTTTTTTTCTTTTCTTTTCTTAATTGAGCTTCTTGTTTTTATTTATAGTGGGGGAGGAACTAGAGTAATCTGAATGCCTTCATTTAATACTGTGTAAGGAAAGAAAACAGTAGAGTTGAAAAACCCTCTCTTAATTAACCACAGTTAAAATGTGCAAGGGTATAATAAGAAACATTAAATGAAAGAAAAACTAGGAAACAGTATTGTCAAATTTTGGGGTCCAGAGCAGGAGAGGGAGAGGAGGCAGGGTGGAAGATACATTGGGAAGTCAAAGAACCACATTAAACCTTTATCTCTGACAGTTCATGATGACAGATAATTAAACAAAATAATAAGTCCATAAGTTGGCAAATCATTCTATGGCTAATGTGCCATGTATCATGTACTCAGAGAATGGAGCAAACTAGCTCTGAGAAATTTGAAGCTTCAATGAGTTCTAAAGAGAGTAAAGTTCAGAAATGGTTTGCACGGCATTCCTAGCCATAGGATATTGGTGCCCAAGTATTCATTGCAGATGCCTATTTAAGAAAAGATCTAAGTAGTAAAGCACAGTAGCCTAAATTAGACAACCAATCCAGGCACCCTGCCCCTGCCCCCAAGCCTGCAGGTGCAGCAGATCAGGAACACAAGCTACACACCCCTTGTTCTTAAGGGCTCACCCCCACCATGAGATCTTTGATTTCATAAAAGTGAGTGGATATTAAAGTCCTCTGAAAACACTGGGCTGTGGTTACACAAGCTGAAATCACTCTGTGTCATATAGATCTATAAGATAGTTCTCTCATGAGGAAAGATAGATGAAAACTTTTGAAATATAGGGCATAGTACCTCTTACAAAAAACTTCTATGACAAACTCTGAAACAAAAATAAAAAGAGATAAACAGAGAAAGGAAGGAAGGAAGGAAAAGAGGGAAGCAAGGAGGGGGCAGATGAGTAGAAGGTTGGATGACTCATGAACCTGCTTTTCCTTGATTTGCTTTAATTTTTCCAAAAGTCAAAAATTGATATGGATGGAGGGAGCAGAGTGAGGGATGGGGGAGGAGAAAGAAAAAAGGAGGGGAGAGACAAAAGTATAAACATTGGCCAAGTTGTATAGAAGATTCTTTAGAGGCTAAATTTGGGGAATGTAAAAGTTCTGTAAGCATGCAAATTTGCTATTGTCATAATATTAAAACATATTATCAGTAATCCAAGCAAATGTTTTATACTAACCCTTATCTAGAAATGCACATTAGCCAGCTTTCCTGGGCTATATAAAGAAAATGGCAAAAGTTTCATATTTAGTTGCCTAATTCACCATTTTTCTTCCTGTCTATTTTGCATCTGTTGTTCCCTCTGACTGAAATATTTCCCCTTTTGTTTTGAACTAACACTTATCTTTTCAATGGCAGTTTTAAAATCACTACTTCTAAAACACTTTTCTTGAATGTCTGCAGGCTGGTTATGTACCCACTGTCATTTAGTTCCAAATCTACTCTTCTACTAGTCAATTTTCACACTCATAGAATGGCCTCACTGCATCCTCTCAGAAGTATTGGCAGCAGCCAGATGTGCAAAGGTCTGAGACCCAACTCTGCAGGCCAAGCCCCACATCCACAATCCCAGGTTATGGTAATCTTTTGTTCCCCCAGCCTTGGGGTGGCAACTGTTTCCTGAATGACCCCAGATTATAATTTTGGTTTGCTAACCCTCTAATACTTATCTATTAAGTTCTCAGTGATAAACTCATGGTACAAAAAATCCCTAATGTAATTTTTTTCCTAACCAGGCCCAATTGATACAGCAATTGGCACCATGTGTAATATCAAGAAAGAGATCCTCAGAGATAAAATCCTAGAGCCAATTTGGTAATGCTATTACCCCTAATATGGTGCTGACCTCCCTGTCAATTAAAAATAGGATAATGACCATCTGTGGTATCATGTTTACTAAATTATCACTTGTAGTAGAGTGATAAGTACCTACAGAGCAAGTGTCTTGGAAAAACACCTGACCTTTATGGTAGCAGTGGCAACTGCACAACCATAGAGCAAGATTTGTTTTTATTTATTTATGCCTCTTGGAAAGCTTTCAGAAGGAAATAAACAAGCTCAGATATTTTTTTCTCAATTCAAGAAAATGAGAACTTGCGTAGAAATCTCAAAACTTGCATAGTTTTATTTCTTAAAACCATGGTAGATCTTGCTTAAAATCATACGCAAAATATAATTATGCAGGTAAAAGAATTACAACAGAAGCCAAATTCAAAAACTTGAACAGTCACCTTTGTGAGAGTCAGGGAACCAACTTGAAAACAGTTGGCCCTGTGTCCCTGAAATCAAGATATCTGTGTAGACACAGAAAAAAAAAAAAAAAAGAATCTTTGTCTCCATGTCACTCACGTGGTCTTTTGAGGAGATTCGCCTTGCCTTGCTTCAACATCCCATAGTAATCCACCTAAAGCAAATGTTTTGCAAGAGGCATTTTATTGTGATATCATGAATATGATGCCCTTATTGCATCTAATCAAATAACTTTAAGATGATGTTACAGAAAGACACTACAATGGCTGACACTTATACTCCAAAAGGATTGCAATATTGAGCTAACATGTTTTGCTAAAACATGTATGGAAATGGATGCTGAGATTGTTAGGCCAAATTGGATGGATGATAACTTTGAATAAGGCCTAATTTATTGATAGGAGCACATTTACTAGAGACTATATATTTAATGTGAGATTGAGATGCCAATAATTCCCTGCAATATAGAAGGCGGGAATCTCTAATCCTTGCACAGAGAGGAAAATCGGGGTGAATTTATCACTGCCTATGTCCTTCCTTCCCATGGATTCTCCACAAGAAGAACCAGAAGACATTCCTTTCATCCAAGACATAAGAAACATACTGAAGAAAAACGCACCAACATCCTTGAGAAACTCAATGCCACCACTGAGGTAGCTCTTCCGTTTTAGTTGGGATCATGAAATCCTACAGTGACAGAAACTAAATAGCAGCATTCCATTGCCACAAACAAGGATGAGCAGGGACTTTAATTTAAAAAAAAAAAAAGATAAAACAGCAATTAGAAATTTTTCACCAAAAGTATCTTTGGTAGCAGCTAACTGATGCTGGTATTCTTAGGGGTGGAATAAATAAGTGAACAATGAAAATATCACTGAGTCTACATAACAGAAAGACCCCCAGATTCGGGGGTCAGAAAACTAGCCTAAGTTTCAAGGTGGAGAGCCACAGCCTCTTTACTAGATTCCTTGACTAAAATGAATCCAGCACTACACCACTGCCACATGCAAGAGCTGAGTGCTCCTTTAAGCCTCCCCCAAATAGGCCTGAGGCCATTAACAAGTCAGGGGGCTGCACAGGGTGAAAGGAGATATTAC
The DNA here is from genome assembly GCF_963383645.1 of Muscardinus avellanarius. Taxonomy (NCBI): domain Eukaryota; kingdom Metazoa; phylum Chordata; class Mammalia; order Rodentia; family Gliridae; genus Muscardinus; species Muscardinus avellanarius. The sequence continues at coordinate 33,622,720 of NC_137793.1, read as the reverse complement.
ACACTAATTCTGAATTGACAGTGATTACTGTGGGCCAAAATACCATATGGCCTACCAGTCAAAACGAAGGCTGCCCTAATCAGCTGACTAGTGGAGATTCATCCCAGTAATATCTCCCAGTGGATCGCCTGGGTCTGTGGACTAACTCTGTACTCATTGACCACTTTCTCCATTTATACTTGGAATACACTCTTTGGTTATTGGCCAAATCTACTGATTCCCTGAACCATTGAATGAGAGATATGACATGAGAGATTACAAGCTGGAGACTCACCCCACCCCTACAGTAATACTGTACCACATGAACTACAAAGATCCATGTTGTCTACAAAGACTTGAAAGAAGAAAAATGGTGAATCTCATCATTTGAACCCCAACATCTCTGGCTGGGCATGGTGGCGCACGCTTGTAATCCCAGCACTTGGGAGGCTGAGACAGGAGGATTGCAGACTTGTTTGTTTGTTTGTTTAATTTTATATGTAGAACATATTGAAATTGGTATACATTTAGATTGTGCTTGGTGCCCTCTCCCCCATTACCCTTCCTCCCTCCCAACAATGAGTGTCCAGATTAACCATGTATATTCATAATTTTACACATATTCAGGTATAGCTCCTCCATTAATCAACCTCAGCCTTCTTCCTCTCCTATCCTTCCATCCCAGTAGATTTGAAGCCAACCACAGCAATGTAGTGAAGTTTTCAACAACTCAGTGAGACTTTGTTTCCAAATAAAAAATAAAACAGGTCTAAGCATATAGCCTGGAGAGATAGAAGGCCCCTGGGTTCCATCCCCAGTATCACATACAAAAAAAATTTTAATGAATCCCAACACCCTTTTATTGACTCTATCCTGTACAGAAAGTGTCAAGTGACCTCTCTGAGACTATTTAATCTACCTTTTGTACCAAAATGACTCTTTATGCTGAGTACTCTCAAATTATAAGCTGAGTACTCTCAGGTTATAGGCATTTTTGATACACTGTGATCTGGTTCCAACCTTTCTGCCAAGTCTCCTGACCTAGGACTAAACCTCTGCTTCTTAACTGTGGCCTTCCTTGTGGACATCATTTCCAAAGAGTGCCACTTTCAAAATTCCCCTTTCTATGATTCTCTCAGATTCTCAGCACTTCCTGTTGCCTATTCCTGGAATCTCCTTACTCCCAAGTACTTATCAGTGAATCAATCATCTAACCAAGTTATTTAGCCTTCCTTTCATTGCCTACACTGGCCTTCACTTCTGCCACCTCATCTCCCCAGAAACCCCACATTAATAGCTCAAATAATCTCAGTTCCTAGTTTCCTTTGTCTATGTCTGCTATTGATTGTGCATGTCTGACTTTATCACATGACTGACCTCAAAAAAACTAATTAAAATCCCTTGCCAGGAGTGGTGGCACATGCCTATAATCCCAGTACTTGGGAGGCAGAGACAGGAGGATTACAGGTTCGAAGTCAGCCTCAGCAACTTAGGCTTTCATCAATTTAGCAAGATGCTGTTTCCAAATTTAAAAAAAATAAAGCTGGGGATATAGCCCGGAGGTAGAAGAGGCCTGGGTTCCACCTTCAGTAACAGACACACACACACACACACACACACACACACACACACACACACACACACACTCCCACAAACAACCTGAGAAGATGAGCACAAATTCTTTCCATCTAAAAAGCATTTTAGCTTATTTTTTTAAGGGGGTCTTTAGTTTTTGTCTTTTTGGCACTTAAAACTTTCCAAAGTAGGTTACATATATGCATCATCCCTAAAGAAAATGGGGACAGCAAACCACCACATTCCTTCATGCCCTTTTTCTGTTCCCAAAAACCTACTCAAGTTAAGAGAACTGTGAGGGCAAGCCTGGGCTGGAAAGGCTAGCTGTGCATTATCTTAAAGGCTTTTCCTCATGCACACTGGGAACTAGGGCAAGTCAGTATTATATCTAGGAAGCTACTTTCTTGCATGCACATCAGGAGAGTTGCTCCTTGGGATGCTGGTCAGACAAGCAAACTAAACAAATGGATGTTGATGATGTCAGTGCTTCTGCAGCCTGACATAGAAAATCCTGCCTCCTCTCTCAGCAGGGACAGATGTGGAGCTAAGGGCACCATGGGAAGGATATGCCTCGCTCACCAGCCAGGCACCACTGGACAATGCACCATGAGGGACAGAGGTGCTGTCTGCACAGCCTGGGACCCCTGAACTCTGCTTGGAGCGGTCACTTTCCCAATAAACCATGTCTCCCCAGCTGTCTCTGGGAATGTTCTTTGGCCTTCCTATAACCTACCCCACTGCCCAGGCACACCTGGGCTATGAATGTGATGATATTTTATCCCATTTGAGATTCAAATCATCATAATAAATATCAGAAGTAAAAATAGCTAAACCTCAATAAATTTGAGTGATTGATTCTAGGTATAACCATGACACATTCTCGCACCATATTTGCTTTCTCACCTCCCCTATTTGGTTCACAGTTCATTGAACCAAATGCAAAAGATGGTAATGTACTTCTACAGATTAAGATTTATGTACGAGCCTGGCGTGGTGGCGCACGCTTGTAATCCCCACGCTTGGGAGGCTGAGACAGGAGGATTGCACAGGTTCGAAGCCAGCCTCAGCTACTTAGTGAGGCTCTCAGCAACTTAGTGGGACCCTGTTTCCAAATAAAATACAAAATAGGTCTGGAAGTATAGGCCAGAGGTAGAAAGCCTCTGGGTTCCATCCCCAGTACCACAAAAAAATTATGTAAATTTTGATTCAGGTAGATTTTAATTCAAATTCTATCTTTTCCACTCTCTAGTGTGTGATCTTTGTAAAAAGCCTTCATATATCTAAGGCTTGATTTCTGCATCAGGAAATGGAATTTTTGTAACTTTATGTTAGAAGGTTATTGTGAAATAATATACTGAATCAAAGTATATTAATAAACTGGTTCACAAATATGCAGTCATATCATCCAAAAGTAGTAAGAATAGTATTATTATTATCATTATTACTATTATTATTATTATTATTCATTTGAACAAATTTTCCCCAAGTGTCAGGTACTATGCTAGGTGGTAAAAAGGTAACACAACCAGTTTAGACTTAAGTGTCATTGCCAAGGTATACTTTTCTCACCCCATATATTTAGTCAAATCTCCCTATTACCTTGTCCCATCAAGCAAAGGCTTTTGTCTATTTTGTTTACTGCTCTTGTCACACATAGTAGGTGGTAAACAAACACTGGTTAAATAAATTAACAGCATCTATTACTTTTAGCTGGATACCATATCATTTTAATTAGCTATTGTCATTTGTATTTATTTTTCACTTATGTTTTCTACTACATTATGAACTCCAAGGGAGACCGTATCTATTTTCTTCAACTGTGTGCCTACAATGCCTGCTACATACAAGTGCCAGTCAAATATTTGTAGCCAGGCATAGTGGCACACACTTGTTATCTGAGAGTCTGAGACAGAAGGATTACAAGTTTGAGGCAAGCCTCAGCAACTTAGCAAGAACCTGTTTAAAAATAAAAGGGGCTGGGGTACAGCTTGGAGGAATAGAACACCCTGGGCTCAATCCCCAGAAATAAAAACGTAAAAATTTTTAAATAAAATAAAAATATTTTTGCATAAATAAAAGAATGAATAAACAGAAAGTAAATGAATATGAAATCATAGGTGCTATGAAACACATGACCAACAAAAAATTTCAAGTAAAACATGTCGGGGGACTTCCAGAAGATGGCGACCAAGGGAAGCAGCACATACCAGTCAGTCCTGATGACACCAGATCTTCTTTGCCTTCAAAATAGCATTCTTAAAAAAGCCAGAAAACACCACAACTTAAAAAGGAACAAAGGCGACAGGAAAAGAAGGCCAGAAGACCAATCGGAGAGCAGAGAGGAGGCCCACCCACCTTGCGGCCACAGGCACCACAACAGCACCATCTTGCTTCACTGCACCCAACTCCAGAGGTGACCAGGAAAACAACCAAGGACTTGTAGTAAGCAACTGCAGATCACTGGAATTGTAACCCATCAGTTCCTCCTACACAAACACCAGCTACAACTTGCAACACTGTTGGCCGAACTCATCACACACTCCAGAGATCCAGAGTGCCACTCAGTAACACCTTAAGTGAAGCCGCTGCTGACCCCATGGGAGACTACCCACCATGGCACCCCTAGGGACTCATGCAACTGCAATAAACTCCCTCAGTCTGAGACTGTGGTTCAACCCAGCGAAGGTGAGGATAGATTCTGCTGTTGGACATAGCAGAGGTTTGGACAGACTCAGGCTCTGCATCAGTAGAAAGTGTGGGGGGAGACCTATGCTTAACACTAGATCCAAGTAGTAGCATCTCCGGGATCACCACAGACCACCTGATCGTGTTGAACAGGGAGAAGTTAGACCATCCCAGCCTTGGCTGTGCAGAAAAGAGACATCCACCACCTACAGAGGCAGGGAGAGAACGAGACTCCACATCTGTGGAAAGCATGGAGGGAGATCCACTTAACACTAGATCCAGCCCTATTGGTACCAGTCATCTGCATAAGCTGAGAAAGACTCAGAGAACCAGGCTTGCAGCAGGAAAGGTGCCAATGGCACTCAGTGTCTGCACAGAGAAAAACTGCAGAGGCTCAGTTTGCTGAATATTCATATATTTGTAGTGTTGTATTATTTTGTTTTTGTTATGTTTGCTTGTGTGTGTGTGTGTGTGTGTGTGCACGCGCACATATGCTTGTTTGGTTGTTCTGTTTCCAAACCCTCTCCCAAGCTTCTTCCCTTTTACATACCTACTCTCTTCTCTCCATCCCTTTTTTCTTTTTTCTCTCTTCTTTTCTCTTCCTTGTCTTGTATTAAATCCAATTTATATCACTATACTAAATACTCTACATTGATTACTATAATACTACTAAATATTCACTATCCCTAATCTATACTGTTGACTACCTTATCAAACTCATACTTTCACTCTACTCAATCCTATCTGAGGCTTTACCGTATTCCTGCATTTATGACTTCACTTCCCTCCTCACTCAATTTTTACCGTTGAATACAATACAACTTGCCCTTTGATACACCAGCTGACCTAGAGACTGAAAGAAATCTACCAAAAGCAACAGATAGAAACTTCTGAAATCATGAAAAAGAGGAATAACAAGGAAGCAATGAGCCCCCACAACCCCACAATAACAGAACCTGACAACACAGAATTGCAGAGATCTATAGAAGGTCAAATCAGAAATGTAACTGTAGAAATAATACAGGACTTTTGAAAAGAATTTAGAGAGAATCTGAAGGAAATAAAGGATGCAATAATTGAAGTGAAAGCATCAGTTCAAGCTATAAACAATTGATTAGATCACATGGAGAATAGAATCTCTCTCCTAGAAGATGATCACTCCAAAAACCAACACATAGTATATAACTTAGAAAAAAAAATTCAACAGCATGATTTGTACATTGAAGAAATATGGGCCCATTTTAAAAGAGCTAACCTAAGAATAATTGTCATAGAAGAGGGAATAGAAGGTGAAACCAAAGGGATCAAAGTTAATATCAGACAATTTTCCAAACATAGAACAAGAGGTTGATACACAGGTACAGGAAACTTATAGAACCTCCTTTAAACAAGATCAGAGAAAGGTTCACCTCACCACATAATAGCCAGACTGACCAATGTAGATGCCAAGGAGAATGTGTGTGTGTGTGTGTGTGTGTGTGTGTGTGTGTGTGTGTGTGTGTGTTACTGGGGGTGGAACCTAGGGGCTTTCTACCTCTGGGCTATACTCCCAGACTTGTTTCATTTTTTTATTTGGAAACAGGGTCTCACTAAGTTGCTGAGAGCCTCACTAAGTAGCTGAGGCTGGCTTCAAACCTGTGCGATCCTCGTGTCTCAACCTCCCAAGCGCAGGGATTATAAGCATGCACCACCACTCCCAGCTAAGGAGAGAATCTTAAAGGCAACAAAAACAAAGACCAAGTGACATTCAGAGGCAAACCAATTGGAATCATTCCAGACCAAACCAAGTCAAGAAAGCCATAAAGGCCTGGATAATATATTCCAAACTCTGGAAGAAAACAACTTGTAACTAAAAACTTCCTACCCAGAAAAACTATCTCTCAAATTTAGATGGGGAAATAAAAATCTCAACAGCAAACAGAAACTGAAGGAATGTATGTCTTTCAAACCAACACTAGAGGAAATACTCAAAGAGAAATAAATAATGCATGCCAGAACCAGAAAAACAAAAATTTCAACCAAGCAAACAACTAAGCAAATAAGAACAAGTGCTACCTCAAACAGAAGTTAAATCTCAGTATGTTAGTAATTAAAGACCATCTCTCAATAATCACACTGAACATAAATGGCCTCGACTCCCCAATAAAGAGACATAAGGTGGTAAAATGGATTAAAAAACACAATCCATCTATGTGCTGCCTGCAAAAAAGAAAAAAAAACACCATACGAGTAGATAGTCACAAAAAAAAATAATAAAGGGCTGGATCAAGGTATTCCATGCCAATGGAACTTGAAGACAAGCAGGAATAGCAACTATGATATCAGACAAGTTAGACTTCAAGCCCAAGCTTATTATAAGAAACAAACCAGGTCATTTTTTACTCATAAAAAAACAATCCAGCAAGAGGAAGTACCAATAGTCAAGACTTATGCCCCAAACACAGGTGCAGCTGCTTTCATAAAACAAACTCTTTGCGACATTAAATCACACATAAGTCCCAATACAATAATACTAGGAGACTTCAAAACCCCTCTCATGCTGTTCAACTGATCTTCTAGACAAAATGTCAGTAAAGATGCCTCAGACCTAAAGAACACCATCAATAATGGACCTATTAGACACAAATAGAATATTCCACCCAACTACAGAAGAGTTCCCATTTTTCTCAGCTGCTCATGGAAACTTCTCCAAATTAAATCACATCCTAGGCCACAAAGTGAGTAATAGAAAATTCAAAAAAATGTGAAATACTTCCCTGTGTCTTTACAGACCATAATAGAATAAAACTAGAAATCAACTATAAGAAGACCCAGAGAAACCACATAAACATGTGGAGACTGAACACCACACTGCTGAATAAAGAATGGTCATAGAATAAATAAGAGGTAAAATCAGGAAATTTCTAGAAACAAATGAAAATAGAAATACAACATTTCAAAAGCTCTCAGACACTTTGAAGGCAGTGTTAAAAGGAAAATTTATAGCACTGAGTGCCCACATAAGAACAGAAAATCACCAAATAAATAACCTAATGACACACCTCAAAGCCCTTGAAAAACAGAGACAGTCTACCCCCAAAGCCAGTACAATTATTAAAATCAGATGCTGATTATTAAATTATTAAAATTTAATAAAAGCAGGAAATTATTAAAATCAGAACTGAAATCAATGAAACATAGAATAAGTAAACAATACAGAAAATCAACAAAACCAAAAGTTGGTTTCTCAAAAAAATTAGCAAGATAGATAAACCACTATCCAACTTAACAAAAAAAAAGAGAATCAAGCCAAATTATGAAGATAAGAGATAAAAAAGGAAGTATTACCACTGACAGCATAGAAATCCAGAGGATTATCAGAAACTACTTTGAAAAACTATACTCCAACAAAATGGAAAATCTGGAAAAAATTCACAACTTTCTAGATAAATACAACCTTCCTAAACTGAGTCAAGAAGATAGAGAAAATTTAAACCAACCAACAGCAATCAAAGAGATTGAAATAGCAATAAAGAGACTACCATCAAAGAAAATCCCAGGACCAAATGGTCTCCCAAGTGAATTTTATAAAGCCTTTATACAAGAGCTAATCCCAATACTCCTCAATCTATTTCATGAAATAGAAACAGGACTGTCCTAAATACATTCTATGAAGCCAACATAACATTAATACCAAAATCAAATGAAGATAGCTCAAAGAAGGAAAATGATAGGCCTATATCATTGATGAACTTGGATGCAAAACAAAATACTAGAAACACGCATTAAAACCACATCAAGAAAATCATACACCATGATCAAGTAGGGTTCATTTGAGGGATGCAAGGCTGGCTCAACATACCAAAAACCAATCCATATAATTCATCACATAAACAGAACCAAAGACAAAAATCACATGATCATTCCAATAGACACTGAAAAGGCATTTGACAAAATCCAATATTTATTTATGCTAAAAGCACTGCAGAGAATTGGAATAGAAGGAGCATACTTTAACATCATAAAGGCAATCTACAATTGGCCCACAGCCAGCATCATATTAAATGGGGGAAAACTTCAAGAATTCCTTTTAAAATAAGAACAAGACAAGGATGTCCATTATCACCACTTCTTTTCAACATAGTATTTGAGACTATAGCCTGAGCAATAAGACAAGAAGAGGAAATCAAAGGAGTACAAATAGGAAAAGAACTCAAACTTTCACTATTTGCAGATTAAATGATACTATACTTAGAAGATCCAACAAACTCAACCAAAAGGCTAATAGAACTGATCAACAAATAAGCATGGTGTCTGGATAGAAAATCAGTCTTAAAAAATTGGAAGCTTGCTGGGCGTTGTGGCACATGCTTGTAATCCCCACGCTTGGGAGGCAGAGACAGGAGGATCATGCAGGTTCAAAGCCAGCCACGCGTGCTGGCTTATGAGACCCTGTTTCCAAATAAAAATGTAAAAATAGGTCTGGGAGTGTAGCCCGGAGGTAGAAGGGCTTCCAGGAAGCCAAGTACCACCACCACCCCAAAAAATTGGAGGCTTTTCTGTACACCAACTATAAATCCACTGAGAAAGAAATCCAGAAAACACTTCCACTCAGGATATCCCACAAAAAAAATACTTAGAAATAAACTTAACCATGGACGTAAAAGACCTCTAAAAGAAAATTATAAAACATTGAAAAAAAATAAAAGAAGGCCTTAGAAGATGGAAAGAGCTTCCACATTCATTAACAGGCAAAATAACTATCATCAAAATGGCTCTACTTCAGCCAGGCATGGTGGCACAGGCTTGTAATCCCCACGCTTCAGAGGCAGAGACAGGAGGATCGTGCTGGTTCGAAGCCAGCCTTGCTGGCTTAAGAGACCCCGTTTCCAAATAAAAAATATAAAATAGGTCTGGGAGTGTAGCCCAGAAGTAGAAGGGCTTCCAGGAACCCCAGTACCACCAAAAATAAAAATTAAAAAAAATGGCTCTACTTCCAAAAATGATTTACAGCTTCAATACAATACCCATTAAATTACCAAGATCATTCCTCACAGATATAGAAAAATCAGTCCTTATATTCATTTGGAACAACAACAACAAAAAAAAAAAACCAGAATAGCAAAAGTAGTTCTCAGCAACAAAAACCATGCATAAAGAATCACAATACCTGACTTTAAACTATTCTACAAAGCCATAGTAATTAAAACAAGGTGGCACTGGCACAAAAACATATACACAGACCAATGGAGCAGAATAGAAGACTCAGAAACAAATCTGCACACTTACAGCCAACTGATTTTTTACAAAAGGGCCAAAAACATACACTGGAAAAAGATAGCCTGTTCAACAAATGGTGTTGGCAAAACTGGTGAGCCATATGCAGAAAAATAAACCCCAGTTTCTCACCCTGCACCAGAGTCAATTCAAGATGGATCAAAGACTTGGAAATCAAACCAGAGACCTTGAGGTTCTTTGAAGAGGGCATAGGTCCAACACTGTAATACATAGGCACAGATAAAAACTTTCTCAACAAGACCTCAAAGGTACAACAAACTAAAAGGTGGATCAATACTTGGAATTGCATTAAACTGAAGAGCTTCTGTTCAGCAAAGGAAACTGCCAAGAACCTCAATCGAGAGCCAACAGAATGGGAGAGGATTTTTGCCACCTATTCCTCTGATAGTTATAACTAATATCCAGACTACACAGAGAATTCAAGAAACTCAGAACTAAGAAAATAAATAACCCAATCAAAAAATGGGCAAGTGAACTAAATAGACACTTCATGGAAGAAGAAATTCAAATGTCCAATAAATTCATGAAAAAATGCTCAACATCATTAGAAATCAGAGAGATGAAAATCAAAACTACCCTGAAATTTCACCTAACTCCAACTAGAATGGCAATCATTCAAAACACAAACAACAAATGCTGGCAAGGATGTGAGAAGTAGGAACTCTACTCCATTGTTGGTGGGACTGCAAATTAGTGCAACCACTCTGGAAAACTGTATGGAGGATCCTCAGAAGAATGGGAACAAACTTACCATATGACCCACCAATACTACTTCTGGGTATCCACCCAAAAGAATGGAAACCAAACTTTCAAACTAATGCATGTGTATCTATATTCATAGCTGCACAATTCACCATTGCCAAACTATGGAACTAGCCAAGATGTCCATCAATAGATGAATGAATTACAAAACTATGGGATATGTACACAATGGAATTTTACTCAGTCATAAAGAAAAACACAATTACATCATTTACAGGGAAATGAATGGAACTGGAGAACATTATGCTAAGTGAGATTAGTCAGTTACAAAAAAATAAGAAATTGGATGCTCTCCCTACTATGTGAAAGCTAGGGAGAAAGTGGGTCACAGGAGGAACTCTAGATGAAGAAGATACTATAGATGAGCAAATAAGGAGACCGGAGAGGCTAGGAGGGGGGAAGAGGGAAATTCTTTAATGTTCATGATGTATATTAATAAACATATCAAATCATTCACTAACCCAAACATGAAGGAAAGGGAGGGGGAAGAAATGGGACAAGAATTGGGTAAGGGTTAACTGGGTAAGAGTGATGTGTGCATGTATGCCTCCACCATCTTGTACTGCATTAAGATGTATGACTACAATGCACCAATAAAAATTTAAAAAAAAAAACATGTCAGGGAATAAGAGGAGAAATAGTGCTCCAACCTCTTCTTGTGAGAAAGAAACAAGATGGTAGACAAACTTGTCTCCTTTCACATAATGCAGGCCTTGGTAGCAACCAATCTTCCTCTCTTCCCCTAAGTGCATTATGTACTTAACTAACTCTACATACTCTGGTAGAGTCCCAAATCTCTTATGTCTCAATCTATCAAAAACTCAACTCATCAGTCAGAACAAAGATCAAATACCATTTCTTTTGTGAAATACTAACAAATGCTTCTATAATTTGGCTCATATGAAGATTATCTTCATCTCTATTCTATCAGACCTTATATCCCCTAATATCAGGGCATAACAAATGTGTGATTAGCTACAGGTGTCTGCCCTCCGCTACCTAGATTAGAATGTCCTTAGATGCTCATTTAGCTTTATATTTTCCAAAATGTTAATGCAAAATATATTTAATGTTTTTTGTAGTACTGGAGATTGAATCAAGGAATGCTTTACCACTGAGCTCCACCCCGAGCCCTTTTTAATTTTTATTTTGACAGTCTTGCTAAATTGAATGAGCTGGCCTCAAACTTGTGATCTTCTACCTCAGACTCATAAGTAACTGGGATTATAGGCATGCACCACCATGTCTGGACTTAATATATTTTATCAAATTGAATTGAAACCAAATCTAAGAACTGCCAGAGCAAGATATAAATTAAAATAGCTTTTATTTGGTCTTCATACAAAACTCATTTCCAAAAGTCATTTTTATCTTTCTTAGTTGGTCTTTTTTCCAACTGCAGCACACAGTCCCTAATGCCTCCTTTATTGACAATGTAAGAATCAATAAAGTAATATTGCCTGGAAGTTTTAGGATTGGAGCATAAATGATGCTCTATTTTGGTTGTTTGTAGGGATTGCACCATTTTCTTCTTCATATCATTAGTTTTACTAGGAGGCCACAGAACAAATCTCAAAACGTGTTTTTGTCACTGTGTGCTTGGTTTTTGGTTTTGGTTTTTGGTGATAAAGATTGTTTTTGTTTTTGGTACTAGAGGAAGAGGCATTCTACCTCCAAGATACACCTTCAGCCCTATTTTGTTTTTTATTTTGAAATAGAATCATGCTAAATTGCTGACAGCCTCACTAAATAGCTTCGGCTGTCCTTGAACCTGCAGTCCTCATCTGTATTCTATCAGCTTCTCAAGTACTGGAGTTATAGACATGCGCCACCATATCTGACACAACAAGTTTTTTTTTTGAAGATTTAAAGAAGTTTATTAGGAAGATAGAAATACAGAAAATAGAAATACAGCTCCATACCAGACTGGCATGGAGGGGTGACTCGAAATGAATACACCCACAACAAGTTTTTTAAAAAGTTAAATCATAGTATCTTCTTGATCACAATGGAATAAAACTAGAAATCAACAATAGGAACTTTAGAAATTGTACAAAAAGGTGGGTATTAAACAACTTGATCTTGAACATCCAAGGAGTCAGTAAATAAATCAAAATGAAAATTTAAAAATTTCTTTAAGTGAAGGAGAATGAAAACTCAACGTACAAAACACATTGGATACAGCAGAAATTGTACCAAAGGGAAAGCTCCTAACGAGTATCTACCCCCCCCAAAAAAATAGAAAGACTAAAAGAAAATTAAACAGGCTACAAATAAGTAACATAAAGATGCAAATGAGAGAATTAGGAAAGCAAGAACAACCCAAATTCAAAAATAGCAGAAGAAAAGGAATAACAAAGATTAAGGCAGAAATAAATGAAATAACAACTTAAAAAATACAAGAGGTCAAGTTTTTTTTTTAAGATGAGCAAAGTTGACAAAACATAACTAGACTAATGAAGAAAAAAGGAAGACCCAATAAATAGAAACAAAGATCAAAAAGGCAACATTACCAGTAACACTACAGAAACGCAAAGGATTGTTAGGGACATTAGGCACAACTACACACCTACAAAGTGGAAGAAACTGATATGTTTCTGGACACATACAGCCTACCAAACACTGAACATGAAGACACAGAAAACCTGAACAGAACAACAACTGATGTGATTGAATCAATGGTAAAAGCATCCCAACAAAGAAAAGCCCAGGACCAGATGTCTCCATTGCTAAATTTTACCAAACCTTAAAAAAGAACTAATGAAAATTCTTCTCAAACTATTCCAAAGTATTAAAGGGAAGAAAACTATTCCAAACTCACTCTTAAGAGGCCAGTGTTACCCTGATACACAAACCAGATGAGTACAACAAAAAGAGAAAATTATAAACCAATATCCCTGAGAAGCAGAGATGCAAAATACTCAACAAAATACTAGAAAACCAAATCCAATAGCACATAAAAATGATTGCACACCATGATCAAGTGAGATTCATCTCTGGGAAGCAAGCTGGTTCAACATATGTATCAACAAAATAATACATCAACAAAATAAGAAAAAACCTTATCATCTCAATAGATGCAGAAAACATTTTATAAAATCCCCAACATTTCTTTGTGATAAAAATCATCCTATCATCTCTAGTGAGATGTCTCTGCAAATCTGCTGCCATTTTATATCATATGTTTGCCCATTTTACATAATACGTTTTCTTATTTTGAGAGAGAAAAAAGATTTGAGAGATTTTAATGTAATCACACACACACACACACACACACACACCTTCCTTTGGCAAGCGATTTGTGAATATTTTGCCCAGTCTTGTTTTTCTTCTTTTAACAATCTTTTTCAGGAAAAGCTGTTTTCAATTTTTACAAAGTCCAATTTGTCTTTTTTAAAAGATCATATTTTCTTTAATTTTTTAACTTTTTTTTGGTGGTACTGGGATTCCTGGAAACCCTTCCACCTCTGGGCTACACTCCCAGACCTATTTTATATATTTATTTGGAAATAATAATAATTAATAATATAGTGATCATAATAAATAATAATAAATAATAAATAAAATTTAAAATAATAAAAAATATTTATAAAATTATTTATACAAAGTTATTTCAACCAGTTACCCTACTGTACATTAGAAGCTATTCTACTTACTCAACTGCACCCCTCTACCCATTAACGATTCTTTCTCTATTGTTCCCTCCCCTATACTATCCTCTATTTCTCTCACTGTTTTATTCTCTACTTCTTTGAGATCAACTTTTTAGCTCCTATATATAAGTGGGAACATGTGATACTCATTTTCTTGTACCTGACTTCACTCTAAACCTAATGTCCTCTAGTTCCATCCATTTTGCTTACAAATGAAAATTTTCATTTTATAGCTGAATCATATTCCACTGTGAATATATGCTACATTTTCTTTATCCATTCACCTATTAGTGGGCACTTAGGTTGTTCCTTAATGTTCTGGCTATTGGGAATAATGCTTTAATAAATGTTGAAGTGAAGCTGTCTCTCTGACACTGATTTTTTTAAGATATGTATATATATATATATACACACACATACAGACAGACAGACACCCAGTAGTGAGACTGCTGAATTATTTCTAGCAGAAAAGTGTGTTTTTAGTTCTAAAAAGAGAATTTCATACACGAAACTCTTAGGTGAGACCAAAACCTGTAATTAATATAAATAACTCTATATAAAATGGAATTTTATCTAAAAAACAGAGAAATACACAATCAAAACAAGAAATAGCAACCAAGACATGCCTGTAATCCCAGTACATGGCAAGCTGAGACAGGAGGATCTCAGGGTTGAGACCAGCCTCAGTAACAATGAAGTGAAATACTCAGCAACCTAGCAAGATCCTGTTTCCAAACAAAGAATAAAAAATAAAATGGCTGGGGATGTAGCACAAAGGTAAAATGGCCTGAGTTCAATCCCTAGTAACATAAAAGAGTGAAAGAGGAAGAGGGAGAAGGAGAAGGAGAGAGAGAGAGAGAGAGAGAGAGAGAGAGAGAGAGAGAGAGAGAGAAAGGACCAGATGTACTCTTATGTAATATGCTTTTAAAAACAATGTGGGGAGCCATTAAGGTTTTCCCCTAAAAGGATATTTCTGACTCAGCTGACCGTCCTTTGCCCAGTCAACACGGTTCTGGGTCATAGAAGGTTCAAAGTAAAATGTCTGAGAGAAGATCAGGTGGCGATGGCACGAGGGTATTGATTGATCTACCTGTAATGTATGTGCTTTGGATTGGACTCTTACTGTATTCCAGTGGTGATAGCATGAGGATATTAATTGACCTGAAACTCTATAAATACCTCAAGAGAAATGACCCCGTTGTTGGCCCAATAGAGAATATTGACCCAGGAGCAGGGGTCGGCCAGTAGGAAATATTGACCCAGGAGCAGGGGTCGGCCAAGAGAGAAGATTGACCCAGGAGTAGTCGTTGGCACAATAGAGAATACGGACCCAGGAGCAGGGGTCAGCCAGTATAGATAGTAGGCTGGATGCCCCCACACACACAGGTTAGAATTAAAAATTAATTCTTTCATCCTCAGGCCTCTCTTCGGAACCCGTACTTTTGCCAACTGGCTCTGGCAAAACAGAAGTTATATAAACAGGAATAGCAACATTCAAAGGAAGTTGCCACTGATTATTTATTAGTGAAAATGGAAATTAGTCAGTCATCGTACATAAACAGTACACAAGATTGCAAATGAAAATATATTAAGATAAGACAGGTATGCGGAAGAACTTATTTAAACCCAATCACATTCAGAGTTGAACTTCATCATGTCCATAATTTGGCTCTTTTAATTTCAGAGATGAGAAGAACTGATTGATACAGGTATGTCTGGTACATGACTCCAGAAATAAAAAATTAAAAGTTGCTAGCATATCCTGGATATATTAAAAAAAGTTATGTGTATTACAGTATTTTAAGGACATTATGCTTAGAACCCATAGAAAAAGAATAACTACTAAACAGGATGCAGTCCATAACACTCACTTTCAAAAGCAAACCCTTCTTACTATATCCAGAAATCACCCTCAAAGTAGATTTAAAGAAGAAATTTAAAAGCTATGAGAAACAGGGATCATCATATGATTCAAAGAAGATAAAATAACTATCATAGAGAAGCATCCAAACTTAAAATTGCCAATTTTTCTTTACAAGTTATAAACTGAATAAGAAAATTTGGCCTATGTCCCTAAACAGAACTGCTCACTGAATTAATGGTCCATGGAAGCCATACTCTGAAAATCACATTAGAAATGTGTGTGGTGATGCACACCTGTAATCCTCATACTTGGGAGACTCAGACAGGAGGATTGCAGGTTCCAGGACAGCCTCACCAAGTAGGGAGACTCTCAACAACCTAGCAAGACCCTGTTTCAAAAATAAAAATAAAATAAAACTTGAGGTATAACACAAATGTAGAATGCCCCTAGGTTAAATCCCCAGTACTGAAAAAAATGTGAAAATCACATTAGAATAATTTTTTAAATGACAGCAGAATGATTTTTTTTTGCACGGCACAGTTCTTTTTTCTCCCTTCAGAAAATTTGACTAATTAATATAAGAAAGAAAATCATGAACATCCCCTGTCTCAGATAACAATGTATGTACTGTTAAGCACATAGCTAAACGAGAAGAAAATAAAACTTTTAGCATTTTATCACGACAGAATATGATAGAATTTTGTTGAGTCTTTGGAAAATGAGATTACTAATGGAATCAAATAGTCTGCCAAGCGATTCATTCTCAGTGTTACCTTCTACATAGTCGATTGTTACCTTTACTCCTCATGGGGATGAGCATGGCAATGTATTGGTGTTCCACTATACTCGGCCTGTTAGCCTGTGTTGGCAAATTATTTTAAGCAAGAAGTGACACTGCTGGAACCCTCAATATGATAGAACACAAACTCCTGTGCACTGACTTATTTGGACCCGCACTGTGTCACCAAATGCCAGGCCTTTAATGGCAACAAATGAGGAGGAATGTGAGACAGGGCATCAGGTGACAAAGGCATCCCACGCTAAATAATAGAGAACACCCTGCAACTGTTCCTTTGGTTTTGCCGATGAATAAAACTAATGCTGTCAGGCGTGATGGCGCACTCTTATAATCTCAGCATTTGGGAGGCTGAGACTGGAGGATCGCAGTTTGCAGACAGCCTCAGCTACTTAGTGAGGCGCTCCACAACTTAGTGAGACCCTGTTTCAAAATAAAGAATTAAAATTAAAAAAAAAAAAACAGAACAGGGGGTGTAGCTCAGAGATCAAATGCCCCTGGGTTCCACCCCCAGACCCACAAAAAAAAAAAAAAACTGATGCTAAAGTTATGTACTAAATAATATGCTATCGATCTTTTTATCTATGGGCAAGAGTAAAGGGAAAGCAGTGAATTAGCCTCATTTTTACTCTGTAATTAAGAATAACAATGAACTCTTTTAAATTACTTTTCCCTGACTTCAAAGCCTCCAGTTTTAACTGATGTTTGCTAGAAATTTTCTCAACTATTAACAGATCATATTTATATATTTTTCTTAACCTGACTTAAAATGCTTTATTTCAACTTCAAAGCCACACACACGCGTGAGCGCGCGCGCATACACACACACACACACACACACACACACACACACACACACACACGCTACCTACAAATATAACCAAACATTCAGAGTCTGGTTACTAATTAATCAATTTGATTTAAAGTCTATATCTTTATCTTCTCTTCCACTTTATCTTAAAAACTTAGTGACAAAAAGAATCTTCTGGAGGGAGCAGGCATGGTGGCAAGTGCTTGTAATCCCAGCATTCGGAGGCTGAGACAGGATGATTGCAGTTCATGGACAGCCTCAGCTACATAGTGGGGCCCTTTGCCACTCAGTGAGACCCTGTTTCAAAATAAAGAATAAAAATATGGGCCAGGGGTGTATCTTGGAGGTAGAATGCCCCTGGGTTCAATCTCCAGTATAGCAAAAAATAAAAAATAAAAATCTTCAAGTTGATGGAGTTCTGCTGAGAGAGACAGATGCCACAAGCCACATCTGCTCCTTCAGCACTGTCCTATGCTTATTCATGTCTGCACTGCAAATGTTTAACTAATATTAAACTATACCTTCAAAAACTCTGACCGAATGTATCAGTAGGTTTGTTGGGACACAGAGATGACCAAAGGAAGAATTTTCAATAGTCAGCAACAGCTAATAGTTGCCTCTCAGGACCACAGCATGGGTCTACCACCTCTCCCCTTAAGTTCATAAAAGGAGATAAATATATACATGTGTGTTTTGAAAAGCATAATTGATAAAAAAAAACTGACATAAATCCATTTCCAATTTAGAACCTAGGTTTTATTGCAAGGAGTCTTTTATGTAATTTGGACACAAATATTCCCATTGCAACAATGGAAAATGATGTTTTAGATGCAAAGAATCGCCCATGGAATTCAACGCATAGAAAAGCATTCAACTAATTTAATTTTATCTGAACTCTCATAGTACAGAAAGAAAGTTTATTATAAGGTTATGAAATTTTTGTGCAATCTCAAGTCCTGAGAATATAGCTGAGTCCTGTGAAGACCAGGACAGCAACCTTCACTTCCCCAATTCTACTTCCTAATTATCTCAGTGAATCTGGTTCATTCTTTTCTTCTTCTCTGCAGATAGTTTTTCTGAAGCTCAGTCCTCATGGCAGATTATAGCTGCCTCACACCTCTCAGGTATACAACTTTGCAACAATATTCATAGACAACCAGCTGTTCTTAATTTAAATTTCTTCTTTTTTTTTTTTTTTTTTTTTTGGTGGTGGTACTGGGGTTCCTGGAAGCCCTTCTACCTCCGGGCTACACTCCCAGACCTACTTTTTATATTTTTATTTGGAAACAGGGTCTCTTAAGCCAGCGCGGGGCTGGCTTCGAACCTGCACTATCCTCCTGTCTCCGCCTCCCAAGCGCGGGGATTACAAGCGTGCACCACCATGCCCGGCCTTAATTTAAATTTCATATTCTCAGGCAAGAAAGCGAATTATCTGACAGGGTTCATGTTTTCATCTCATAATATGGGAGAATGAGTCATGAAGTATCAATTTATTCAAGACATACATTGCTGACCCAGGATACACTAAGCACTATCCTAAACATCAGCTAGAACAGACAATAAATGTTCCAGCTCTCAAGAAACTTATATTAAAGAAGTGGAGACCCACTCCATCCCCTCACAGGGGAGTCCACCATAAGTGCTTATCTAGGAAAGTGCTCTTGGTTCCCGTGGGCCACAGTTTCTCTCCCTCACACAGAGGCACCATGCAGCCTAACAACCTCGCTTGAAGAGTCTCCTCTCACCCCAGCAAGGAGCGCCATCACAGACTAGCAGGATCTCCAGCCGCCAGAGACAAACCAAGCAGACAAAACGCCACCAAAAAGCCTCCGCCATTGGAATCACAGCCACAGAAGTAAGCCAGGACCTGTGTACTAAACTCAAACAGGACCACTATCTGCTAAGGTTAAAGCAAAACTCAAGATCTTCAAAAATAATAGGCAAAATACCCAGGATATAATAAAACATCATGTATCATATAGAAAACAAAGAAAATCACAATCTGAGAAAAAACAATCAACTGACAACAACGCTGAAACAAATCAGTGTGCGGATTTATCTGGAAAACATTTAAAAGAAATCATCATAAAAATGATTCAATATAGAATTATAAATTATTTTGAAATAAATGAAAAATAGAAAATATAAGCAAAGAGCCGGGCGTGGTGGCGCATGCTTGTAATCCCAGCATTTGGGAGGCTGAGACCAGAGGATCACAGTTCACAGACAGCCTCAGCTACTTAGTGAGGCCCTCCACAACTTAGTGAGACCTTGTTTCAAAAATAAAGAATAAAAAACAGGGCAGGGGGTATAGTTTGGAGGTCGAATGCCCCTGGGTTCCATTCCCAGACCCACAAAAAAAAAAAAAAGAAAGAAAATATAAGCAAAGAAAATGAAATCATAAAAAAGGAACCATGGAAATGATAGGTCTGGAAAACAGAAATAAATATGAATAACAGAAATAAAATACACTGAGTATTTTCAATCGTAAAGTCAGGAGAACAAAAGACAAAACCAATAAATTTAAGAACAAATTAATAGGAGCTGGGTGTGATGGCACATGCCAGTAATTATAGTACTTAGGAGGCTGAAATAGAAAGATTGCAGGCTCAAGACCTGCATGGAATTTAGCAAGAGCCTGTTTCAAAATAAAAAATATAAATAGCTGAGGGTGTAGCTCAAAGGTAGAACACTCCTAGGTTCAATCCCCATTAACACAAATAATTAATTAATTAAATTTACCCAATCTGAACACACACACACACAAAATAAACTGAAAAGAAATAAAGCCCCAAGGACCCATGAGACTATCAAAAGACCCATTATGCACATCATAGAGTTCTAAACAGAGAAGAGGAAAAATACTGGGGCTAAAAGAGTAATCAGGAAAACAATGGCTAAAAAAAATCTCAAATCTGGTGAAAGACATAAACCTGCACACTGAAAAAGATGAGGAAAATATGAGTAGGAAAAATCAAACAAATGCACTTTAGACACACCTAAAACTAAAGATGAAGTAAAGTTTTAAGAGAAGCCATGTGAGCAGCAACAGAAAATGGCAGGATGCTCTTAGCTGATAGACATGCAACAATAAAAAAGAAAAGAAAAGAAAAGAATCATCCACTGCTAATTCTATACCAGATGAAACTATCTTGTAGGAATGAAGTGGAAATAACGTGACTTTTGCTGTATGTGTTTTACTGGGCATTTAACCCAAAGGCAGTCTATCACTGAACTACATTCCTCTTTTGGGTTTGTTTTTGTTTTTGTTTTTGTTTTGGAAACAGGGTTTCACTACATTTCTCTCAAGCTTGTGATCCTCCTGTCTTGCCCTCCCAAGTACTGGGATTGCAGGCATTTGCAAGCGCTACTACACCAGGCTAAATAACATCAATTTTAGATGAAGAACAACTAAAACTGAAAGATTGAATAAATGATGCTCTTAAACTTAAAAGAAACGATAAAAGGAATCTTAGGGCATCAGGAATGAGAAAAATACAATGGAAAGAGAACATGTGCATTAATACATGTACATGTCCCCCTAGTGAGTTCTCCAAGTAGAAACCATACACGATAACTGAAGCAAAACCTATGGCAACCAGGTGAGACTCGGGATAATAATATTTAAGAGTCAGGAGGGTAAAGACACTTGTGGAAGTACATCTCCACACTTCACTTGAAGCAGAAAGTTCTGGTTCCAGTACAGTGACTGGTCACAGATGTATATTATAATATCCAGAGCAGCCACTAAGAAAACAGGAAGAGATGTTTTTAAAAGTCTAAAAAATGTGGAGATGAAATCTTAGAATATGACCCACAGGACAATAAGAAAAGAGGAACAAATGGGAAGCAATGAATGGAAAGATCTTTGCCAAGAGGCAGCAGCCCAGATTATTCTTGAGTGCCACGCAGGATCCAAGTATAAAAATCCTGAGGGCCGCATGCTCCAGGAAAAGGAACCCGAAGGCATGGAGACACAGGTATCAAAGAGCTTGATGAGTTACCTCAACAGCTAGTGCAGTGATTTAAACAGAAATGAGATCATAGGGGTGGGCATCAGAAAAAGCATTGTTGAACTAGAGCTGACATCTGCCTACTGGAGTATATTAAGCTAAGCAGCAACATAATTTGATTTGTATGTTGTTTTTTAACTGGTGATGGATCCCAGGGACATTCTACCTCTGAGGTACACCTCCAGCACCTTTTTATCTTTTTCTTTTAAGACAGAGTCTCACTAAGTTCCTGAGGGTCTCACTAAATTACTGAAGCTGATCTGGAACCTTGATTCTCCTGTCAGGCTCCCAAGTACTGGCTTACAGGCGTACCCCACCATGGCCGGCTGATTTCTATGTTCCTAAAGGCTGTTCACGCCTCTGTGAGGCATGCAGGCAGTTGTGAGATAAAAGAGGAAAGCAGGGAGAACAACTGCCCTTTAATCCTCCTGATCTCAGAAGGGCCAAGACACACAGAGAGTAAAGGAGGCATCATGACAGAGGGAGGGGTGGAAATAGTCAGTGAAGGCAAGAGGAAATTATAGGAGCTAGACAGACAAGGGGAAAGGAAACTGAGGCTAATAGGAAAAATGGAGGTGCTATTAGTGAAGGAAAGGAGGGTATGGTACAGAGAAATATCTAAATAATCTGAAACATACCTAAATTTAGGTAGACTAGATGCTCTTACCAGGCAGCCTCATGCAGCAAAGGAATTCCTGCTTAGGATCCACAAGTCCAGGTTTCTCATGTGAACTTCTTTGGGGTTTTGTTTCCTCACACACACATAACTTTGCTGTGTGACGTCTATGAAACATCGTAGTTTTTATCTGCTTTTATTCTAAATAAAAATGACAAAACTAAAGGTGACAGTTTGGTACTAGAGTCAATCTAGAGCACCTATAGATATTCTGAAAACATTGGACTGAAATTCACAGCAAGACAAGCTCTGGGTGTCACCAGGAAACATACTGAGCCAGATAGAAAACAAAACTTTATCTTCACTAAAATCTAAGAATTTACACCAGAAGTGCCGTGTGACTTTCTGGTTAATGAACGTCAAAACAAACATAATAAGGCTGGAGCAGATCCAAAGACACAAAATTAAAATAGCAAGAGATATCAGTTGGAACACAGAATAAATGATTAGGGTTCTCTCTTGTGAAAAGATCAAGGACCCACAGAAATAAATATCCTCAAGAATGCGGATAAGCACAGATTTCTTCAATGTATCCCAAAGTATTAGAATAAGGCACTCTGTTGAAACTTAAGAATTTTAGGACAACACTTTATATAGTGGCAGAAATTTGAACAGTATCTCTCCACTTAATCAGAAAATTAAAATTCAAGTCATTCATGATGGCCCATACCTGTAATCCCAGTACTTCGGAGGATCACAAGGTCAGGGACTGCCTCAGCAACATAGGCCCTCAGCAACTTAGTGAGATCCTGTTTCAAAATTAAAAATTAGGGCTGGGGTTATAGCTCAGAGGTAGAACATCCCTGAGTTCAATTCCCAATACCACCAAAAAGGAAAAAATTACAAAGAATACTGTGCTGGTTTGGAGTACCAAAAATTCTCAAAAATAAATATATTAAAAAAATAAAATTCTACTAAAGAAGGAAGAGAACAGTAAACTGGTTCTCTCAACACTGTGTGTGTTTTTTTCTGCAATGACTAATAGCTGAGAAAAGCGACTTAGAGGAGGAGAAGTTGATTTGGGCTCACAACCTTGGAGGCTTCAGTCCATGCTGGCAGCTTCACGGCAGACACAGCACTGTGGAAGGGCCTGGTGGAGGAAAGCTGTTACCTCATAACAGTTGGGAAGCAAAAGTAGAGGGAGGAAGGGGCCTGGGACAGGATATAGTTCCCGAGGGGACACTGAGTGAGCCCTTCCTTCTGCCATGCTCCATCTGCATACAGTTTCCACCAGCTCACAGTAGTCCATTCATCTATCAGTGAACTAAGCCCCTGCTGAAGTCCAGGCCTCATGGGCCAATCATGTCCCAAAGCCCCGTCTCTGGGCCGTGCTGCACTGATGACCAAGCTTCTGGGAGACATTCCAGATTCCACACCTAACACCAGGAAAACAAACTTCGTCTTCTATAGTCTTTGAAATAGCACCTCTTTAGAAAAGATTCACAAACGTTTGAACCATGACCAATTTTCAACCACTGTTACATGGTATGGGGAAATGGCAATGACAGAGAACAAGGTGCTGCTGTGGACACTTAATTCACCAATTGCCATGTAGCCAGAAAATTGGTTGAAAAGTTATATAACTTTATAGAGTCCTTAATTACTTTGTTCTTAACCTCAGTAAACAAAGTAACTTTGAGACTTCTATAAGCTAAACACTACAACCCACAAAATGTTTGTTGAAAAATAATACATACTTGTAAAAAAAAAAAAGAAAAAAGGACAAATTCTTGAGTTCTCAGTGTTCACTAAAAGACTTTGTTATGTTAATGTGGAGTGTAAAATATTATTATATATGCAATATGCATTATATTTATTGTATTCTAATATATATTGTTTTGGTTAGATATAGAATGGCCCCTTAAAGAGCTCATAAATTGGTGTTTGGAGTTGATATAATTGAATGTTGAGGGTTGTAATCCCAGCAGTGGATAAATTCATTGTAATTTATACCTGGGCAGTATCCCGTAGGCCAGAAAGGTGTGGGAGGAAGTAGCCCCCCAGGAATGCCGCCTTGGGTATTGTATAAATGGTTCCTGCTTCCTCCCTCTCTCTCTCTCTCTCTCTCTCTCTCTCTCTCTCTCTCTCTCCTCTCTCTCTCTCTCTCTCCCTCTCTCTCTCTCTCTCTCTCTCTCTCTCTCTCTCTGTTTCTGACCTCCATGCTCTCTCTCTCTCTCTCTCTCTCAATATATATATATATATATATATATACACATATATATGTATATATATGCATATGTATATATAGATAGTATATATATAGTATATATCTATGGAGACACACACATATATATGTATGTATGTGTATATATGTATATGTATATATATGTATATATTGAGAGAGATAGTATATATAGTATATATATAGAGAGAGACATATATATGTATATATACATACTGTTGCATCTTCATTCAGAGAAACTTGAGAGAGAGAAGAGATGTAAAAGCTGTTTTGCTACATGTATCTGGTGAAATGAGAAGATGGTTCATTTAGGTTTGTCTTTGTTTTGTAAGGGCTTTAGTAAGGTTTCATTTTGTTCCCAAACTTTTTGACGCAGATAAAAACATTTGATTCTAATTCTTAATAATAATGACAAAAATATCTGCTACTCCTCTGAGCTCCCGCGTTCCCTCTGAATGGCCTCCCCAGGCCGTTCAGCTAAGGAGACATCACCCAGCAGTTGCAGTCAAGTCACCTCCTTTATTTCCCTTATGACAACACGGTTATCAGACGCTCTGTGTTCGTTTACTTGTCTGTGAACGTTTGCCTCCTTGATCTAGAACGCAGGTTCCCACAGGGCAAGGCTAGTCTGCTTGTCCCTGATCAAACCCCAGAATCTGAATAGTGATAGCATTTTTTAGGACCAAGTTAATGTTTAATAAAATAATTCATATATTATTATGTGGCTTAATTCTTTCCCCTACCTCCTTTCTCAATTATTTCTAGAATTATACAATTGAAAAATGTATTCATTTTAGGCTACCCAAGAAATTAGATAACATTTAATGAGTTGAGCATGGGGTTGGAACTCCTATTGTCCGGTTTAGAAACCTGGTTCCTTCTGGTTTTTACCATGTAGACAGAATAAGTTACTTAACCTTCCCAGAACTTGGTTACTTCAGCTGAAAACTGAGTCATTTCACAGGGTGTTTCAGGATGATTCTTGTCATCAATTTAATTGAAAGTTAAATCATGTTTGAAGTAAGAGAAAATACGAGCCATTCCTTCTCATCCGAATATCATTCTGAGCAAGGCCAAGTTCACATGGAGCTAAGAGAGTGGCTTGGCAAGTGCTGAGCAACATCAGGAGACTGAAAGGGTCACGGCAAGCTTGCAACTCCCTTTGTAACGCTCAGGAAATACTTTTGATATTCTTCCACATAATCTAGATGGGATATGTCCAGGAAGAGTCTTCAAACAGGTGGATCTTAAGCAGGAGCTCAGGTGAGAAGTGCGTTAATTGGACCTCAGGGTCTATTCAAACTGTGACTCATGAAAATAGAAACAATCCTAAAGGAAGAAAAATAGACCAAAGGGCCTTAAAAGGGAAATACCATATCAGATTAAAAAGAGTGAGCCTACAATTTATCAATACACAGCATGTGAACAAAAAAACAGGCAGAGATGGTAATATAGACTTATTAAAAAAAAAAAAAGCAGTAATGAACCAGGTGAAAAGCGTAAGCCTGCAATCCCAGTACTTGGGATGCTGAGACCAGAGACCAGCCTCAGAAATTTATCATGACCCTCAGCAACTTAGCAAGACCCTGGCGCACGCTTGTAACCTCCACGCTTGAGAGGCGGAGATAGGAGGATCGCGCAGGTTCGAAGCCAGCCTCGCTGGCTTAAGAGACCCTGTTTCCAAATAAAATTATAAAATAGGTCTGGGAGTGTAGCCCAAAGAAGGGTTCCATCCCTAGAACCACCAAAATAAATAAATAAATAAATATAAATAAATAAATAAAATAAAATAAAGTGGGACCGGAGATGTAGCACAGAGATAGAATACCCCCAGGTTCAATCCTCAGTACCACCAAAGAAAAGCAGTATTGACTTTATTAATAATCGAATCTGTAAGACATCAGAGGCACTAAGGAAAAACAGATGGGCTGAGTTGTATCAAATAAAGCCATAATTAGTTGCAGCATGTCACTTGCCCTCAGGTGAGGAGAGTAATATAAGGACAAAGAAGAATGTTCCTGGCCCTTAACCGCCATCCTCATAGCGTGACTTGCTCTTGATGACAAAAGGCATCAGGTCATGTATCTGATTTAAAAAAAAAAATCCCTGGGGATTTCCATAATGTCCCATGTCAGAGACAAAAGAATGCTTTGAACTGGGAGACAAATAACGAGAGCCAATGAGTTTTCTCAGAAGAAAGTTTCTAATTTCCTGCAAATATCCCCAGAATTTACAGCAAAAGGACAGCATTGCCTTCTGTACCCTTGTTATGATGCATCATTGCAAATAACAAAGTAATCCCCTTTGGCAGAGCATGATCTACAGATGTTATGTCTGAAGGAGACAGCTGAGTTGAGATATTTTCAGCAAATCATGATACCACAGACTCTGGGATTCTCCAAAGGTGATTGTTTAGCTGGGATAAAATTACTTTCCATTTGTTTGTAGCCCAGAGGCCAAAGCATAGGGGAAAAAATAATCCTGAGTGTTACTTGAGTTGCTTCTATTGCACCAGAAAAAAATTACATTCATTCCGCCATCAGTGGAGTGACTGGGACTTTAATATGTTTTTAAGAGCAAGGGTATTCTTTGGTGCCTGCCAGGGCTTGCTGTTATTAAAATTAGACTATTTCGAACATTTTTTCAGAGAAGTTGTCTGCACAAATGAGCATGAAGTAGGCAGACACAAAATGTTTTGGGGAATTCGGCATTTACTTACTATATAAACATTTATGGAACATTTGTCTTTGCAGGGTGTTATGCAACTTATTGGGGAATTAAAGTAAATAAGAAAAAGCCTTTCCTTCATGGAACATCCAGTCCAGTGGGAGAAAAAGAGACAATAAACAAGCAATTAGACTTGATAAGTACTACCAGGATGTTAGCGCCAGGTCCTAATGAGGTTTTTGTTCGTCTGACCTTTGCACAGAGGCCCAAAGATTCCATCTCGGTTCCTCACCACTGAGCACACACAGTGCGGGCGACTCAGCAACTCAGATGAGACTTATTAGCACCAGAAAGACGTAACTCAAATGTATCTCCTACTGATATTGGCCCAAGAGAAATAGCTCAAATGTGTCTCCTACTGATACTGGCCCATCAGCACTGAATATAAAATAAAATACGTTAGAGCAGTAGTAGATTGCTAACACAGTCTCTTAGTAGGGCCATTTTCAAGTATTAACACAAGAAAGGGTCAGCCAGTAACAACTAGGGAGTACTGCATGGAGGAAGGACCCCAGATGGGCGGCATCACCTCCTCTGCTATCATCCTCGTAGCCCTCTTTCACCCAATGCCAAAACTGTCTATTAAGATAACAGAAAGTCAAAGACAGGTGGGCGTAAAAGGCGCACACTTGTAATCCCAGTACTTGGGAGGCTGAGACAGTTGGATTGCAGGTTCGAGGCCAGCCTCAGCTACTCAGTGAGGCCCTATTTCAAAGTAAAGAATAAAAAATAGAGCTGGAGATAGAATGCCCCCAGTTCAATCCCCAGCACCACAAAAAAATTAAAATAAAATAAAAATCTTCATTTAAAAGGAAAATTTTTACATTCTATGGCTCAACTTCCTCCTTGATGTTGCTATTGTGAACACTGCAAAGTGGATTGGGGTCAACAAAAGCGAATTGCTCTTTGACAGCACTGTTATATCTGCTTCCTGTTTGGTTAATTATGGCCTTCTCTTTCATATAGTATTTGAGTTCTGCAGACATGTCTGACAATTCAGTGTGATAAATTATAAAGACAGGGTGCAGGGTAAGAAAAGAAATGTCTAGGTCTAGGTCTACAGACATTTCTGATAAGAATCAATGGTGAATAAATATTATTTTCAGAGTCCTTTTGCTGCCCTAGTTCAATAAGAGTTAGAGGACAACACCCCCCCCCAATAGAATAAGTCCATCTTTTCTTTGAAATATATTCATTGATGAGTTACATGGGCTGCTGATCCAGATTGCCATTCCATTGCAGGTGGTCTGGGGAGAAGAGAATCCGACTGCAATGACAGCTCCAGCAAAGAGAAAGAAAACTGAACCACAACTTGCCACCATCTAACAAATAAGTTGCTCATTACTTTAAATGACAATTAGAATCCCAAAACACAGCCACGAGGCAGGATGGCGGCAGCCGCAGTCGCAGTGGCGATTGTGGCCGCCAAAAAGAACATGCATTCCTCAGAGAAGCCCTGGACACCAGAGTTTGGTTTAATATCTGATTGGGACAACTTAAGGAGACATTTCCAGCCATGATTTCCTATCTAGAATTCAGGAGAGAGAGTAGATAACGACAGAATTAGAAGCAAGATGACAAGGAGGCACACGCCACTCAAGAAAAGTGATTTTTTGGAAGAACATCCCAGAAGAGATTAGAAAAAAGACCGCTTCAGCTGCTCATGCTGGGAACTCTTAACAACATAACTTGTAAAAAAAAAAAAAAAAAAAAAAAAAAAAAACTACCCGGGCGTGGTGGAGGGAGCTGAGCAGCGCCAGGCAGGAAGCGGAGCAGTGCATCCCCAGGAACTCAGCACCGCTGTGCAGCGCCTGTGGTGTGCTCAGAACGGCAGATCCTGCTCTACACAGTAAGGCTCTGGGCCTCCGCTCCTGGAAGGGAGATAAAATTCATTGCTGCTGCGTGCTCGATCACACAACCGCTTCAAAACACACATACTGTCTTCTCTAAGAAAGAAAGAAAGAAAGAAAGAAAGAAAGAAAGAAAGAAAGAAAGAAAGAAAGAAAGAAAGCTGGAGAGGGGTCAAGATGGCTGCAGCAGCAGCCAGGATTCAGGAGATGCAGACAAATCATATCCAATTCACCTGGAACTTTTGGAAAAATCCCTGCGGAGGGGGACTGCTCCTTCCTCACATGCTTAAGAATTCTGGACATCATCTGTAAGGAAGGAGCTCAGTGGAGAACTAGGAGGAAGGCAGTGGTGGTGGCGGCAGCAGCAGCAGTGGCAATGGAGGCTAGTATTTGGGAAAGGCAGAGATCTGATCCAACCCACCCTGATCTTCTGAAGAAATTGCCCCAAAGGTGAAATGCTACCATCACGCATGCTCAGGAATTCTGAAAAACATGCAGTGTGGGAAACGTGTTTGGGAGAGAATTGAGATGGTGGAGGCAGCAGCAATGGCAGCAGCCAGTATTCAGAAGAGGAAGATATCTGATTCAACCCACCTTGATCTTTTTAAGAAATCACCCCAGAGGTAGAATGGTACCACCGCGCATGCTCAGGAATTTGGGACAACATGCTGTGTGAATAGGGTGCTCAGAAGAGAACCAAGATGGCTGAAGCAGTGGCAGCGGTGGTCAGTATCTGGTAGAGGCAGAAATTCAATCCAATCCACCTCATAATTTTAAAGAAATATCCTCAAAGGTATACTGCTACTGCTGCACATGCTTGGGAATTCTTAAAAACAAACTGTGTGGGAAGGGTGTTCAGGAGAGAACCAAGAGGGCAGTGGCAGCAGTGGCAGTAGTGGTGACCAGAGTTTGGAGGACCAGACAGATCCATTCAAGTCCACCTTGAACTTTTGAGGAAATCTCCCCAAAAGTAGACTGGTCCTGCCACACATGATCGGGAATTCTGGACAACATGCTAAGTGGTAAAAGGGTTTGGGGGGTTTCAGAGGGAGCCCTGCATGGCCGGGATGGGCCACCACACTGCGGGTTCTGGGAGTCATCAGCCCTCATGGCCACCGTGCTCCTCTGTGCAGAGCGGGAGGCCAGGGTACATGTGGAGCAGCAGACCCTGCTCTCTGGAGTGAAGCTGTGGACCTCTGCCTTTGGAGGAAAGACAAAATTTATTGCCACTAGGTATTTAGGGGTCCCAGCTTTCGCAAAAGACATGTACTGCTCTCTCATTAAAAAAAAAAAAATCAAAGAACGCTGGGTGTGGTGGCACACGCTTATAATCCCCGCACTTGGGAGGCAGAGACAGGAGGATCGCACAGATTCGAGGCCAGCCTTGCTGGCTTGAAAGACCCTGTTTCCAGATAAAAATATTTTAAAAAGTGGGTCCCTGGGAGTAGAGCCCAGAGGTAAAAGGGTTTCCAGGAACCCCAGTACCACCAAAAAAAAAAAAGGAAGAAAAAAGGGAACATTTGTAGATGACCTGCTCATAGTGGCAGAGAACAGAGCCTGATGCACAGCAAGACAGCAAGGCCAGTGCCAGGGCCTCTGAGGCGAGGATAGGAACCTGCCGGGTGACTAGGCCAGTGTTGGAGCCAGTGAGGCTGGGATCAGAGCCTGCCATGAGGCAAGGCTGATGCTAGGGCCTCTGAGGCCGGGATCAGTGTTTGCCAAGGGGTGAGGCCAGTGTCGGGGCCAGTGAGGCCAGAATTGGAGCCTACCATGAGGC
The DNA here is from genome assembly GCF_963383645.1 of Muscardinus avellanarius. NCBI lineage: Eukaryota > Metazoa > Chordata > Mammalia > Rodentia > Gliridae > Muscardinus > Muscardinus avellanarius. The sequence goes on along the minus strand of NC_137793.1, from coordinate 33,592,093 downwards.
AGGGCCAGTGCTTGGGCCTCTGAGGCTGGGATCAGAGCCTGCCAAGGGTTGAGGCCAGGGCCGGGGCCAGCGAGGCCGGGATTGGAGCCTGCGTGAGGTATGGCTGGTGCTGGGGCCTCCAAGGCCGAGATCGGAGCCTGCCGAGGTGGGAGGCTGGGGCCGGGGCCAAGGAGGCAGATATTGAAGCCTACCATGTGGTGAGGCTGGTGGGGGGGTCAGCAAGGCAGGGATCGGTGTCTGCCATTTGGTGAGGCCATAGCTGGAGCCAGCGAGGCTGGGATAGGAGCTTGCCTAAAGGCAAGACCGGTGCTGGGGCCTCTGAGGCCAGGATCAGAGCCTGCCAAAGGCAAGGCCAGTGTTGGAGCCAGCAAGGCCAAGATCAGAGTCTACCAGGTGGCCAGGCCAGTGTGGGGGCCTTTAAGAGTAGGATTGAAACTTGCAATGCGCATACACAGAGAAATATCACAGAAAATTAAAAAAATCAGATGCTCTCCCTAATACGTAAAAACTAGGAAGAAATGGGTAATAGGAGGGAATCTAGTAGAAGAAAGGGCTCTGTGGAGGAGCAATTAAGGTGACTAATCAGAGGGGATGGGATGGGAGAAGATGGAATCTCTTCAAAGCACATGATGTACATAAACAAATATATCAAAGTTAATCACCAATCAAGCATGGGATTGAGGGAGGGGGAGGGAGTGGGATGGGAATTGGAAAAAGGCTAATTGGATGCTGTGTGCTTGTATATCCTCACAAGTCTTGTATTCCATTGTGATGTTTGACTACAATGCACCAATAAAAATATATTTTTAAAAAAGAATCCCAAAACACACCAAAGAAACTTTCAATAAAAAGGCTCAGGAATCAAGTTTTCTGGTAATAAAACTTACTCTTTAGAAAAATTGTAGAGTTGGTGAGAATATTTTGAAACTAGCATAGGGCTAGGGCTGGGGATATAGCTCAGTGGTAGAGGGCTTGTCTGGCATGCCTGAGGCATCCCAAGCACTACAGAAAAAGAAAAGAGGAGCACTAGCATATAACATTCCAGCAGGAGGTTAGGGAAAAATAAGCAGAAGCTGAAGGGGTTCCACTCTCAAACAGCAGAAGCCAGCCACATGTTGATGGCAATGACATACAATACCAAAGAGGTTTGTGCAACAAATTAAAAACAACTGCTTCTCCAGCCAGTTTAATAATTCAACTTATTTCATCAGTAAATTCACAATGAAGCATTTGTAAGACTGGTATATGATGGTTAATTGCAAGAAGACATTATCTTGAATATATATATATATATATATATATATATATATATATATATCAAGCATAATGGCACATGCTTGTAATCCCCGAGCTTGGAAGGTGGAGACAGGAGGATCGCGCAGGTTTGAAGCCAGCCGTGCTGGCTTAAGAGACCCTGTTTCCAAATAAAAAGTGTAAAATGAGTCTGGGAGTATAGCCCAGAGGTAGAAGGGTTCCATCCCCAGTACCACCAAAAAATGGTGAATTTTAAAGTATGTAAATTTTACCTCAATGGAAAGAAAAGTTGCCCAAAATAAGCAAAAGCCAAAATTAAAAAATAAAAATAAATTAAGACATTACTAAAAAGCTCTCCTCAAGCCAGGTGTGGTGGCACACACTTGTAATCCCAGCATTTGGCATTTAGGAGGCTGAAACAGGAGGATCATTGGTTCGCAGACAGCCTCAGATACTTAGTGAGGCCCTTTGCAACTCAGAGACCCTGTTTCAAAATAAAGAATAAAAAATAGGGCTGGGGCTGTAGCTTGGAGGTAGAATGCCCCTGGGTTTTATCCCCAGTACCGCAAATAAATAAATAAATAAATAAATAAATAAATAAATAAATAAATAATAGGGCTGGAGGTGTGGCTCAGAGGTAGAATGCCCCTGGGTTCCATCCTCATTACTAAATAGGGGGGAAAAAATAAAGAGCTCTCCTCAATTCCTCATTCTGTAACCTCACACCACTCTTTCTCTATTCTTGTCTTCATCAAAGCTGTCCTCATTTAGACTTGGCTATAACCAGATTTTAATGTGTTCAAGGACAATTATCTCTAAGACATATTTTTTGTCCAAGTATAAACCAAGAATATTACTGAGTTTTTATTTTTGACCAGGAGGCTTTGTAATATCCAGTCTGTAATAAAGTTGTTGAGCTTACAAGTAACAAGAATTTGGCCCAGCCCAACTTAGGTTCTATCAGAAGCATGAGGTTATACGATGTGCTTTCTAACCGAGGTCAATTCTTTGGCCAGAAAGATTGACCAAATTGACTTAGTTCACAATGAATCACTGTGATGACTAACTTCATGGATCAACTTGATACTGGCTTGTTTAAAGCAACACAATTCACAGTAGCCAAAATATGGAACCAACCTAGGTATCCACCAACACATGAATGGATTTTGAAACTGTGGTATATATACACAATAGAATTTTACTCAGCCATAAAGAAAAAAAAATATGTCATTTGCTGAAAAATGAATGGAACTGGAGAATATTATACTAAGTGAGACCAGCCATTCTCATAAAGTGTCATATGTCTTCTCTCATATATGGAAGTTAGAGAGAAAAGAAGAAACATAAGGGACTTGAGAAAAAGGAGAAGAGAGACGAGAAAACGGTGGAAAGGGATAAAGAAACAAGGTGGGAGGGGAAAGGAGGCTTGAGGAAGAAAATGGTGCGAATGATGTTGTCCATGTATGAAGGTATCACTACCACTCACACCCACATGTACAGGAGAGACGGGGCGTGGGGTGGGATCCAGAGAGAATCACAGCAAGTGCTGTGCATGGAAGCTGGATCACTCTGAACCTCACTATGATATATAATTACAATACACCAATCAAAGTATATTTCAAAATTGATACTGGCTTGATACAATATGTCTTAACATGACTGGGCCATGGAATGTTCAGTTGCTTGGTTAAATAATATTCTGGATTTGGGGGATGAGACTACTATTTAAATGAATATACTCAGTTTTGTTTGGTTTGTTTTTGTGGTACTAGGATTTGAGCCCAGGGACATTCTACCTCCGAGATACAACCCCAGCCCTATTTTTTTTTTTTTTACTCTTTATTTTGAAGCAGGTTCTCAATAAGTTGCAGCGCTCCTCACTAAATAACTGGGGCTGGCCGCTATCCTGTGATCCTCCTGTCTCAAGATTCCCAAGTACCGAGATTACAAGCGTGCACCATCACACCCAGCTAAAGTACTCTACTTAGTAAAGCAGATTGTCCTCCCAAATGTGGGCAGGCTTCATTCACTGCACTGAAAGCCTCAATAGAATGAAAAGGCTGAGTAAGAATGTTCTCTGTGACCCATCTTTGGATGAGGATATGATTCTTCTCCTGCTTTGGGGATCAGTCTGCAACTCACACCATGGCCATTCCTGGTTCTCAGGCTTTTGGATTCAAACTAGAACTATAGCACTGGCTCTTCTGCAGAGAGAGAAGATCTTGTGACCCCTCAGCCTCCATAAATTACAGGAGAAATTGCATTAAAGATGTCACTCAGGGAGACTGACCTGGTCTCCACTGTGAAATGTGTAGATCAATAGTCAGTTTGATGGCTGCGGAGTGCAGGGTATGAGTTCAGATGCTCCTCCAGGTGCATCTGAATCTAGAGAGAGCCTCAAACTGAGGAAAGTCCAACTTCATAGTCTCCTAAGCTATCGACCTACCCTGAGCATGCGAGCATCTCAGCTTATCCCTGGGGTGCTCTGCGTGAATGGGGCCTAACACTCCACACTAATGGACGCCAAGGGATATTCCACTGGGGACCAAAAGCACAGTAACAAAGGGGAAAGCGAGTTTTTATTGGAGACAGTTCATCTGTCTCTCCCCACACTCCATCCTTTATCTCTAAGAAGAAGGCTTCAACCCACCTCCAAAGTTAAACACCAAGTCCTAACAAGTCTGCTTTGCCCAGATAGACCAGCATGCCCAGGGTTTTTCAAGCAAATTCCATTAAGAAAAAAAAGAGACGTGACATTAGAGACTATCTCAAGAGGGTAGCATATAGGCAGGAAGAGAGATTGCAACTCATCTGCAAAGGGAAAAATAAAAGTTTGTTAGGTAAGTGTGGCTTTCTCACTTCCAAAATCTTCCTCTAAATTACCAGTCTGCTTCTCTGATCTCTGACATTTGCCTTTTCACACCAGTAAGGCCGAAATTTTCCTTTTTTTTAATTTCTTAAACAGTCTTGCCAATATATTAAGGGTTTTGCTACATCCTGAGGCCAGCCTCAAACCTGTGATCCTCCTGACTCCACCTCCCAAGCACTGAGATCACAGATGACCTGGGGTGACCTTTGAGAGGACACCCAGGCATGAAAGGCACAAACTTACTGTTCTTACCTTATGCAGTACCAGTCTTCCAAGAATATATTTTTCTCAATTTCTATCTTTGGATACTTCCCAATGCCTTCAAGCAGCTGCCTTTAATACTGTTATCCAGTTTTGTTTTTATGTGAATGAAATCTCCCTAGCTTTTCAAGGCACCAAAAGTCCCATTTACATTTAAGTTTGGAAGTCACTTGGGAGAATTTAGCTATTAAATAAGTTCTCAATTATGACCATGGTGCTACACAGTTATTTTTGTAATAAGGATAAGACTCCAGAAGGCAGCAAAGAGAGGGTGAGAGGAAGGCATTTCAATAACTTCCTCAAAAAGGGAGACTGAAATACTTGTATGCAATAAAGCTCTTCACATAGAAAATAAAATGTCAGCCAGGCATGGTGGCACACGCTTGTAATCCCAGTACTTGGGAGGCTGACACAGGAGGATTACACAGGTTTGAAGCCAGCCTCAGCTACTTAGTGAGGCTCTCAGCAACTTAGTGAGACCCTGTTTCCAAATAAAATATAAAATAGGTCTGGGAATGTAGCCCAGTATCACAAAAAATTATATATACATATATATATATATATATATACATATATATATATATATATCCATGTCAAAGTCATCTAAGCAGTTACAGAGCTAACTAGCAAGCCACCCAGACTTGTATTAACCTATCTGTATCACCATCACATCTGCTGCACTTTTAAAATTGCAACTTGTCCTTCTCTCATTAGACAATGTAATTCTTGCACAGAGCTGAAGTGTCTAAAGGGCATTTCTCAGTCACTGTGGGAACTACATTCTCCTTTTGGAAAAGCTTCTTAAAATGTTCTGTGCAAGATGCCCCACGAAGGTGGCCGGCTCCTCATCTTAAGCCGGTGGGTAATGATAGAGGACTGGTTCTCAGAGCATTTTAGTTGATAGAATCCAATGTTAAAAACAAGAGAAGAGAGGAGAACGACTGTGCGTCCTGCATTCGGACCACCTGCGTTCAAAGTCAGTAGCCTCTCATTTCAGCTTACTGACCTACAAATCACCAAGACTTCTCAGGCCTCAGCTTCTCCATGTACAAAAATAAACTGAGGTTCAAACTAAATTACCTGTCTCATTCACTGAGGACATTGTCTCACAGAACAAAATAATTGTTCAATAAGCATCAGCAATAATGATTAAGGAAAGAAAAAAATAAAGAAAAGGTTACCAGCACCCATCTCTCTTTCCGTAAAGCAGAAGATCTTACAAAAACAGAAAGAAAGCTCCGTGAAAGGGACCAAAGGGAGAGGGCGTTTGGTTCACTTATATAATTGCCTCGGTCCTCATGCCACCTCTTTCTGTCGGATCTCTTCTGCTCTGATCTCCAGGAACACTCACAATCATTTCACAGTCTCGCCGGGATTCAACATCTAGTTTGGGAAACAATGACCCAGAAAATAAAATCAAAGACAGTAGCATCTGTATCAGAAACATTTCCTGGAGTCTGAAGTTTTACTTTTGCCAAAGCTATCTTTCTCATACTGACAGTGATAAAACCCTGGCAACACTCATCTTTTCTCGGGGCATTTCATGGATACTTTCTTATTTTGCTAAAACACTATCATGTCACTGTATCCATAGACTACTGCACCAGGATTTTAAAATGTTTTCAAGCATTTTATGAAAGTGGTATGTAGATGTTTTAAGAATATTTGCATGATGTAATTAAGAATTTTTTTTAAAAAATAAGTGTTTTATAACTAAAATTTCACACACATTAAAGGGAAAATTAGTCTAGGAAGCAAATTGTATATTACATTTTTAAGTGACTTACCTTAACAGGGCCATATCTCCAACCCTTGATATGCACATCAATCCAAAGAAAGACTATTTCATAAAGTAAGTTTTGAAGCTCTCTCTTTCTCTTTCTCTCTCTCTCTCTCTCTCTCTCTCTCTCTCTCTCTCTCTCTCTCTCTCCCTTTCTCTCTGTCTCTCATTTTTCCACTACTCTAATTCCTGCAGATTTTGCAAAATTTGAACCAAGCCAAAGACAAAAGATATTTCTAAGATACTGAGCACCTTCTGATAAAGTTGTTAAACTAACTCTAATTTCTTAGAAACTCATAAATGCTCGTAAATATACAAATACCCACCCTTCAGTTTAGTATCACTCATGTCATCCAAAACAGCAGAAACATTAGAAAACATGAACATTAATATCAAGGGTCAAAATTGTATTGAACAATAAAAGAGGCCATGTACATTTTACAGTGCTGCTGTGTCTTATTACAAAAAGTTCCAAGTTCTTATTACAAAACTTCAAAGTTTCATTAAAGTAATTCCTTCCATCTTTGTTATAAACCTTAAGTATTTTTAAATAAAACCAGATATACAAATTACATAAAACTATGAACTCAAATTTGTTTAACATTTATATTATATATGCTATGTGCCAAGCCAACTAAGGCCTCTAAGTAGCTACTTAATATATTTAATTCCTCTGAAGGAAAATGTATCTACGTGATGAACATCCCATAGACAAAATCAAATTTCATCATGAGTTAATTCTCAACTTCAGGGCAGAGAATTTCCCAGAAGTTATCCTTTGCCATGGTTTTAAAAACCAGGGTCAAGTGTATTGGTGCATGCCTGTAATCCCAGTACTTGGGAGGCTGAGACAGGAAGATCACAGATTCAAGGCCAGCCTCAGCAATTTAGCAAAGCCCTTAGCAACTTAGTGAGACCTTATTTCTAAATAAAAACTGAAATAGAACTGAGGGTGTAGTTCAGAAGTAGAATGCTCCTAGGTTCAATCCCCAGCACCACACATGTGCACACGCACACGTACCACACACACACACCCACACACACACACACACACACACACACACACACACAACTCTTTGGGTATAATTTATCCCTTCCCTCCAAACCTTTTCATGACTTTAGAAGTAGAAATAAGTCATTTACTAAAGCCAAAAATGTGTATATGCATTTATTTTATTTTATTTGAGATAACAGCTACCTTTATTGTCCAGGTTTATCCCCAACTCCTAGATACAAGTGATTCTCCCACCTCAGCCTCCTGAGTGGCTGGGGATATGGGAACATGACACTCTTCCCAACCTAAAATGTATTTCAATTAAAGTAAAACTTCGCACTAAAATGAGAGGTTGTAGAATGGCGTGGGTTTTGTTTCATAGCCATGGAGTGCTTTAATTTCCTATAAAGAAAATTTGCAAAGTGTCCCTTTATCTTAATGAAAATTCTCCAGGGTTGATTCTGGGAGCAGATGTTTTCTGGGGCTGTGGTAGTTCTTTATCTTTCAACAATTACCTAGACCTTCATGTTCCATCCCATCACAGGCACCTATAAGATGGAGATCTCCCTCTGAGTTCACCTGTCTCTGTGTCCATTCTCTGTGTCCTTTAAATACACTTACAAACAAAAGACCCCTAAATAAGCACAAAAAGAATCTTGAAAAGTGAAATTTGGAGTCTCATACTCCATATTTGGAGGTAATTAGATCCTGATTTCAAAGCACATTGTAAAGCTTCAGTAAACAAAAGAGTGGTAAAGGCCACTCAAAGGATAAAGCACGGTCTCTGGAAGAAATAATGTTGGGAAAACTAGATATCCACATGCAAAATAATGAAATTGTATATAATTTTATGTCATACAAAAATTATCTCAAAATGAATTAAAGACTTATCACTCTCTTCAGTTCTGCAATATATATATATATATATATATATATATATATATATATATATATATGTAAATATATGGAAAACTTTATGACATTGACAATAAATTTTTGGATCTGACAGCAAAGGCTCAGGAAAAAAAGGTAAAAATAGACAAATGGACTACATCAAACTTAAAAGCCTCTGTGAATCAAATAATATAATCAAGAGAGTGAAAGAGCCAAAGAATGGGAAAATATACTTGCAAATCATATATCTGTAAGATTTTACATCTAGAGTATATGAAGAACTCCTATACCTCAACAACAAAACAAAACAAATGAAAATTTTTAAATGGGGCAAGGCCTTGAAAACAGAGCTCTCTAAAGCAATTATGCAATCTTTTGGCATTATTAATCATTGGGAATGTGATTTGAAAACAAAAACTGCAATGAAATAGCACCATACACCCACTTTAATGTCTACCCTTAATAAAGAGAAACTTGTAAGTATTGGTGACAATATGAAGATTACTGGAAGTTTGTGCACTGTTGGTTAGAATATAAATTAATGCATTATAGAAAAGAGTATGGTGGCACCTTAAAAAATTAAAAGTAATAATTTGATGCATAAATCCTAAATCTAGGTATATACTCAAAAGAAATGAAAGAAGTATCTTGGAAAGATATTTGTACTCACATGTTCATGGCAGTATCATTCACAATAGCCAAGAAATGTAGTAAAGTCTGGTGTGTACATAAAGTGGAATGTTGTTCAGTATTGAATAAGAAAGCTTGTCACCTGCTACAACATGTGACCCTAACCTTGAGGGCATTATGGTACGTGAAATAATCCTATAATAAAAAGGGACTTCCGGGAAGATGGCGACTGAGAAAAGTGGGGCTTAAGAGCCCCGCTAACAACCAATCTCCATTACCACAAAATCAGTGCCTTTCATAGCCAGAAAACACCATCACCAGAGAAACAAAAAAATCACCAGGCTCCAGAGAGAAAGCGGACTGAGAACAGAGCTCAGAGCCACAGAGGAGATACACCGGCCTCACGCCCGAGGATACGGCAGCAGCGCCATACTGCCAGCAGCAGCGGCAAATTCACCAGACGGCTACAGCAAGCCGAGGTGAGCCGCTGCAGAACAGCCAGGCAGGATCTTTCGGGGCAGGGAGCATCTAAAGCTCCCAGTGGCTGAGCTCAGCACACGCTGCAGGGACTCAGAGTGGAAATCAAAACCAAGAAGAAATACGCCAGCCTCACAGCCGAGGGCATGGCAGCGGCGCCATATTGCCACCAGCGGCAGCAGCAGTGAATTCACCAAGTCCAGTACAGCTACATCTGCGTACTCAAGAACAGTGAGTCAAATTGTGGGCCACAGAGGAGAAATCCCAGTACTGTACTCCCTGGGACTTGACCCAGTAGGGGAGTGGCGGTGGCAGAGATATCACACCATAGGAGAAAGTGCAACCTGGCACCACCCATAGTTTAAAGCAGCCTCTATCGACTCCCTGGGTCGAAGACTCTGTGATACAACCCAGTAAAGGAGTAGTGGGGTCTGAATACTACAGACTCGAGATCCAGAGCACCTTAAGTGAAGTCATAGTGACCCAAGGGAAGAACCAAGAGAAGACACAAACTTCCGAAATCATGGGAAAGAGGAATAACACTGGAGCAATGAATGCCCACAACCCCACAACATCAGAACCTGATAAAACTGAAAATCAGAGATTTCTAGAAGATCAAATCAGAAAAATAACTGTAGAAATAATAGAGGTGCTTCGAAAAGAACTCAGAGAGAGCCAAAAAGAGATAAAGGATGCAATTAATGAAGTAAAGGCCTCAATTCAAAGCACAAACAACCGATTAGACCACATGGAGAATAGAATCTCGCTCTTAGAAGATGATCATTCCAAAAATGAACGCATAGTTTCTAAGCTAGAAAAAAATATCCGACAGCAGGAATCTGATATTGAAGAAATATGGGCCCATTTTAAGAGAGCTAACCTAAGAATAATTGGAATAGAGGAGGGAAAAGAAAGTGAAAGCAAAGGGATCAACAATCTCTTCAAGGAAGTAATAGCAGAAAATTTTCCAAACATAGAGCAAGAGGTTGATACACAGATCCAGGAAACTTATAGAACTCCCTTTAGACAGGATCGGAGAAGAGGATCCCCACGCCACATAATTGTCAAAAGGACCTATGTGGAAGCCAAGCAGAGAATCTTAAAGGCAGCAAAAACAAAGGGCCAAGTAACATTCAGAGGCAAACCAATTAGAATCACTCCAGACTTCCCAAACCAAGTCATGAGAGCCTGAAGGGCTTGGAGTAACATATTCCAAACTATGAAAGAAAACAACTTCCAGCCAAAAATTTCCTACCCAGCAAAACTTTCTATCAAATTAGATGGAAAAATAAGAAGCTTCCATGACAAACAGAAACTGAAGGAATTTATGTCTTCAAAACCAGCACTAGAGAAAATACTCAGAGATTAACTACAAAGAAGAAATAGGTAACACACACCAGAACTAGAGAAACAAGATTTTCCATCCAACAGACAACTAAGATTGGTTATCTGTGGAGATTCATTATTTATGTTAATCTTTTACCTATCTCTAAAGGATATTGTTTGCCTTTATTGTTGTTAATTTTTAGGATTTCTAGTTGGAATATTAATATACCTTCAGATATAGCAATTGGAAATATTTTATCCCATTCTATTAGTAACTTTTAACTCTGTTTACATTGTCTTTGGATATACAATATTTTTTTTATTTTTTAGGGAGTTTGTATACTCTTCTGTTGCCTGTGCCATTGAAATCATATCCAAGAAATCACTGCCAATTTCAATGATGTGAGGTTTTATGACCCAGATTTTCTTCTAAAAGTTTATAGTCTTAAGATTTATATTTAGGTCTTTTATCTACTTTGAGTTAATATTTGTATATGGGATTAGGTAAGGGTCCAATTTTATTCTTTTTCATGTAATTATTATTTTTCAACAAAATTTAATTAAAAGATTATTATTTCCACCACCAAATGTTCGTGGAAACCTTGTCAAAAATCACTGGATAATATAGGGAAGAATTTAGCTCTAGACTTTTATTTAACTCCAATGGTTTATATATCTGCCTTTAGAACAGTACTACACTGTTTCAATTATTGTAGCTTTACATTGTCTTTGGATATACAATATTTTTTTATTTTTTAGGGAGTTTATTTACCCTTTTGTTGCCTGTGCCATTGAAATCATATCCAAGAAATCACTGCCAATTTCAATGTTGTGAGGTTTTATGACCCAGATTTTCTTCTAAAAGTTTATAGTATTAATATTTATATTTAGGTCTTTTATCTATTTTGAGTTAATATTTGTATATGGTGTTAGGTAAGGGTGCAATTTTATTCTTTTTCATGTATTATTATTTTTCAACAATATTTAGTTAAAAGACTAGTATTTCCTCCACCAAAAGTTCATGGAAACCTTGTCAAAAATAACTTGACAATGTATGGAAGAATTTATCTCTAGGCTTTTATTTAACTCAAATGTTTTATATATCTGCCTTTAGAACAGTACTACACTGTTTCAATTATTGTAGCTTTATATGGTTTGAAATCAGAAAATATACATCTTCTAGCTTTGTTCTTCGAGATTGTTTTGAGTATCTAGAGTTCATATTCCATATCATGATAGATTTTTTCTGAAAAATAAATAAATAAATGTATGATAGTTTCACCTAAAAAAAAAAAGAAAAAATATTCTCTGGTAAGAAAGAAAGCAAAAAGAAATATTGAAATGTTATCTTTAAGTCATCAAAAGCTTGGTATCAGACAAATGAAACTGTTATGTGAGATTATCAATGTTAATATTGGATAAATTGCTTTAATACTAGATGTCAACCACTAAGCCAAGCATGGGAAGGAGGGATGGGGAGGGAACGGGGTGGGGATCGGGTAGGGGCTAACTGGGCAATATGTGCATGTATGTCTACAAAATTATTTTCTTTATACCACTGTGATGTATGAATATATTGCACCAATAAAAAAGTAAATTAAAAATAAAAATAAAAATAAATAAATAAAAAATAAAATAAAATAAAAATAAAATAAAAAGGTAGATGAGATTAGATGACTAAAGTAGACAAGTTCACAGAAACCCAAAGTACAAAGATAGTTTTCAGGGACCATGGGGAGATGGAAATGGGAAATTGGTGTTTAATGGGGACCCAGGACCCATTTCCCCAGTCCTACTTCTGCTTCAGTCTCCTGGGCTTGTGAGGAGACATGAGGCTAGTACTCAGTCAGAGGAGGCTGGTGGGAATGGGGCTAGAGAACGAGGTACTGGGATGTAACAGAAGACACACAGGGAAGATTGCCTTCCACTGGGACACAAACAAACTTGGAAAAGGTCTTTCATCCTTTTCCATTACAGAGACTAACACACCAGAGCAGAAACTCAATGTTTCCCATAAAATGCAATTTGCCAAGGTTTATTATTCAATAATCATGTTTTCAATCAATATGAAGTTTTTGTTATTTAGACTCTATTTTTTGAAAACTTGTATGAATACCCTTGTCTTTCAATATTAGTATTAGTCTTAATTTTGATGCTAATGATGGTTTTTATTTTAACTACAGAGATTTTTTTGGATCTACAATAATGCCTAGAAATTGAAAATGGCTTAGAAAATGCTTTAAGAGTTCAGGATAAAGTTTAGGGGTTTTTTCTACTGATTTGGTTAGCCAGAATTTAATCACAAAGCTAAAATTTAACTCTTACAAAACTCTTTATTTTTATTCTCTGTACAGATGGTGACAAACTGAATCTCTCCCAAAAGTAAGGCCCCATAGAACTCTGTGAAGAATAGTTACCAGCATTCGAGAGGCTAAGACCAGAGGATCATGGTTGGTGGACAGCCTCAGCTACTTAGTGAGGCCCTCTGCAACTTAGTGAGACCCTGTTTCAAAATAAATTATAAAAAATGGGGCAGGGGGATGTAGCTTGGAGGTCAAATGCCCCTGGGTTCCATTCCCAAACCCACACACACACAAAAAGAATAGTTACCATTGTCTAACATAAACCCAAGGGAAAAAATAAATGTTGGGAGAACAATATTAATGATGTAGTTGTCTAAAAAAAAAAAAACTATAGTGATACATTTGCTATGTATACAAAGCATTACTTTCAAGACCATATCTAAGATCTGAGCTGTTCCAGAGCATAGTTTCTCAATATCATGCCTACTGTTCACTCTTCTAGGAAGAATTGACAGATATTATCAACCTCTTTGAAAAGATGTTACTAAATCTCAAAGTGGCTTATTCAAGGATATTTTCTTTCCAGCAAGCTTTGTAATATTCTCATCCTTTACACCATAGTATACGTGCTATAATACATCAAAATTGGTGCTGCTCCACAGGGTTACAAAAAAGAAAACGTTTAGAATTTAGTATTCATTTTTCAATAAAATGTCAGAAATTGGAACCACTGCTAAATTTTTTCCATCTGTTCTGGCTAGTTAAAAAGCCATGCATGCCACTTCTGAATTTCAGATCCCCCAAAAAAATTCTGAGAACAAGCTTTAATGATTTATAACAATTGTCAGATGAAGGAAGTAATGCTGAGAAGCTTTAAAAATAGCTTTATTTCCTCTTCTAGTGAAAAAATATATTAATTCTCAATATTTTGGATTGTGAGTGTAATTATTCTCCAATCTTACTTCTCTTGAATAAAATAGCTATAAATACTTAAAGAATTGCCCTAGTGAAAAGCAGCTTTTGTTCATCCCTTGACTAAAATATATATTAATAAATCTTGGTTATGTGTTACAGAAACATTCCAACTAAAACTTACAGGCCAATTCTGAGAATTTGAAGCAAATTTGATTTAAAAAAAAACATAGTCTAGATTTCTCCTCCAAATTTTTAATTTTTACTGTGATTCAGGTCTACAGATTGTTATACCAAGAAAACTAGAAGGGGATAAAAATCTCATTTTATGTCTGTAACTATTGTGTCCATAATAGTCTTGGTTTCCTTTTCTGAAATTATCACTTTTCTTTGGCTCAAACCCTCACCTGACACCTCAGAAACACCCTTTTATATAAAATAGTTCATGCCACAGCAGCTAACAATTAACTTGTCAACCGGCATCTAGAATCATATTGATTTTCCTGTATATTCCCATGACCATATCCTCTTGAGGATCCCAGAAATTGCAAGTGTGTCTACTTTCTTTGGTATGAGATGACCCATGAAGTGGTTCCTTTCTTGAACAACCTCTCCAGAGGGAATTCATGAGCCTATTTTCTAACATTTCTTTCCTCTGGTGTGATCCATGTGGTTGTCACTGTATTTATTCTATGGTTCAACCACTTTCTACTAAGACTGCGATATCTTTGTTCTTGTCTACCAGTTGATGTTGTATGCATATACAAATATACCACTTTGATCTCACAATGATGCATAATCATATTTTACTAATAAATTTAAAAAGAAAAGAGTCCTGACACCCTCTCAGGCATTGTGGGTATTGGCAGGAAGGAATCAGGCAGTTCTTTGTTGAATCATCCAGTGTCAGATCTTGCTACAGAATATACCGCAGCTTCTATCCCCAGCTTCTAACTAGCTCATATTTCTCTGTAGGACTGAATCTCTCCACACCTCAGGCACACAGAATTGATTCTAAGGTTCATAAAATCCTCCAACTGGCTCTCTCTTCTCTGAGGGTTACTTTAGCCCCTACAGAAATAGAATCACTAAAAAATAAAATTGCTGCAATAAAAACTTAGTGGACAAGTTCAACAACAGAAAGAGGGGACAAAGGAAAGAGTCAGTGAACTGTTAAGACAGAACTCAATCTGAACAACAGAGGGAAAACGGACTGGAAAACTTAAGGAGCTTGTGGGATAAAGGGTCTACATCATTATCATCAGAATCCTAACAAGAGAAGAAAAAGGAGCAGAGCTAGAAACATGTTTAAAGAAATAATCACCAAAAAATTCCCAAATTTGGTAAAAAGATATAAGCCTATAGATTCCTGACAATGAAGAATCTGGATAAGCCTAAAGAACTACTTTTCAAGACCTATCAGTCAAACGTTTGAGAAATTAAAAAAGAAGAAGGAAAAAGGGGTTGATTCTGGGGATTGAACCCAGGGGCATTCTGCCTCTGAGCTATACCCCCAGCCCTATTGTATTTTTTTTTTTGAAACAGGGTCTTGCTAAGTTGTTGAGGCTGGCCTGGAACATGTGATGATCCTCCAGTCTCAGCCTCCCAAGTTCTAGGATTACAGACATGTGCTACCATGCCTAGCTTCCAAAGGAATAAAACAAAATTAAAGACAACAAGAGAGAAATGACAGCTGTGATAGCCATCTTTCTGTCACTGCAACTAACTACCTGAAGTAACGTAGAAGTAGCAAAGATGTGTTTTGGCTCATGGTCTCAGAGGTTTCGGTCCATGGTGGGTTGGCTCTCTTTTTACAGACTTGTGGTGAGGCACAACATCTTGCAGGGAGTGTGTGGCAGTAAGAGGTGCTCACATCATAGCAGCGAAAGCAAAGACAGAGAGAAGGGGCCAGGGTCCCAACAATCCTCTCAAAAGCACGATTCCCAACCCCATGTTCTAACTTCCTCCCACTTGGGCTCACCTCTTAAAGGTTCTACCACCCCCCAATAGCACCACAACCTGGAGACTGTTCAGGAAAATGTAGGATTCAAACCATAAAACAAAATTAAAATTACCGAAACAAAAAAACAATCCAAATGACAGTAGATTTCTCATCAGAAACTATGGAGGCCAGAAGAAAACGACACATTTTTCAAATGACAAAAGAAAAGAACCGTCAAACCAGAATATTATATTCATCAAAAATATATTCCATGAAAAAGAATAAAATTGGACCCTTACCTAATCCCATATACAAATATTAACTCAAAATAGATAAAAGACCTAAATATAAATCTTAAGACTATAAACTTTTAGAAGAAAATCTGGGTCATAAACCTCACATCATTGAAATTGGCAGTGATTTCTTGGATATGATTTCAATGGCACAGGCAACAGAAGGGTAAACAAACTCCCTAAAAAATAAAAAAATATATATTGCATATCCAAACACAATGTAAACAGAGTTAAAAGTTACTGATAGAATGGGATAAAAATATTTCCAAATGCTATATCTGAAGGTATATTAATATTCCAACTAGAAATCCTAAAAATTAACAACAATAAAAGCAAACAATACAATTTAGATAGGTAAAAGACTAAGATAAATAATGAATCTCCACAGATAACTAATCTTAGTTGTCTGTTGGATGGAAAATCTTGTTTCTCTCCCTCCCCGTCCCTCCCTCCCTTGCTTGGCTTAGTGATTGACTTTCATGTAATTTTAATTTTTCAACAATATTTAGTTAAAAGATTATTATTTCCTCCACCAAATGTTCATGAAAACCTTGTCAAATATAACTTGACAATATATGGAAGAATTTAGCTCTAGGCTTTTATTTAGCTCCAATAGTTTATATATCTGCCTTTAGAACAGTACTACACTGTTTCAATTATTGTAGCTTTATATGGTTTGAAATTAGAAAATATACATCTTCTAACTTAGTTCTTTTTTGAGATCGTTTTGAGTATCTAGAGTCCATATTCCATATTAGGATAGATTTTAAAAAAATAAATATATAAATATATGATAGTTTCACCTAAAAAAAAAAAAGAAAAAATATTCTCTGGTAAGAAAGAAAGCAAAAAGAAATATTGAAATGTTATCTTTAAGTTATCAAAAGCTTGGTATCAGACAAATGAAACTGTTATGTGAGATTATCATTTTTAATTTTGGATAAATTGCTATAATACTAGATGTCAACCACTAAGCCAAGCATGGGAAGGAGGGATGGGGAGGGAATGGGGTGGGGATCAGGTGGGGGTTGACTGGCGATGTGTGCATGTATGTCTACAAAAGTTTTTTTTTTGTATCCCACTATGATGTATGAATACAGTGTACCAATAAAAAATTTATATATATATATATATATATATATATATATATATATATTCCAAAACCAGGTGCATAGTGTACAACTGTAATCCCAGTACTTGGGAAGCTGAAACAGGAGAATTATAGGTTCAAAGCCAGTGCATAGTAACTCAGCAAGACTATTTCAAAATAAAAAATAAATTAGTGCTGGGGGTGTAGCTCAGAGATAGAATGCCCCTGGGTTTAATCCCCAGTTACACACACACATATACATGTATATGTATATTCATGTATGTGTGTGTGTGTGTGTGTGTGTGTGTGTGTGTAGGTATTTCAAGAATAAAGGAGAAATTAAGACATTCTCAGATGAATAAAACTAATAGAATTTTTGCCAGAAGACCTAGTCTAAAACAAAAAAAACTTTATAAAGAGGAAATTTCAAAAAGAATCTTGCAATGTCAGAAACAAAAAAAGAACAAAATAAGCAAAAATATGGGTAATACAAATCAACTTTCTTCTATCAAGTCTTAAATTATGTTTGATGAGTGAAATAAAAACTATATGACTCTCTAGTTCTAAATATATGTGGAATAAATATTTACTATGAATATAAACACTAGAGGCTAAAGAAACTTAAAGGTAATAATGTTTCCAATCTTTACTTATACTACTAACATGAAGAAACCTATAATTGTCCCAAGTTTCTGGAATGAGAAGATGGATGTCTTTGGAAGCCCACTTCTCTGCTTTCATCAAACAGTCTACTAAATACCAAAAAATTATATAAAAGATGTACAGTACTTTGATGGAACAAAATAATTTTAGAAACCATAGAAGGAGACTATACCATGTTCAAGTATGGAAAACTCAGTATTGTAAAGATGTTACATTTCCTCAAATAATCTATTCTTTAAATTATTTTTTATTTTATTTCATTTATTTTTTGGTGGTACTGGGGTTCCTGGAAGCCCTTCTACCTCCAGGCTACAAACCCAGACCTATTTTATACTTTTTTTAAATTTTCAATATGATTTTTTATTTTATTTTTTTAATTTTTTTATAAGTGGAACATATTGAGAGTGGTGTACATTTACATTGTGCTTCATGCCCTTCCCCCTCCCTTTCCCTCCCCCCCAATAGAGAGTGTCCAGGATAATCATGTTGTATTTATGCTATTACACATATTCGTATGTAGCTCCTCTATTGAACAACCTCAGCTTTCTTCCTCTCCTATCCTTCCGTTCAAGCTTTGCTGAGATTTCCCCTCCATTATCTGGAATCCCTCTGATATTACCACTACTCCCTAGCTTGAACATATTAGAGAAAACATATGTCCCTTCTCTTTCTGTGCTTGACTAATCTCACTTAACATAATGTTCTCTAGTTCCTTCCATCTTCTTGCAAAAGCTATTATTTTATTTTTCTTTATAGCTGAATAGAATTCCATTGTGTGTATTTCCCATAATTTTGCAATCCATTCATCTGTTGATGGAGATCTAGGACATCAAGGAAAGAATCTTAAAAGCAGTGAGAACAAAAGGATGAGTAACATATAGAGGCAAAACAATAAGAATCACTCCAGACTACACATCCCACGTCATGAATGCCAGGAGAGACTGGTATGATGTGATCCAGACTCTGGAAGAAAACAACTTCCAACCAAAACTGCTATATCCAGCAAAACTATTATTCAACATAGATGGAGAAACAAAAGTATTTCAGGATAAACGAACCTCAAGAAATTTATGAATTCTAAGCCAACGCTAGAGAAAATACTTAAAGAAATAAACCATAAAGAAGAAAAAAGAAGCAGACTCCAGAACCAGAGAAGAGATGAAGTTGATCAGCAGGGCATCTAAACATGAAGAAATAATACTATATCCAACAGAAGCTAGA
Source organism: Muscardinus avellanarius (assembly GCF_963383645.1). Lineage (NCBI taxonomy): Eukaryota > Metazoa > Chordata > Mammalia > Rodentia > Gliridae > Muscardinus > Muscardinus avellanarius. The sequence continues at coordinate 33,573,184 of NC_137793.1, read as the reverse complement.
ACACAAAATGACAGGAAATAAACAACACATTTCAACAATAACACTGAATGTCAAAGGACTTAACTCTCCAATCAAAAGGCACCGACTGGCAATGTGGATTAAAAAATATAATCCAAATATATGCTGTTTGCAAGAAATACACCGTACAGCAAAAGACATTCACAGACTGAAAGTGAAAGGATGGAAAAAGATATATCATGCCATTGGGGACCAAAAATGGGCAGGAGTAGCAACACTGATATCCAACAAAACAGACTTTAAGCTAAAACACATCAAAAGAGACAAAGAAGGGCACTTCCTTTTATTAAAAGGAACAATCCACCAAGAAGATATAATGATAGTAAATGTTTATGCACCAAATGTGGGTGCAGCCACATTTGTAAAACAAACCCTCTTGGACATAAGATCTCAAATAAACCCAAATACAATAATAGTGGGAGACTTTAATTTTTTTTTTTTTTTTTTTTTGGTGGTACTGGGGTTCCTAGCAGCCCTTTTACCTCCGGGCTACACTCCCAGATCTATTTTATATTTTTGAAACAGGGTCGCTTAAGCCAGCACAGCTGGCTTCAAACCAGTGCGATCCTCCTGTCTCCGCCTCCCAAGCGCAGGGATTACAAGCGTGAGCCACCACGTCCGGCTTTAAATTATATTTAATGAAATTTGGCAAATTCAAAAAATCTATTTTAAGTTCAAAAATAAAGAATACCCACAATAATTTTGAAGTAAAATAAGGCCATAAAATTTGTCTTAGCAAATATAAAAACTTAATTAAACTGTAGTAATTATGATAGTGTGATATGGAAATACTGATAAACAAGCAAATACAAGATCCAGTATAATAACTTGTATGAAAATTTGAAATAAATCATGGGTGGCACCCCTCAATAAAGCAATAGAAAAAGGATACTATTCAATAATATATATGCATTAAATTTTTAATAGATCCCTACCATATGTGCACAAAAATTTAATAAAATTTAGAAGCTTAAAAAAACAAATATTAAAAATCTAATATATCTTGATGAGTCTTATTCTGTTTATAAGTCTAAGAACAGGCAAAATTTACTAGATGTGGGGGCACATACCTGTAATCCCCATACTTGGGGGGCTGAGACAAGAGGGTTGCAGGTTTGAGGCCAGTATGTGGTAACTTAGTGAGGCCCTGTTCCAAAATAAAATTAAAGTAGAGCTGAGGGTGTAGCTTAGAGGTAGAATGCCCTGATTCAATTCCCAGTAAAAAAAAGAAAAAAAGTGAAATTTATTTATGGTGATAGAAATTAGAATGTAGTTGGGGACTCAGATAAATTAAAATGAAAAGAACATAAAATAAAATAACTTTCTATAGTTATGGAAATGCATTTTATCTTTATTTGGATGGGGGTTGCACAGTAAATAAAATTCTCAAAAGTTATTGCATCTCTATTATACAAAAATTAAAAAGATTAAAAATCGCCGTGCTTGGTGGCGCACACTTGCAATCCCCACGCTTGGGAGGTGGAGCCAGGAGGATCGCGCAGGTTTGAAGCCTGTTTCCAAAAATAAAAAAAAAAGTATAAAATAAGTCTGGGAGTGTAGCCCGGACATAGAATGGCTTCCAGGAATCCCAGTAGCACCAAAAAAAGAAAAAAAAAAGATTAAAAATCCAAAACTTATTCGATAAAAATATAAAAATATGAAAAGCAAAAGACGTGTTAAGTATTTTTACAACAGTAATATTATAGGTGTGTGTGTGTGTGTGTGTGTGTGTGTGTGTGTGTGTACGTGAAGTTTCTGGAAGGACACATTTAATTCTCTATTACTTAAGTGGATGCAGATTAGAAAAAAGATATATTGCAGGGGGAAGAATTGCTTCTCACTATGTTTCTTTTGTTTTGTTTAAATATCTTACTATGTTTAAGATGACAGATGCTATCAACCCAAGGCTGTATTTCATAGTAGTAGATAACATCTCTGGTACTGACAAAAAAAAGAGAAGTTTTTAGTTTTTTAAAGAAGCTTCTGTTAGATTTATTATAACTGCTGGTAGCTGTAAGTAATTTAGAGACACTCATCAGTGAAACCAAAGAGTTTGTGAAACTGTATTAAACAAATCTTACATGCTATCTGTCACAAAGCCGGTAAAAGATGAAAGGAAAAATACAAACTCAGCATTCAGGGAAGTTATTGTCTACACTTTAGATTTACATTCCCATGAAAGACGGGAGAGAAAATCTGCTACTCGTTTAAAAAATAAATAAATAAATGAATATTATTTTTATGTACTTTGTACTTAGTTACTCTAGACTAAGAAATTATTTCCTGAAGTTTCCAGGTGTAGCGTTCTGAAAGCTAATTTATTTTATTAGTGCCAGTCAAACAGCCCTAGAAAATATGACAGTAGGTCAAACAGAACAAAAATGAAGCTTCAAATTGCAAATATTATTGTTACCTGGGATTATGTGGCTCAACCGAATAGGAAATAGATGAAAGGAAAAAATGGGAGATTTCATCAAATTCAAAGGTCATTTAGACACAGACAGGAAAACATTTATATTTTGTATAAATCAAAAGAATATAAAATCCAATCCAGTGATAACAGCCTCCTGGGTGGGAGCTACGTGCTGTCTTAATTAGATGCAGCAATTTTCTGCCACGTGATTTAAATTTCACTTACCGGAGCTGTGAGAGCGCCTTCTGTGGGAGTCAGCTATTTCTCCTTGTGATGCTGAAGTTGCTAACAAGAGCTCAAGCCAAGTCTGGACTCAAACCTCTGGTTGCCATACAAACGCAGATGAGAAGAGATCTCCAATTGTTTGAGGTGAAATCATTGTTTCCTCACTGAATGAGCTCCAGGTATCATTGAGAATATCAAAATTAACCATGAAAATATTAAGATAGTCATCCTCCTCAGATTTTCAATGGATGGCTCACATTTCTAAAACGGCTTGCTAGCGGAGGCCTGTGCTTAACTACCTTTTCAGAAATGTTTGTAAAACAGCCCTGTTGTAAATCTAACAAAGCAGAGGGCAGGAAGACTCACTGGCCATTCATTATAAAGAACCAGGACTCCCTGTGCTCAGGGTTCCTCTCTGTAACGCGACCCACTGTGTGCAGAGCTGACATCTGGGCCTCTCCATCATACTGGGAATTAGAGTTTGTGGGGTAAGTGGTAAAAGCCGTCGATTTGGGATCCCAGTGAAAAGATATCCAAATACCTTCCAAACAAATCATGCTAAGCAAATAGCTGCTAATGATAGTATTTATAGGACTTCATCCCAAGTAGGTTGCAACTTTGACTTAACATATATACCAGAAACACAGTAAATTATATTCCTAGGAAAACATTAGTCAACACATGCACCACCAAATAAGGATCCTGAGGCCAATTTACTTTTGATTGTTTTAACACAAGTGTCTCCTAGAAATATTAAAGGTTATTAAGCTCTGAAATATATGTTATTAATCCAATAAATCTTAGTAGCAATATGGCTGATAGATTAGGGAGAAAATAAATACTAGCCTTATCTGTTAGTATATGAGAGTTAAATCTTTGGGAAAAAATATTTAGCTGGAATTTTTCCTGAGTAGTGAGGCATGTGGTCTTTTTTAAATATGCAACAATTAAGGTCTTGGACCCTGTCAAAGGAATTTCAGTTACCAAAGGGGAAAGCTAGAAAAATACTGGACGCTAAGATGAAGCTGAGTACTACAGACACTTACTTCTGATCTGGATGGTGTGCATGAAATGTCTTAATTCTAACTGCTGTGTTAACCTCATGATTGCTTAAGCAAAGTGGAATCCACTGTAACTTTCTTCCCCCATCTATAAATATTCATCCTATTTCTATGGATTTTCTTAAACTACTTAGACACCAATTAAAAGTGAGCTTTCTGCTTTTCTGTCTGTATGGGAAAGAAAATAGTTTACCTGTAGAGTCACATAAATATTTCTGGCCACAAAAATTGGTGGGGGATTGTCCCATAATCATTAATTTTCTGACACCAGCTAAGTGTTTTGATTCAATTCAACTCTGACACTAAATATTGTAATTAATAATAGATCTCACAGGTTGAGAGGCTCAGTCCCAGAAGACTGCTGCCTCCAACCTCAGACACCAACTGCAAATTCAGGTTGTTACCTGTGCCACAGACCAACCAGCCCAAAATAAGAGGTCCCAGAATCCCCTTCTTCTTGGGTTTGATAGTTTGTTAGAATGGATAGTAGAAGTCAGGAGACAATTTACTTTCTAGATTACTTAAAAGGATACAACTCAGAAACATCCAGATGAAAAAGATGCAGAGGGCAAGGTATGAGGAGGGGTGCAGAACCTGCACATCCCCTCCAGATGTACCACCTCCCCAGCACTCCCAGGTGTTCACTAGCTCTATGCCCCAAGGTTTATGGATTCTTCCAGAGACTCCATCACAGAGACATTAATTAAATCATTAACCATTGATGATTAACTCAACTCCCAGCCCCTTTCCCTTCCCCAGAGGACAGAAGAAAGGGTTAAAAGTTCTAACCCTCTAACTACTTGGTCTTTCTTTAGTAATCATCCCCATCCTGATGCTGTCCAGGAGATCCAGGCATCACCATCTTATTAGTACACAATGATGCATCACTTTGAGGATTCTCAGGGTTTTAAAAGCTCAAGAAAACCTGGATTTCTTATTATGTGACACTAAGTTCTTAAACATACCTTTTGGCTAATACCCCTTAAAGTATATTTTCCAGACTCTATGAAATTTTTATATTTCAATTAGTAAGTAGTGATATATATATATATGCATAAATACATACTGCATACATACACATACCAAAACTCCACTTTCTATGCCAGGCATGGTGGCACATGCTTATAATCCCAATACTTGGGAGGCTGAGACAGGAGAATCACAGGTTCTCAGCCAGCCTCAGTTACCTAGTGAGGCCCTCCAAAACTTAGTAAGATCCTGTTTCAAAATAAGGAATAAAAAATAGGACTGGGGTTGTAGCTTGAAAGTAGAATGTCCGGGGGTTCAATCCTCAGTACCAAAAAAAAAAAAAAATCAACTCTATTCTTCTCCTTGGGCAAAGGCTTTCAAACAAACAAAAACAAAAATCCTGTATCACTGGGTATATTCATTTATCTGGAGAGATGATACTGAGATAGACCATAAGTCATGAAAACCTTTGCATCTTTTCAGAGTGCTAGATAATTCATATCATCAGTCTCATTTATAAGTTCTTTTGTTAGCTAACCTCTGGGTAAGACTATACTTCCAAGAGTTAAGAAAAATACTTCTCACCAGAAATTCTTCCCTGAAAATGAAATCATTGCTCCAGCCAAAAGTCAAAATCAAACTTCACTAAACTATAGTGTCATGAAATGATAAGGGCAAATCACTTACTTTGTGATATTTATGAATAGAAATGTCAAGAAACTCCAGTGATATATGTTTTTCTGCCCTTTTCTGTAGCCTGTGGCACTTGACTTCCTACTGCCATGCACCCTTTTTCACAATTAGAAAAACTAAACTCTCCATCTCTAAAGAGCCTCATTGGTTCAAGAATATCCTTTTGTTCTCACACCCTTTCATAACCCCTATGCTTAGGGAAAAGTCTCATCTCCAGTCCCAAGTCTAGCCAGATTCATGACCACAGTCTCCTTTTACCAGCAGTGGGGCACTCAATCTCTGGTCAGATGGCTTTTCATGACTGTCACTGCAGCCTCGGTTGTTATTAAATCCAACGCTGATGGCTTTGATTTTTACCAACAATAAAGTAACTTCTCTTCTATAGTCATTCCATGAGAGTTGCTTCTAAAAAAGAAAAGGCAATCCGTTGATTTCATAAACTGACTCTCTTAAGTGACAAGGCTAAAAGTCTTCCAGTGTGCATTCTCCTCCCTAAGATCCAACAGAAACACCAGGTTATTTGTTTTGCTCAACCTAGCAACATCTGACACAGCCCCTGCTTCCGGCCAGCAGATCACTAGGGAATTTAAAGTGCACCTTTAAACTTCTGCTGGCATCTGCTCTCAGAAGGACAACAGGGCCTGGCTGAGGTCACCAGACGTTCAGGCAGTTGTCCAGTTAAAAGGATTCTATCCAGCACGGGCTAGAATTGACGCCCTAATTTTTATTTTGTGAAAATTTCATAGCTAGTTAATAACAAAACAAAACTAAAGCCCCTGCATCCTGGTTATTCAGGCAAGGAGAGTTTGTTCTGTTTATATTTTGCTTAACTTGGAATTACATAGGAAATCACTTTATATCCTCACTCCTAAGTAGCAGTCTTTTCCAAATGTGTCTAATTATGTTCCAATTGCTTTTCTTCAGAAGTCTATTCTCTCATCCCTTTCAGGCTGAATGTCACCTCACAAGTGTTCCAGGTCATCTTAGAGATAGCCCTGGCCCTCATCCCTCTCAGGCTGGATATCATATCACAAGTGTTCTGGGTCATTTTAGAGATAGCACTGACCCACATCCCTTTCAGGCTGGTTGTCACATCACAAGTGTTCTGGTCATCCTAGAGATAGCACTGACCATCATCCCTTTCAGGCTGGGTGTCACAAAACAAGTCTTCCAGGTCATCCTAGAGATAGCGATGACTCATCCCTTTTAGGCTGGGTGTCACAAAACAAGTGTTCCGGGTCATTCTAGAGAGAGCGCTGACCCTTATCACTTTCTGGCTGGGCTTCACATCACAAGTGTTCCGCGTCATTCTAGAGATAGCACTGACCCTCATTTCTTTCTGGAGTGGTGTCACATCACATGTGTTCCGGGTCATCTTAGAGGTAGCGCAGCCTCTCATCCCTTTCAGGCTGGGTGTCACTTCAAAAATGTTCCCAGTCATCCTAGAGATAGCGCTGACTCGCATCCCTTTCAGGTTCAGTGTCATCACAAGTGTTCCGGGTCATCCTAGATATAGCACTGACTCTCATCCCTATCAGGCTAGGTGTCACGTACCTTCATCCCTTTCAGGCTGGGTGTCACATCAAGAGTGTTCCCGGTCATCCTAGAGATAGCGCTGACTCTCATCCCTATTAGGCTGGGTGTCAATCATCCCTTTCAGGCTGGGTGTCATATCACAAGTGTTCCGGGTCATCCTAGAGATAGCGCTGAGTCTCAACCCTTTCTGGCTGGGTGTCACTTATTCCTTTCAGTCTGGGTGTCACATCACAAGTGTTCCTGGTCATCCTAGAGATAGCACTGATCCTCATCTTTTTCAGGCTGGGTGTCACATCACAACTGGCCTCTAGAAGCTCGAAAAGACCAAGAAACAGGTGCTTTCTTAGAGTTTCCAGAAAGCAATGCAGCTCTACTGACACCTTGATTTTACCCTGTTAACACTTGCATGAACTTCTGGCCTCCAGAACTGTATGATCACAAATCTGTGTTTCTGACCCAGTAAAGTGCATGTTGTGTTAGTAGCAAGAAGCCAATACATCCTCTTCTTTCTTATTTAGCTATTAACAAAAACCTTAAGGGTAAGATTCCCCTATGCCTGGAGCTGATAAGAAACAGAAACAAAATATACCCAGTGCAGTGAAAGTAGAATGGCCCTAATTAGAATGGCTTGCAATTTTCTAGGAACTTTAATCAGAAACTAGGTTAGCAGGAGCCTAGCACTATGCCATACACCTGTAATCTCAATCTTTGGGAGGCTGAGTCAAGAGGATCGCAGGTTCCAAGCTAGTGTACAGTAACTTAGCAAGACTCTGTTTCAAGAAAAAAAATAAGGCTGGGAGCATAGTTCAGAGGTAAAGTGACCCTGGATTCAATCCTCAGCACCACAAAGAAAAAAGAAAGTGGTGGAGACCACGGTAAATACTTTGGATTTTATTCTTAGATCAGTGGGGGAAACTATCAAGCAACATGTTATGGTCTATGTAAGACATTACTTTAGCTGTGGGGTGAAGATGGATTATAGAGTGAAGAATAAAAGTCTGAAGTCATACAGGGAGTCTGTATTAGTTGAAACAAAGTACAGTGGTGGCTTGGACTTCGGTAATAACAATGGAGAGAGAGAAGTGAGAATAAATTCTGGACACAGAACCTAGAGGACCTGATGGGGCATGGGTTATAAGGACATGAGAGTGGCTAATGGTGCTCTCTATATTCTTGGTATGAGCACATGGGAGATTGGTTAAATCATTTACTCAAATTGGAATAACTTGGGGAGGGGAGTTTAGAGGAAATAAGGATTTCTATTATGGGCATGTTAAAACTTAGGAAGTTCATGGGATATTCAAGTGGAGATATTGAAATGGGGAACTGTAACATAAAAGTGTGGATAATGCAGAGCTGCAATTCAGAGAACAGACAAACGCTATCTTATTTTCTGATCTTTTTCAAGTCATTTCAATAAAGGATTTTTGCTAATTAGAAACTGCATTTATTGGTGCTTTGAATACGGTTTATCTATTCAATTTCTAAGAAATTTTAAACTTCTTAACAGCATGAAAAATGTTTCATTCATATTTGAAATTTTCAGCCATGATTTTCATAAAGAAGGAAAACATTTGTTTGAATTCACCTAAATATAAATTAAATCATATTTTTAGAAGGGATAGAGAAAAAACCAATTTAACATTTCTAATAATATCAGACTAGGCATCACTGGTCATTTTATTTCAATATATCTTTCTACCTTCTTTTTAGGCCTTCTTAAAAAAAAAAAAAAAAGAAAATTCAAAGCAGTATGTTTCTTACTCAATGGCCTAAGGTAAAATAACACCAAATTCATCCATCCAGAAGTTTTCTTTTTTTCTTTCCTTCAGCTTGACTAGTCTCCTGATATTAAGAAACTCTATCTAAAATTCTGATCTCTCCTTCCAAGTGTCTATGTGATCCCAAAAGAACTGATTTGTCTGTGTGCAGCATCTGCTGATTTTGCAATGTTATGGAGGTGGGGGATTATCAGCTAGCCTCTTTTTTAGAAACAGTAGAGGTCAGCAATTTTTCAGCTCTGAACTCTAAGCCAAGACCTTACTTGTCCTTTTAAATACAAGAAGATGAAGATGTCTTCAGCAACATAATGGTCTTCATTGAGATTCGTGTTACTTAGATGTGGGACTTAAATATGGAGAAATAGAGAAGGGCATTTCCTCATTGTTGCTGTCTCAACTGCAGTTACAAAGCAAAAATTCTAATTTTTTTTTTTTTTTTTTTTTTGGTGGTACTGGGGTTCCTGGAAGCCCTTCTACCTCCGGGCTACACTCCCAAACCTATTTTTACATTTTCATTTTTGGAAACAGGGTCTCCTAAGCCAGCGCGCGCGGCTGGCTTCGAACCTGCGCGATCCTCCTGTCTCCGCCTCCCAAGCGCGGGGATTACAAGCGTGCGCCACCATGCCCGGCAAAAAAAATTCTAATATTTTAAAGTAAAAGAACAACTGATATTCTCAATGACACAGCACTGTGCCACAAAATAGGTTTCTATAAACTATTTATTAAATAGCTAGAAACAAAGTTTCTCACAATGCTGTATTCAATTGAGAAATATTTTTTCTAAACAAAAAAAAAAGAAAAACAACTGCTAGAGTGAATTTTTTTATCTTTTACTAAGATGAAAATTATAAAGTAAGGAAGAAAGCAGTCATTCTACCAGTTTTGCCTACTGAGTTCTAATCCAAAAGCCAGAGTTTTAAGTCTATTTCTTACTCTATGAACTCAGCTTTTAGAGAAAACAGAATATTTTCTAAATAGAAGTCAAGCAACAAGATTAGTATATTTTCTACCATAATGTGGTTTCTTCTGAAAGAGGAAATAAAAAATGATCAAGTCCATTTGATTGACTTGTCTATTGTTTTTGCAAAAGGATTATTCTTCTATTTCTCTTCTACAATTAAAAGGCTAAATGTAGCCGGGTATGGTGGCACACGCTTGTATTCCCAGCATTTGGGAGGCTGAGACAGGAGGACTGCAGTTTGCAAACAGCCTCAGCTACTACTTAGGCCTTTTGCAACTCAGTGAGACCCTGTTTCCAAATAAAGAATAAAAAAATAGGGCTGGGGGTGTAGCTCAGAGATAGAATGCCACTGAGTTTCATCCCTGATATAGAAAAAAAAAAGGCTAAATGCCACAGAAACATATTTTTAATTATATTAGCAAATGTTAAGTATTACATACTGATCAAGTGTATTCTTAATAAATGCTGGGTGAAAACAATTTTTTAAATGAAAGCAAGGCTTTACTGACAAACTCATACATTGCCAAAAACATTAAAGCAATACCTCAGAAAGCACCTCCAATTTATAGTTCTAAAAGGCTGAAAGATAATGAAAAGCCACTAAAAGTAATTATTTTACTTCCATTGTCCTAATTCTCTGAATGATAATAGCTAGATGCTGGCACAAGATGCAACTGGGGTCCCAGCCTAGACTTTGGGTTAGAGACAATGTCCTATAGGAGGAACCTTTACCTACTGGTTCTCAAAGTGTGGTCCCTACATGAAAGTTTGGAAATCAGAAATTTACACCAAAATTTGACGGACATAGAGAAGTTGGCAGGAAGAGAAGGTAGAGAACCAAGATAGAAGGAATAAAATTGTTATAAAAATTTCCATGTGATGTAAGAATATTAACAATTTATTTTAGTACAGAGATTTTTCAGTGTAGTGATATCTATTCCTTCTTATTTCATTTCTTCTATTTACTATGTATAGACTAACAAAATTAAATTTTCATCATTCCCCAGCTAGGAAGTGATTTAGCATAGAATTCTCACGTCAGAATCACCCACAGGTCTTAGGCAACAGATCACTGAGCTCACCCCTCGGCGCTAGTGGTGATCCTATATGTGTGAGCGGGGTCTGAGAATTTGCATACTTAAAAATATCCAGGTGGAGCCCGGTGTGGTGGCACGCGCTTGTAATTCCCCCACTTGAGAGGGGGAGACAGGAGGATGGCGCAGGTTTGAAGCCAGCCGCAATGGCTTAAGAGACTCTGTTTCCAAAAATCTTTTTAAAAATATAAAATGGGTCTGGGAGTATAGCCCAGAGGTAGAAGGGCTTCCAGGAACCCCAGTACCACAAAAAATAAAATAAAATAAAAATAAAAATTCCCAGGTGGGCCATTTTCTACTTCCAGAAATAGACCGTTCCTTAGCCTTTCTCTGAAACCTCACCCTGTATCATGACCTTCTCTTAAGCTGTACCTCCCACTTCCCTAAATAAACCTTTTATATATGAAAAAATTAATTCCCAGGTGATGTTAAGACCACCGGTTCAGGGAACACACATTGAGAATCATTCTTCTAGCATGTGTTTTCAAAACGTGACTAGTCATAACAATCATGTCATATTATTTCCTATACTGAAATCCACTGGAAATTCTGCTTAATGGTGAATCTCAAGAACCTATATTTTAAATAACCGCTAAGGTTGTCCTTTTGATGAAACAAAAAACAAATCAAGATTCTACCTATAATTTGGCTTTAAGGGCCCTACCTGTCTTCTGCTCACTATTCCTTCTACATATAAATAAGGAACAAAACAAATAACAAATTGATTATACATCTGCCCAGAAGATATTCTCTTAACATTCACCAAAGAGTAGAAATTATTTAACTAAACCTTGTTTCTAATTTTACTCATTAGGCTTTTTTAATTTTTAGTAGTTTTATTCTTTTTTAAAATATTATACATTTTTATTAATAACATACAAATGAATTTAATTAAAATGGAATTTTCCATGAGTAACAATCTCACATACAGATTTGTTCTCTTGTCTAGAAGCTCCAGAGAGGATAGCTGGACCACAGGTCATACTAGATAAAACTGCCATTAATATCTTTTATCTCTTTAAACATATGTGCATACTTATTACTTCTAGTCATTCCAATGTCTGGAATCCTCAACATTCTGATTCTGAAATTGGTGTTTTCTGATTAACTCTCACTAATTATTGCTTATTTCTTCATATGTTTGGTGACTGGAGTGTGTATATGTGTCTGAGAGACAGAGCGATCTGTAGGTTTGTAAAGCCTGGTTTTTTATTGTTTGTTTGGTTTGGTTTGGTTTGGTGGTGGTGCTGGGGTTCCTGCAAGCCCTTCTACCACCGGGCTACACTCCCAGACCTATTTTATGCTTTTTTTTATTTTTGGAAACATAGTCTCTTAAGCCAGAGTGGCTGGCTTCGAATCTGCGCGATCCTCCTGTCTCCCCATCCCAAGCGCGGGAATTACAAGCGTGCACCACCACGCCCGGCCATAAACCCTGGTTTAAACTAGATGGTTGAGTTGTAGTTCCTCTGGGCCAGTTAGGTAAAGTGAATTCAGGCTCCCAAGTAAGCGTGAGGGCTAACAGTTAAAAATTCTCATGGGAGAAATTTTCTATCAGAACCATGGCCAAGACAGGCAAGAGTCTTTAGTATCTCTTTTGTTGGAAAATTTTTTCTGACTTTTTTTTTTATTGGTGCACTGTATTCATACATCATAGTAGGATACATACTTTTGTAGACATACATGTACACTTTTCCCAATCAGCCCCCACCCAATCCCCACCCCATTCTCTCCCTATCCCTCCCTCCCATGCTTGGCTTAGTAGTTGACATCTAGTATTATGGCAATTTATCTAAAATTAAAAATGATAATCTCACATAACAGTTTCATTTGTCTGATACCAAGCTTTTGATGACTTAATATAACATTTCAATATTTCTTTTTGCTTTCTTTCTTACCAGAGAATATTTTTTTCTATTTTTTAGGTGAAACTATCATATATTTATATATTTATTTTTCAGAAAAAAATCTATCCTAATATGGAATATGGACTCTAGGTACCCAAAACGATCTTGAAAAAGAACAAAGCTAGAAGATATATATTTTCTGATTTCAAACCATATAAAGCTACAATAATTGAAACAGTGTAGTACTATTCTAAAGGCAGATATATAAAACATTGGAGTTAAATAAAAGCCTAGAGCTAAATTCTTCCATATATTGTCAAGTTATTTTTGACAAGGTTTCCACGAACATTTGGTGGTAGAAATATTAATCTTTTAACTAAATATTATTGAAACATAATAATTACATGGAAAAGAATAAAGTTGGACCCTTACCTAATCCCATATACAAATATTAACTCAAAATAGATAAAAGACCTAAATATAAATCTTAAGACTATAAACTTTTAGGAGAAAATCTGGGTCATAAAACCTCACAACATTGAAATTGGCAGTGATTTCTTGGATATGATTTCAATGGCACAGGCAACAGAAGAGTATACAAACTTCCTAAAAAATAAAAAAAAAATTGTATATCCAAAGACAATGTAAACAGAGTTAACAGTTACTAATAGAATGGGATAAAATATTTCCAAATGCTATATCTGAAGGTATATTAATATTCCAACTAGAAATCCTAAAAATTAACAACAATAAAGGCAAACAATACCATTTAGAGATAGGTAAAAGACTAACAGAAGTAATGAATATACACAGATAACCAATCTTAGTTGACTGTTGTATGGAAAATCTTGTTTCTCTGGTTCTGGTGTGTGTTACCTATTTCTTCTTTGTAGTTAATCTCTTTGAGTATTTTCTCTAGTGCTGGTTTTGAAGACATAAATTCCTTCAGTTTCTGTTTGTCATGGAAGCTTCTTATTTCTCCATCTAATTTCATAGAAAGTTTTGCTGGGTAGGAAATTTTTGGCTGGAAGTTGTTTTCTTTCAGAGTTTGGAATATGTTACTCCAAGCCCTTCAGGCTCTCATAACTTGGTTTGGGAAGTCTGGAGTGATTCTAATTGGTTTGCCTCTGAATGTTACTTGGCCCTTTGTTTTTGCTGCCTTTAAGATTCTCTGCTTGGCTTCCACATTGGTCATTTTGACAATTATGTGGCGTGGGGATCCTCTTCTCCGATCCTGTCAGAAGGGAGTTCTATAGGTTTCCTGGACCTGTGTATCAACCTCTTGCTCTATGTTTGGAAAATTTTCTGCTATTACTTCCTTGAAGAGATTGTTGATCCCTTTGGTTTCACTTTCTTTTCCCTCCTCTATTCCAATTATTCTTAGGTTAGCTCTCTTAAAATGGGCCCATATTTCTTCAATATCAGATTCCTGCTGTCGGATATTTTTTCCTAGATTAGAAACTATGCGTTCATTTTTGCAATGATCATCTTCTAAGAGTGAGATTCTGTTCTCCATGTGGTCTAATCGGTTGTTTGTGCTTTGAATTGAGGCCTTTACTTCATTAATTGCATCCTTTATCTCTTTTTGGCTCTCTCTGAATTCTTTTCGAAGCACCTCTATTATTTCTACAGTTATTTTCCTGATTTGATCTTCTAGAAATCTCTGATTTTCTGTTTTATCGGGTTCTGATGTTGTGGGGTTGTGGGCATTCATTGCTCCAGTGTTATTCCTCTTTCCCATGATTTCGGAAGTTTGTGCCTTCTCTGGGTTCTTCCCTTGGGTCACTATGACTTCACTTAAGGTGCTCTGGATCTCGAGTCTGTAGTATCTCAGACCCCACTACTCCTTTATTGGGTTGTATCACAGAGTCTCCGACCCAGAGAGTCGATAGAGGCCGCTTTAGACTGTGGGGGGTGCCAGGTTGCACGTTCTCCTATGGTGTGATATCTCTGCCACCATCACTCCCCCACTGGGTCAAGTCCCAGGGAGTACAGTACTGGGATTTCTCCTCTGTGGCCCACAATTTGACTCACTGTTCTGGAGTACGCAGATGTAGCTGTACTAGCCTCGCTGAATTCAGTGCTGCTGCCGCCGGTGGCAATATGGCACCGCTGCTACACCCTCGGCTGTGGGGCTGGTGTTTTTCTTCTTGGTTTTGATTTCCACTCTGAATCCCTGCAGTGTGTGCTGAGCTCGGCCACTGGGAGCTTTAGATGCTCTCTGCGAGGAGAAATCCCGTCTGGCTGTTCCGCAGCGGCTCACCTCGGCCTGCTGTAGCCGTCCCGTGAATTCGCCGGTGCCACCGGCAGTATGGCGCTGCTGCCACGTCTGCCGCGTCCTCAGGCGTGAGGCCGATTATCTCCTCTGTGGCTCTGTTCTCAGTCCGCTTTCTCTCTGGAGCCTGGTGATTTTTTGTTTCACTGGTGATGGTGATTTCTGGCTATGAAAGGCACTGATTTTGTGGTAATGGAGATTGGTTGTTAGCGGGACTCTTAAGCCCCGCTTTTCTCGGTCGCCATCTTTCTGGAAGTTCCTGACTTTTTTTTTCTTAAGAAGGTTGCCACTTTACAGGGATCATGATTTCTCCAGGAGTCTCTTATAAATCCACTGATCTCTCTGCAGATCTAACCCTGACCTGTGGTAGCTGCAGCTCTGGGACACCAAGAATCTGCAGATTTGCTCAGGGCAGTTCTGGCTTCAGTGCCGGCTGACTGTGAGGATTTATACTTATCTTTTCAGACTCAAAATTTCCTTTACATTTTTGCCAACCTATATATGAGCTTGCATGGGTGTGTGGTGATAAAGTTTTTCTGATGTTTATAAACCATCTAGTCTATAAGGCTGCTGGAAATAGAAGTTCCCCTCACTATTGATCTTGAAACCTGGAGCTGATCCCTCTCAATCTCTGAGCCATGGAAAATATAACCTTTTCCCTACTCTGTTTCTAACCTTGTTTGTACTTTAAATCTCAGGAAAAACAAACAACAGAATATTCAACTTTAATATCCCTTATTTCCTGTTTTTCTTTCTCAGGATAAAATCCTCCTTTCTTTCTCCTCACTCCTTTCTGCTCTCTCCTCTCCACAAGCACAGGGGTCCCTGCAACTCCCAGCTCCAGAAGTAACTGTCATTTTCTCTCAGTAAAGCTCTAATTCCCTTCAAGTTTTTCTGAAACTTCAAGTTATTGTCTAATATGATTAATCACTAAATTTATAAAACAGTCTAATGCTCCCCAAGAGCAATATATATGTATATATAACCTATACATATAACCATATATATAATCCGTTTTCCTATATCCAGCTCCTCAGTAGATAGAATTCCAAGCAATTTTTAAGTAAAGATAATACTAAAGAAAAAACTACTTTGAGGCCAGTGATTTCTCTCATATACACAAATATACACAGATATAAATCTGCCTCTCTTAAAGGACTTAAAATTATGAAAAGTAAATCTTTAAAAGTGAATATTGAAATTAGAGAAAATATCCAGAATAGTAAAAGAACAAAAATGAAAAGCTACAGAATGAGTTGCAACATAAGGTATATTTGTTCAAATATCCTTGCTAATGAACCCAAAATGTAAGCAGCAAATTAATTATTTTATGCTAATGACACAAAATTAAGAGGCACGCCTTTTGCAATTCAGAGGTGGTAGGCAGAACACAAAGGTTCTAAATAGAAAAAAAACAGTGCAGACAAAGAATATGTGCTTTGGGACCAGTATAAACCAGCCACTTTAACCATACTAAACATAAAGGTTCTGTATAAAGGAAATCCGGAAAAGCTGAGAATCAAACGACAGATGTTGGGAATAAAGAAAAAAGAAACTGGTAATAATTCAGCCTTTGGCCTTTGCAATGTGAGTGAAATAGTGCCAGGGGCTAAGGATTAAAAAAAAGGAGAGAGAGAGAGCAAAAACACTCTAACAGTGTTAACAAGGTCTATAAAACACAAATCACAAAATGCCATTATTTGGAACTTTAGAATATTTAAGGAGCAGCTGGGCATGAGGGTGCATGCCTGTAATCCCAGTACTTGGGGGACTGAGGATTGCAGGTTCCAGGCCAGCTTCAGCAATTTAGGGAGACCCTTAGCAACTTAGCAAGACCCTGTTTCCAAATAAAAAATAAAAAGGACTAAGGGTATAGCTTAGAGGCAGAATGCCTCTGGTTTAATCCCAAAAAAAGAAAACAAAAAGATTATTTAAGCAGCAGTATCAAAAAAAAAAAAAAAAAAAAAAAAAACAGTGAAGAAGCCAGGTGTGTTGGCGCACATTTATAATCCCAGCATTTGGGAGGCTGAGACAGGAGGATCACGATTCGTGGACAGCTTCAGCTACTTAGTGAGGCCCTCTGCAACTCAGTGAGACCCTGTTTCAAAATAAAGAATAAAAAATAGGGCTGGGGGTGTAGCTCAGAGGTAGAATGCCCCTCGGTTCCATCCCCAGTACCAAAAAAAAAAAAAAAAAAAAAAAAAAACAATGAAAAGAAAGGACTTCAGGAAAAAGCCCTGCCTTTCTGCTTCGGTGAAGGTTTGTTAATAGAAGTACAACTTTTGGTTTAATTTTGTTTTATCTCAACATGGAGACCACCTCTGGAGGAGAAAGCAGATGCCTGAGTATTTGTTGCACGAAAAGAGAATTCAAGTCCTGATGCCACACCCAAGAACACAATCTTGCTTCTTAGTTGACTGGGGCTCTCTTTGTCTACTAGTGACAGATGCACCAGTATGTGTCGGTATTGAAAAATTGCTTTGATATTAATTTCCAAAATGTAAAATAGAGTCAGGACCTGGGTGCTGCGCAGGCACTCAGGCAGGGATGGGTGGCAGCTGTTACAATGCAGAGTTCCCTTCTGTCCTTGCCCTTCATTCTAATGATTAACCTATAATAAAATCCTTAGGGTCAACTGAAGCCCTTAGCCCTAAAACTATATAGAGGCAATCAGTGCCTCGGTTTACCTCCTCTCCTCTATGACCTGGCCTGGGTATATGAAAGGTAAATTTTGTGTTTAAAGCACCCTAGTTGATGAGCAACCAATACTGCCCAGTACAATAGAGGTAGATTCTTGACCTCTGCACTTAGTAAGTGTACTGTCCAGAGACAAAGAGGCACCACCTGCTTAAGACATAAGTTGCTAGCCCATTGCCTTGGTAATGCTAATAAAAATAAGATCCCAATTTAAAAAACCTATTTAAAGGTTGGAGGTCCTGAAAAGGGGCCAGAGTTCTATTTTCGGGCTCTCCAGCATGCGGGTCAGCATGCTGCTTTTTCCTTCTCTTTTCTATTTCCTACTGATTTTGTAATAAAGACTTGTTAAAGCTGCACCAAGCTGCCTATTCGTTTTTAATTTTTCTATTCCACAAACTTTAGTTGCATAAGCAAAAGAACCCCCACCATTTAAACCGTAACAAGTAGAAAGTCCTATCTGCCACCACACACCAACACCGGGGCTGCAGGGTGGTACTGGTTCCCTTCCACTCACAGAACTTTCCCCTTTCATCTATTCCAAACTCCCTTTCACTGCTTGTAAGATCAGGCCTCTTATACCTACTTCCCCCCATTCCCTGCCTCTCTGCTCTCTCAACTAGGGATCCTCATTCGAATCACTGAACACAGAAAAGCAATTTGAGTGCTCATTTCCTCAGTTCTCCCAAAGATGGTGTTAGAGTTTGCATCTGGAATGTCCCCCAAAGACTCTGCTGAAAGCATGGTCCCCAGTGCAGCCAGGTCCACTTAGATGGTACCAGCGTAAAGCCTTCTAGGAGCATGCAAGGAAGCTAAATTCATTACAAACAGTGAATCTGTTTGCACTCCACCTCACCATTCTCAGCTCCTCTTTTCTTACTCTTTGGCCTTCTACATGATTCCCAATTTCTAGGACAATCACCAAAAAGAAGCCAAGTTTTGGCCCCAGAGTATTTATCCCAGTTCCTCCATCCCACACCTGGCCTTGTTAGGTCTGAGGGACAAGTATGCAGCAAACTAGAATGTTCAAGCCCCTCAAAACTCCTTTATGGAACTCAAGTGACGTGGTGCACACCTGCCTATTACATGCCAGGTTCTGGGTTCAGTCCTTAGTATTGCAAGAAAATGAAATGAAAACACAACATACTAAAAGTATAAGAGATACGAGCTGGGCATGGTGCAGGTTCAAGGCCAGTCTCAGCAACTTAGCAAGACTCTGCTTCAAAATAAAAAATAATACAGCTGGGTATTGCTTGGAGGTAGAATGTCCCTGGGTTCCATCCCCAGTACTCCTCCCCCTCCAAAAAAAAGACAATGTGTACCTTTGGTGGTGCAGCTGCTGGCTGTGGGGATCATGGACTTCAGAGTCAGCCAGGCCTGGTAGTCTTAATCCTCTGTCTTGCCTCTTACTTCGAGGGTGACTCTGTATACCTCCTATAGCTCTACAAGCTTTCATCTCTCCATCAAGATAGAAAGAAAAAGGACATATTAATACTATCTCACTGGTTAACTTTAAATAAAAGAACCAGTAGATATGCACAGCAGAAATATTATTGCTCATAACAATCCATGGTAGTTTCATTCTTCCTAGAGGAACAAGACATGCCCACCTGAGACAGGAATGCAGTCTTGCAAAACAATTACTGATAAGTGCCTAATGATAGATGAGGTAGGCAGAAAATACTGTTATTCTAAATACAATTACTGATCTAGGAAGTGAGTTCCATTGTTGATAAGAACCAAATGATAAATGGTGTACTCAGTAATATCTTTTCAGAGGAAGAAAAGGAAAATTCAATGGCATAAACTTGAAAAGTAGGTGTGGGAAAGACAGCTTGAGGGATGGGCACTATTCTTGTTTCTGATTTTATTTCTTGTTTATTTTTTCTTAATCAGGATGCAGTGAAATTTATCTTTTTTTTTTAGTATACCGGTCTAGAAATTTTAGCTCAAATATAGATTTGTAGAACCACCACCACCATCAGGATACTGAGTGGGTCCATCACCTAAAAACAACCCCCCATGCTACCCATTTATAGTCCCACCTCCCCCGACCCATCCCCTGACAACCACTGGTGTGTTGTTCCTTTGTACAACTTGTCTTCTCAATTTGTCTTTTCAGGACTGTCGTAAAAATGGATCATGTGGCGTGGAACCTTTGGAGACTGGCCTCTTCTCGGCATGATGCCTCTGATTCATTTATGTTATTTCAAGTACCAATATACGATTCCTTGTTACCCTTGAGAAGGATCACACTCCATGAGTATACCACAATCTATTTATCTCTTCACTCATTAAAATCCACTGGATAATTTTAAGATTTGGGCTATTTTGAATAGATGCACTATGTAAACATTTTTGTGTAGGTTCATATCTCTGATATAAAGACCTAGGAGTGGGATTACTGGGTCATATGTTAAGTTTCATGTCAATTTTATAAGAATTTGTCATCTGTTTTCCAG
Organism: Muscardinus avellanarius; assembly: GCF_963383645.1. NCBI lineage: Eukaryota > Metazoa > Chordata > Mammalia > Rodentia > Gliridae > Muscardinus > Muscardinus avellanarius. Next base: position 33,553,158 of record NC_137793.1, on the reverse strand, counting down.
AGAGACTGCACCATTTTACTTTCCCATGAGCAGTGTATGAGAATTTGACTTGTTCTGCAAAATCAGCATTTAGGTTGTCAATATATTAGTATTTTTTTTTATTTTACCACTCTCATAGTTTTTTAACAATATTGTTTTGTAGTTTTAATTTGCATTTCCTTAATAGCCGATGTTGAACATTTTTGCATGTATTTCTTTCTCATCTATATATCTCCTTTGGAGAATAGTTTATGATATTTGTTATTTATTTTCTAATTTAAAAAACTAATGTTTTGTTTATTTTTTAAATGTAATGACTTTTTTTGTGGTACTGGGGTTGGAATCCAGGGGATTTTCTACTTCCGGGCTATACTCCCAGACCTATTTTATATTTTATTTGGAAACAGGGTCTCACTAAGTTGCTGAGACCCTCACTAAGTAGCTAAGTCTGGCTTTGAACCTGTGCAATCCTCCTGTCTCAGCTTCCCAAACAGGGATTATGCCCAGCAAATATAATGGCTTTTTAAAGCAAAATTTTAATCACATAGTAAATAAAGTTTTATGAGGTAAAGTTCTACATTCATCACTGCATCTATCTTCCTAGAATATATTTCCAGGAATAAATTTTCAAGATCAAAAAAGAATAAGCATGTAAAGAATCAGGTGTCAAATGACAGGGCAACTTACTTTCAAAACAAGTCATTGTATTTTACCCTACCAATGTAATAGTGTGTATATTACTGTATATTACCTGTATATTACTCAAATAACAGTAGATCAATTCAGGTGTGGTGGTACATGCTTGTAATCCCTGCGCTTTGGAGGCTGAGACAGGAGGATCACACAGGTTCAAAGCCAGCCTCAGCTACTTAGTGAGACTCTCAGCAACTTAGTGAGACCCTGTTTTCAAATAAAATATAAAACAGGTCTGGGAGAATAGCCCAGAGGTAGAAAGCCCCTGGGCTCCACCCCTAGTAACACCAAAAATAAATAAATAAATAAATAAATAAACAAACAAACAAACAAACAGTAGATCATGCTATAGTAACAAGCAGATCCTGAAATCTATACAACCCAACACAATAAAGGTTTTCTTTTTAGTCATATCACATACACATACAGGAAAAGGTGGCTCTCTTGAGGGTTTCTCCTTTATCAGTTATATATGCAACCTTTTCTTCTTCACCTGTCAGAAGAAGCAAGGGGAAGGTTTACAACACTTCCCAATTTTTTTTTTTCAGTACTGGGAATAGAACCCAGGGGCATTCTACCTCCGAGCTACACCCCTGCCCTATTTCTTAATTCTTTCTTTTTGAGACAGGGTCTCATTAAGTTGCGGAAGGCCTCACTAAGTAGCTAAGGCTGTCCACGAACTGCAATCCTCCTGTCAGCCTCCTGAATGCTGGGATTACAAGCATGTGCCACCACACCCGGCTCCCAAATACTTTTCACCAGAAGTGACAAATCATTTTTGCCCTTTTCCCATTGGTGAAAATAAATCATGTTCACTCACAGAGGTATACAGGTGCATAGTGCATAGGGAGATCTTGGGAGTGCTTGCCTATCATTGCCTGAGAAGCCAATAGCTGTTCATTCTCATGGAGGCAGAGACTTTCCAGAGAGAGCAAATTCAGTCTAGCAAAGACTCTGCCTGTACCTTTGTTAAGCAATGATCAAAGTTTTATGTCCACTTAAAAGATGTTTATGTAGACTGGGCGTGGTGGCCCACACTTGTAATCCTAATACTTGAGAGGCCTAGACAGGAGGATCACAGGTTCATAGCCAGCCTCAGCTAGTTAGTGAGACTCTCTGCAACTTAGTGAGAACTTGTTTCAAAATAAAGAATAAAAAATAGGGCTTGGGTGGGGTATAGCTCAGAGGTAGAATGCCCTTGGGTTCAATCCCTGATATCGGGGGGGAAAAAATTTTTCCACCTGAAGGAGGTAAATAAAATCTAAATAAAATGATATCACTGAAAGTAGAATTTTCTTAGGTCAGAAAAGCCACAATAGTTCCACCTGTTGTTGCATAATTAATCGTGCAAACTCTTTTTATTTACAATTACCTTAAGTACAATAGATTTTTTTTGTCCACACAGCATATTCTAACCATAAGCATTCCTTCCAACTGCACATATACATAGAATCACAAGTCCTCATCCAGCCAACACTAAGATCTACCATTTTTCTGATGTCCTATTTATTTTGGCCATTATAGTAGTCAATAATCATCCAATTATTAGTATTAATTATCTAACTGAAGAATTAATTTTATCAAAATAGTTTAAATAATTATTATTTCAGACATCTCAAACACCAAACTGAATCTACCTGGTATCAATGAATGCAGTTATTTTAACAAACTATCAAACTATATATGAAAAGCTGCTCCTCATCTCTAGATTTCTTATATTCTAAATTTATTCAGATAACTTGTTCCTTGTATCGATTAAAACAAATTTGATATAACTGTTTTCAACAATTTTTATTGAAATTATCCTCAATTATAAATAATCCCAACATTGGCTGCAATGGTGCAAAATGTATTCTTTTAATTTTTTGATGTGGCTAATTAAAGGCTCAATCTTAACCACCAAAAGCAGGATTATTTCCTTAAAAAAAGAAGAAGAAAGTGAGCTCAATGGTAATTGACAACTCGTGGATAACACAAACCCTAACATCAGTTTAAATATTGAAAACAACTTTTAAGAAGAAAAGAAGTGCCCCAGGGCAAAGCACAGCCTGAGGTAAACTGTTCCACTGTGGCTTTCCAGAGTTTTGGTTTGGATTCTTCAGTGTTGGATGGTGCTGGGTGTGGTGTTTTGGGGAAAGGAGACAGTCCCCCCCCCTCCGCCCCCGTAATGAGCCATTTTCTCTTTAAATCACGTATAGAGCCGGGCGTGGTCGCGCACGCTTGTAATCCCAGCATTTGAGAGGTTGAGACCAGAGAATCGCAGTCCGCAGACAGCCTCAGCTATTTAGTGAGACCCTCTGCAACTCAGACTCGGTTTCAAAATAAAGAGTAAAAAATAGGGCAGGGGGTATAGCTCGCAGATCGAATGCGTCTGGGTTCCATCCCCAGACCCGCAAAAAAAAATAAAATAAAATAAAATAAATAAATAATGTATAGATCACATATGCTACTGGAGAAAAGCTGTGACCAGAATATTTAAACCCAGCTGGGTGCAGTGGCACACACCGCTAATCCCAGTACATAGGAAGCTGAGACAAGAAGATTGAAAGTTCGAGCCGGGCGTGGTGGCGCACGCTTGTGATCCCCGCACTTGGGAGGCAGAGACAGGAGGATCGCGCAGGTTCGAAGCCAGTCCCGCGTGCTGGTTTAGGAGACCCTGTTTCCAAATAAAAATGTAAAAATAGGTCTTGGAGTGTAGCCTAGAGGTAGAAGGGCTTTCAGGAACCCCAGTACCACCAAAAAAAAAAAAAAAGAAGAAGATTGAAAGTTCAAGACCAGCTTCAGAACTCAGCAAAGATCCTCAACAACGTACCAAGATAGTGTTTTGTAATTCATGGGTAGAATGCTCCTGGGTTCAATCCTCAGTACAAAAACAAAACAAAACAAAACAAAACTCATCATATATATATATATATATATATATATATATATATATATATATATATTTTTTTTTTTTTTTTTTCTAAAGTGATGTGACTCAGGAAAAAGAGTCGGTGTAGCCAAGAATAGGTGGTTCCTCAAGGACCAGCACAAACTGAGCCTTGTGTATTAGACTGAAACCACAGCTAATGTTTAATGAGCACTCACCATGTGCCTGGCATTTACATTTATTTAATATGAATTGATTTATTTAATCTATAAATAACACTAGGAACTAGCAACCTATTAGCCCAGTATACATATGGGAAAACTGATATGAAAAGAAGCAATTTATCCAAGTTAACAGAGCTACTGGCACGAGGACCCAGCCTTTGAACTCAGCCTTGTACTAGTGCTCACACTTGTAACTGTCAGCTCCTACTGGCTCACTGCACTGATATTTTAAATTAAAGTCACTCTATAACTAATCATATATGGCCTGTGGGGCAAGTCTAGGCTTATTTCATTAGGAATGGCCAGAGGATTTGGAATTACTGAAGAGAGAATAAGGAATAGAAAAAAACCCTGAAAGCTATGAGAATTGAACCATAATACATTTTTAGTTGGCTCATGTTGCATTTGCAGAAATTTATTCAAAAAGTCATATAAAAAATTTAGCGAACTTCTGGGAAGATGGCGACTGAGAAAAGCAGGGCTTAAGAGCCCCGCTAACAACCAATCTCCATTACCACAAAATCAGCGCCTTTCATAGCCAGAGAAACAAAAAAAATCACCAGGCTCCAGAGAGAAAGCGGACTGAGAACAGAGCTCAGAGCCACAGAGGAGATACACTGGCCTCACACCCCAGGACGCGGGAGCAGCGCTTTACTGCCGGCGGCAGCAGCAAATTCACCGGACGGCTACAGCAAGCCGAGGTGAGCCACTGTGGAACAGCCAGGCGGGATTTCTCGCCGCAGGTAAAATCTAAAGCTCCCAGTGGCTGAGCTCAGCACACACTGCAGGGATTCAGAGTGGAAATCAAAACCAAGAAGAAATACGCCAGCCTCACGACCGAGGGCGTAACAGCAGCGCCATATTGCCACCGGTGGCAGCAGCAGCAAATTCACCGAGTCCAATACAGCTACATCTGCGTACTCAAGAACAGTGAGTCAAATTGCGGGCCACAGAGAAGAAATCCCAGTACTGTACTCCCTGGGACTTGACCCAGTGGGGGAGTGGTGGAGGCAGAGATATCAAACCATAGGAGAACGTGCAACCTGGAACCCCCCACAGTCTAAAGCAGCCTCTATCAACTCTCTGGGTCAGAGACTCTGTGATACAACCCAGTAAAGGAGTAGTGGGGTCTGAGATACTACAGACTCGAGATCCAGAGCACCTTGAGTGAAGTCATAGTGACCCAAGGGAAGAACCCAGAGAAGGCACAAACTTCCGAAATCATGGGAAAGAGGAATAACACTGGAGCAATGAATGCCCACAACCTCACAACATCAGAACCCGATAAAAAAGAAAATCAGAGATTTCTAGAAGATCAAATCAGGAAAATAACTGTAGAAATAATAGAGGTGTTTCAAAAAGAATTCAAAGGGAGCCAAAAAGAGATAAAGGATGCAATTAATGAAGTAAAGGCCTCAATTAAAAGCACAAACAACCAATTAGACCACATGGAGAATAGAATCTCACTCTTAGAAGATGATCATTCCAAAAATGAACGCATAGTTTCTAATCTAGGAAAAAATATCCGACAGCAGGAATCTGATATTGAAGAAATATGGGCCCATTTTAAGAGAGCTAACCTAAGAATAATTGGAATAGAGGAGGGAAAAGAAAGTGAAACCAAAGGGATCAACAATCTCTTCAAGGAAGTAATAGCAGAAAATTTTCCAAACATAGAGCAAGAGGTTGATACACAGGTCCAGGAAACCCATAGAACTCCCTTCTGACAGGATCAGAGAAGAGGATCCCCACACCACATAATTGTCAAAATGACCAATGTGGAAGCCAAGCAGAGAATCTTAAAGGCAGCAAAAACAAAGGGCCAAGTGACATTCAGAGGCAAACCAATTAGAATCACTCCAGACTTCCCAAACCAAGTCCTGAGAGCCAGAAGGGCTTGGAGTAACATATTCCAAACTCTGAAAGAAAACAACTTCCAGCCAAAAATTTCCTACCCAGCAAAACTTTCTATCAAATTAGATGGAGAAATAAGAAGCTTCCATGACAAACAGAAACTGAAGGAATTTATGTCTTCAAAACCAGCACTAGAGAAAATACTCAAAGAGATTAACTACAAAGAAGAAATAGGTAACACACACCAGAACCAGAGAAACAAGATTTTCCATCCAACAGACAACTAAGATTGGTTATCTGTGGAGATTCATTATTTATGTTAGTCTTTTACCTACCTCTAAATGGTATTGTTTGCCTTTATTGTTGTTAATTTTTAGGATTTCTAGTTGGAATATTAATATACCTTCAGATATAGCATTTGGATATATTTTATCCCATTCTATTAGTAACTGTTAACTCTGTTTACATTGTCTTTGGATATACAATTTTTTTTTTTTTTTAGGGAGTTTGTATACTCTTCTGTTGCCTGTGCCATTGAAATCATATCCAAGAAATCACTGCCAATTTCAATGTTGTGAGGTTTAATGACCCAGTTTTTCTCCTAAAAGTTTATAGTCTTAAGATTTATATTTAGGTCTATTATCTATTTTGAGTTAATATTTGTATATGGGATTAGGTAAGGGTCCAATTTTATTCTTTTCCATGTAATTATTATTTTTCAACAATATTTAGTTAAAAGATTATTATTTCCACCACCAAATGTTCGTGGAAACCTTGTCAAAAATAACTGACAAGATAGGGAAGAATTTAGCTCTAGGCTTTTATTTAACTCCAATGGTTTATATATCTGCCTTTAGAATAGTACTACATTGTTTCAATTATTGTTGCTTTATATGGTTTGAAATCAGAAAATATATATCTTCTAGCTTTGTTCTTTTTCAAGATCGTTTTGGGTATCTAGAGTCTATATTCCATATCAGGATAGATTTTTTTCTGAAAAATAAATATATAAATATATGATAGTTTCACCTAAAAAAATAGAAAAAAAATATTCTCTGGTAAGAAAGAAAGCAAAAAGAAATATTGAAATGTTATCTTTAGGTCATCAAAAGCTTGGTATCAGACAAATGAAACTGTTATGTGAGATTATCATTTTTAATTTTGGATAAATTGCTATAATACTAGATGTCAACCACTAAGCCAAGCATGGGAGGGAGGGATGGGGAGAGAATGGGGTGGGGATCGGGTGGGGGCTGACTGGGCGTTGTGTGCATGTATGTCTACAAAAGTTTGTATCCCACTATGATGTATGAATACAGTGCACCAATAAAAAAAATTAAAAAAAAAGAATTTAGCATATTGCCTGAAATACACTTAGAGCTCAAAACTTGTTGACTGCTATTATCACTATAATTTTTGTTGTTGTTGTTGTTGTTGTTGTTGTTGTTGTTGTTGTTGTTGTTGTTGTTGCAGTACTGGAGAGTGAACTCAGGGTCAAGATACCTCTGGGATATACCCCAGCCCTATTTTTTGTTTTGTTTTTTGTTTTTTGTTTTGAAACAGGGTCTTGCTAAGTTGTGTAAGGCCTCACTAAGTTATTGAGGCTGGCTTCAAAGCTGACATCCTCCCGCCTCTGCCTCCCAAGTACTGAGATTATAAGCATGTGTCACCACGACTCGCTATTATTTTAATTGAACCAATGCTCACTATTTAACTCACATGACTTGAGGCTTGACAAGATTCTTTTGCACTTTCTCTACCTCATATCATCTCAACACAACTTCTACCACCATTCCCCTTTTCTGCTTCTCATTCTAAATATCTACAAGAAGACTTTAATTAGGCTCAAACCATCCTTTTACTAATGGCCATTGACAAGGAAGTGGTGGCCGTGGCTTGGCAGCCCCTGAGAACATCACCCCGCCCCATCCATTCACTGCGACTACTAGGTTACCTCCTTCACACCACGGCCATGGGGACCATCAGAGGGACCCTGGTTGGGATAGTGGAATGGTGGCATCTATTCTGAAGAAGATCTGTTTTTAATATTGAGCCATTCCATTATCATTGCAGGTATCTGAGAGTGTGAGGTGGGTTGGTCACTATAAAATGAGAAGCTATACGAATCCAAAGATAATTACTTTTTTGAATTGTAAATTGAACTTGGAGGCACTCTATCTCTAACATGCACTCCTAGCTCCTTTACTTATTTATTTATTTATTTATTTATTTATTTATTTATTTAGTGGTATTGGGGATGGAACCCAGAAGCATTCTACCCCCAAGATACACCTCCAGCCCTATTCTTTAGTCTTTATTTTGAAACAAGGTCTCATTGAGTTGCAAAGGGCTTCACTAAGTAGCTAAAGCTGGCCATAAACGGTGACCTCCTGTCTCAGCCTCCCAAATGCTGGGATTACAAGCAGACACCACCATGCCCAGCTTTTATTTTTTATTTTGAAACCAGTCCAGATAAATTGCTAAGGCTTACCTTGAACCTACAATTCTATTGTCTCAGCCTCCCAAGTACTGGGATTATAAACCTGCACCACCACATCCAGCCTAATTGTACTTATTTATGGCTCTTAATAACCTTTGCTCATTCCTTCCAGCTTCAATTTGATTTTAAAGCACTAACAGAATCATTCTCATGAAATAAATGATGATATTTACATTGCAGGGTATTTACTATATGTAGGAACTGTTTTATGTACTCTTATTACCTTACAGGATTCTCACAGCAAAACCAAGAGATGGTATTATTATGCTTAATTTTACAACTGTAAAAACAAGGTCAGTACCTTCATCAAGATTGCACAAACAATTTCAGTACCTTTATCAAGATTGTACTGCTAGTAAGTGCAGCTGGGATTTGATACAAAGTGGTCTATATCCAGTCCTTGTTCTCAAGGTCCGTAATGCTACACTACCCAGGACAACCCTACCTGCACCCAGGGAGCTCTGAGAACACCACAGATGCTCCTCTGGCCAAGGCAGGGAGTGGGGAAGAAAGGCCTGCAGAGAAAAGGCAGAAGCATTGTGACCCTTCAAGTTTATAAACCTTGAGTATAACCCCAATGAGATTATCATCAGTGGAATCCAGAAAACAAATATTTTGATTTTATAGAATTTTTTAACCAAAGAAACAATAGTTCAAAATGAGGCTGTCTTTTAAAGCTACCTGTACAACACAGTAAAGAAAGTCATTTTTTAATTAGTTCTTTCGTTTTATATAGTTTACCAATTCCATGTCAGGTTTGGTGACACCTCGGGATACCTCTACTAACATGTGAAATGTTGTAAAAACATTGTTTTCAATGATATATAACATGATATAAGTCATCTCACAAATGACTTATATCAGTTCTGAATTCCCAAATTAAAGTATTTGGAGGAAGAAACTTACAGATAACTTTTTAATTTACTTTTTAAATACATTTTTAAAGGATAGATATGGAAAATATCAAAAATATGAAATATTGAGATGATAGCATGTCTATAAGAAACATAATAATTACTGTTAAAGACTAGACAAATGTTTCCACTTCTGATCTCAAACTGGTTTCTTTGCTAGTGTAAAGACATGCCTTATATGAATTATTGTAGCTCTTCTGAAAGCCTGTAAAGGGAAAATTTGATCTGGTTATTCAAAGCTCTAGCCAATTCCATAGAGAAAGATCTTTTATATGATAGTAATATGGCATGTCCTACTTGCATAAGCTATATATGCACTATTATATTGTACTGCAAAATATGTGCCACATTTTAACTATTCAAGAAGTGCCAGGTATGATAGGTTGTGACCCAAAGTCCAATTGTGATAATGTCACCAAATTGTAGACTATAGTAACATTTTGAAATAAGTTCTTGACATACATTTTATTGTGGTAAAATATATATGACAAGTTTTACCACTTTAACCATTTTTAATATACAGTTCCATGGCATGTGAATGTTAAATGCATTCACATTGTTGTTATGACCATCACAACTATCTCCAGGACTTCTTCATCATCCTAAACCAAAACTTTGTACCCATTAAATAATAATGCCCCACTCTCTCCTCCCTTTTGATTGCCATTCTACTTTCTTTGTGTATGAACTTAACTACATTAGATACCTCATATGTGTGAGATCATGCAATATTTGTGCTTTTGTGTATGTGTGTGTGAGAGACTAAAGGTGGAATCCAGGGACATTCTATCTCTGAGCTATATCTCTAGACTTTTTTATTTTATTTTGGAACAGGGACTCCCTCACTCATTTGCTGAGGATCTGGCTGGACTTGAACTTGCAATCTTCCCATCTCAGCCTCCCAAGTACTGGGATTACAAGCCAGTGACACCACACCCAGGTATAGTTGTATAACTGGCTTTTCACTTACCATAATGTCTTCAAGGTTCATCTATATTGTAACATATACCAGAAGTTCATTGCTTTTTATGGCTGAATAGTATTTCATTGTATGCAAATACCACTTTTTGTTTATTGGTCAATGGATAGTTGGGTTGTTCTTAACTTTCAGCTATAAGGAACTGTACTGTTTTGAAAAGTGGCAAACAAATTTCTATTAGAGCCCCTGACTTAAATTCTTTGGAGAACATATGCAAAAGTAGAATTACTGGATCATCGTAATACTATGTTTAGCTTTATGATGATTGCCTACCTGTCTTCAAAAATGGCTGTCCCATTTCATATTTCCATCTAATTCATAGGAGTTCCAAGTTCTCCACAGCCTCACCAATATTTGTTATTTTTCTGGTTTTCTATAATAGCCATCTTAATAGTGTCATTATTATCTCATTATGGTTTTAAAGAATACCTTTTAAGTTTTTTAGACTTCTTTTATAGGGATTGCTAATACCCAAGGAAGAGATTATTTCACTCAATGAAACTAAATAGATAAATATATAATCCAAATTGAAAACCAATGTGGCATATTTTGTTTGGAAACTGCCCCCCAATTACTATAATGTGGTATAAATGAATTTCCAATATTAATACAGCTATTTTCCTTTATGGTTTGTGCTCCTATGACATTTCAATTATGATGCCCCCATCCCCAAACTATTTCCTACCCATCTAACACCATATTATTTTCTCATCTCTTTCATCCATTTTATGCAGCTCCATCTTGGGCCTTTGCTTGTCTTCTAGAGTTTATAAAAGTACATTTCAACTTTACCCACAACCTGGTTTTGGTAAAGAGTAGATCTGTACAATGCAAGATGCTACACAACAGATGCCAGGATCTCCAGGGATGGTTCTTGCCTGCCTCTCTGGTACAGTCTATGTCAGACAGGTTAGCCATCTACTCACATGCCTCATTAAAGTTGCTTCAGGTAATCAAAACAAATCCCTGTACATATGCGACCTTACTTAACCTCAGTGAAATGTTGACACCGAAGCCCAAGACATGGGAGAAGGCAGGTACTGAAACATTCTCACTCTTACATAAAAACATTGAAAACTCCTGGCTACAAGAAAACATTTGCTGTTTTCTTGTGTCATTATTAATGCACCTGATACTTTCATCTCGTCCATCATACTCTTCTATTCCACTTTCTCTTCTCTCAGTTTTATTCTCACCTCTAAAATGATGACCCATCACCTAGCACAATGTTTGCCATATTCTTCACATTCGATAATTCTTTTGAATATTCACCATAATCTCATTCTCTGTGGTTGCATTTTAAACCCAAATTTATTACATTTATTTCCATCCAGTTGTGTGTGTACATGTGTTTGTGGTACTGAGGATTGAACCTGGGAGCCTTCTACCTCCAAGGTATACTCCCCACATGCCCTATTTTAATTTTTTTAATTGGTGCACTATAGTCTCACATCATAATGTGGATCATGTCAACAATGGCATATATCCACACAGTACTTGGTGCCCCCCTCTTCCCCTTTTCCCTCCCTCCCCATACTGAGTGTCCAGGTTAACAATGTTATATTCACATGTATACACATATTCAAATATAGCTTTTTCATTAATTAACCTCAGTTTTCTTCCTCCACTACCCTTCCTTTCTAGCCTTGCTGAGGTTTCCCCTCCATTATCTGGAGTCACACTGGTATCCCTAATACTCCCTAGTGTGGGCATATTAGAGAAAACATATGTTCCTTCTCTTTCTGTGCTTGGCTAATCTCATTTAGCATAATGTTCTCCAGGTTTTTCCATCTTCTTGGGAATGGCATGATTTTGCTCTTCTTTATAGCTGAGTAGAATTCCATTTTGTGTATTTCCCATAATTTTGCAATTCATTCATCTGTTGATGGAGATCTACGTTGGTTCCATATTTAGGCTATTGTGAATTGTACTGCACATGGTATGCATATGTTACTGAAGTTCTTTGATTTCAACCCATTTGGAAAGATACCCAAGAGTGATATAGCTGGGTTGTATGGTGGATCCATTTCCAGTTTTCTAAGGAATCTCCACACTGATCTCCATAGCAGCTGAACTAGTTTGCACTTCCAAGAACTGTATAAAAGAGTTTCTATTTCCCCACATCCTCACCAGCATTTGTTGTTTGATTTCTTTATGCTCGCCACTCTGATTGGGGTTAGATGGAATCTTAGTGTTGTTTTTGGTTTGCATCTCCTTTATGGCTAATGATGTTGAACACCTTTTTTTGTATCTGTTGGCCATTCATATCTCCTCTTTTGTGAAGTGTCTATTCAATTCAGTTGCCCATTTATTAATTGAGGTTTTTTTTTTTTTTTTTTTTTTTTTTTTTTTTTTTTTTTTTTTGCTAGTGTAGAGTCTTTTGAGCTCTTTGTATATTCTGGATATTAGCTCCCTATCAGAGTGGTAGCCGGTAAAGGTCTTATTTTGAAACAGGTTCTAGCTAAGTTGCCAAATTCTTTTAATCCATTCTTAATGTCTTATTGATGCTTTCTTCCTTTGATACTAGTAAACTATTCCTTATTAAGGTTCCATGTTGGTAGAGTCTGTGTCTAAATCTTGTTTTAACCTAGAACTGACTGCAGCAAAGAATCAAATACTTCCTCGCAGAATTTAAAATATATTTAATAGGTATACTAAATAAAATATGTCTAAAAAGTCAGATTTTAACACCAGGCATTGCTTGTAATCTCAGTACCTGGAAGGCTGAGACCAGAGGATTATAGGTCCATGGCCAGCCTCTGCTACTTAGTGAGGCCCTCTGTAACTTGGTGAGACCCTGTTTCAAAATAAATAACTAAAAATAGGGCTAGAGGTATAACTTGGAGGTAGAGTGCCCCAGGTTCAATCCCCAGTACCACAAAATAAAAAGTTATATTTTTAACAAACTCTAGTGTTAATATGTAATTTTATTTAAATTAAATATGCAGCCAGGTGTGGTGGCTCACACTTGTAATCCCAGTACTTGGGAGGCTGAGACAGGAGGATCCGGGTTCACAAACAGCCTCAGCTACTTAGTGAGGCCCTTTGCAACTCAGTGAGATCCTGTTCCAAAATAATAAAGAAAAAGTGGGGCTGAGTATGTGGCTTGGAGGTAGAATGCCCCGGATTCCATTCCCAGTGCCTCAAAAAAAAAAAAAAAATTAAAGATGCAAATAAAAGCATTAACTCAGTTTTTGCTGCCCATTCACAGTATATATTGTTGAGGTAATGATCCAATAAATTTGAAAGTTTTTCTAAATTAATTTAGATGAATATGTAAAGTTCGTTCAAACAGTTATGCCTACTTCTATTCATTTTCCTGAGTAAAAAATAAGGAAATGGTAGAATTGTTGATTTTATGCTTTCTGAGACTAAGTTGGCACTGTTATTTCTCTTTCAATTGTCACATCTTTTCCTCAAAATGGACTCTGATTAGCAAGGTCAGTGTGTTTTACAAACTCTAATAAAGTGACTTCAAAGATAAAGAACTATATTGCAAAAGGGTGACAGTGAAAATTCCTGGGCATTAGAAACTTTAGCGGTTTGTATTTTCTTTTTACTTATCCACTTCTTAAAATTTTTCCACGGAAAAGGTGACATTAATTTTTAAATACACAAATGTGTATACAGTATGAAATTCAAAAGTAACAAAATGAAATGCAGTAACAAATCTATCTCCCAATGTAAACCCCAGCGACGCAGTTCCCTCAACAGCAGCAATCACTGAAAATTTCTTACTTCCTTAGAAATATTTCATGTTCACAAAGAAGCATTCCTAAGGGGACATATAAAAATATATTTATTTCTGCAAACTGATTTGCTTCATTTTACGTGTACCAAAGACATACATTACCAGGTTCTGATTGTACACCTACCATTACCTAACTAACAACCTGTGCGTGTCGTTTCCAAGTTCCTTGGAATACCTCAATGTTCACCCTTTTATGACTGACTTATTTACTCGGCCTAATGCTCTCAGATTTTATCCATGTTGTCACATGTATCCAAATTTCTTTCTTTTTTTTTTTTTTTTGGTACTGGGGTTTGAACCTGGGGACATTCTACCTCCAAGCTACACCCTCAGTCCTTTCATTCATTTTGAAATAGTCAAACTAAGCTGCTGAGAGTCTTACTAAATTGTTCAGGCTGGCCACAGAGCCTCCTATCTCAGCCTCCAGGTACTGGGATTATAGACATGTGCCACTAGATCTGGTCCAGAATTTCATTCTTTTTTATGGCTTAGGCCAAATTGTTACCCTGGGTTTCACAAGCCATAACTGGGAAAGGGAGTTGAATGAAGCTATGTCCTATGTAGACTTGCCCTTCACAGAGACTTAAGCACATCCTTAAAGTCAGTGTGTGGCCGGAGAATCACTGACTATCTGTCCCCTGCAACACTTTACAAACATTTCACAGGAGTTATGAAAACTGGTTTAAGAAAATGCTATAGTTACCAGGTTTGTAGTGCATGGTTGTAATGCCAATAGTACTTGGGAGGCTGAAACAGGAGGATTGCAAGTTCTCAGCCAGCCTCAGCAACTTAGTGAGACTCTAGTGAGCCAGATGGCCTGGTAAGTAGCTCAGGGGTAAAACCCTCCTGAGTTCAATCCCCAGCACCAAAAAAAAATTATGATTGACCTTACTGAAATTTACCAATAAGGGCTCTGATATAGATGGTCTTTTTTGTTTTGGTTTTGGTTTATAGCATCTGGTTTATAGTCAGTATGGCTAGTCTGGTCTGTTTGTGAGAATCAGCAAACATCTTTAAGGCTAGTAGACATTTCTCATGTATGTGAATTAGAAAAAATAATAGCTCTAATCTCAATCCCATAAATTAATTTTTGTGAATTTCTTTTCTCTTGCTCCTACAAAATTTTTATTTTAAACTTTATTAATTTCTAAATATATGGCTAGACCCCTTAGAGAATTTATAACCATATAATGACAAAATAAAGTTAAGTGAGGCCATACTGTCTCAGAATTGTAGCTAAAGGGCCAAGCACAGCCACTATCTACTATCAGACACATCCCAACACATTGTTAGAGGGTTGGGGGACAGAAGAACTAGTCCTCTGTTATCACACCACACACCCTCCAGAAAGGCATGGGGCAGCCTGTCCACCCATAATTTGGTGCAACATGGTATGAGTAGATTCTTCAAAAAATAGTTAGCTTTTAGCTATTCTTGCAGAGCTTCATGCTACAGAAGAATAGGAGAGCCTCCAAGACACGAAAAATATGAGAGTATGTAATTCATGCAAAACCACCTCTCCCATGTCAAGGAATTGGCTGTGAGTAGATCTCCTGTTGTGCCTCCAGGAAAACCCTATCTTTGCTCTCCATCAGACAGCAGCTTTTGAATGTCTGCACCAGTGATATTTGGAATCCAGTGGAAGCCAGTCCATTACAGCTCTGGAGATGACTCATATCTTCCGGTCAACTGTTAGATATAGGCATTATTAAAAATAAGTTATATAAACTTATAATTAAACAAATTCTATTAAATAACAAAAATAAATACGTTTCACCTACTACTTATCTTATTACATTTTATTGGTGTATATTCTCTAAGATTATTTATATCCATTCTATTTGGTGGAAAGAGTGGAAAGTATGGATGGGTCTATACTTCTGCATTAATTTTGTAAGCAGTAACTCCTCATTTGTAACTTTAAATCAGCCATGGCAGGGATATTTACACCATAGCAATTGATATATACTATAAATCAATCTTCATTTGTTGTTTTAGTGTCTATACCAGGAATCAGCAAATTATAGCCCACATAGTTTTTTGTTTTGTTTTGTTTTGTTTTTGTGGTGCTGAGAATTGAAGCCAAGGGCATTTTATCTCTGAGCTATGCTACCAGCTCTATTTTTTATTCTTTTTCTTTTTCTTTTTTTTTTCTTTGCAGTACTGGGGTTAGAACCCAGGGGCATTTTACCTCTGAGCTACACCCCCAGCCCTATTTTTATTCTCTGTTTTGAAACAGGGTCACACTGAGTTGCAAAGGGCCTCACTAACTAGCTGAGGCTATCTTCAAACTGCGATCCTCCTTGTCTCAGCCTCACAAATGCTGGGATTACAAGTGTGCACCACCACACCCAGCTATTTTATTCTTTATTTTGAAACAGGGTCTCACTAAGCTGCAGAGGGCCTCACTAAGTAAGATGGCAAAGAACCTGTGATCCTCTTGTCTCAGCTTTCCTAGTACTGTGATTACAAATGTGTGCCACTATGCTTAGCAGCCCATATAGTTTTACAAAATAGTTTTACTGAAACATATCCATGCTCATTAAGTACACATTGCCCTTAACTACCTTTGCTACTACCACAGAACAAAATATTTGCAATAGAGCCCATAAAGCCCAAAATATTTACTATCTGACCCCTTATAGAAAAAACTTTGTTGACCTTTGTTCTAGATTTAAGAGAATTATGATGAAAATGTTAATCATGCAGATTGAACTTAAAATGTGCATGTGTGTATAGCTGTCACATTGTGAATAGCACCAAAAATTGAGGATATAATCTCTCTAATGTTCAAGACTATTATCTAATTCAGCAAAGAATTCATTC
Source organism: Muscardinus avellanarius (assembly GCF_963383645.1). Classification (NCBI taxonomy): domain Eukaryota; kingdom Metazoa; phylum Chordata; class Mammalia; order Rodentia; family Gliridae; genus Muscardinus; species Muscardinus avellanarius. Next base: position 33,536,569 of record NC_137793.1, on the reverse strand, counting down.
ACATCACTGATGAATGAGTGAAATTACAGCATACATCTTCAATTGTTTCACCTCTGTCTTAACATAAATTAAAATGTCAGCCAACATTCATATCAGAAACCTCATTTTTCAGTTTCAAATATACTTTGACTATAGATATGGGTTTGACAAAAATATGCTAAAGTATTTCATGAGCATCAACTAGGTATAAGGAGTTTACTATAAAGTGTCTATATACTTTATAGTATATGTATTTCATTATTTATCCTTTATATCAGCAAATTTTAAAATATCCGTGTTATCGCCAGGCATGGTGGTACACACCTGAAACTCTAGTACTTGGGAGGCTGACGCAGGAAGATCACAGGTTCATGGCCAGCCTCAGCAACTTCCTGAGACCCTCAGTAACTTAAAGAGACCCTGTTTCAAAAAATAAAATAGGGGTGGGAGGACAGCTTAGAGGCAGAATGCACCTGTGTTGAATCCCAGTACCACAAAAAAATAATAATAACAATGTGTCTCAGTCAACACTCTCACTGCTATAATCCAAAAAGCCTGACCACACAACTTAAAGTAAAATAGACTTATGTGCTCACATTTTTGGAGATTTCAGGGTTCAGTCCATGTGAGGCCGGATCTGTGGAGCTCAGGGCATGGCAGCAGGGAGTGGAGAGAGTGAGAGCATAAGGCTCTGCTCTCACACTGTGGAGACCAGAAGCAAGAGAGAAAGAGCAGAGGGAGGAGAAAACCTTATTTTGTCCTCAAGGCCACAGCCCCAGGCAGCCCTACTTAGCAACCAAGCCCGGCTTCCAACATTGTTACCTGTTTCCATGAGGGTTAGGGGGAAATTCTAAATCTAAACCATTAATCCATGTTATCAAATAATAATATAATTATTTCTAAAGACAGAAATATACACACATCCCAGTTCCCAGTAGAGGAACCTTTGGCCATGGAAGAGTGAGAGTCTCATAGGAGAAGCTTACACCTCTCGTGAGGCTTAAATTGCCATGTACTAGATTTGTCAAACACTGAAATCAATCAGAATGCTGTGGCTCTGACCAAGGTATTGTAAAACATCAGAAAGGTAAGACTGGAATAAGCATATATCAAGCAGGACTGAGAGAAAAAATTAAAACTCCTTCCCCCTCCACCCTACTTCATGTACACATGAGTTCAATAAACCACCTTTATAGCTCTAAAAATGAATAGCCATATATTCTGTGAAAATTCAAGTATTGGCATGATTACCCTATGATTTTCAAGGCAGGATATTTTCATTTAGTATCTATCTACCTGCTAATAAGCTTGTGATCGACTATAACAACTAAACAAATAAATAGGTCCTACCCATTTACTACCATTATCCTATTCCTTACTTTTTGGGGGGCAGGGGGACCACTGGAGATTAAACCTCTACATCCTTATCCCTTTTTATTTTGTATTTTTTTTAGCGGGGCCTTGTTAAGTTGCTGAGGCTGGCCTTGAACCTGCCATCCTCCTATCTCATTCTCCAAAGTACTGGGATTTCAGACATGCACCACCACTCCCAGCTTCTGTTTTTACTTTTTGGAAGCCACTTTTATTTGACACTTCACTGTAGACCTATTACAGTTCAAATTATGTTTCCTATATCTCACTCTGGCCTCTCAGACATTCTCCTGGGGCCTCAAATTCATTTTCCGTCTTCTACTTGACCCTTAAAAATAATCCAAGCCCCTCAACTCTCCCCAATGCCTGCTGTCCCCAGAACATGCTAACCTACGGCAACCTTAAAATTTGCTGCCTCTTAGCAAATAAATATAAGGAACATCCTGCCCCTGAAACTCACCTCCTTCTTCAAGTGGAATTGTCACGCTGCCCATTTTACTGCCTCCACGTTTGAAAGAGTCAGACATACTGCAAAATGCAAAAACAAAGAGTGAAACTTGTGCAGCTGGTAATTTGAGCTTTTTATAAATGTGCATGTAGCAAATTTTAAGTAAATATTTTCACAGCCGAATAATTTGCTTCTTGGCCAGCAACCCAATCTTTTACCATGGGATTCTAAGTGGCTGAGAAGCCAGAAGATAGGACCAGAAACCAGGAAGTACCAAGCCAAGGGACTGCACCAGGATCCTGAAAGCCAGCACTCACTGTGGGTATGAGTGCGCAGGCAGCCATAGGTCTTGAGAAATCTGAGAGATGGAGGTCTAGTCTATTCCTTTTAGGGGCTTTCAATCTTCTTAAAGGCTTCCCAAACAAAATTACATTGTGTCCCCATAAATATTCTAAACTCTCTATCAACATTCCCAGAAATGAGAGAAAAGTTGCTGGGAAGGCAGACAGAGAAATTGAACTCTAACTGGTACTATCAATTCTGTGCAGTCCTAAAACAATAAAAAGTTGTCCCACTAACAATTTGAAAATCTATTTAAAAACTAAGTACTTGTAAAAGGAAAGAAAGATGAAATGTTAAAAGATACAGATTCAAATTCTTCAACCCTCCTTCTACATATATTCTTTGGTAACTTGTTAATTTTTCAGAGACCATTACTCTATACCCCAGCAAGATTATGGTGAACATTAAATAAAATATTAACTATAAATCACTTAGGCTCCATGCTTATATTTAGTAGGTATCAAATAAATAAAAATGATCTTAAGTGATCATGAATGAGTTTTGTCAGTTTTCTTCTCTAAGTTTTGTCATTTGTAAAATGAGTATATTAGTATCATAAACTTTATGTTGTTAGGAATAGTAAACTATATAATATAAACACAAAAGCTAGTATAATAAATAGTATTTAAAAGTATAATTTTACATTATTATATTATCATACCTTCATAAATAAATTTCTTAAAATGATATTTCAATTGAATATAATATGAATTAAATAGAGAAACTGAAGCTAAAGACAGACCAAAAATTGCCTAGGAGATAGCAATTCATCCTCTGAAAAGCAGAGCAAACCAGCAGAAAGGACCCCCAAACTGCTGCTGTTCACCCTTAGGAGTCCAAAACTTACTCTTCTCCCCACAAAAGTTCCGACAAATGGACAAGTTCTACAAAAGACCTCTGGCCAAACAGGAGTCTCAGCATTGACTGTGTTCATGGCAGGCGAGCAGTAATAATTCCTCAGTATGCTGGTTGGGTTCACTTGTCAACCACGAGGAGAATTTTATTTTATTTTATTTTATTTTGTGGATCTAGGGGCATTTGACCTCCAAGCTACATCCCCCATTCCCTGCCCTATTTTTTATTCTTTATTTTGAAACAGGATCTCACTAAGTTGCAGAGAGCCTCACTAAGCAGCTGAGGCTGTCCGCAAACCACCATCCTCTGGTCTCAGCCTTCCCAATGCTGGGATTACAAGTGTGACCCACCACGCCCGGCTAAGAAGAGGAATTTAAGCCTAGGGGCACAATGGTGCTCCTGACCCTTCCCAAATCTTGACCCAGACTAGAGAGAAAACAGTCTGTAGAATACACCAAGATCACTTGTTCCCCCAGCTTCAGGGAAGGCAGCCTTCTGCCACATGGATGACCTTCTACACAATGCAGCAGTTAAAAGAGTTGAACAAAGAGGCCAAAGGGTGGGACTCACAGCACCAGAGCCCAACAGCCAGCTTCCCACCAGACCTACTGATCACATCCACCAGTAAAACTGGCTAGTGATCAGTCAGTCCACCAACCCTCCTTTCTGGAGAGAATCGAGCTCTGAGGTAGGGAGTCGCTCTACCAACAATGGCAGCAGAGCACATCCCGGACCTGGTGTCTCTGTTCACATGCCGCCCTGCATGCCCAGAAAGGCTGGTGTGGCTGGTCTGCAACAGGACATGAAATTGCAGGCTCACTCATCTTTCCTGTGTTTCTCTAGGAGCCAGTGAAACAAGAAAATGTCTCCAAGGACAGGCCTATGTGAAAAAACAATGACAGAAGACACATTCCACACACTTGCATGATTTTTCCCTCTGTGCCTTCTTTTTCTCTTCCTTTTTATAAGTCCATACTGATGAAATATTAGAAGACAAATTTTATAAAAACTGCTCCAGGAATAAGAAGACCTTGTCTTTTTTTTTTTCAAGTCCTAAAAATATTGTATATTCAAGAAATTGAACCTTGGAAAAGAGAAAGAGGTTCTGACTTTTCCCCAAGCCTGAACTGTCCTCCACAAGAGATTATGCCTGGCAGGATCAAACCATCTTAATGGTCGGCAAATGACTCTTCCTTTCTCTGGTAGAGGTAAGTAACATTTAAGTCTCCAAATTGTTCTATTCTGAAAATTCACAAAGGAAAAAAATGCTTAGGGGAAAAAAAAGTAGGTTCCTATCAGCCAATTCTTCAGTCACAAAATTATTCTCACATTCATTTCCAGCAACGAAGAGAAAGTTCTCTCTAGGATGCCCACAACTTCTAGCCAGGTTTTGTCTCTACTTGAGAGAAATATGACCAGTCTAAGGGAGCCTCACAGTGGTGGCCCTGTGGTTCTGAGCTCTGGGACAAATTTGCCTGTGAAAGCAAGGAGTCCTTTAGGCTTTCAGAATCCAAAGACCCTGAAAACATTTCAGGGGAGCTACTGTTAAAAGGCATCTTTAGCCAGGCATGGTTGATCACACTTGTAATCCCAGCATTTGAGAGGCTGAGACAGGAGGATCGTGGTTCTCAAACAGCCTCAGCTACTATTTAGTGAGGCCATTTGCAAATCAGTGAGACCCTGTTTAAAAAAATAAAGGATAAATTTTAAAAATAGGGCTGGGGTGTAGCTTGGAGATAGAATGCCCCTAGGTTCCATCCTCATATCCTCAGTATTGGGAAAAAAAAAAAAAGAAAGTAAATAGGGCTGGGGGTAGCTCAGAGGTAGAAGGTCCCTGGGTTCAACCTCTAGTTAAAAAAAAAAACAAAAACATGTTTCTTTCTTCTTCTTTCTCTTTCTCTCTCTCTCTCTCTCTCTCTCTCTCTCTCTCTCTCTCTCTCTCGCTCTCTCTACCTCTACCTCTACCTCTTGCTTCTTGTTTCCACTTCATTTGTTTACATTTTGCAATAAGGGTTTTTATTGATGTGGAGATACATGCACACAGCTCTTGATGTGTTTACCTCCAGATCCCACCCTACACCCCCGTGCATGTTATTGAGATTGGTATTGATAATCTGTATATGGACATGGCATTATTTGAACTGTTTCCTTCATCAAGTCTCCTTTCTCCCCTAAAGCCCCTCCATTCCTCTCCTGGAGTCTCTCTTCCTTTATCTTAAGTCCTTTTCATTATCCAATTTCTCTCTAGCTTCCACATATGAGAGAAAACATACAAGTGTAATGAGGATTTATATAACATTGCCCTATAGGTAAACCATCCAAACACATACTAATACTGAAGGACTCTGGAACTGAAGAGCTGCCCCACTAATAGACTGCTTTTCAGACACCTGTAGGATTTTCCAAACTTCAAAGGTTTAGCTTGCTGTATCATGTTTAGGTAAAAAGCAAATTTTATTTACAGTATATTTTTTTTCAAAGAAGACACTGTGTGTGTGTGTGTGTGTGTGTGTGTGTGTGTGTGTGAGAGAGAGAGAGAGAGAGAGAGAGAGAGAGACAGACAGACAGACAGACAGACAGACAGATGTTTCTTACCTGATGAGAGAAATTGATACAGGGCTTCTGAAACTGCTCAAATTCTCTCCAAAATATGTTGTATGACATGTGATGTTGCCTGAGATTCTTTCAGGAAAACTAGAAGGCCCTGTCACCTTCAGATTCTGTCTGCTGAGCAGCATAAAGTCAAATCAGTCTCAGCCTTGCCAATCTTCTGGGGACTCGGGAAAAGCCTCAACCCCAAACTGATGACACCGAGAAGTATTTCACTGATGCAGCCCTGGCACCCAGCCGGAGGCTGGAGCTACTGTCCTGGCCCTTCATCTGCAGTGTTGACACACACTTCCTGTTGTTCAGCTCAACTTCTCTGCCTGCCTGGCTTGCTCTTCCGGGTCACAGAGAGACCAAGGAGAGTGCTTCCTCTGTTCCTACTGCCCATCTGTTCCCCTGGGCCCTGTTGAAATGAGGTAAATTCTGAGAATCCCATTGCCTTCGTCCTTCAGACTCCTGGTGTTAACTCTGCATGCTGAATTATGAATCATCCTCTCTAACAGGGCAAAGTTCTTATAAACAACTCCAAGTTCCCACTTTAGGCATGTAGCAAAATTGCTATAGATTAGTGCCTTTGGAGATTTAATTACTTGTTCCTCCAGATACTTTTCCAGGCATAGTAAAGAGTGGCAAAATAGATTGTTTGAGTTAAATTCCTCCTCTTGACAAATTAAAATGAGCCAGAATACTAAATGAATGAATAAATGAATGAATGAATGAAGTTAAAAGGTCAGAGGGAAGAAAGAGGGCAAAAGAATGAAGGAATCTGGGTAACCCACAGCTGAATAATTTAGGAAAGATAGTACACGCTGATAAAATGGGAAATTTTCACAAATTACTTGCTTGTTGTTTAATGCTATTAAACTTGTGGTCTAATAACAACTCAATGAAATTGGCATAAAAATAGAGGATGATACATTTAATTCCCTATGCTTAAAACTTCTTAATATGTAAATGAAAGACTTAAGTTATCCATTCAATCACATTTACCAAAGATATCATGCATTCAAATTGGATATCAAAAGAAATTTTACATAAATGATTATAGCATAATCTTTGAAATTAAAATGGGCACCTATGCCAGAATACTAAATAGTATATTTCTGTATTCATTTAGATCTGTATTTTTGCAGAGTAAAATGATAGGACAAAGCATAGTTATTTCAAGGATTACAAATCTCTCTTCTCAGAGTCGTGGCTACATGAGGATTCATTACTCTATTTCATTTTGTATAGATTCGGAAAATTAAATTTTAAAAAAGGCTTTAAAGAAGACACCTTCTTCCTGTAAGACAGAAATGAGTCAGGCCTCTTCACTTGAATTCTTAACAGATGCAGCCTTCAGTCTCGACTCTCTCAAAGCCTTCACTTTCCTGGAACATTTGAGCATCACCATCAAAGAATGGTAGGAGCTCTGCACTGCTCCCCCTGTGTCTGATCCTGCAACAACCCTGCTGCTGTTCCTGACAGCCCAGGAGAACAAGCTGAGCACCCATCACAGCTGTGGTCCAATTGCAACTTCTGACCAGTCCTTTGTGTGACAGGTATGTTTGTCACATCCTGCTATTAGGGAAAATGGGCCCTTCCCATCCTTATTTAGCCACTGGAGGGGAAAAAATTACATAAATGTTGCTTGATGGCTTGGAGGAGTTTGAGGAGAGCCGTCAGGTATTGTATCAAGAACCTGTCAGCCATTTCTTTCTCTCTTCTCTGACTTAGACTTACATGACAGTAGCGAGCTCTGGTCCCAGGAGCACCAGACTGAAGGAACCTTTTCTTCCCTCTGAGCTCTCTCACTTCGTGTCAGTAATTCCTTTCCCTTCTCTCGCTTTGTGTTATATATTCCTGAATGCAAGTTGCCTCCCTGTGTCTTTGATTTCCCCTACAGCTTCGAGCATCAGATGTTTACTAATCAGAAAGCTTTCTTCTTCTAGCCAGAACCAAATTACTAAGGCTTTGTTCTAAAAAAATAAAAATAAAGAAACACTGACAACTTTGGCTAACATCTTAAAATATGTGTTCTATAATGAAACCGAGGTGATAGAAATCATACGCCAAACACCCATCTTGTACAGATTTATCTAGAAGAGCTATATCAGAAGCTGTTCCTGGCTGTGGGTCTCTCAATCCAGCTGAGGATATAAAGGCGACTTCAGAAGCTGGTGGGATGGAGAATATGTTGACACGTTCCTTTTGGAAAGGACTCTCCTCTCCTCTTGCGTTCCTTATCTTGGAGCATGAGTTGGGCCATGCTGCCTTCTATCCCTAAGCCGAGAGTTTAGAAATGTACTTCCTGCCACGGGAGGCACAGAGGTCCAGTGCCTGACTGGGCTGAGAAGGCTCAGTGGGCTGGGGACCAAGCCTCCTGCCTGACCAGCTGCTGGGGAAGCCAAAGGAGCCTGCTGCTTTGGGACTGCACCAAGGGCTGTGTCACTGCTTCACATCAGGCATGTGTCCTGTGGGAGAAAGCATGGGTAATGGGTGATCCTTCCCAGCCAAGAGGGGTACTTGAAGGAGGGAGTAGTAGCAGGAGGCTGGAGGTGCGTGGGTGCCCAGGAAGCAATCCACCTGAGTCAAGGGCCTGCATGAGTAAAAGCTTCAGAGGAAATCTCTAAGGAGCTCAAGAAGGACTCAAGAGAAAATCAGCTGTGGCCATCTCCAGGCCCACTCTGAGCATCAGTCTGAACCAAGGGTTAAAGCCTCCTAGCCAAGCAGTGGCCTCCCCCTACCGCTTCCCTCCCTTCTACCTAAGGGAAAGGTAAAATAAAAAGGGTCAGGACTCTGTCTCCCAGCAGGCACCAGCCTGGCACTCTTAAACCCACGAAGCAGAAGAGGTGACCAAGGTGAGATCTCTGTTATTCCAGAGTCAGGATTTATAATTACTGAAATGTGTGTTTGTGTCCTAAAGCTTCTAGGAGATTGTCACTTAGGAGTGGACAGAAAATCATCAGACTTCTGGAGTTTTCTTTCTGGGAAAAAGGAACTTCTCTCCACCAAATGAAGTGGTAAATTATTTAAACAGTGTTTTACCACAATGCAAGCACCATGTTACTTAGCATACCAGTTGTGTGTGTATAGAACTGATTCCGTGCTTTGCATCCTTTTAATGAGAAATGCCACTGTGTTGGACACCTCTTGTGTGCAAGGCACCATATTAAGTCCATTTTATATAAATGAACATCCCAGAAGAAAACAGAAGACACTCACATTAGAATTTTAAAAAGACGCTAAATAAAGGGATTATTTTCCAAACTTTTGCAGAGTGTAAGGATAGTGCTGTTACCTTTTCTTATGTCTAGAGTAGAACAAGGAGAGAACGGTTTCCAGAGCACGGGAGAGAGTCCTGAAGATCCCCCAGAGTCCTCTGGGGGAGGACTAGAGACAGCCTAACGCCATGCTGCAGGGCAGGGATTCAGAATGAATCCCCCACTCTCACTCTGATGCTGTCTGGACTCCATATTGGCCAATCCAAATAGTGCAAAAGACAAAGCAACTTCCTGTAGGACCTGCAGGTCAGCTCCTGGGAAGGAGACCAAGAAGGGAAAAGGGCGGAGAGTGGACCTGAACAGGAAAATGAAGCTGTCTGGTGCACATGAATACATCTCTTAGTTTGCATAAGAATTCTTATTATTCATATTTGCAGCTGAGGACACTGAAGTTCAGAGAGATTAAGTCCCTAGTTCAAGATCAAAGGTTAAGTAGTCAAGGTTAGCATCCAGCTCTGTCCAGAGCCAATGTCCAAAATTGCTGTACTATCAGTATCTTCTCATTAAGACTGTCTTTTGAATTATCACGATTTCACCTGTTAAATTGTGCTTCCACTGACATAGTGGCCAAGGAAATGTCGGCCACAGAATAAAATAGTGAATCTTTAACACAAACACAAGATTCTGTTTTAAATTTTTCTTGTTTTTTAATTTTTAACTGGAGTGCTCAAGTATTGGGGTAAGCTCACCTATAAACTGGGGGGAAATTATTATTAGAGCCCAAGTTAGGATTAAGTCCAAGGAATTTTTCATTCTCAGATAAACATTTTCTACCACATGGGCTCCCCCATCTGGCAAAGCCGAGAGATGCAGCTGCTGCTTTATTTTTCCTTCTAGTTAATAGAGCCTTAAAATCCAGATGCTGGGAGAAATGGGTAACAGGAGGAACTCTAGGTGAAGAAGGGATCCTATAGAGGAGCAATTAAGGTGACCTATCTGAGGGGATGAGAGGGGGGAGAGGGAAACTCTTTAAAGCACATGATGTACTTAAACATATCAAAGTCAATCAGGAAACCAAGCATGGGAAGGAGGGAGGGGGAGGGAAGGGGTTAGGGATTGGGTAAGGGCTGATTGGGTGATGTGTACATGTATATCTCCACACATTTTTTTTATCCCAATAAGATGTATGAGTACAATGCACCAGTAAACATTTATTTTTAAAAATCCAGATGCTGAAATTAGATTTGCTGGGTATGATCATATCAAATGGCAGCAAAGGTAACATGACGGCTCAAACTGAAACACGCAGCCTGATTCATACAAATATCTTTTTTGCCAGATGATTCAAAACCAGCCACAACATTACATCTGTACTGCTTTATAAGGCAGCATCGATGTCTATTTTTCAATTCCTCCAGGTAGCAGTTATCTAGTGTCATAAAGAAAAAATTACAGTGAATACCATAGGGTGTTTTTCAGTGATACTTCAAAGACAAATCGATTGAGTCTCAAAGAACACAACCTAGAAGTCAAGATCTAGAGGAAACAAGTAATTTGTCTACATATGATTCCTTGCAAGCAAAAGTTGAGACAATTGGGAGAGAAAATGAATGTGAAAAAAAAATGAAGTTCAACACAGCTTCACAAACTAAAGTCACAGATATACCAAAGGAAAAATTAGGACATGATTTTTACTTTTAGATATTTTTAAAGGGATCCATCTGGCACCCATAAAAATTTTTGTTAATTCTTTGTAAAACAGAAATATAAACTTCTAAACACTCATGAACATTGTGCCACAGGCTGAGTTTGCAGTATTATTCTAAATAAGAAAAGATATTGCCCATTGCATTTATTGATTTCCTCTCTTCCAGTCTGTTTAAAAGGCACTACAGACCTCACAAAGTAAGTTTGGACTTTTAAGTGCACAAAACTGGAAGGAAGAGTGGGAATCACAGTAACATAAAAAGAAATTTCCAGCCAGGTATGGTGATGCATACCTGTAATCTCAGTATTTAGTACTCTAAGACAGGAATATCACAGGTTTGAGGACAGCTTCGAAACTTCACAAGACCCAGTTACAAAATTTAAAATAGGGCTTTGGTGTAACTCAGAGGTAAAATGTCTCTGGGTTCAAACTCCAGTAACAAAAAAAATCCCTAGATATGGATTGAACCATGTCTGCTGATTTCATAAATTTGCCCAGTCAGAGATTTGCCTGGCCAATGGCCAACTGTTCCAGTCATCCCAAAGATGGCTCATGAGGAAAAAGGCCATCTCTGGATTTCCAGCTGTCCTCGACATCTGCCTCCAACTGCATGAAAGACCAAAAGTGAAAATTTCCCAAAAGTGAAAATGTACAGAGCCATAAGATAGTAATGAACTGTTTTGAGCCACCCCATTTTGGGATGTTTTGTTACACAGCAGTGGGTAATTGAAACACTATGTCTACCCATCCTTGGAAGAAAAGATGACACGGCCTTCCACCTCATCTAAATACCCTTTACCGAAAACCATGCCAGATATAATTTGGCAGAAGACATTTAGAAAGATTTACATAAAACATAACATTTTTCTATCTGATGTTTAGAGAATTTGAAAGATAATACTTCAACCATTACCCAGATTCAGTGAAGGCCCTCTGCACAAAGTATCTCCAGCAGTCACTGACACATTACTAGCTGGTCCAACAGGAGACCCAAATGAATTCTATGAGACCAAAAGTCAACATACTACTTAATATTTATGATAAGAAGGCCATTGACAATGTAGCACTTGACAAAATCACAAGGAACTAGATCTCCAACTGAGAAACAGCAACATGTGGAGTTCAGCTCTACCAAACCTGGTGAAAAAAAAAAAAAAAAAAAAAAAAAACCACCCAAGATCTGCAGAATAAATTCATCTCTCCAAAATAAGAGTTGTTTGGCTTATGAAAAGAGGTCCCATTGAAGGCCCCCACCTCCCAGCCACGGCATTACCAGGGAGACCCCTTGGGTTGATGATCTACTTTCAGTCCTGCTGTGTTGATGGCTAAAAACAGAGATCACTAAAAGGATAGAAATTTTGAGTCAAGAAACTTTTGGCTGCTCACCAAAAACAAATTAAGAGTGTTACCTAACCTCAATTCTAGGAAGCTTCTTTGTGGAACTGCAAGACCTTACTTTTGATATTCTTTTCTTTGTGGTTTGGTTCTCAGGTTTGGCTAATAAAAAAAAAGTAACTCTTAAATGTCCCACCAACAACAGTGTCACGTAGCTATTTAAGGAGCTTGAGAGCCATTAACACCACCCAGAAAGCTGAACAAAAAAGACTCAATTATTTTTTAAATTGGAGGGCTGTCAGTGGAGAAGTACTATTAGTGCCTCACATGACCAGTCTCTGTCACCTCCTCAAGGACTACTTTAGAAGGCAGGCAGTAATAACAATTTGGATTTCTTGACCATGGCAGGGGTTCTCTCTATATAAAACCATTAATTTGTAGAATTATAGGGATGTGTGGGATCTGTTATATTTAGTAGGTTATCATTTGCTTTGTAGACTAGCATGGATTTTTGAGGAATAAACTAACATTTCCAGACAAGGTGAGATTTAACTAGGGAAAATGAATGCGTTCCAAAGAACTTGAACATCACACTATATTGTCATGCTGAATTACTTCACTGCAAACCGACCTGTTACAAGTGACAACACACAGAAAATTTACAAAATCTATGTCAGCGAATTCAAGACATTTCTGTTTTACTTTTAACCAAGAGGCCTAAGAACTGAAGCATCATCTGATATAAATTTTCTACTAGTTTCAGAATCTGCCACAGAAATGATAGGTTAAAACATTTGAAAAACAGGATAGGCCAGTCCAATTCATCTCACATGCTAAACTCTATGTACTTGATATAAACAAGTTGATATATTTTTCCTTAGTCTTGTCTTTTTTATGCATGTATACTTTACCAGTTGAAAGTATGTTAAACAAAAATAATAGAAGTGTAAAAGAATTTAGTATATGAAACCAAAATGGCATTTCAAGCTAATAGAGAAAATATTTTGTATTTGTTAATTTAAAAATAAAAATTTTGTGTGCATGTTTATACATATATGGTATACAACACATATATATGTGTGTGTGTGCATTGTGCACATATATATTTGATATATCTTTGATATATGTGTGCATTGTGAAATGGCTAAATCAAGCTAATATACATTGGTTTTTGTTTTATTTTTCTACAGTACTGGGGATTGAACTCAGGGACATTCTACCTTCGAGCTATACCCCAGGCCTATTTTTTAGTCTTTATTTTTTAAAGAGGGTCTCACTAAGTTGCAGAAGATCTGACTAAATAGCTGAGACTAGATGCAAACCTGTAATCCTCCAATCTCAGCCTCCCAAGTACTGAGATTACAAGCGTGCTCCGCCACGCTCAGCTGGAATAACATTTAACAATAAAAAGTAATGAAATGCTAATACATGCCTTGAAAATATTATGCTAAGTCAAAAAAGTCACAAAAGACTATAAATTATTTTATTAACATGCAATATGAATAGGAAAGAAGTAGCTAAGTTGAACTCAGAGACATTCTACCTTCGAGCTACACCCCAGCCCTATTTTTTAGTCTTTATTTTGAAATAGAGTCTCACTAAGTTGTAGAGTGCCTCACGAAGTATCTAAGGCTGGCCATGAACCTGGGATCCTTCTATCTCAGCCTCCCAAGTACTGGGCTTACAAACATGTGCCACCACACCCGGCTTTAGTTTGTTTTTTAAGTGTTCAAACAGCCACTGGGGGAAAAAAAAAGTAGACTCACTACTGAACATATTACAAGTGAAACAAATATTTAAGTATTAAACAATAAAATTTCAAGAGAATAGAAGAAAATGTAATTTTTAATTTATTTTAGCATAGGAGGAAGGCCTTTTTAAGCAAATCTCACAGCCAGAAACAAAAAGAGCAATGAATTTTACTATGTAACACTGAAAGATTCTAATGGCCAAATAATTGAAAAACAAATGACATACTGAGATAAAAAATACCTTCAGGCAATGGCAAAAGAATGTTTCTTCAATATGACACCCTTATATCGACTTCCGGGAAGATGGCGACCGAGAAAAGCGGGGCTTAAAACGCCGCTAACAACCAATCTCCATTACCACAAAATCAGCGCCTTTCATAGCCAGAAAACACCATCACCAGTGAAACAAAAAATCACCAGGCTCCAGAGAGAAAGCGGACTGAGAACAGAGCTCAAAGCCACAGAGGAGATACACCAGCCTCACGCCCGAGGACGCAGCAGCAGCGCCATACTGCCGGCGGCAGCGGCAAATTCACCGGACAGTCACAGCAAGCCGAGGTGAGCTGCTGCGGAACAGCCAGGTGGGATTTCTCGCCACAGGTAAAATCTAAAGCTCCCAGTAGCTGAGCTCAGCACACACCGCAGGGATTCAGAGTGGAAATCAAAACCAAGAAGAAATACGCCAGCCTCACGGCCGAGGGCATAGCAGCGGCGCCATATTGCCACCGGCGGCAGCAGCAGAGAATTCACCAAATCCAGTACAGCTACATCTGCATACTCAAGAACAGTGAGTCAAATTGTGGGCCACAGAGGAGAAATCCCAGTACTGGACTCTTTGGGACTTGACCCAGTGGGGGAGGGGCGGTGGCAGAGATATCACACCATAGGAGAACGTGCAACCTGGCACCCCCCACAAACTAAAGCAGCCTCTATCGACTCTCTGGGTCGGAGACTCTGTGATACAACCCAGTAAAGGAGTAGTGGGGTCTGAGATACTACTGACTCGAGATCCAGAACACCTTAAGTGAAGTCATAGTGACCCAAGGGAAGAACCCAGAGAAGACACAAACTTCCGAAATCATGGGAAAGAGGTATAATACTGGAGCAATGAATGCCCACAACCCCACAACATCAGAACCCGATAAAACAGAAAATCAGAGATTTCTAGAAGATCATATCAGGAAAATAACTGTAGAAATAATAGAGGTGCTTCGAAAAGAACTCAGAGAGAGCCAAAAAGAGATAAAGGGTGCAATTAATGAAGTAAAGGCCTCAATTCAAAGCACAAACAACCGATTAGAACACATGGAGAACAGAATCTCGCTCTTAGAAGATGATCATTCCAAAAATGAATGCATAGTTTCTAATCTAGGAAAAAATATCCGACAGCAGGAATCTGATATTGAAGAAATATGGGCCCATTTTAAGAGAGCTAACCTAAGAATAATTGGAATAGAGGAGGGAAAAGAAAGTGAAACCAAAGGGATCAACAATCTCTTCAAGGAAGTAATAGCAGAAAATTTTCCAAACATAGAGCAAGAGGTTGATACACAGGTCCAGGAAACTTATAGAACTCCCTTTAGACAGGATCGGAAAAGAGGATCCCCACGCCACATAATTGTCAAAATGACCAATGTGGAAGCCAAGCAGAGAATCTTAAAGGCAACAAAAACAAAGGGCCAAGTGACATTCAGAGGCAAACCAATTAGAATCACTCCAGACTTCCCAAACCAAGTCCTGAGAGCCAGAAGGGCTTGGAGTAACATATTCCAAACTCTGAAAGAAAACAACTTCCAGCCAAAAATCTCCTACCCAGCAAAACTTTCTGTCAAATTAGATGGAGAAATAAGAAGCTTCCATGACAAACAGAAACTGAAGGAATTTATGTCTTCAAAACCAGCACTAGAGAAAATACTCAAAGAGATTAACTACAAAGAAGAAATAGGTAACACACACCAGAACCAGAGAAACAAGAGTTTCCATCCAACAGACAACTAAGATTGGTTATCTGTGGAGATTCATTACTTCTGTTAGTCTTTTACCCATCTCTAAATGGTATTGTTTGCCTTTATTGTTGTTAATTTTTAGGATTTTTAGTTGGAATATTAATATACCTTCAGATATAGCATTTGGAAATATTTTATCCCATTCTATTAGTAACTGTTAACTCTGTTTACATTGTCTTTGGATATACAATTTTTTTTTTTATTTTTTAGGGAGTTTGTATACTCTTCTGTTGCCTGTGCCATTGAAATCATATCCAAGAAGTCACTGCCAATTTCAATGTTGTGAGGTTTTATGACCCAGATTTTCTCCTAAAACTTTATAGTCTTAAGATTTATATTTAGGTCTTTTATCTATTTTGAGTTAACATTTGTATATGGGATTAGGTAAGGGTCCAATTTTATTCTTTTCCATGTAATTATTATGTTTCAACAATATTTAGTTAAAAGATTATTATTTCCACTACCAAATGTTTGTGGAAACCTTGTCAAAAATAACTTGACAATATAGGGAAGAATTTAGCTCTAGGCTTTCATTTAACTCCAATGGTTTATATATCTGCCTTTAGAATAGTACTACACTGTTTCAATTATTGTAGCTTTATATGGTTTGAAATCAGAAAATATATATCTTCTAGCTTTGTTCTTTTTCAAGATCGTTTTGGGTATCTAGAGTTCATATTCCATATTAGGATAGATTTTTTTTCTGAAAAATAAATATATAAATATATGATAGTTTCACCTAAAAAAATAGAAAAAAATATTCTCTGGTAAGAAAGAAAGTAAAAAGAAATATTGAAATGTTATCTTTAAGTCATCAAAAGCTTGGTATCAGACAAATGAAACTGTTCTGTTAGATTATCATTTTTAATTTTGTATAAATTGCTATAATACTAGATGTCAACCACTAAGCCAAGCATGGGAGGGAGGGATGGGGAGAGGAAGGGGTGGGGATCGGGTGGGGGCTGATTGGGCAATGTATGCATGTATGTCTACAAAAGTTTGTATCCCACTATGATGTATGAATACAGTGCACCAATAAAAAAAATATATATGACACCCTTATAAATCTCAAAGAAAAATACTCAAAATCTAATTTTAACACAGGAAAGAGTGTACATTAACTTTTCACATACACATAAACATGTGTAATTAAAGATGTACATATTAAAAATAGCAAAGTATCTTTCTGAACCAATCTGACAAAGATTTTCAATTTCCTAATAGACACTGTTGACGAAAGTATTAATAAATAGGCATTTTTTTATTGTTGGTTACTATCAAAACTATAAATACATTATAATTATACTAATTCTCATCATGTCTGCTGGTGGTCTACAAAGTGACCAGAAGCACTGTATTATGAATACTGAATTATTGCCTCTAGCAAAAGTCCAGGGCTATGTTTCTGCAAGCTTCTGGTCAGGGCAGTTTAATCAATTGATCAATCCATAATCCTTTTAAATGTGGTTTCCTTATTTAATACACATTGTTGGTTCATTAACATTGAACTCACAACCAACAGCACTGTAACTTATGCCTGAACTAAGCTTATCTAACACAGACATTTTCTCCATAAGGCACAGGACAGCCTTTCTATGGTTAGGAGCACTAGACAGCATTTCAGCACAATGCTTGGGGGCCCTTTTAAAGAGCAAAATTACCTACCAATGTGGCACAAAATAGTCCATGACAGGTTGCCTGTTTCCAGTACAAGAGGTGAAACAAGATGATAGAATGTCACCTTGTGCAGTTTCAGCTGGGAATAAACACATCAAGCAACTAAATGTCCTGTCCTTCTGTGGACATCCGTGATGACCATGACAGCACAAGTATCGACTGTGCTGTTACAATTAAATTTTGGAACAAATTTTAACAAGTAGGTGCATTCACAAATATGGACTGTGCACACAGAGGAGATTACCTGTAGATATGCGCTTTAAGTCAGCAATTCCACCTACAAATATATGTCCTACAAATATGTCTGTCAAAGAGAATGATGGACCGTGTCCTTCTGCTGCTAAGTAGACTCAGATAAAGATTGAAACTTAATGTTCAGATTTAACAACATGGACATTACTGGTGCCCTTATAGAGACCAGTTTCATTAGAATGGGGAAGGACAAGAAAACTTGGATTGGAGTTTATGGGAAAATGAAAAAAAAATAACTGAAACTATTAAAACAAACAAAACTATGCTGGCAAGGATACGGAGAAGTCAGAACTATAAAACATTGTTGGTGAAAGTCGGGCGTGGTGGTGCATGCTTGTAATCCCAGCATTTGGGAGGCTGAGACAGGAGGATCGCAGTTTGTGGACAGCCTCAGCTACTTAGTGAGGCCCTCTACAACTCAATGAGACCCTGTTTCAAAATAAAGAATAAAAATATTGGGAGCTCGGAGGTCAAATGCCCCTGGGTTCCATCCCCAGACCCCGCAAAAATAAATAAATAAATAAATAAATAAATAAAACATTGTTGGTGGGATTGAAAACTAGTGCAACCACTTTGGAAAACAGTATGGAGGATCCACAGAAGAATGGGAACAAATCTACCATTTGATCCAGCAATACCACTTCTGGATATCTACCCAAAAGAAAGGAAACCAAACTACCGAACTAATGCATGTGTATCTGTGTTCATAGCTGTACAATTCACCATAGCCAAACTATGGAACCAGCCAAGATGTCCATCAACAGGTGAATAGATTACAAAACTATAAGATATGTCCACAATGGTATTTTACTCAGGCATAAAGAAAAACAGAATTACATCATTTACAGGGAAATGGATAGAACTGAAGGATATTATGCTAAGTGAGATTAGTCAGTCACAAAAAAATAAGAAATTTGATTCTCTCCCTAATATGCAAAAGGTAGGGAGAAATGTCATAGGCGGAACTCTAGATAAAGAAGGAGATTCTATAGATGAGCAAATAAAGCAACCTGAGGGGATGGGGGAGGCAAATTCTCTAATGCACATGATGTACTTTAACAAATATATCAAAGTCAATCACTAAGCCAAGCATTAGGAGAAGGAAGGAGGAGGGAATGGGGTGAGAATTGGGTAAGGGCCAATCGGGTGATGTGTGCATGTATGCCTCCACCATCTTGTACTCCATTAGGATGAATGACTACAATACACCAATAAAAATTTTTAAAAAACAAAGCTTTTGATTTGCCAAGGGAAGCATAGGATGGGGTGATAGCAGCAAGTGTAGCAGGTTCCAGAGGAGGGTTCTCTTCAGGTGAGAGGAATAACATGCTTACCAGCTGATAAGAATGATCCCTAGCAGAAATAATAAAAACCACTTAAGAGAGAGAAGGGAGGACATTTGGTACAATCAAATAATTTCATACTTGTTACTAAGAAGTAAATACAAGCCTTACTACAATTTAGTGTCTGATTTTTTGCCTGCTCTTCTCCTAGTCATGCTCCTTTTGAAAAAAGATCACAAATTTGAAGGTTCCAGGATTGTTGCCTAGGAGTATGAAGGAGTATGAAAACTCTATCTCAAGGGTATGAAACTCCTTCTTTGAGAAAGGACCAGGAGAGCTAGCTCAACAGAGAGGACTATAAATACATTCTATAACAAGCAGGATCAGATACAAACAGGGATATAAAAGGTATGCTAGGCATTCTGAAATTTTGAGAATGGTATGACAATTTATCTCAAGTAGCAGAATATATTGTAATGACAAAGGAAAGACAAAAAGCATTTTCAAAAGGTACATAGCTGGGTTCTTGGACAGCTTGAGTGCGAGTGTGTGTGTGTGTGTGTGTGTGTGTGTGTGTGTGTGTGTGTGTGTTACTGGGATTGAACCCAAGCATTCTACCTCCAAGCCACACCCTCCAGCCTTATTTTATTTATTTTGAAAGTTGCTGAGTTGGCCTTGAACCTGAGATTCTCCTATCTCAGCCTCCAAGTACGGGGATTACAGGTGTGTGTCACCACACCCAGGTGGGAATGTCTTTTTAGGCTCATGGAAGTTCTGATGTCTTAATCACATGCATTGCCATCACTGCTTGGTGCCCCACAGAGGTAGACCTGAGGCAGCTTATCTCATGTCTGCTTTGCCTGCCGTGGTCCACCTTCTGACTTGTTTCTTTTCTGCTATCTCATGAGGCATCCTCATTACACTCATTCTATGAGGTTGCTTTAACTCCCCTCCTTGATAGCGTGTGTGTGTGTGTGTGTGTGTGTGTGTGTGTGTGTGTGTGAATGGAATGCGCGCGCGCATTCCATTCAGACTTCCATAAAAGAAATGAAATTGAGTAATCCTTTCATGACCCCCTCAGCAAGCCCTTGGACCAGCTCACTTCAGAGACCACAGCAAGTGTATCAATTGTTTCCACAGGGTCAAATGTAAACCTCAGAGAAAACACTATGGCCAGGGAAGTGGGGTCCTGAAGGCAAAGAAAGGTGACTTATGGGGAAGAAGATATATATGAGCTGTTCCTTAAGATAAGACTGTAATTACAACAGCTTAGGATAAGATTGCTGGAAATGTTAAATACTAACAATATCACATGGAGACTTGCTGTTAGGAAGAACAAGTTAAAGGAAAGACCCAAAGCCTCCTTCACTGTAACAGACCGTGGAAGGCTCACAATTACCGACAGAGCAGACAGATGTATGCAGTGCTCTCTTTTAAAAGTAGCATGATTGCCTTTTTTTTAATACAGGCTCATTATGCCCAAGCTAGTAGTAACAAAGACTACACATTTACTGTCTTTCTATAATTGTGTGTGTGTATGTACTTTCAATAGGCAATCTTAGTTTTAGAAGTTGGAAAGACATATATAAATGTTACAAGAGTGGTGGTTTATAGTTCAGCAAGAACACAGCTATTGAGAATACTTGTAGCTCCTTCAGGTGTTAAGAGCCTTGGAACAAGCCCAAGAGAGAAGATCCAATATTCAGTATGTTCAAGAGAGAAAAATGGTATTTGAATATGCCCTTTGGATAAAGAGTGGACAAAAATGGGCAGGAGACAAGGAAGTCACAACAGAAGCAGAGACAAAATCTGAAACTCCATAGAGCAAAAACTAAAATAGAATAGGGCATAATCAGGAAAAAAAATGAAAAAAACAGAGGCTGAAAAAGAGAATATATTAATTGCCCATTAAATAGGAAATTATTCTAAATCTGGATACGAGATTATGGAGGGAAAGCATTTGCATAGAACACTTTCACAGTATGAATTAAAGTAACTTTTGTAATGGAAATGTGAAAGTTTAAACTACCTTCACCTGACCCCAAACTTCTCAGAAATATCCATTTGTGAACAATAGAATTCACTGCAAATGAGAAAAAAAGCGAAATGTGTGATTCAACCAATATAAAAGTTTCTTTCTCGTGCATTCATCTGGGCTGCCCTACTGCCTCTGCCCTAGCATGTCCAGTGAGATGCAGGTCATTACCAACTCTTTAGTAAAGTGTGATAGTCTAAGAGATACGTGTCAGGCGGCAGGATAAAGGAAGGCTTGGAGAAAAGGGGGAGAACAGAAAGCGTAAACCACTTGTCTCCAAAGAAAAGTTCCCTGGAGCTGCTAGAAAACACTTCTGCTTATAGCCCACTCTCCATAATGTAATTACATGAGCATATCAAATTGCAAAGCAAGCTGGGAAATAAAATCCATATTCTAGGCAACTATATATGCCCTACCAAAAGTTCTAAAACAGTAAAAGAACAGAAATATTACAATATTACTTTTGTAGTATTGGTCAGGAAAATAATTATTCTACAGCTTTTAAATAAATCAATTAAATAATTTTAAAGTACTTTATTAATAAAGCCTTATAGATTTTTGTGTGTGTGTGGTACTGGGGTTGGAACCCAGAAGCATTCTACCTCCAAGCTACACCCCCAGTCCTATTTTTTATTCTTTATTTTGAAACAGGGTCTCACTGAGTTGCAAAGGACCTAACTAAGTAGCTGAGGATGTCCACAAACCATGAATCTCCTGCCGCAGCCTTCCAAATGCTGGGATCACAAGCGTGTGCCCACGCCCGGCACAAAGTTTTAATTGTTAATGTGTGCTGAAACTTTTTTTAATTTAGTTGTCTAACACTCCCAGGAACTTTGGTGATCAGGTTTCATGAGCTTTCTGCTCATTCTTTGTGAGGACTGTCCAATCTGACTCACACTACTAGATTACATTTTAGTAGCAATTACCCCACTTAAAAGATTAACTAAGGGCTAAGGGTATAACTCAGTAGTAGAGTACATGCTTACCATGCAAGAGGCCCTACTGTCAATCCCCAGCAACAACAACAACAAAAAAAAATGTATGAATACGCTTAGAAATAATAGTGATTTGCTGCTAAAATTAATTGACTTCACTTTAGCAAGTTCATATACTTTAAACTCAATATCTAAATCAAATTTGAAAACACAAGAAACAAAAATAGGTTTAGCATTAAACCTACTACTTTCCTCCTAGAGGAGAAGCAGCAGCAGTAGTAGAAGGAGTGGAACTAGTCATAGTAGTAGTAGTGGTATAAAGATATTAATAAACATTAATTTTTTTTACGGGTCTGGGGATGGAACCCAGAGGCATTCGACCTCCGAGCCACACCCCCTGCCCTATTTTTTATTCTTTATTTTGAAACCAGGTCTCACTGAGTTGCAGAGGGCCTCACTAAGTAGCTGAGGCTGTCCGCGAACCACGATCCTCCGGTCTCAGCCTCCCGAATGCTAGGATTACAGGCGTGTGCCACCACGCCCGGCTCTAATAAACATTAATTTGAACTAAGAATTTCAATTTGGGGGGGGAGGGGTGTCTGGGAAATTCTGCCTCCAATCTATATACCCAGCCTTTTTAAACTTTTTATTTTGAAACAGTTTCACTAAATTGCTTAGTCTGGTCTCAAACCTGAAGTCCTTCCTTCTGTCCCAGCCTCCTAGGCATTGGAATTACAGGCAGAAACCACCATTTTTATTCTTAATGCTCACAAAATGTTTGTTTTGGGGAAAATCCATTAATATATCACTAAATAAATAACCGTTTTCACTTTTTATGTAGAACTATCAGTCAAAAGAAAGGCATAATAATTCTAGTTAGAGTAAATAAGGAAACTTGATCATTCTCTGTACTTGTGGTCATAGAGCTTTCATGAAGATGTCCCCCATCTCCATCACTCATGGCAAAGCTGCCCGTGCCTAACAAGGGACACAGGTTTTCTCTTGCTGCTGTTCACATAGGGAGAAGAAATTATATTCTTTCCAGGATAAAAGAAAGATCTAAAACAGTTATTTTTTTTAAATCTACATGCAATCATATCACAACGCTATTATCTAGGGTGAAATTGGTAGGGGATCTGCACATCCTGGCTGCCGGGCGGTGACCTCCTAAAGCACTTGGTATGAAGCCCTGGCTGCTGCTGAGACATCCAAGGGCAGAGCCCTCTGGGTTGGCATTTTAAAGATGTGCTCTCACCATTATGTTAAGAAGAAAGTTAAGGGTCATATGCTTTCGCTCAGGTGTGGAAGCTAGAGGGGAAAAAGAAATAGGTGGAGAAAAGGGAAAGATCTCATGAAAATAGCCAGGAGAGCAGAGGATGGGGACCAGGAGGAGGGAGGAGGGGTGGGAAAGGCAGGAATTGAAATTGACAAAATATGTCATGTATATATATATATATATATATATATATATATATATATATATACACATATATATGATATATATGTATGTATATATGTATATATATACATATATAACATATATATATCAACAAATCCCACTATTATGCACAATTATAATGCACCAACAAAAAGAATTTTTAATATGCTTTCACATAATTGGAAAAAAACTTTAAGCTCACTAAATACCTTCAAGAATAATAACAATAAAGACATAACTTATTTAATGTACAAACGTACATGGCATGAAAAATATATGAGGCAAAATTTATAATAGGAGCTACTATATTTTTCTTGGTAACCTAACATGCATGGAACATAAGTAGCACACAATCCCCATAAATATGAAAGCTGGAGTTACAGTCGAGCATTAGAAACAAGTGGAGATCAGAAGCTCTGAATTCTTGTTGAATTTTCAGTTTGATGTTTTGAAGAAGAAAGGAATATGGAGTTTTTATTAGGCCTCCACAGATTTTAAAAGGTTATGTCATTACGTGTTTACTGTTTTGTTAAAATAATAATAAGTGAACCAAATTGGGCTCTTATTCTAAAGATAAATTTTAAGTTTCAGCTCAATAAGTAACAAATTGTTTATTAATAGTGAAAAACTAAAAGGTGAAACAACATGCCCAGAGTGAGATAGTTAGCAAGAAGACATTGCTACACGCAAGCGCACCTCTCTCTGAAGTCATTCCTGCTCTTGGCACACAGTAGAAACTGCTGTCGGGGGCCATCGTCTTTGCAAATAAGTAAATGGCAAAGCCTCTTTCTCTTCTGTTTTTGCCCTCCTCCACCTCAGTATCCCCCCACAAGGTCAGCCTCTTTTTTCTTTTTTTATTGGGAACATTTTGAAACTGAAAGCAGAGAAGATGACAGTGTCTCTGATGCCGATAATGCCGTCTGTGTTCTAAATTTTGATGGAAGAACAGAAAGAGAAGGGTTAGCACTAACAAATGTAGAAGAAATCCTAGAAAAACTGAATAAAATGTCTGCGATAAATTAGTAGTAGTAGTAGTAGTAGTAGTAGTAGTAGTAGTAGTAGTAGTGGTGGTGGTGGTGGTGGTGGTACTGGGGTTCCTGGAAACCCTTCTGCCTCCGGGCTATACTCCCAGACCTATTTTTATACATTTTTTAAATTTGGAAACAGGGTCTCTTAAGCCAGTGCGACTGGCTTTGAACCTATAGGATCCTCCTGTCTCCGTCTCTCAAATACGGGGATTACAAGTGTGCACCACCACTCCCGGCTGCGATAAATTATTTTTAAAATTACTTGCAATGAGGCATGATAGAGCATGCCTGTAATCCTAGTACTTGGGAGGTTGAGACAGGAAGATCACAATTTAGAGGCCAGCCTCAGCAAATTAGAAAGACCCTGTTCCCCCCTAAATAAATAAATAAATAAATAAATAAATAAATAAAAAGAGCCAGAGATGAAGCTCAGAGGTAGAACACCCTGGGGTTCTTTCTCCAATATCAATATATATAATTTTACTTTTATTATACCAATAAAAATATGAAAGCTCTTTTCATCGGTATTAAAATAATAATACAAGGACATACAAATAAAAACAGATAAAGTAGAACAATAAAGATTATCTGATTCACCCACACAGAAAAAGCAGCAGAAGAGAAAGACAAGAGAAATTAAAAAAAAAAAGTGAGACAAATAGAAATCAAAATTTTCAACAACTGCATTAGAAGTTTAAAAAACTAACACTCTAAATAAAAGACTGTGATATTAAACTAGATAAAAATGAAAAACCTCATTATATGTTGTTTATAGCAAGCACAGTATAAAAATGAAGATATATAGGTTGAATTTTTTTTTCGTTACTGAGGATGGAACCCAGCGGCATTCTACCCCTGAGCTACACCGCCAACCCTATTTTTTATTCTTTATTTTGAAACAGACTCTCACTGAGTTGCAAGGAGCCTCAAAAGTAGCTGAGGCTGTCCACAGACCGTGATCCTCCAGTTTCAGTCTCCCAAGTGCTGAGATTACAAACTTGCACCACCACTCCTGGCTTGTAGGTTGAAATTTTAAAAAGCAAAAAGCTATTTTACCCTGCCAAAGCTGGTGTGGTAAGAACAACAGGTAAGAACTCAAATGGTTTTTTAAGATAAATACTATTATCAAAGACAGACAGACTTTCATACTGATAAAAGGGTTAATTAGTCACGATAATATAAGAATACTGGGACTTCCGGGAAGATGGCGACCGAGAAAAGCGGGGCTTAAGAGCCCCGCTAACAACCAATCTCCATTACCACAAAATCAGCATCTTTCATAGGCAGAAAACACCATCACCAGAAAAACAAAAAAATCACCAGGCTCCAGAGAGAAAGCGGACTGAGAACAGAGCTCAGAGCCACAGAGGAGATACACCAGCCTCACGCCCGAGGACGTGGCAGAAGCGCCATACTGCCAGCGGCAGCAGCAAATTCACCAGACGGCTACAGCAAGCCCAGGTGAGCCATTGCAGAACAGCCAGCGGGATTTCTCGCCGCAGGTAAAATCTAAAGCTCCCAGTGGCTGAGCTCAGCACACACCGCAGGGATTCAGAGTGGAAATCAAAACCAAGAAGAAATACGCCAGCCTCACGGCCGAGGGCATAGCAGCGGCGCCATATTGCCACCGGCGGAAGCAGCAGAGAATTCACCAAATCCAGTACAGCTACATCTGCGTACTCAAGAACAGTGAGTCAAATTGCGGGCCACAGAGAAGAAATCCCAGTACTGTACTCCTTGGGACTTGACCCAGTGGGGGAGGGGCAGTGGCAGAGATATCACACCATAGGAGAACTTGCAACCTGGCACCCCCCCACAGTCTAAAGCAGCCTCTATCGACTCTCTGGGTTGGAGACTCTGTGATACAACCCAGTAAAGCAGTAGTGGGGTCTGAGATACTACAGACTCGAGATCCAGAACACCTTAAGCGAAGTCATAGTGACCCAAGGGAAGAACCCAGAGAAGGCACAAACTTCCAAAATCATGGGAAAGAGGTATAATACTGGAGCAATGAATGCCCACAACCCCACAACATCAGAACCCGATAAAACAGAAAATCAGAGATTTCTAGAAGATCAAATCAGGAAAATAACTGTAGAAATAATAGAGGTGCTTCGAAAAGAACTCAGAGAGAGCCAAAAAGAGATAAAGGATGCAATTAATGAAGTAAAGGCCTCAATTCAAAGCACAAACAACCGATTAGACCACATGGAGAACAGAATCTCGCTCTTAGAAGATGATCATTCCAAAAATGAATGCATAGTTTCTAATCTAGGAAAAAATATCCAACAGCAGGAATCTGATATTGAAGAAATATGGGCCCATTTTAAGAGAGCTAACCTAAGAATAATTGGAATAGAGGAGGGAAAAGAAAGTGAAACCAAAGGGATCAACAATCTCTTCAAGGAAGTAATAGCAGAAAATTTTCCAAACATAGAGCAAGAGGTTGATACACAGGTCCAGGAAACCTATAGAACTCCCTTTAGACAGGATCGGAGAAGAGGATCCCCACGCCACATAATTGTCAAAATGACCAATGTGGAAGCCAAGCAGAGAATCTTAAAGGCAACAAAAACAAAGGGCCAAGTGGCATTCAGAGGCAAACCAATTAGAATCACTCCAGACTTCCCAAACCAAGTCATGAGAGCCAGAAGGGCTTGGAGTAACATATTCCAAACTCTGAAAGAAAACAACTTCCAGCCAAAAATTTCCTACCCAGCAAAACTTTCTGTCAAATTAGATGGAGAAATAAGAAGCTTCCATGACAAACAGAAACTGAAGGAATTTATGTCTTCAAAACCAGCACTAGAGAAAATACTCAAAGAGATTAACTACAAAGAAGAAATAGGTAACACACACCAGAACCAGAGAAACAAGAGTTTCCATCCAACAGTCAACTAAGATTGGTTATCTGTGGAGATTCATTACTTCTGTTAGTCTTTTACCTATCTTTAAATGGTATTGTTTGCCTTTATTGTTGTTAATTTTTAGGATTTCTAGTTGGAATATTAATATACCTTCAGATATAGCATTTGGAAATATTTTATCCCATTCTATTAGTAACTGTTAACTCTGTTTGCATTGTCTTTGGATATACAATATTCTTTTTATTTTTTAGGGAGTTTGTATACTCTTCTGTTGCCTGTGCCATTGAAATCATATCCAATAAATCACTGCCAATTTCAATGTTGTGAGGTTTTATGACCCAGATTTTCTCCTAAAAGTTTATAGTCTTAAGATTTATTTTTAGGTCTTTTATCTATTTTGAGTTAATATTTGTATGTGGGATTAGGTAAGGGTCCAACTTTATTCTTTTCCATGTAATTATTATGTTTCAACAATATTTAGTTAAAAGATTATTATTTTCACCACCATATGTTCGTGGAAACCTTGTCAAAAATAACTTGACAATATAGGGAAGAATTTAGCTCTAGGCTTTTATTTAACTCCAATGGTTTATATATCTGCCTTTAGAACACTACTACACTGTTTCAATTATTGTAGCTTTATATGGTTTGAAATCAGAAAATATATATCTTCTAGCTTTGTTCTTTTTCAAGATCGTTTTGGGTATCTAGAGTTCATATTCCATATTAGGATAGATTTTTTTTCTGAAAAATAAATATATAAATATATGATAGTTTCACCTAAAAAAATAGAAAAAAAAATATTCTCTGGTAAGAAAGAAAGTAAAAAGAAACATTGAAATGTTATCTTTAAGTCATCAAAAGCTTGGTATCAGACAAATGAAACTGTTATGTGAGATTATCATTTTTAATTTTGGATAAATTGCTATAATACTAGATGTCAACCACTAAGCCAAGCATGGGAGGGAGGGATGGGGAGAGAATGGGGTGGGGATCGGGTGGGGGCTGACTGGGCGATGTGTGCATGTTTGTCTACAAAAGTTTGTATCCCACTATGATGTATGAATACAGTGCACCAATAAAATAAAATTAAATTAAAAATTTAAAAAAAAAATATATATATATAAGAATACTAAATGTATATGCATTTTGTATTAAATCCCCCAAAAACATAAGGGGAAAAATATAAAACTAAAGAAAACAGTTGATAAGTCTTCACTCAAAATTAGAAAATTTAATATCCCTCCTTAAGTAATAGAAGGAACTAGTGGAGCCGGGCGTGGTGGCGCACGCTTGTAATCCCTGTGCTTGGGAGGCAGAGACAGGATAGCGCAGGTTCAAAGCCAGCCATGGTGGCTTAAGAGACCCTGTTTCCAATACACACACACACACACACACACACACACACACACACACACGTCTGGGAGTGTAGCACAAAGGTAGAAGGGTTTCCAGGAACCCCAGTACCACCAAAAAAAGAAGAAGGAACTAGTGGACAAAAAAAAAAAATCAGTAAGAATATAAACTATCAGAATACATGATGAATCAGCTTGCCCTAATATTTAATGAAACACTGCATCTGACAAGAACAGAATGCATACCAAAACAGCCCAGGTGCTGGACCACAGGATGAGTCAAAGACTACAAAAGGATTGAGATTATACACAATACATTCTCTGATCACAATGGTAGAAAAACTGAAACTGATAACAATAAGAAACCTTAAAAAAAATCCCCCAAACATTTGGAAATTTTAAACACATTACCCTAAGAAGAAGGCATAAAAGAAATATTTTGAACTAATAACAAAAAGCACATGTTAAAATTTGTGAAATATACAAAATCACTTCTTAGAGGGATATAGGTAGTTTTGAATAGCTGCATTTTTAACTCCTTTTTTTTATCAGTGCATTGTAGTCATACATCTTAATGGAGTACAAGATGGTGGAGGTATATATGCAGACATCACTGTAGCCCTTATCAATTCCCACCTCATTCCCCCCTCCCTCCTTCTCATGAATAGCTACATTTTATAAAGAATAAAGATATGAGATTAATGTCTTCTGATTCTACTTTAAGGAACTAGAAAATGAATGAAGCCAAAAGTAAAAGAAAGGAAACAATAGAATTAAAAGTAGAAATAAGCGAAACCGTAAACAGAGAAAATTAAGCTTACTCTTTGAAACAGTTAATGAAACCGATAAACCATGAATGATATTGATCAAGAAAAAAGAATACAAAAATCATGATCAAACATGAAAGAAGTCTGTACTCTGGAAACATAAGATAAATAATGGAACATGTGGGGGGATACTTTTATTGGTGTAGTCTGCATAGTTCACGGTGATAGAAACATACATGCACAAAGCAGTTGGCGTGTCACTCTGCAAATCCCACCCTGCCCCACTCCATCCATGTTAGTGAGACTGTAGTGATGCCCTCTTATACAGACATAGCACTATTTAAACTGTTTCCTTCATTAATTCTCCCCTTTCCCTCCCTCCCTTCTCCAAACTTCCTCTGCTATTCTACTAGTCTCTCTCCTCATTTATCTGTAGTCCCTTTTGTTTTCTATTTTCCCTTTAGCTGCCACATATGAGAGAATACATTGGTCCTTGACTTTTTGCAACGGGCTGATCTCAGGATAATAGTCCCCAGTTCTATCTATTTTCTTGCAAATGACATAATTTTGCTCTTCTTTATGGCTGAGTAAATTTCCATTGTATATACATACCACATGTTCATTATCCATTCATCTGTTGATGGACATTGAGGTTGGTTCCATGATTTGGCTATTGTGAATTGTGCTGCTATAAACATGAATAGACATGTCTCACTATAGTATTCTGACTTTAATTCTTTAGGAAAGATACCAAGAAGTGGTATGGCTGAGTCATATGAGTGATATGGTGGTTCCATTCCTAGTGTTTTGAGGAAACTCGATACTGATCTCCATAGTGATTGTACTAATTTGCAATTTCACTATCAGTGCATAGGAATTCTTCCCCACCCCATCCCCATCCTTGCCAACATTTACTATTATTTGTATTCTTGGTGATTGCCATTCTAATTAGAGTTAAATGGAATCTCACGTCAGTGTAGTTGTTCTTTGGTTTGGTTTGGTTTAGTTTGGTACTGGGAATTAAACCCAGTGACATTCTACCTCTGTTAAATAAATTGAACTTAGAATTTTTTTTTTTTTTTTTTTTTTTTTTTTTTTTTTT
Organism: Muscardinus avellanarius; assembly: GCF_963383645.1. Classification (NCBI taxonomy): domain Eukaryota; kingdom Metazoa; phylum Chordata; class Mammalia; order Rodentia; family Gliridae; genus Muscardinus; species Muscardinus avellanarius. The sequence goes on along the minus strand of NC_137793.1, from coordinate 33,506,222 downwards.
TGGTGGTACTGGGGTTCCTGGAAGCCCTTCTATCTCCGGGCTACACTCCCAGACCTATTTTTACATTTTTATTTGGAAACAGGGTCTCCTAAGCCAGCGCGGGGCTAGCTTCGAACCTGCGCGATCCTCCTGTCTCTGCCTCCCAAGCGCGGGGATTACAAGCGTGCGCCACCATGCCCGGCGAACTTAGAATTTTTTTAAAAACTATAATAAAAAATTCCGAGCCCAGATGGTTACTTAATTAACTCCATAAAATTATTAAGAAAGCAAGAGTGCCAATCTTACAAAATTCTTTCAGAAAATAGAGAAGAAAACATTTCCCATATCAATTTTTTTTTTTTTTTTTTTGAAACAGGGTCTCCTAAGCCAGTGAGCACGGCTGGCTTCGAACCTGCCCAATCCTCCTGTCTCTGCCTCCCAAGCGCGGGGATTACAAGTGTGCGCCACCACGCCCGGCTCCCATATCAATTTATAAGACCACTTTTTGTGTGTGTGGTACTGGGGATGGAACCCAGAGGCATTCTACCTCTGAGCTATAACCCCAGCTCTATTTTTTATTCTTTATTTTGAAATAGGGTCTCACTGAGTTGCAAAGGCCTCACTAAGTAGCTGAGCTGTCCATGAACCGCGTTCCTCTTGTCTCAACCTCCCAAATGCTGGAATTATAAGCATGCATCACCATGCCTGGCTATGAGACCACTTTTAAACTGGGGTCTCCTTGGCCCCAAAAGAGATAAAGACATTATTAAATAAAAGAAAATTCCAATTGATGTCATTCATGAATATCAATGCAAAAGTGCTTAAAAATACATTACCAAATTAAATTTAGAAATATTTTTAAAATATATGATCAATCTATGTTTTCCCAGGAATAATTTTTTTAATTTTTTTTTTTTTTTTTTTTTTTTGCGGGTCTGGGGATGGAACCCAGGGGCATTCAACCTCCAAGCTACAACCCCTGCCCTGTTTTCTATTCTTTATTTTGAAACCGGATCTCACTGAGTTGCAGAGTGCCTCACTAAGTAGCTGAGGCTGTCCGCAAACCGCGATCCTCCAGGTCTCAGCCTCCCGAATGCTGGGATTACAAGCGTGCGCCACCACGCCCGGCTAAAATATTTATTTAATATATCAAAATCAAGAAATATAGTTCATTACCTGAACAGATTAAGGGAGAAAAAGTAGACAATCACTTCAGTAAATAAATGCAAAAGAGAATTATTTTACAAAACACTATACTAATTTATGATATAAACTCGGCAAATTGGGAATAGAGGAAAATTCTCTCAAATTCAAGCTTCTATAATAAAATAAATTATATTGTTCAAAATTCTATAATAAAATAATTAAAACTGAATAAGTTATGAACAAAAGAAATTTATTTCTCACAATTTTTAAGGTTAGAAAGTTCAAGGTTGCCGGGCATGGTAACATACCCTTGTAATCCCAGCATTCGGGAGACTGAGACCAGAGGATCACAGTTCGTGAACAGCCTCAGCTACTCAGTGAGGCCCTCGGCAACTTAGTTAAACCCTGTTTCAAAATAAAGAATAAAAAAGAGGGTAGGGGGTGTAGCTCAGAGATCAAATGCCCCTGGGTTCCATCCCCAGACCCACAAAAAAAAAGAAAAAGTTCAAGGTCAAAGTGCCAGTAGGTTCAGTGTCTAGTAAAAACCCATAATCTGCTCTAAAGATAGAACTTTACTGCTGTATCCTCTAGAGAGAACAAACTCTTATCCCTTCACATGGTGAAAGGGATAGATGAATAAGAAAGGATTTCACTAGTTTCTCAAGCCCTTGTATAAGGATATGACCTCATAGCCCTCATGACTTACTTCCAAAAAACCCCACCTCCTAATACCATTGAGTCGATGGTTAAGTGTCAACATGGATTTGTAAGAGATACAAGCATTCAAACCATTGCAACATCTATGTAAAACCTACACATTATATTATATGTGACAATAAAATAAAAATTCATTTTCATAAAATAAGAAACTAGGCAAAGACCTCTGTTCTCACCGCTTCTGTGCAATACTGAAGTCCCTGCTAGTACAATAAGATCAAAAAAGAAACAGGCTTAGAGACTAGAAAGGACGATATAAACTGCCTTTGTTTTCAGATTACATGACTGTTTATGATTTTTTAAAATCCTACATAGGTATGAAAAGTTTTGGTAAGGACTAGGATAAAAATCAGTGAGTGAGGCAAGTCACAGAGGTTTGTGTAAGGTCAGTAAAAGAATGAAGTTTATAAAAGATATATTACATATTTAATATTTTATTTTAAAAGATTTTTTATTTAAAAAGTAGTTAAAAGACTTACAGTAAGGTTCTATTAAGCCTACCTCTTTGAGACCTCTAGAGGCCATTCTATTCATATAAATATTTGGCTCATTGCTACTAAATTATGTGGTTAAGTTTGTTTTCAACAGAGTTGAAGCCATCAAGCTCCAGATGACCCCCCAGATGAACATCTGCAGGAGCCCCTTGGACAGCCAGGAACACCTCAAGTATTGGCTGATCTAACCCCACAAGTTACTTCCTCCCACCCTCAAGGCCAGGGCCCCACTCCATCCCCTCTCAGCATGGAAGTAGTTCAATTAACTTCCTTCATCCCCAGTCCCTTTGATTTGACAGTGTCAGGAAGTTAAAAGAAAGAGGGGGAATGTGCTGGCATTGGGAAATTGCTCTGGTATTACTTTCCAAAATGTAAAAAGCAGTCAGAGCCTGGGTGCTGCACACTCAGGCAGGGAGGGGTGGCAGCTGTTTAACTGCAGAGCTGCCCTCCCTCCCTCCCTCTGCCTTTGTTCCAATGATTAACCTATAGTAAGGATGTAAAGGAAATTAAGGCCTTTAGCCCTAAAAGCCCTAGAGACAATTAAAGCTTTTAGCACTAAAAATATGAAGAGGCAATCGGCACCTCTGTTTACCTCCTCTCCTTTGTGACCTGGCCTAGGAATAGGAAAGGTAAACTCCGCGTGCCGCTTCAAAGCACACACAGTTGATGAGCAACCAATACAGCCTAATGCAATGGAGGTAGAAACAAGGTAGATCACTGACCCCTGCACCTAGTAAGTGCACCATTCAGAGGCTAAGAGGCACCACCTGGCTAAGAAATAAGTTACAAGCCCATTGCCTTGGTGATGCTGATAAGAACATACCAATACAAAATTTATTTAAAGGCCAGGAATAGAGAGTGGGGAAGAATTCCATTTTGGGGCTCTCCAGCATGTCTGCATGCTGCTTTTTCTTCTCTTTCTATTTCCTTTATCACCGATTTTGTAATAAATACTTTTTAAAGCTGCAAAAAAAATCCTAAGTAAACTACAAAAATACTATTAAAAGTAATATCCAATGTGGAAGCCAAGCAGAGAATCTTAAAGGCAACAAAAACAAAGGGCCAAGTGACATTCAGAGGCAAACCAATTAGAATCACTCCAGACTTCCCAAACCAAGTCATGAGAGCCAGAAGGGCTTGGAGTAACATTCCAAACTCTGAAAGAAAACAACTTCCAGCCAAAAATTTCCTACCCAGCAAAACTTTCTATCAAATTAGATGGAGAAATAAGAAGCTTCCATGACAAACAGAAACTGAAGGAATTTATGTCTTCAAAACCAGCACTAGAGAAAATACTCAAAGAGATTAACTACAAAGAAGAAATAGGTAACACACAGCAGAACCAGAGAAAAAAGATTTTCCATCCAACAGACAACAGACAACTAAGATTAGTTATCTGTGGAGATTCATTATTTATGTTAGTCTTATACCTATCTCTAAATTGTATTGTTTGCCTTTATTGTTGTTAATTTTTAGGATTTCTAGTTGGAATATTAATATACCTTCAGATATAGCATTTGGAAATATTTTATTCCATTCTATCAGTAACTTTTAACTCTGTTTACATTGTCTTTAGATATACAATATTTTATTTTTTAGGGAGTTTGTATACTCTTCTGTTGCCTGTGCCATTGAAATCATATCCAAGAAATCACTGCCAATTTCAATGTTGTGAGGTTTTATGACCCAGATTTTCTCCTAAAAGTTTATAGTCTTAAGATTTATATTTAGGTCTTTTATCTATTTTGAGTTAATATTTGTATATGGGATTAGGTAAGGGTCCAATTTTATTCTTTTTCATGTAATTATTATTTTTCAACAATATTTAGTTAAAAGATTATTATTTCCTCCACCAAATGTTCGTGGAAACCTTGTCAAAAATAACTTGACAATATATGGAAGAATGTATCTCTAGGCTTTTATTTAACTCCAATGGTTTATATATCTGCCTTTAGAACAGTACTACACTGTTTCAATCATTGTAGCTTTATATGGTTTGAAATCAGAAAATATATATCTTCTAGCTTTGTTCTTTTTCGAGATCGTTTTGGGTATCTAGAGTTCATATTACATATTAGGATAGATTTTTTTCTGAAAAATAAATAAATAAATGTATGATAGTTTCACCTAAAAAAAAGAAAAAAATATTCTCTGGTAAGAAAGAAAGCAAAAAGAAATATTAAAATGTTATCTTTAAGTTATCAAAAGCTTGGTATCAGACAAATGAAACTGTTAAGTGAGATTATCATTGTTAATTTTGGATAAATTGCTATAATACTAGATGTCAACCACTAAGCCAAGTATGGGAAGGAGGGGTGGGGAGGGAATGGGGTGGGGATCAGGTGGGGGCTGACTGGGCGATGTGTGCATGTATGTCTACAAAAGTTTTTTGTATCCCACTATGATATGAATACAGTGCACCAATAAAAAATTTTAAAAAAAAGTAATATCCAAATTTAGCAGTGTGGAAGAACATAAAGTCACAACCCAGAAATAATTATGTTTATGTACTACCACTGCAGCCATTGAGAGTTGAATTTAAAAATTTTATGACAACATCAAAAGCATCAAATATTTAGAACTTACTTAAATAATGTGCACTATTTCTGCACAAAAACCATTAAGTTTTTCTGATAGAAATTAGTGGAAAACCTAAAAAAAAATGACTCATGAATCAGAAGATGTAATACTAACATACCTGTTCTCCCCTACTTTTATTATAGAGACAATGTAATACCAATTAAAATTTATTAAAGTTTCTTAATCGGTAAAACAACTTAGGATTTATTTTTAAAATAAACAATTAAAGTAGCTGAAACAGTCATAAAAAAGAGAAAGAAAGATATAGGACTTACGTTACCTGACTTTAAGCTATCTTATAAAGCTACAGTAATCAAGAGAGTACGGCACTGGTGAAAGAGTAGAAGTGCAGATCAATGGAATTGGATGAAGAGTATAGAAATAGGTCCCTGGCTTTCAACAAGAATGTACCAATATTGGAAAGAGGTTTCAAAAGGTATTAATGTGCCAATATTGGGAAAGATTTCCAATTTTAAAAATGTATCTTTGGTAGTGAAGAAAGCCAGGTGCTGTGGGGAGAGGGCCAGCAGATTTCTCCATGGATAATTAGCAAAAGAATAGAAGAAGCCTAAGGTCTTTTTACATATCTAAAGGGAGGCAAGGTTCCTCAAGGATGTGAGGAAATCCCAGAATCCAGAGAAGCAACTTAATACATTTTGGAGTGTAACAAAAGGTGTGGGGGTCTGTGCCCCCCCCCTGCCTCAGAGGGGGTGGATCTGGCTGGGATGGAGAAAGAGTGGACTAGAGATAGGGCAGGATATCTACATATCAAAGGACCTGCCCAGATCTGGTCAGGCTGCCTATAAGAAAGCTCCACTTGTTGTATCTTTGGTAAATTCCCTCAAACTGCTCCCCCACCTCGTGCCATTTCTGAATGGCATGGGGCTTTAACTGTCTTCTGTATTTCTATCTTTTTAATAAACTTCTTTAAATATTTAGCAAAGTCCGGGCTAATGTGCATTTATCAGGACAAGAACCTGTGGTTTTCCTGGTTTGGGGGTTTTTTGTAGTTTGAGGGAAATTATGTCTGGAACCCTAATAGGGGTCCTCAGGGACAGTTTCTCCAAAACCATATCATCTCAAACCATAACAAAGAACACTAAAGCTAATCACTGGTAAAAAGTGACTCTTCAATAAATTGTGCAGAACAGCTGCATATCCATTTGGAATAAAAGAATATTGATACCCCACACCATACTCAAAATCAAATTAAGATATGATTGGCTTATATATGAAAACAAAACAAAAAGCTATTAGAATACAAAATCTATTTAAAGGCCAGGGATGGAGAGAGATCAGAGATCAGAGTTCCATTTTTAAACTCTCCAGCATGCCTGCACACTGCTTTTTCTTCTTTTTTCTTTATATTTCCTACTGATTTTGTAAAAAAAAAAAAAAAAAAAAGTGTTAAAGCTGCAAAAAAAAAAAAGCTATTAGAAGAAAATTTAGGAGAAAAACTTTGAAACCTTGCAGCAGGCAAAGATTCCTTGCCAAGAAAACAAAAGCACCTTCCATAAAAGAAAATGAATTAATTTTTTTAATTTTTCAAACTATACCTAAAACCTAAATTCTTTTGCTTTTTGGAAAAACATTATCAGGATATAAACAAGAAGCTAGAAGAAAGTATTTTAAGAGTCTTCAAATGATTAATGTTTTCAAAAATACATTTGACCTTAATTAAATATTGTATACTGCATAATGTATTGAAACATCATGTTAACCTCATTATTGTGTATAATTTTATATTTTATACCAGTTAAAAGTAGGTTTAGTTTTAAAATGAAAATAAATACTTTTAAAAAAGAAATAAATAGAAAAGCTACAGACTGAGAGAAAATATTTATAACACTTGAAACTGACAAAGGATTTATAAATAGAACATGTAAAGAACAACTGCATCACCTAACCAAAATAATCCTAGTTTAAAAATCAGTAAAGTCCTATACACTTGATAAACAGGAAATTGAAATGTCAAGGACGTAAAGGTTGTGGAGCAACTATAACACTCATGTACTGAAGGTAAGTGTATAAAATGCTACCACTTTGAATAATCATTTGGCCATTTGTTTATAAGTCAAGCATGCATTTTCCCTATGATCTGACTTGTCTATTTCATTCTCACTATTCTACTCCTATTTATTCAAAAGAAATGGAAAGACATGGGCATAAAATAGCTTGGCATACCTTTCATAGCAGCTTTATTAAAATAGCCAAAAAGAGGAAACAACCCAGATGACTATAAAATAAAGAATAGATTTTTAAAGAAACAACTATGGTACATTCACATAATGGAATACCTGTCAGTAATAAAATAAGAATTACTGACATACACAAAAACATGGATGAATGGTGAAAATACTATGTTATTGCTAAGTAAAATAAGCAAACACAAAAATGTATGTCTGTAGGATTTCAACTAGATAAATACTAAAATAAAACAAATCTATTGGGATAAAAATGAGATCAATGGATGATTCTGGGGTGGTTGACTGAAAAAAAGGTGAGAGAAATTATCCAAAGTAATAAAAATGTCTTGTTCACTGATAGACATTCATCAAAGAAAAGTGAATGGTGTACATATAAGATCCCTGTATGTAATCATTACCTCAGTTGAAGATGGAGGAAAAATCTATTTGCAAGATAAATTAACTCTACACTCCAAACCTTAGTCTTCTAACATGATGGCTTTATATGCAAAATCATATTACAGCCCAATATTACTTGAGAAAAGACTACTTCCTTACCAATATTGTATAATGAAATTGATCTACTGAACTAATACTCATATGTTCCATACATACTATAACACCATCACTTTTTTTCTTTTGGCAATTAGCATTTCTAAAAATTCAATGGGAAAAAAAACTTTCTTATCCGACATGGTCTCTTTCCAGTAATACCAAAACACAGCCTTCACAGAAAAGGAGGGCAAAGCTGTGAGACGTAGCTCAGTGATAGATCACTTGCCTGGCATGAGCAAGGACCTCTAACTAAACCACAATACCACAGAGGGGGAAAAAAAAAAAAGACATATTAATCTGCTTTTCACACTGTGACAAAATACCCAAAAAGCAATGAAAGAAGCAAGATTTACTTTGGCTCTCAATCTCAGAGGTTTCAGTCCATGGCTGGCTGGCTTCATGCTTCTGAGCCAGAGGTGACACAGAGCATCATGAAAGAAGGGTGGGGCAGAGAGAAGCTGCCCACATCATGGCTGCCAGGAAGCAGCACAGAAAGAGGAAAGGCCTGGGATGAGATATTCTCTTCCGAAGCACATCTCCAGTGACCTACTTCTTCCAACAAAGCCCACCTACCACAGTTTACACCTCCTTTAATGCCACCAAATTACAAATCTGTCAATGGATTAACCCACTAATAAAGTCAGAGCCTGCATGATCCAATCAATTCCCAAGACCCCACCTCTGAAGGCTGATATGCTGAGGACAAGGGCTCTAGCACATGAGCCTTTGGGGACACCCCATGTCCACAGAGCAGGAGAATGGCCATGTGACAACCTGAGTACTTCATATCCAACAAATGATACATAATGGAAAGCATCTTAGTAATAGCTTTTTAAGTATTCTAATGTACACAATTCAGTTCAGTCCAACCACTCTTGATTTGATTCTATTTCAAAGTTCCCAGCTACATTCAGGCAAATTAGTCAGATGACATTTTATTGGCCTGGCATTTCAATGTTTTGTAGAATACAAAAAAAAAAAAAAAAAACTCCTAGAACTGTTCCTCAGGACCTATTAAAATTAAGGAAAAACAGTCTACAAGCATAGCAACACTAATTTGCCCAAAGGGCCCATTACTTTCTCAATTTTTAACTTTATTTTAACTTCATGTTTTTCTGACCCACAGTGTTTTCAGGGCAGAGCTCTTAGATAACAAAGAGCCAGAATGTTTTCACTCTGCAACAGCTGTGCTCGGGAATGCCATCTTCTGGCTAAATGGCTGATGAGCAGGTTGTGCACTTAGCATAGCTTGGTCTATCATCAGGCAATCAGTAGAAAATGACCTGTGTAGAATGTAGCCCTGGTGTTTTAAGAAAAGCTATTTTTAAAATGGTTTTAAACTAAGGCAAATAAATATCATCCTGCTACTCATTCTGCTCATATCATTTTTAGAGTGATGCCAAGCTCCCAAAAGACAATTATCCTTGGATCATAATATCAGTGTTTCAGTGTGTTCCAATAACATAACCATATGTTAACTAAGATTCAATAAGCATTGCCAAAAGTAATAAATAATTTTTATAAGAGATGCTTAGAAGATAATATTATCTGAATCCCATGTTCCCAAAAGGTATTTGGTATAGAACATAAATATTCAAGTAATAAATTTTTGTGAGCTAAATATCTATGTCCCTCCAAAATTCATGTGTTAAAACCTAATCAGCAAAATGGATGTATTAAGAGGTTGACTATTGGGAGATGATTAGGTCATGAATGAAGAGCCCTCATGAATGAGATTAGTGACCTTATAAAGATGAACCCAGACTATAATCAAAAAGTCAAAAGGTAAATAAGAATTGGTGAGAATGTTTATTTTAAAAAGAGCCATTTGTTCACTGTTGGTGAGAATGTTAAATTGGTGCAGCCATTATACAAAACAGAATAAAGTTTCCCCCCAAAAAAAATTAAAAATAAAGCCAGGTGTGGTAGCGCACACTTGTAATCCCCACACTTGGTAAGCGGAGACAGGAGGATCGTACGTGTTTGAAGTCAGCCTTTCTGGCTTAAGAGACGCTGTTTCCAAATGAAAAATATAAAATAGGTCTGGGAGTATAGCCCAGAGGTAGAAGGGCTTCCAGAAACCACAGTACCACCAAAAAAATTAATTCAAAATAAAGCTACCATATAATCTGGGTATATACCCTATGGAAATAAAATCAGACGTCAAGTAGATAGCTTGAATCTCATGGTCATTCAAAATAGCCAAGGTATGGAGTCAGACTAAGTGTCTACCCCTGAATGGATTGGTAATGAGAATGTGACATGTATGTGCACACATGATGAGTGTGAATTTGGGGAGGACATAAACATTTATACCAAAAAAAGAAGGAATTTGTGATAAGTTCAAAAAAATCAAGCACAGAAAGACAAATATCTTTCCTCATTGATGTGAAACTTTAAAAAGTAAAGCTCACAAAGCAGGAAATAGGATGGTGGATGTCAGAAGCTGGTAAAGAGGTGCTGGATGGCAAAATATTGGTTGAAGGGTACAAAGTTTCATTTAGACAGAAAGAATGAGTTCTGGAGCTCTACTGTACAGCATGCTTACTATACTTAATAACAAGATACACTTGCAAATTGCTAAAACAGTAGTTTTAAACATTCTCTCCACAAAAAAATGATATGTATGTGATATGACAGGTATGCCAATTAGCTTAATTTAGCCATGAAAAATATTACATATTTCAAAGCATCTACTTATGCACCATAAATATATACCTTTTTTATTTCTCAATTCAAATAATTAAATTCTTCATAAAGAAGCCCAGATCTCTGCCTTTTTCCTCCACCACAGGAGGGCAAAGCAAGAAGACAGCTGTCTGCTACCAAGAAGAGAGGCCTCACCAGAGTCCGCCCAGTCGGGCTCCAGGATCTTAGACCTCCAGCTCCAGATGTGGAAGAAATTAAGTTCTGTTGCTTACAGACCACTCAGGCTATGCTACTGTGTAATAGCAGCTTGCATGAACTAAGACAAATGTAATATACTTCATCTGTTTTCCTTATTCATTTGTTACTAGGAAGGTATTATTTCATTAAAGGCATCATATTTACGAGTATGCACAGAAAATATTTATCTCTTATAGCATAATCTCACTGTCATCTCCAATGCACCATTACATTTTCTCTTCATTTTGCTGTGAGGCTTCACTCAGACCATATACTTGCTTTAGACACCTTGCTGCTACAAGATTCTGAGTCACACCATTTCTAGAAATTGGGCATCAGGTGTTTCATTCAACAAATGACCCCACAACTTACAGGACGATTTCTTTGCTCACAGTTTTTGTTTGTTTTGTTTTTTTGTTTTTGTTTTTGTTTTTGTTTTTGTTTTGAGATTCTGGGTTCAGCACATGTGAGGCCAGGGTCTGAAGCTCAGGGCATGGTGGTAGGAATTGGAGAGAGAGGGAGCAGAGCACAGGGCTGTGCTCCTCACATCATGGAGGCCTAAGCAACAGTGCAAGAACAGGATTCAAAGACACACACACGATCCCCAAGGCCACCCCCAAGGACCTACCTTCTCCAGCCACAAGCCACCAGCCCAGCTAATGCAGATAAATCCATGCAGAGGAGATTACAACCCCTGTGACTAAACAATACCAACCCTGAACATGAATACATGAGCTCTTCAGGGGCACTCTATATCTGACCATAACTCCAGGCAAGTCATTAATTCTCACTAACTACAGCAGCTCAATTGCTACTTTTAGATTTTATTAAAAGGTAAAAAAATTCTCAGTTCCCAGGGCAAAGTTCTCAAAAAATAAATTTTCATTCTACACTTAACAGCTGGACAGTTTATTTACTTATGATATTAAAACTTGGCTTAGAAATATATCCTTTATTCCCCAACTACACACTGACCTTAGGCACAACCCAGGTTATAAAGCTGTACCAAGTAGGACCTTGAGATGCTGAAGCATCCAAGCCACATACTCATTCATGCCCCTGTTGTTTATTTAGCATCTGCAATGTATTAAGCATTTTCTGCTTTTTGTCCACAAGCTTCATGTTCATTTTAAAAATCTATGAAAGAAATCCACTCCCTTCCCTTGCATGAGTTGAAGAAGCATCTCTTCCTTCCTATATTTGTCCAAATGTTTTCATTCATATAAGTAAAAAACCATCACATGCTCCAAAATATTTCCTGATTTTTTGTTTTGTTTTGTTTTTCTTTTGCAGGTCTGGGGATGGAACCCAGAGGCATTTGACCTCCAAGCTACACCCCCTGCCCAATTTTTTATTCTTTATTTTGAAACAGGGTCTCACTGAGTTACAGAGGTCCTCACTAAGTAGCTGAGGCTGTCCGTGAACCATGATCCCCTGGTCTCAGCCTCCCAAATGATGTGATTACAAGCGTATGCCACTATGCCCAGCTTATATTTCCTGTTTTGACTTTGAAACTTGGTGAAACACAAGGCAAATAAAACAACACAAAAGAAATATATTACCATAGTTCAATATCTGAGCATTCTCTACATGAGCATGCACATGAAGAAATATTCTACCCAGCATCTCTCTGTTACCTCCTCACATAATGTGAAATATATAAAGAGATATCATTGTTCTTCTGTTTTATCACAAATATACTTAGGGAAGTTTATCTATTGGTGAACAAATGTATTGTAATATCAGTGGAACAATAAAATAATTTTACTAAAAACTATTCTCAAGTAAGTAAAAAGTCAACCCATGAAATGGTAGAACGTATTTTTAAATCATAGGTCTGATAGGGGCTTGTATCCAGCATATATGAAGAACACATAAAACTCAATAATGAAAAGACCAAAAGAATTTTTAAGTGGCCAAACTATTTGAATAAACATTTCCCTGAAAAAAATGATACACACGTGGCTATTAAACTAATGAAAATATGCTCAACATCACTTGCCATTATGAAATGCAAATCATATGGCTATGTAATCCCAGTACTTGGAAGGCTGAAATAGGAGGATAGGATCACAAGTTTGATGCTACTATGCAATAACATAGCAAAACCCTGTCTCAAAATAAAAAGTAATAATAATAATAATAATAATTAATAATAATAATAATAATAATAATAATAATAATAATAAGGCTAGGGGTGTAGTTCAGAGGTAGAACACCCCTGGGTCCAATCCCAGTACTCCAAAAATGCAAATCAAAAAACCACAATGAGACTACTTTACATCCTTTAGAATGATAAAAAAAAAAGACAATAACAACATTAACAAAAATGTGGAGAACTTAGAACCCACATACACAGCTAGTGGAAATGGAAAGTGGTACAGATGCTATGGAAAAGTCTGGTGTTCCTCAAAAAGTTAAACACAGCATATGATCTAGAAATTCCATTTCTAAATATGTAGCAGAAAAGAAATGAAAACATATGTCTATGCAAGAACACATATATGAATACTCACAACAGCATTATTCATGATAGCCAAGAATTAGGAAAAAATCCAAATGCCCATCAATTGATGAATGGTAACATAAAATGGAGTATATTCCTATAATAGAATACCATTTTTTACCCTGTGGTACTGAGGATTGAATCCAGGGGCATTTTTTTTTATTCATTATTTTGAAAGAGGGTCTCACTGAGTTACAGAGAATCTGACTAAGTAGCTGAGGCTGGCCATCAACCTATGATCCTTCTGTCTCAGCCTCCCAAGTACTGGTATTAAAAGTGTGCTCCACCACGCTCAGCTAAAATAACATTTAACAATAAAAAGGAATAAAATGTTGATACATACTAAACATGGATGAGCCTTGTAAATATTATGCTAAGTCAAAAAAGTCACAAAAGACTATAAATTGTATTATTTCATTGAAATAAAATATGAATAGGAAAGAAGAAGCTAAGGTTTTGCTTAGAACTGGGGCTGAGATGGGGAGTAACAGATATTGCTTATTTGAGAGGAGATGAAGACATTCTATGATGAGATTTTGATGATTATTGCACAGCCCTGGGAATGTACACTGAATTGAATAACTAAATAGGTGAATTTTAAGGCATGCAAATTATAGATCAATAATGCTATTTTGAAACTACTTTCAAAGTAAAATTGTTTATAAAAGAACATATACAGCAGGACACAGTGGTGCATGCCTGTAATCTCAGTACTTGGGAGGCTGAGACAGGAAGATCAAAGGTCTGAGGCCAACCTCAACAATTTAGCAAGATCCTCAGCAACTTAATGAAAGCCTGCTTCAAAATAAAAACTAAAATAGAGCTGGAGTAGAGCTGGAAGTAGAGCCTTGCCTCACGGCAGGCTCCGATCCCAGCCTCACTGGCCCCAGCAGTGGCCTAACCCCTCGGCAGGCTCCGATCCTAGCCTCAGAGGCCCCAGCACCGGCCTTGCCTCATGGCAGGCTCCGATCCCAGCCACGCTGGCCCTGGCACCAGCCTAACCCCTCAGCAGGCTCTGATCCCAGTCTCGGAAGCCCCAGCACCAGCCTTGCCTCACGGCATGCTCCGATCCCAGCCTCGTTGGTCCCGGCACCGGCCTAACCCCTCAGCAGGCTCTGATCCCAGCCTCAGAGGTCCCAGCACCGGCCTTGCCTCACGGCAGGCTCCGATCCCAGCCTCAGAGGCCTCAATAGCGGCCTTGCCTCACGGCAGGCTCTGATGCCAGCCATTGGCCCCGGCACCGGCCTAACCCCTCAGCAGGCTCTGATCCCAGCCTAGGAGGCCCCAGCACCGGCCTAACCCCTCGGCAGGCTCTGATCCGGGCCTCGGAGGCCTCAAACACGGCCTTGCCTCACGGAAGGCTCCGATGCCGGCCGTTGGCCCTGGCACCGGCCTCACCCCTCGGCAGGCTCCAATTCTAGCACCCTCTTTGCCCAACTATTTGTCCCACGTTCTCGAGGGTGCATGGTGGTGGTAGCATTCTGCCTCTGGGGTCATTACTTCAAAGGTTCCAGGTGTAATGCATCAGATCTCTGCCTCCCCTGAGTACTGGCCACTGCCATTGCCACTGCCTCCACCATTTCAAATCTTTCCCAAGCTCTTTTTCCACTCTGAATGTTGTCCAATCTTCCTAAGTATGCGCGACGGTAGCATTCAACCTTTGGTGTAATTTCTCCAATAATAATAATAATAATAATAATAATAATAATAATGTTGGTAGGGTCCGATTTGTGCTTCTCCTGAATACAAGTCTCCACCGCCAACACAGAGAACGCTTTCAGCACCGCCTTTCTCCTTGGTCTCCACTAAAGTCTCTCTCCTTACAGGTGATGTCCAAGATTCTTAGAGAACAATGTAGAGAAGAAGCAGTCCTCCTTAGCAGGGAATCTTTCCAATAATTCCTGTTCATTTGGATAAGTTTTGTCTGCATCTCCAGTATCCTGGCATCTGCCACCTCCTTGATCCCTCTCCGATATTTTCCTTTTTTTTTTTCTTTTCCTTTTTTACAGGGTCCTTCCGGGTGGAGAGGGGTTCGCCTAGGGGTGCCCCACCAGCGCCTGCCCACCTGCCCAGGGTCGGGGCCAGGGGCCCGGACCACGGGGTCCTTTTGGGTGGAGGGGGGGTCGCCTAGGGGCGCCCCACCAGCGCCTGCCCACCCGCCCAGGGTCGGGGCCAGGGGCCTACACCTGTGTATTTAAGAGCAAAAAATATTAACTCTCTATACTGATAAACTAAACATTACAAATAAATATGAACAGAATAAATTTTCTTGACATTTATTATGTATTTAATAATTTTCCAAGCTGCATCTGTTTCTAATGTTATGTGTACTTGTTTGAATCATGTTTTCCAACAATTTGTGTCTACCCAGAACCTGTAAAATGTGACCGTGTTTGGAAATAGGATCTTTGTAATTGTTGCCAATTTATGATGAAGTCATACTGGATTAGAGTAGGGCTTCAGTCCAATATGACTAAGGTCCTTATAAAAAGAGGACAATTGAAACGTGGGAACATAGGCATACAAAGGGTATGGCCATGTAAAGATAGAGACTGGAGTGCCACCTCTACACGCTAAGGAAAGCCAAAGAGTGCCAGGAACCACCAGAAACTGAAAGAGACTGGGCAGGATTCTTCTCTAGACCCTTTAGAAGGAACATGGCCCTGCCAGCACCTTGACTTTGAACTTCTAGCCTACAGATCAGATGTATGAAAGAATAAATTTCTGTTTGTTTGTTTGTTTGTTGTTTGTTTGTTTGTTTGTTTGTTTGTTTTAAGCCACATAGTTTTATGGTCATTTGCTATAACAGCCCTAAAAAACTAAGACACCATTTAACTAGTATTTTTCTAAGAAATGTATTTTTTCGAATATGGCTATATGGTTGTCAGTATTTTCATAAAAATTGGCTGATATTGAATTATGTGGTTAAGAAATTTGAAATTTCTGACAACTTCAATTAACTTCAATTTCTGAGGATCAAATTTTTAATTGAGAAAATATGCTCCCTTCCAGTGCTATTTCCATGGTAAAGTCAAAGCAAATGTTTTTCTAAGAGAAAGATATTCTCAATTCTAAATGTTTACTTTTTAAACATTTAAACATTTTGGAGTAAATGTCTTCAAAAGTCTTGTCCTTTTTGCATTAATCAAAGTTGTTTTCTTTTAAAAATATTATAGGTCCAAATTTTCTAATAAGTTCTCTCTATTTATGATTATTTTGAACATTTTACCAAATTTAGATGTTACCATCATAAGATCATAGGCTTTTTCAATTTAATTTTAATCTTGTACAAAATAAGAGTTTACCAAATTAACAGTAAATGCTCCTGAATGTCAACAGAAATAGCAAATAAACTCCACAATCTCTCTATAAAAGCAGTGAAAAATGGAAAAAATAAATCTTCAGTACTCTGGAAACTAATGGAAAGCTTTCAGCAACCTGGGAAGTGCTTATTCAAACAATAAAAAAGGCAAATTTTTAATAGGAACACTAAGCTTTGTCAAATGTCCCCTCTCCCCTGCTGCCCAGCTCAGTGGTCATCCAGAGAATAATAATACATACTCCTCATATCAGGGGGACAGAGCTGAGCTCATTCACAAAGATTTAGAATTTTTATTTTAATCTATCTAGTGGCTCCCTGGAAGTCCAGTTTAATAGGCTTGTCTTTACCTCACCTAATTTGGAGCTCACACAATGCTAAGGACACTACACAGGACATTTGTTGAAAGCAAGTACAGGGAAATGTTTTAGTCGATGCTGCCTGAGGCAATGGATAACAGAACAAGAAAAAGACTAGCAAAAATGCTTGACAGGAAGAAATTGGAGTGCGATGCTTTGGGGACTAAAAGCTTTCAAAAGTAAGGACATGTTCTGAAATATGAGAGGCCACCCATATGTGCAGGGCTGTGCTCAATAAAAACCTGAGAAATTCTAACCTCTCCCTGCTCCTGATCTTGAGACACTGGTGTCAGCTGCCTGAGTGAACATTAAAATTTTAGCTTGAAATATACATGGAACAATTCTGCAAAGACTAGATTTTATTTTGTTTTATTGCTGTTTTATTTTATTTTGTTTTGTCGCTGTTGTTGTTCTAGGCATTTGAGGAAATATCCGTCAAATCATTCACTAACCCCTAAGTTAACAGTATGGGGACTTCAGTGGCCATCCACAACAAAGAATAGAGACTTCACAAAACTAGTTTGGAAAATTTACTAATACAAATAGAAACCATAACAAACAACAACATACCAAAGGGAAGGAAGATAATAGATTTCTAGAGATGCCACACTGTAACATTTATTTTTTTTTTAATTTTTTTTTTATTGGTGCATTATATTCATACAACTTATTGGGGTAAAAAACTTGCGTGTACAAACATGTACTCATCGCTGATTTAACCCCTACCCAAATCCCACCCCATTCCCTCCCCGTCCCTCCCTTCCTTGCTTGGCTTAGTGATTGACTTCGATATGTTTAAGTACATTGTGAGCTTTAGAGATTTTCCTCTTCCCCCCTCATTTCTCCTCCTTTAGGTTGTCTTGTTTGCTCCTCTTTTCTCCCTAACTCTCACATATTAGGGAAAGCATCTGATTTCTTATTTTTTGTGCCTGACTAATCTCACTTAGCATAATGTCCTCCAGTTCCATCCATTTCCCTGAAAATGATGTAATTGAGTTTTTTTTGATGGCTGAGTAAAATTCCATTGTGTACATATCCCACAGTTTTGTAATCCATTCATCTGTTGATGGACATCTTGGCTGGTTCCATAGTTTGGCTATGGTGAATTGTGCAGCTATGAACATAGATACACATGCATTAGTTTGGTAGTTTGGTTTCTTTTCTTTTGGGTAGATACCCAACAGTGGTATTGCTGGATCAAATGGTAGATTTGTTCCCATTCTTCTGCAGATCCTCCATACTGTTTTCCAAAGTGGTTGCACTAATTTGCAATCCCACCAACAATGTCTTAGAGTTCCCACTTCTCCACATCCTCGCCAGCATCTGTTGTTGTTTGTGTTTTGAATGATGGCCATTCTAGTTGGAGTTAGGTGAAATCTCAGGGTACACTGTAACATTTAAAAGGTCTACCTTTTAACAAAGATTATAAAGTAATGAGAAAGTATAGCCATATGCAAAAAGATATACAAGAATTCACAGAAACCACACTCAAGGAAGGCCAATATGGTAACCTGATAGACAAAGATTTTACACTGGATATTTTAAATAGGTTCAAGACCGACTGGACTTCATGTCTAAAGAAATACAGAAATGGAGGAGAATGATGTCTAAACCAAAAAAAAAAAAAAGTCAATAAACAGATGGAAACTATGTTTAAGTAGCCAAATAGAAATTCTAGAGTTGAAAAGTTAAATAAATGAAAAAAAAATACTACTAGAGAGGCTCAGTGGCAAATTTTACCAGGCAGAAAGAGGAATCCATGCACTTGAAAATAGATTAATTGACATTATCCAGTCTAAGGAACCAGAGAGGAAAAATTAGCAACACCTAAGGGATCAGAATGATAGTCGGGCATACAAACATCTGCATCATGGAAGTCCCAGGGGGAGAGAAGAATAATTGAAAAAAATTGTGGCCCAAAACTCTGACTTAGGCTGGGAGTGAGTGGCAACCCTAATAATCCCTGAGTCACCTTCAAAGTCATATTTCCTGACATTTTTGTTTCATGTTTGCTTAAAAAACAGCACCTGACTTCTGCTAAGAGAGCTGATTTACACTGATTTCCTTATCAAGTGGCTTCTTGGCCACACTGTTAGTATTCTCGTCTTTTACATAGACTTAGGCTGAGAATTTTCCAAATCTTCAGGCTCTGGTTTCTATATGCTTAACCATTCTGCCATTAACTCATTTCTTTCTTCTTCCATTTTACTCTAAGTTGTTGTGAGGAACCAAGCCACACCTTCAACCTTCTGTTTAGAAATATCTTGAGCCAAATAACAGACTTTATCACTTACAAATACAAAACAAACACAAGCATTATTCAACCAAGTTCTTTATCACTTTCTAGCAAGGATCACTTTTCCTCCAGATTCCAGGGAATTTGTTCCATATTTCCATGTGAGACCTCACCTGAATGGCATTTCCATTGATAATTCTACCAAGGTTTCCTTCGTTATTACCTAAATATTTGTTTGGAAAGACAATTTAAGTATTTAGCCTTTCATCCCCCTGCTCATCCATAAGGGAATAGGCCCTGGGCCTGGAACCTTCCTTACCAAGAGATGAAGAGCCCACACAGCCTTTGCTGGCCTGTTGCCATGTGTGGAAATATCTTTCCTTGTTTCAAATTCAAGGTATACTCCCTTCTTTGTGCTGCTTAAGTGTGTGTACCAATGGCCCGTGGGCACACCTCCAGCTGTCAGTATTTTCAAGTCCATGGGTAGAGGCAAGTGTTCTTGTATTGTAGAAGGAAAGGGTATAAACAGGACAGTTGCCCTGCATAGCAGCAAGTGGGCTCAATAGCCAAGAAGGACCAGTGTGCTCTATGAGAGCCCACCCTGCTCTGCCTCTTCCATATATTAGTAAAGCTTTGTTCCACCCAGTGTCTGATTGGGTTGTGTTTCCTTTGGTGACTCTAGAGGACATCATACTAAGTTAAATACGCTAGACACAAAATGAAGAACACTTTTTTATGTAGCATCTAAAAAAAAGTGGTCATACGCATAAAAAGAGAGTAGAATGGTAGTGGGGGTGGGGGTGGAGGGAGGCAGGTCACATGGTACCAAGTTGCAATGATAGAGGATGCATAAGTCTAGCAACCCAGTATAGCAGGAGGACTATAGTTCTAAACTGTATACTAGAAACTAGCTAAGAAAGTAGAATTTAGAAATTCTTACCAAAAAAGGTAAGAAAAGGTAATTATGTGAGGTTATGGATATATAAATTTTGGATTAACGGTGTATATGCATCAAAGCATTGATAACTTAAATACAAAAAATAAAATTTTAATAACATTTTTCATTTTTTAAAGAAATAAAAGAGATTATAATCGAGTACTGTGGAAAATTCTGTTCCAACAAATTGGATAGTCTAGATTAGTGGACAAACTCTGGGAAGTTATGTCACATGGTGGGCAGGAAGCTTTAAATATTCCTTCCCCTTAAAACATACCAATTTAGCAATAATTCATGGACAAAATCTCTATGTAATCAATCAGAAACTAATTGGAAGTCTTCTACAGCCTAAAAGAATGCAAAACCAGACTCACCAAAAGCAGTAGGAACATTTAGATCACTCTCACTCCCCAGCATGATATCAAACAATCAGGAAGAGACCTGTCGTTCCCAGCTTCACCAAAGGAAAGGGTGGTATTGGCTCGTGCATTGAGTATAATTCTTCAGTGGGATACAAAATAGCAAAACTTTAAGGACATTATGCTCAGTGAAATGTGAAATAAGCTAATCACAGAGAGACAAATACTACATGATTCCACTTACATGATGTATCTAAAATAGTGAAATTCATAAAATCAAAAAGTAAAATGATGGTTGTCAGGGGCTGGAGGGAGGAGAATGGAAAATTACTAATCGGTAGGCATAAATGAGTAAGCTCTAGATGTCCTCTACAAAATATAGCTACACTCATCAATAGTGCATTATACTCTTAAATTTTAGGAGTACAGTTATCATGTTCACTTTTCTTACCATAATAATACAGTGTTCTAAAAGAAATACTGTGTTAAGAACATTTTATAAAACAGTCCATAACCACTAAATAAAAAAAAAACAGTATGGCAGTCCCTCAAAAAATGAAAAATAAAATAATCATACAATGTAGGAATTCCACCTCTGAATACATACCCAAAATAACTGAAAGCAGGATATTGAAGAGATATTTGTTCGCTCATGTTCATAGCAACATTATTCACAGTAGTTGGAAGAAATCCAAGTGTCCATCAATGGATAAGCAGATAAACAAAATATGGTATGTATATACAATGAAATATCATTTGGCTTTAAAAAGGAAGGAAATTATGTCATGTGCTATGTGTTAGTCAGCTTTGCATCACTGTGACAAAATAACTAAGAAAAACCCTTAGAGGAAGAAAGGCTTATTTTGGCTCACAGTTTCAGAGGCTTCATTCCACAGTCAGCTGACTCCACTGATTGCCTGCCAGTGGTGAGGCAGAACTCCATAGCAGGAGTGTGATGGAGCAAAAACTCTCACCTCCTGGTGGCCAGGAAGCAGAGGTGGGAGGAACCAGGAACAAGATAAACCCTTCAAAAGCATGCCCCCCGTGGTTCGCCTCGTCCTGGTAGGCCCCACCTCCTAGAGTCCATTCAGCTGTGAACTCATCCATAGGTTAATTCATTTATGAGGTTAGTGCTCATGATCCAATCACTGCCAAAGACCTGCCTCTACACGTTGCTCCAATGGAGACCAGTCCTTCAACACATGAGCCTCTGAGGCCATTCCAGATCTGACCCCGAAATGCTGCAACACGAATGAACCTGTAGGACACAACCCTAACATGCTATGACACAGATGGCATTATGTGAAGTGAAAAAGCCACTTACAAAAGACAGCTGCTGCATGACTCCCTTTACATAATGTACTTAAAGTATTCACGGTTGTAGGGAGAAAAAGAGTCACCAAAGCAATGTGAATAGTTACTAGAGTGGTTTCTAAGAGATAGGGTGAAGGGGCACTGGGAAGTTTTTGTTTAATGGATACAGAGTTTCAGTTTTGTAAGATGAAAAGAGTTAGGGAGATGGATGATACTGGTGATGGCTGCACAACATTATGAATGTGCTTAATACCTGTGAACTATAAACTTAAAGATAGTTGAGAGTGAATTATGTGTTCTGTATATTTTACCATAATAATAAATTAAAAGTAAAATTACTGTGTGATCCAACAATTCCATTTCTGCATCTATACCCAAAAGAATTGAAATCAGGGCCTCAAACAGATATCTATCGACACATGTTCACAGCAGCCTTATTGACAATGGCTATACAAATTCCATCAAAGAATGAATGGACAACAAAATGAGGTCTATACATCCAATGGAATATTATACAGTCTTAAAAAGAAAGGAAATTAAAACCGGGCATGGTGGTGCATACTTGTAATTCCAGCACTTGGGAGGCTGAGATAGGAGGATTGCACAGGTTCAAAGTCACCCTCAGCTACTTAGTGAGGCTCTCAGCAACTTAGTGAGACCCTGTTTCCAAATAAAATATATAAAATAGGTCTGGGAGTATAGCCTGGACGTAGAAAAGCCCCTGGGTTCCATCCCCAGTAGAAAGAAAGAGGAAAGAAGGAAAGAAGGAAAGAAGAAAGAAAGAAAGAAAGAAAGAAAGAAAGAAAGAAAGAAAGAAAGAAAGAAAGAAAGAAAGAGGAAGAAAGGAAATCCTGACACATATGCTACAATGTGGATGACTACTGAAGACAGTAATTTGAGTAAAATCCAGTCTCAAAAGGGCAGATACTGTATGACTCCATTTTTATGAGGCAGTCAAATCCATCAGATAGAGAATGATAGTTTCATAACTACTGATGGGAAAAAAATGGTGGGATTATTGGGTAAAAGGGGTACCAATATTCAGTTTAGGAAGATGAAAAAGTTCTGGAAATGATTCGTAGTAATAGTTGCATAGCAATGTGTGAATACAGTTACTTAAACTGTTTACTTACAAATGATTAAAATGGTAAACTTTATATTATGCACACAGTAAGAAGGTCCGATGTGCTAGCAACTATAGAACAAAATCCTCTAGTGGCTTTTCCAGCTGCATCTAGTGTATCCACCCCAGACTGCCCACTTTTCTAGGCTTTTTAATCCCTTGCTCCACCATCTGCCACAGAAATCCTGGCATTTTGTCTTTGCTCAGCCTGGGCCATTATATTGAGCTCTTGCAGATGCTGCTTGTTCTGTGGTCCTGCCATGGAGGATTACTGCTTTGTGCAGCTCCCTAATAATTGTTCCATGGTTCCTGCCACAGAAGGTCACTGCTCTAGAGCAATTCCCTGACTCTAGTCTTTCTTACACGACCACATCACAAAGCCTGATATAATAATTTTGTGTGTATGTGAGGGTCTGGGGATGGAACCCATAGGCATTCAACCTCCGAGCTATACCCATTAGAAGGTCAGTGAGGCATGTGGCAAGCTTTAAGAAAGGAGGAATTAGAAATTACTAGGCGGAGATAACATCAAAGACCACACCATAAAGATTACACTAGGTCCTCTGGAATTTGTCTGCTTGCAGACAAATCCCACCCAGCCAAATGCCGCATATTCAAACTGAGCTGGTCCAAGACAATAATCTCAGTGTGCATCCTAAGATGTCCTTCAACAGGCCATTGCTTCACACATGCACTCTAGGAGCAAGCCTTCACTACCTCTAGAAACTTGGCAAAGCTATCAAATCTTGATCTTTGGAGAGCCCTTCTCAATCAGTAAACTCTCTCCCATCCTGATTTGTGCTCTGTTCCATTAGTCAATCACCCTTAGAATCCAGCTTACACATATTCCTTAGTTCTTGATGGTACATGTTAGCTAGGTCTTGCAGCCCCTTGGAGTATAGTGCATTGCCTCCCTCATTGGGCCTGGCACATCCTTAGCTGGAATGTACTGAGACTTTAAGCAGTTAAATCTAGAAAGGAGGTGGAGGCAGATCCTCCTTTGCCTTTCAAAGTAGAGAACTTCATTTTCCAGTGCAAGGATGTGCTGACATTAACTAGAGAAAGGTAGACCCCCTCCTGTAGATCGAGAAGGTGCAGAAGCATCTCAAGAGCTGTATCTTTGAGGATATTCACCCAGACACCTCCATTCCATGTGTCAGGTTCTCAGGTCTTCCAAAATAGAGGA
The DNA here is from genome assembly GCF_963383645.1 of Muscardinus avellanarius. NCBI lineage: Eukaryota > Metazoa > Chordata > Mammalia > Rodentia > Gliridae > Muscardinus > Muscardinus avellanarius. The sequence continues at coordinate 33,482,340 of NC_137793.1, read as the reverse complement.
CTGACCTTGGCATAACATGCCTGACTGGGCTGGCATTTAACCTTTGAAATTCAGCCATTAGACTATTACTAGGTCTTGGCTTGGCCCTCGTCTTTGTCTGCTTTATTGCAGGAGATGAGGTTTTTATTGTTGTTATTTGTTTGTTTTATAGAGGTACTATGGCTTTCACACCTTGCTTTCAAGTGTATTTTACTTGTACTCAGCATCCTTTTCTTTCTGTAGAACATCAGTGATTCTTGGGATTAGCCATTCAGTGCATTTTTCCCTATATTTGTTTTTTTCTCTGTAGCTCTCAAACATTTGATATGTTGCCTCTGCAAGTGCTTCCTGTCTGATGAACTTTATCTTATCATTTGTATTTTTAGACAACTCCTGCTGCCCGCTGCCATAAGCTAGGTTTTCTGAAAATAGATGGAGAGATGGAGTTTGGAATGTTTTAGTAAGGATCGATACTTGTAAAGGGAATATGGAGAAAGCAGATTGGGCAGAAATTGAGCTATGATACATGCCTTACAAAAGCTTGGTCAGAGCTGGGCATGGTGGTACACACCTATAATCCCAGTACTTGGGAGGTTGAGAAGAGTATTGTAAGTTCAAGGTCAGGCTCAGCAACTTAATGAAGTCCTCAACCACTTAGTGAGTTTCAAAAGGAGGAGGTGAGCACAGCAAGGAGCTCTGGAGTAAACACTACCAGTCAAAATGCAGCGTGCTCACACCCCTCCACTGGGTGCAGCGGCCAGGCCTCTATGTTCCCACCTCACTCAATTACCATATGCAGACGGTCTTGGGTTGGGGGTAGCCTTCAAAGACGTGGTTCTCTGCAGCTCAGGCAGATCCTAAGGAAGCCTTGACTCTAGAGATATCTGCTGGCTACACTGGCATGGCTGGGAAGCAAGTCCTGCTCTGAAAGGAGATGTGGGCAGAGTATGTCCATCTGCCACAAACGTATTAATTTGCTTTTTTGTTTGTTTGCTTGCTTACTTCTTTGTTTGTTTGTTTGTTTGTTTGTTTGTTTGTTTGTTTGTGGTACTGGGGATAGAACCCAGGGGCATTCTACCTCTGAGCTACACTCCCATCCCTATTTTTTTTTTTTTTTTAGTCTTTTATTTTTGAAACAGGGTCTCACTGAGTTGTGAAGGGCCTTGCTAAGTAGCTGAGGCTGTCCGTCAACCTCAATCCTCCCTCTGGTCTCCGCCTCCAGAATGCTGGGATCACAAGGGTGTGCCACCATGCCCGGCTAATTTGTTTTAGTTAATTAGAAAATGAAGGTCTGGGGTTGTGGTTCAGTGTTAGAATACTTAGCATGAGTAAGGCCTAAGGTGTAATCTCAGAATCAGGAAAAGGAGGAGGAGGAAAGTAGAGTGTGGAGGAGGAGGAGGAGTGAGAGGGTGAGGAGGAGGAAGATGACTTCTGAAATATTTTGGGGATAAGGGTAGAATGGTAGAGTGTTTGCTTCATGTACAAGGTCATGAGTTTGATTCCCCAGCACTGCAAAACAAAAACAAAAATGTGAGACAAGGGCTCAACTTGCCTCAACAGAGGCAAGACAATAGATTTAAACTGAGAGTCTTGAAGGAACTGGCACACGGGGTCACCTCCTCCTGGGGAGACCAAGCTCCCTTCTGGGTCATCCACCTGTGCTTCGCCCTCCAGAAGCAACTGGTCATATATAACCACACACGCCCCCACCCTGACAGGTTCATTAACTCACACACTGCCATGATATGCAACATGGCCTGGGGCAAGAGTGAAGAGCAGCTTATCAATTTCTCTTTCTCAAGAATTTTAATCAAGAAAGAAAGGGAGAAGGGACAGTTACCAGAATGAGAACTGGGGTAAGGAAGCCATGACAGACCATGTTCAGGCAGGAACGATGACAGTCTGAGTAAGCAGGAGTCAGGAGGGAGAGAAAACAGTATAAAGAAGAAGATCAAGATGTTTGTTATAAGGACAAGAAAAGCAGACAGAGGTTCAATGAGTGGGATGACAGATGGACAGACGCCCCATTGATCTGATCGTAGACTCGTCCTCCTGTCCCTGGCTGTTCTTCATTTCTAGGTTTGCATGAATCTGGCATTGTATCCATCGCCTCACCAAAAAGACAGCAAGGGAATGCTTCCAACATTCTGTCACAAAGTAATTCACTGACATTTGCTTTAAAACCAAAGATTCTGCCCACCCTCTTGGTTTCGATTTAGAATAAATCCATGCTGTCACGGGGATGTTCCTGTCTTATTAATTGCCAAATCCTATATTCTCCTTTCCTATTCCACCTCCAAAACACATAACTCCAATTCTTTCAAATGATCTTATTCAGTGGCCATTCTTCAGCATAACATCTAGTAGCATAACAGCTACTGAGTCTGGCGCTCGCTGAAGCATCCCCTGACCCTAGAGACAGGTGCACCCCCAGCAAGAATCCCAACAGTGCAAGGCTAGACCCCGTAGCAAAAGGACAACACCATGGGCTGTGATGCCTCCTCATCGTCGATTCTCCCTCAACACCACCAATTCTGAGAAGTTTGGATAATAAATTTTGACTGTAAGTAATAATAAATTACTTATATTTTGTCTGACCTCAAAATGTTAGTAATTTATTGCTTTTCTAGTAAAAGAATCTGGCATTAAATTTTCCTACTTATATTTCTGTGCTTAAAAAGGAATCATTCTCAACAGTTTCAGGCCTGAGGAGCCACCTGCTGTTTTAAAAACAAACTGCAAGGAATAATTATTTCTCAGCACCTCCTCCCCTCCCCAGAAATAGTCTCAACTGAGTGTATTCTTTGCCCCCTCCACCTTTTCTCTCCGTGTTTGTTGGTGGTAATAACAGTGATGATGGTGACTCTGTACTTTCAAGAAATTATGCTGCGCCAAATTCAGGACTATATTTATTGTGGATGTGTACATGTGGGGAAAATCCTTCTACCTGCATTGACTGATCTTTGAATTTTTTATTCACAAGAGTCCTGAGAGGGAAGTTTTCTCTTTGGTTTTTGTTTTGTTTTTGTTTTGCAGTACTGGGGATTAAAGCCAGGGGCATTCTACCTCCATGCTACAACCCAGCCCTATTTTTTATTCTTTATTTTAAAATAGGGTCTCACTGAATTGCGGAGGGCCTAAGTAGCTGAAGCTGTCCATGAACCTGGATCCTCCTGTCTCATCCTCCCAAATGCTGGGATTACAAGTATGTGCCACCACGCCTGGCTTTCTCTTTGCTGCTTTTAACTGGAGAATATATTATAAGCACTTTGTCTGGATGGGTGTATTTTAAAACTGTAAAAACACTTTCGAATATAAAGAACAGAAATGTGTCACTTACAGGAAAATGGATGGAACTAGAGAATATTACGTTCAGTGAAATCAGCCCGTCACAAAAAGTCAAGAGTTGTGTGTTTTCTTTCATAGGTGGAAGCTAAAGAGAAAACAGCAAACAAAAGGTCTTTGAATAAATGGGGAAAGAGACCCATAGAATAGTGAAAGGAGAGTGGGAGAGGGATGTGCGGAGGGGAAAAGGAGAAGTGATGAACAAAACAACCCAAACAATGTTATGTCCATATATGAAGGTATCACTACTAATCTCACTGATAAGTGTGGGGAGGGTAGTAATGGAAAAAGAACCAAGAGCTGTGTGATGTGTGTTTGTATCACTTTAAACCTCACTATGATGTATTATACAATGCCTCAATAAAAGTATAAAATAACAATAAAGGTCAGCCATGAGGTCCAAGCCATGTTAACTACTGTGGGTTGTACTAGACCTTTAGTCAGTCTTTGAAAAACAGCCCAACCAGGGCTAACCTGGCATGATACTCCTTGCTTTCAGAGCAAAGCCATGGAAGAGGCACCTAGGAGATGAACTTTAACAGCAAGAGTCCTGCTGCTCTGATGCCTCTCAGGTTATTCTCCTTCCATCTTAAAGCCTAAATGTGTGATGAATATAGAAACTTTTTTTTTTTTTTGGTGGTACTGGGGATGGAACCCTTCTACCTCCAGGCTACACTCCCAGACCTATTTTTTATATCTTTTTAAATTTGGAAACAGGGTCTCTTAATCCAGCGAGGCTGGCTTCAAACCTACATGATCCTCCTGTTTCCGCCTCCAAAGTGCGGCGATTACAAGCATGCACCACCACGCCCAGCAATATAGAAACTTTTCTAAGAAACTCCAAGTGGGTCTTGAAGTGCTTGCATATTCACTGAGATGGCCATCTCCCCTATTCCCAGTGTCTTATGCCCATACTTAAGAGAAAGTCCATGTGTGGTTGGTGACTTTTTTAAAATCACTCCATGTTTATCACTGAGAGTGGATTGAAAAGGCTAAGAGAAGTGGAGACATCTCGGGCTCTATTCTTAACTGAAAGGCGATGATTCCAGAGTGCAGTTCCAGGTAAGATGAAGAGAGCATGCTTCAGCCTGTCTATCCAGCAAATGCAACCCCAAACCAGGAAATGTGTGGGACAGTTGTTGAAGAATCCAAAAAGTAAGTGATAGAAAAACTGATTGGAGGGGAAAACATAAGTCAGAGTCAGGAAAGGAAGCCCTCTGGGGATGAGGACAGGAAGCTTATCCACAGGGCTCACTCACATCCCAGAGAGCAGCAGAATTAACCCCAGGATGCCTGAGATTCCTGTTCACTTCACCCCCAGACCAGAGCATGAGACTTTCTCCTCTCCCATCATCATTCAAACTCCCATCCTGCCTGTTCCCCATGTCCTCTGAGATACTCTATCATTTTATTCACCCCCAAACACTCCCATGGTATCCTTTCAAAGGCTTCATTATGAAAATAAAACCGCACTATATTTTATTTATTTGAAAATGTTTCCACACTTTTCCTTTAACAAAAATCTGACCCAGCCCTTCCCTCTGTCCAGAATGTCTCTAGAAGTCCATTCTACTCAAAATAGCACAAAACTAATCCCATACCTTGCAAAAAGACCCCTAAAGTCACATAAAGCAGAATTTATTTCTGCTTCAGCATTCCTCCTTCTTATTCAAAATATGAAGTGCTTAAAATGTGTAGAAGTTGAAACAGGGTCTCAGTAAAGTCTATGTTACTTACCAACTTATTTAGTGCCCAGGAAAGTTGTCAACAGGGGCTTCAAGAATTTAATTTCAGAAGTACCAGCATTCACACTTTTATGTTAAAGTCCATACCTTATATGACAACTATGAAGGCAAAAGAATAAAAGTCTCAATAGTGAGAAAATTTCAAGGGAAGAGTTAAAGAAGATAAAGAACTTCCTTGGTGGAGCCAGGCATGGTAGTACATGCTTGTAATCCCAACTTTCGGGAGGCTGAGACAGGAGGCTCGTGGTTCATGGCCAGCCTCAGCTACTTAGTGAGGCCCTCTGCAACTCAGTAAGACCCTGTTTCAAAATAAAGAATAAAAAATAGGGCTGGGGGTGTAGCCTGGAGGTAGAATGCCCCTGGGTTCCATCCTCAGTACCACACATACAAAAGAAGAACTTCCTCCGCCCTTTACCCCCCACCCTGTTCACTTTCTATTGTCTACTTTCAGCTTTTCTAAACCCTGATCCATTAAATGCATCTGACCCCATTGAGTCCAAGTAATCCAAGTAATTTCCTTTTGTCACAAATATCCTGGTATGTTAGGGCTTCAGATATATTTTACGCTTTCATCAGGCAACCAAAGAAGATATTCCTACTCCCTCTTCTTGAGAAAGGTATATTCATAGTAGAAAACTTCTAATTAGAAATTAAGGATTTTTTGTTAAGATATTGAATTATGTGAGTTCTCTAGGGCCACCTAGCTCCAATATCTATGACACTGTGTTTCCTTGGCACTGCAATTTTAAGCTTCTAATCCATTGGCAACCTAGTTGACAAGGCAGTTATAATCAACTTCAGTCTTTCCTTTGGGTTCTCCTACCTGGATTTCAGAAATTACTGGCTGGTCCTCACAAACCAAGTGACATCTTTTTTTTAAAGAAAAAACAAAACCCCACTTGTGAGTCTTACAACCTACCTTGTAAGGAGAAGGCAACCACAAACAGTCCTTGTCATCATAAGACTGGTAAATTCCAGTGTGGGGAAAAAAGGGAATGGGAAGTGTCATGAGTCCATTGGTTTTATGGGTGTGGGGGAAGGGGAGGAAACTGAGTTTCTCAGCTTCACAAACACTGAGATGGTCAAGAGAGAACCACTGTGCCTCACAACATTGTTTTAATAAAGTGAAATATCCACTGACCACTAAACTTAGCTGCCTTGTGGAGAGTTGTAAATGTGGATAGAGTGGTCAGCATGTCCTTACAAGCCCCCCCCCATAAAACAAAACTCTTTCCAGCAGTCAAGACTTAATGATGGTGTGACGCCACATTAAATAACCCAACAGAGTTCTGCCTTCTGACTAATCACTTCAAACCATTCAGTCATGTCAGAAGGGAAACTGGCCATGTCTGGAAGAGAAAAATGGAGATGTGTGTTTTTTTAATTTTTTTCCAGAATTTTCCTTACCCAAAAGATTTTGCTATCCTGTGTGGAACAGAGGATAAGACCTTGAATGCACAATACTTCCTAAAATCTTTCTAATCACAGATTGGTGAACCATTCTGCTACCTGCTTTCCTCTTCCTTCATCATATGTGCATTCTGTCTGCTAACCTAACACAAATACATCATAAGATAACCCTTCTCTCTCATTGTCTCACCCAGAAATATCATCCCACCTTCTGGACATCCTTCTCCAGAATGTTGCTTAGAAGCCATTATCATTTTTCATACAATCTTCTTCTGGTGTATCATGCTTAAATATTCATATGTTCCTGTTTCCCCAACCCTTCCAACTTTGCCTTTTTCCAACAAGTGTGTCACAGCGTCAGGATGTTCCTCAGGAAATTCTGTCAACGGGAAAATGAAAAGGGCCAGGAACTTTCCACTCTGTTTTCTTTACTCTAGATTACTTTCTCCTCTGCAAGGTTTTCTCTGTAGCTTTCAGGTTTAGACCTTTTATGGAGGGTAACATTCATGGGTATTCCAGCATGTAGATGGACAGTCAAAATTTTATATAGGGTTGAGTCCATTATTTATAGTGTTTTATCTTATAAATCTGATACCAATACGGTATTCGCAATACTGAATTATGACTCCTAGAGGAATACAGGGTTAGGTACATGAAAATCTCTGCTCACATTTTCATCAACTTGTGTTGAAAACTTAAGTTTTATGTGTTTTTCTGGCTAAAGAAATCTTATTCAAAACATTATCTTCAATTCACTAACATTGAACGCAGATCATTAGCACTATAGTTAATGGCTGAACAAAGCTTATACCACACATATATTTTCTGTATAAGGCACATCACAGCCTCTTGAATTTATGTATATAAATAGTGCTTTAGTACTATGGCCGAGGCCCATTTTAAATGATGGAATCAAACCTAACAGCCAGTAATGTGAAAAATGTAGCACTAAACACATAACATAAAGGACACTTCTTTATAATAAGAAGTGTCATTAGAAAGCAAGATGTCACCTTGTTTGAGCAAGAATATGCAAATTGACCCAAATTTTTCATTATTCTGTGTATGCACATGTCTGTGGATGACTGGCAAAGCTCTGCTAGTATTGATTTTGAAAATTCAAATGAATTGTCATAAATGAATTTTCAAATGCCAGATGTGCAAATAATGAGAATTGGTTGAGGATACTGAGTCTACATTCATGAGGAACATCTATAGTTTGCATATATACTTTGTACAGTTTAACTGTTTTAAACTTGTTGAGAATTGTTTTATATCCTTAGTATATGAGTTATTCCATAGAATGTTCTATAGGCATTTGAAGACTGTGCATTCTGCTATTACTGAGTAAAGTGTTCTATAGATGTCATTAGGCTCAGTTGTTCAGTACTGTTATTCATGTCGCCTATATCCATCCTGACTTACTGTCTAATTGTTCAATCCATTATTGAATGTGGTATATTGAAATCTCAAATTACTATTGCCTGTTTTTCCTTTTAATTCTGTCTTTTTTTTAATATATTTGAAGTTTTCTTCTTAAATGCTTGTGTTTTTATTATATCTTCCAAATATAATTGACACTTTTTTGTGTGATACTGTGGATTGAATCCAGGGGCACGCTATCACCAAGCTACACCTCCAACCCTTTTTATCTTTTATTTTGAAACACAGTCTTGCTAAGTTGCTAAGGAAATTTATGATACTCCTGTCTTGGCCTCCCAAGTACTGAAATTATAGGCATCATCCCACCTTAATTGGTTAACTGACACTTTTTACAATGATAAAATGTCCCTTTTCATCTCTAATAACTTTCCATGGATGTAAAGTCTATTCCGTTTGGTATTAGTCTAGCTACTCTAGCTTTCTTAGATACTTGCATCACGTATCTCTTTCCCTCCTTTCATTTACAAACTATACATGTTTATTATGAAGAACAATTACATGGATTAAGTATTTTTTAAATAATATGGAGAAACCTACAGAACAGAAGAATATATTTGAAAACTGTTCATCTGACAAGGTGCAGGACTGCAGACGCTCAATAAAAATCTGAGAAATTCCAGCCTCTTCCTGCTTCTGATTTTGAGACACTGGTGTCAGCTGCCTGAGTGAGCATTAAAGTTTTGGCTTGAAATATTCATGGACCAATTCTACAAAGACTAGATTTTGTTTTGTTTTGTTTTTTGCTGTTGTTGTTCTAAGCATTTGAGCAAGTATCTGTCAAATCACTAACCACTAAGTTAACAGTATAGGGACTTCAGTGGCCATCCACAACAAAGATTAGATAGGTAGTAATATTCAGAATATATTAAATGAAAATTCATCATCAAAAAATTAGAAAATGATAATAGGCATTTCTCAAAAAAAGGTATACAGATAGCCAAGAAGTAGGTGAAAATATGCTCAACATCCCTAATCATCAGAAAAATGCAAATCAAAACAATGAAACATTGTTTATCGCAGCACAGTTAACTATAACCAAGATACACGGAATCAAACTGTGTCCAATGACAAAAGAATGGTGCGTGTGTCTGTGCGTGTGTGTGTGACAATGATTATATTCACCCACAAAAAAGAATAAAATCTTGTAATTTCTGGCAACACAGATGGGCCCAAAGCATCAGGTATAGCAAGGCAAATATTGCATGTTCTCACTTACATGTGATAGCTTAAAAACGTTTATCTCATAAAATAGAAACTATAATAGTAATTACTAGAGCCTGGAAGGGTGTAGGGGAAGATGGCAAAAGGATGGTTAATTGATAAGAAATTTAGCAAGGAAGAATAGTTTCTAATGTCGTATAGCACAGTAGGGTGACAGTGCCTGGCAAAATCAATTGCATATTTCAAAAAAGCTAGTAGAAAAGGTTTTAAATTCTCCAATACAAAGAAATGATAAATATTTGAAGTGATAGACATGTTAATTATCCTGATCTAATCATTACATATTATATAAAAGTATGGAAATATCACGCTGTACCCCATCAATATGTACAACATGTCACTAAAAGTAAAATATATATATTAAAAATTAAAAATATAGTGTGATAATCTATGGCTTTTGGTTGAATTTATATTTGATGTTATTAATTATATGATAGGATTATACTACCATTTTACTTTTTGTTTGCATCTTATGTTTTCTTTACTGGGGATAGGGGAATTCTACCTCTGAGTCACACCCCAGCCCTATTTTCTTATTCTTTATTTTGAAACAGGGTCTCACTGAGTTGCAAAGGGCCTCACTAAGTAGGAGCTAGGGCTGTCTTCGAACCGCGATCCTCCTGTCTCTGCTTCCCAAATGCTGGGATTGCAAGCTTGCACCACCACATCCGGCTTTTATGCTTTCTTCTGTCTTTACTGTCCTCTTTTTTCTTAACTATTTTTTAGCATAACATTTTAAAACCTTTAATAATTTATATAAGAGAGTTTCATTTTTAAATAATTTCTTTTAGGGTGTATTCATTCGAGTCACCCCTCCATGCCAGTCTGGTATGGAGCTGTACCTATCCTCTGTATTTCTATCTTTCTAATAAACTTCTTTAAATCTTCAAAAATAAATAAATAATTTCTTTTACAGTGCTGAGGATTGAACCCAGAGCTTTGTGCATGCTACGTAAGTGCTCTACCACTAAGCCACAACCTGGTGGTGCTTTACTTTTTAACTCTATTCTTTTTTAGAACATTTTTTTATTTATAGAAAAAAATGCATAAATAGTGCAAAGTTCCCATATGTCTGTACCTATTTTCCCTATTATTAGCATCTTATCTTACTATGGAATATTTGTTGCAAGAAACAAACTAATGTTGATACATTATTAACTAAAGTCCTACTCTAGTCATTTCTCCAAATTTTTTTTTTTTACCAGATGTCCTTTTTCTGTTTCAGGATCCCATCCAGTATACCACATTACATTTAGCCATCATGTCTTCTTATTTATTTTATTTTTTAATGTTTTATAGATGCATTATAAGTAGTATGTGTCATAGTGAGATCCAAAGTGATGTTCATATATGCACACAACATCACTTGGTCTGTTTCCCTCTGCCTCCCTCCCATCCTCCCTCCCGTCCATGATAGTGTGATTCACAGTGATACATTCCTATAAGCACAGTACAGTATTTGGTCTATTCCCTTCCCCAAACCCTCTTTTCCCTCCCTCCTCCCTCCCCCAACCCCCTTCCACCTCTCTCCTCATCTTTCTCATTTTCATAAGGTCCCCTTTAGGCTCCTCTCTGCTGAGGCAGTTTCTCTGACTTTTCCTGACTTTATGACTGATAGTCAAAAATTCTGTGGCATGTTCTCTTACTGAGGTTTTTTTTTTTTCTTTCTTTTTTTATTGGTGCATTGTAATCATATATCACATTGGAATACAAGACTTGAGAGGACATACAAGCACACATCATCCAATTAGCCCTCATCCAGCCCCCATCCCATTCCCTCCCCCTCCCTCGATCCCATGCTTCTTTGGTGATTAACTTTGATACATTTGTTTATGTACCTCCTGCGTTTTAAAGAGGCTCCATCCTTCCCTATTCCATACCCTCTGATTGGTCACCTTAGTTGCTTCACTATAGGGCCCTTTCTATAGCTTGACCTCTTCCTGTTGCCCCTTTCCTCCTAGTTATTGCTGATTAGGGGAAGCATCTGGTTCTTATTTTCTGCGATATTTCTCTGTGCATGCCGCATTGCAAGTACCTATCCCACTCTTGATAGCCCCAGTAGTGGCCTGGCTACCCGGTGGACTGATCCAGACCTCGCTGGCTCAGGCAGTTGCCTTGCCTCATGGGAGGCCTCGATTCTGGTCTTGCTGGCCCCAGCACCAGCCTAGCCTCAAGGCAGGCTCCAAACCCGGCCTCGGAGGCTTCCGTAGTGGCCTTGCCTCAGGGCAGGCTCCGATGCCAGCCATTGGCCCCAGCACCAGCCTAACCCCTCGGCAGGCTCCGGTCCTGGCCTCGGAGGCCCCAGCACCGGCCTAGCCTCACGGCAGGCTCCGATCCTGGCCTTGCTGGCCCCGGCAGTGGCCTAACCCCTCGGCAGGCTCTGATCCCGGCCTTGGAGGCCCCAGCACCAGCCTTGCCTCATGGCAGGCTCCGATGCCGGCCTCGCTGGCCCCGGCACCGGTCTAACCCCTCGGCAGGCTCCAATCATGGCCTCAGAGGCCTCTTACTGAGGTTTTTCTGATGTTTTCCACATACTTAACCTGTGGGAGGAAGACCAACACACCGAAAGTGCCGCTTCCCCATATTAGACCAAGGGTTCATACTTTCGATGTGAAATGTGACTTGCCAATATTGTGGCTTCTAGTTATCTGAGGTGATGCTCGCCATGATTTCCACAGTAGACTTGACCTTTTTCTCTTTCTTTTCATACTAACCACCTCAGAAGTCACTGTGGACAGTTGAGACTTCAGGAAGGGAAATTATGATCTCCCACCTCAAGGGTAGCGTGCCTTCACTGATTTTTAAACTGTTGTTTTCTCAGTGGCTGTTCTAGAATTTTGAGAATATCTCTTAGCTTATCAAAATCTCCTTCAGAATAATAGTAAGAAATTCAGTCAGATACCGAATGCTTATTCCTTCTGCTGTCCTTTGTGCTATTAGTCATAGCATAAACTCAAAGTATTGTTATAATTGTTATTTCGCATAACCTTACATCTCTAAGAAACTAAGATCACACATGGTGTATGTATAATTCTTAATTAATAATTAATACTGTAACCCTGTATCAAACTTTATTTCTTTTTTTTTTTTTTTATGGATCTGAGGATGGAACCCAGGGGCATTCAACCTCCAAGCTACACCCCCTGCCCTATTTTTTTAATTATTCTTTATTTGGAAACCGGTCTTACTGAGTTGCAAAGGGCCTCACTAAGTACCTGAGGCTGTCTGCAAAACACAATACTCTGGTCTCAGCCTCCCAAATGCTGGGATTACAAGCGTGCACCACCATGCCCGGCTCAAATTTGATCTTGACAATAAATGAAAAATTAGTGGGAAATGTAACTCTATTTCATTTCATCCAGCAAATTAACTATGTAATGTTTGCATGGTCTGCAAAATTTAATTCTGTAACCACTATTCTTAACTCAGTGTTGGTGTCTTTGGGGAGAGTTAAAAACTTTTTATTTACTAGAAGTCCTTGCCTATGTCATCCTGGAGCTGTAATAGATTTGGTCCCGTGTGCTTTTACATCTCCTTCTCCCCTATGCTCAGTCCCCAATTTTTTTTTTTTTCGAATTGTACCATGTGCTGTTTTAGTAACTTGCCTCTCTAATCCAACTGTGTATTTTTACATCTTCATTAAAATCTTCTCCTGTGATGTCTGGGTCATGCTGATGTTGGTATTGTTAAATTAAATTAAATTTGGCCTAAAGCTATCTCTGTATGAAAGAGCCATAACCTAATTAATATACAAATAAACTACAAAATAACATGAGAGGTTTTTTTTTTTTTTTTTTTTCAGGTCTGGAGATAGAACCCAGGGGCATTCTACCTCCAGGGGCATTCTACCTCCAAGATATACCCCCTGCCCTATTTTTTTTTTAATTATTTTGAAACAGGTTCTCACTGAGTTGCAGAGGGCCTCAGTAGCTGAGGCTGTCCGGGAACCACAAATCAAAGGTCTCAGCCTCCCAAATGCTGGGATTACAAGCATGCGCCACCACGCCTGGCTCATGAGAGTATATTTTTTATGGAGTAAGCAACTCCAGGCCAATCATAGCAGTTGAGTTTCCAGTCAATCACTGGTTGCAAATATGCCAAAATTTGTCCAAACTAGGCAATCAGAGAACTGTAACCAATCCTGCTACTTCTGTATTGCAAATGTTTTAGTCTCAAGTGATACCCAATTCATGAAAATTTTTTTCTGTTCAATTAAACTCTGTTAACTTTTTCTAAGATTTCTAAGTATATGTATATATGTATGTATGTATGTTTGCATATGTGTGTGTGCATGTGTATGTGCATGTGTGTGTGTGTGTGTGTGTGTGTGTGTGTGCGCGCTACTGGGGATGGAACCCAGGGGCATTCTACCTCTGAGCTACACTCCCAGCCCTATTTTTTATTCTTTATTTTGAAACAAGGTTTCACTAAGTTGCAGAGGGCCTCACTAAGTAGCTGAGGCTGTGATCCCCCTGTCTCAGCCTCCCAAGTACTGAGATTAGAAGGCTGAGCTTCCACAGATTTAAGCTTCCCAGATTAAAATATATTTAAATGATGCTCACTTTCATTATCTGAATTCTAAGAAAACATGGTCATAATGTTAGAAAGCATAGTAACTGTTAAAAATAGCGACCATTAATCCATAATCAAAACCTTATAATTGGTGTTGATGCTTGCAATACATTTAAGTTACATGCTTAAAACATAGTACTCTGAGCCAGATATGGTTGCGCACACTTGTAATCCCAGTACTTGGGAAGCTGAGACAGGAGGATCGCAAGTTTGCAGCCAACCTCAGCTACTTAGTGAGGCCTCAGCTACGTAGTGAGGCCCTGTTTAAAATAAAGAATAAAAAGTAGGGCTGGGGGTGTAGCTCGGAGGTACAGTGCCTCTAGGTTCAATCCCCAATTACACACTTACACACACACACACACACACACACACACACACACACACTTCATTATAATCTTTATTCCTCCTTTGGCCCCTCCCACAGTTACATTTGTAGGGCTGTGCCACTTAAAAACAAGTTTGTGTAGAATCGCTAAAAGAAGTATCGTGCTATGCCAAACGCTTCCTCTTTAACAAAATCCATCCTTGTGCACTCCCCCGACCCCGCCGCCGCCCTAAACGCTCTCTTCAAAGGTTTGCAGGTCACTGGTTTGAATCGTATTCCTCCTTTCCATCACCTTCCCCTTCCTTGGCCGCTAGGATGGTACAGCCCAATCCCAGTGCCTCACCCGCTGTACGGAACTCGCCGGACCTTCATGATGGCAGCTCCCTTACGGAAAGAGCTCCTGGGAGCAGCCATACTGCCTCCGGAACAAAGCCGCCCTGTACGGAACAGCGCCGGCTCTCCAAGTCCTGAGCTACGTGCGCGGACGTCTAGAGGGAGAGATTGTCTAAAAGCTGTGACAATGTGACAGTTGCCCGTTTTAGGAACTGATAATCGAGCTGAATTTTATGGGTTTAATCATTGGCAGTTTGGGATTGGGATTGGTGCAGAAGTCCCTGAGGTCAGTGACAGGAGGTCTATCAGGGCAGCAATGAGAAGTCTCTGCGATGGTAACTGGGGACTTGTAGCCTTCAGTAATAGGAGGAGCAGAATGTTGTGTGGGTCAGAGCTGGAGGGTCTGTGCAGAGCCATCCGTGTGGCTACTGAGTTGTGGCCCTATACGACCAGTGCTGTATGCAGTGGGGAGTGGATGCACTCTGGGATTTGCCTTTTCTGTGTTTGCTGATTCATTGGTTTTCTGGGCTCATTAAGGGGGGGGGGGGGAGGCGGGTGCACGGGCTGATAAAGTTCAGCCCCAGTTTACTTGGAAGCCACCCTCAAGTTGAAGATCCTCGTCAACAGTTTCCTCAAACCACCTTCCTTCACTTGA
This sequence comes from Muscardinus avellanarius, assembly GCF_963383645.1. Classification (NCBI taxonomy): domain Eukaryota; kingdom Metazoa; phylum Chordata; class Mammalia; order Rodentia; family Gliridae; genus Muscardinus; species Muscardinus avellanarius. The sequence continues at coordinate 33,467,312 of NC_137793.1, read as the reverse complement.
GAAGAAAACATTGTTCATGTGTAGGACCGAATAAAAATAAAGGGATGGAATTATTCTTGTCTAGACCACCGGGAATAGCCTGCAGTTGAATCCCTTAGATTTATTGCTCTGTAAGGGGAGTGTTGAAAGAATTTCTACAGGGTTGGGTCTGTGTTAGGTGATTTAGGGAGGGGTTAAGGAAGTGAGCCATACTCTGGTTTGGATGCAGTCAAGAAGTGGGGTAATTTAGTGATTGGAAACATTAATAAATCTTGTCTAGGAGGGGAAGAGATTAGGCTGTAATAGCGAAGGCAGTAGCAGTCCAGAGGAGAGGAGGGTGTAGACATAATTTCAGCGTGGACTTGATTCTGTCTGGATCCATCATGGCCAGAGTGGCTTTATCTGATGCTGATGTTCTGTGTAATTGTTTTTGCTGAGTAGGAGAGCTATGAGTGCCAGACCGATTCTCAGATGTTCTCAGATTTTCTTTTTCTTATTATGAAAGATGTGGTTTCAGTTCTGCTTTCTCTTAACTTTATTGAAATTCTTCTACCTTCTATTTAACAAATATCCATCAAACATGCTGGTTTCTCGATGCAAGTCTGGGTGCCCAGACAAAAGCATGACTATTTGATTGTTTCCTACCAGGCTTATTTTCACCCAGCCTGAGGTATCACATATGAATCAATCTCCCTTTTATGGGATGCCCTACTTATTCTGAATGAGTTCTCCCTGTTTTCATGACCTATCCTGGGACTGGGAAGAATTTACCAAATAAATATTTTCCTACATTGTGGTAAAGTCCTATTTATCAGTGGTTCTAAACTATCCCTTGTTTTTTATACACTGTTGAAAATCGGCATTTAAACAAAACATCTTGAATAATCTTATTATGTGAATATTGGTATAGTAAGGGAATTTGCTGGGTTGGGGTAAAATAAAATCTTATCCTAGTCAATCTGGACTGCTGCAAGATAATACCATAGACAGGTTTGTTTAAACAACAAACATTTATTTCTTCCACTTCTGAAGGCTGGGACATTCTTTTTTTTTTTTTTTTTTTTTTTTTTTTTTTTTTTTGCGGGTCTGGTGGTAGAACACAGGGGCTACACCCCCTGCCCTATTTTTTATTCTTTTTATTTTGAAACTGGGTCTCACTTAGTTGCAGAGGGCCTCACTAGGTAGCTGAAGCTATCTGCGAACCACGATCCTCCGATCCTCCGGTCTCAGCCTCCGGAATGCAGGGATTACAAGCGTGCGCCACCACACCCAGCTAAAGCTGGGACATTTTTGAGCAAGGTGCTAACAGATCTAGTGTCTGGTGAAGGCACTCTTCTTGATTTGTAGATGGTTTCCTTTGCTGTTTTCTCTTGAACCTCACATGGATGAGAGACAGCTCATCTCTCTCCGGTCTCTTTTTATAAGGAACTGATTCCACTAATGAAGGCTCTACCCTTAACTTCTAGTACCATCACATTGGAGGTTAGAATGTCAACATTTGCATTTCAGAGAAATAAACCATCATTCCACAACAGAACTCTGAGAGTTTTGTTGGCTTCTTCACTAGGGAAATGGGAATGTACTTTTCAGCTTTCCACTTGGTCATTTTCAACAGGGAACAGTAATGTTTTCATAAATCCACCAAAAACCTATCTTTGTATCCATCCAATAAAAAAATATACCTTGTCCAAGCTTTATGTGATCATATTATAGACACGAAAGAACTGAAGATTGATGCCTCCTTCACACTAAGTTTGCTGAGCTTCTGCAAGACCCAAAAGGCCATTTCCCATAGCATTGCCTGTCATTCATGTGTCTTCTGGGGGAACATTGTTTGCAGACTGGTGAATGGCAGTTCTGGCCACTGGAGAATCCACTCTGTCTCCTGGTCCTCATTCTTCAGACTTCTGCCCTATTGAAAGAGAAGCAGAAAATTATCAAGTCTCAAGTGACCTGCTTTTTTTATTTTGTAGTGGGTTTCCATACAGCTGAATGGAAAGGTGCAGAAACCTAAAAATTAGCATTAGAAAATGGAGCGAGTTCAAAAGATAAAGACTTGGGAGGAGCTGTTATATAATATGCATCTTATGTGTGGGTTTAATCCATATAAAGCCACTATTAAGAGCATAAATTGTGTATGTATTTTAATATAATTATACATAGGTATTTTAATATGATACTTAAATGACATACATGTCTTTTAAGGAAGGAAGTTACCATAATGTTAGAAGTCAAACCCCATAATCATTATTCTTTAGGGAACTACTGATTTTGAATGGTAAAACTTACCAGATATAACAGCTACCTAAGATGGAATGATGAGTGTCCATTGGTCCCCAAAGCTATAATTCACTGGCTAAGGCTTAGAAAGCAAAAGTCTCTGATTATCCACAGCTTTCACTATTGGCCCCAGGGGTTAAGAGACTTTTCCCCAACTCAAAGCCATTTTTTTCTCTACTCTTCAATTTATAAAGTTGTTTTACTATTTTATTTCTGGCCCAAATTATGTACTTTCTAAAAGCACTTAAACACTATAAAAAGGTAAAAATTATAAAGTGAGAGAGCCTCTAACTTCTTCCTCGTTCTTGGGACAGCCAGTTTGTGAATATAGATTTTTTTCTTTATCTGGACATTGATTCTACTTTTTTAAAAACTGTAAACTTCTGGCTTTTTCTGAATAACTATCTCTAACTTTCCCGATATCATTTGTTAAATAATTGACTTAGAAATGCTGCCTTTATCAGAATCTCATTTGTAAATAGGTCTTGTTTTGCTCTTCTGTTATCCTGATGGGTCTGACTCTTTTTGTTAAGACATTTTACATAGATGATACAGAAATAGACTTATCAATTTGCATGCTACAGTAAAAATGGAAAGAATAATCATTTCAGGTTAAAGGCGCAGTATTGTCCTAAGACATGGCTGTGGATTTCACCCAGAAGTGGCAGCAACTGGGCCCTCCTCAGAGGACCCGTTGATACGATCCTGGAGGTCTTGAAGCTGGAGAACTAGAGCCAGCTGCTCTCAATAGGTAAGGATGGCTACTCCGCATAGCTCAAGTTGTTCAATCCACTGCTTCTCCCTTTTCACTTGATTGGATTGGGTAGATTCCTGACTATTGACTGTGTTCTCTTTTTCCCTTCCCCAATGTAAGGCAATTACTTAGCTGAGTACCACCTGGACAGCTTTGGTCTGGGCTCCTAAAACTGAACTTTCTTTTCTTTCTCCAGTGTAGTCAACCCAATTCTTCTATGCTTTCCCTATAATAGGGTATTCAGTTTCCAAACCAGATGTCATCTCCAGGTTGAAACAAGAAAAGAGCCATGGATCATAAAGAAAGCCATACCAAATTAGATCTATTCAGGTGAAAATTTAGTAGAAGGGAAATAAGATATGTAGGGAAGTGAAAGTTTAGTTGCTTTGTTTTTTGTTTATTTTGTTTGGTTTTGTTTTTGCGGCATGGGGATTGAATACAGTGGCATTCTACCTCTGAGCTACATCCGCAGCCCACTTTTTATTTTCATTTTGAAGCAGGGTCTCACTAGGTTGATGAGAGTCTCACTACTTGCTGAGGCTGTCCTTGAACCTATGATCCTCCTGTCTCAGCCTCCTAACTACTGGGATTACAAGCATTAGCCACCATGCCCAGCTTTGTTTTTAATTTCATTTAATGATGGCTGATATTTATATCTCCACCCAGATTTATAGCTCTTATGCCTCTTTGTGCATGCCAAGAATGTAGTAGTCATCCAACAACTAATTCATTAATAGCCATGTGCATAAAAGCTGTGTCATACTGATTCTTTCCACAGTCATATCTCTCATGCCATTATAAAATAAATTCACTATGAAGATCAGTGTGGAGATTCCTCAAAAAATTGGGAATGGATCTACCATATGATCTATCTTTCCCACTCCTGGGTATCTTTCCAAAGGGACCAAAATCAGAACATTATAGCAATACATGCATATCCATGTTTATAGCAGCACAATTCATAATAGAAAATTTTTGGAACCAACCCAGGTGTCCATCAACAGATGAATGTATTATAAAATTATGGGATATACACACGATGGAATTCTATTCAGCAATAAAGAAGAATAAAATTATGTCATTTGCAGGAAAATATATGGGCCTGGAGAACATTATGTTAAAAGTGAGATTAACCAGTAACAGAAAGTGAAGGGTCATATATTTTCTCTCATATATGAAAGCAAGGGAGTAAATGAGCTATAAAAGGAACGTTAGACAATGGAGGAGAAAGTTCAGTGGAGTGAGGAAGGTGGTCTAGGGGAGGAGGGGAAGCACTTCCATTGACCAGATGTACGTATGTGAGAATACCAAGGCCAGTCTCAATATCCTGTATGGAGAAGGAGGGAGTTGAGAGGGAGCCCGGGGAAGGCTTGCCAAGTGCTGTGTGCATGTTACGTTGCTGTCCCGTGAACTACACTATGGTGTGATGTGATGGACCGGGTGCGGCAGTTGCTGCTTGCTGAAGTCCCTTGCATGAACGAATCTGGGTCCAAAATTATTGCGGCAGAATTTAAGAAGGCATTTTTTAGAGCATGTAGCAGGTGCTTTCAAGCTTCCCCTCCCCCTCCTTGGTGGTACTGAAGATCAAACCCTGGGCTGTTTTTTTTTTGTTTTGTTTTTTTTTTGGTTGTACTAGGAATTGAAAACCAGAGTGTCTTACCTCTGAGCTACACCCCAAATCCTATTTTATTATTTTTATTTTGAAACAGACCCAACATTGCTGAGGATTTCACTAAGATATCTGTAGGTCTTTTGTTCCACAGCCTAGTGTACTCAAAAGAAAGATTTGTATTTTTTTACCACTTACTGATTTCCTTACCTTTCTCCTCTGGAAGAAGGTATGGCATTTATTTCTAAAGTCAACTGGGATCAGTTGATAGAAACTTTTTAGATTTCTGAGTTAAGAAAACTTCTAACAATAATTAAGAGAAAACAGCATACAATAATCAGCAAATTGGAACTGCTAGTGGGACTAGCAAAAAATGACTTAAAATCTTTATTAAAATATAGATAAAATGAATAAACATATGGAGAATCCCAGAGAAGGGATATAAACTATCAAAACAAAGAGAGAGGGCAAACTTCCTTTAATGATAGTCTGAGGAGCTTAGGGAAGCCTTCTTCCCAAGAGACATTTAGATAAGGTGGTAAAATTTGCAATGACAATCATTTCTGAAGTCCCTGGATGTGTGTGAAAGGACTTACAGAAAATTGAGCATTCATCCAACAAAATCTATTCAAACTCAGAAAAATGATAGTCTATGGCACCTGAGCACCAACCGCATCCATCCCTACTCAGCACAGGGTTGTAGAGCTATTTTAGTAGACTCACTCCTTGATTGCTATTTATCACCTCCCAGGTTCCCAGGGATAAAGAACTCTTCTGGGTAAATCTGGCAACCCATGAACATTGGCAAATCCCCTCCTGTCTGGTAGTTCTAATTTCTTCATAGCCTTGCCTAGGCGCACGCCCAGCCTAGGCATATTTTATATTAAAAAATAGCCATCCTAATAAGGGTGAAGTTATATCTCATTATAGTTGTGATTTGTATTTTTATAACTAGTGATACTGATTTTATTTTCATGTGCTAACTGCTCATTTGTGTATCTTCTTCGGAGAAGTGTCTACTAAAGTCCTCTGCCCATTTTTCAATTGGGTTGTTTGTTTTGGTTCGCTTACTGAGTTTATGTTCATATTCTGGATATAAGTCCTTTATTGAAAATACAATCGCAAATATTTTCTCCTATTTTGTAGACTGTCTCCTCACTTTCTCAGTACTATGTTTTGATTCACAAAAGTTTTAAATTTTGATGAACTCCAATTTATCTATTTTTTACTTTTGTTGTTTATGCTCTTGGTGTCATATTCAAGAAACCATTGCCAAATCCAGGGTCATGAAGCTTTTCACTTACATGCATGATCTTAGCCGAGACTGAGCAAATCCAGTACCACCCTAAAAAATAAATAAAATAAATAAAAATAAAATAGGGCTGAGAGTATAGCTCTGAGGTAGAATGCCCCCAGGTTTAATCCCCAGCACCACAAAAAAATGTGAATAAAGAAAATGCATTATGTATTCATTGATCTATATATTTGGTGGTACTGGGATTGAACTCAAGGCTACCTTCAAGCTACACCCCCAGCCCTGTTTCATTTCTTATTTGGAAACAGAGTCTTGCTAGGTTGTTGAGAGCTTTGCTAAGTTGCCAAGGCTGGCTTCAAACCTGCAATCATCCTGTGTACCACCACACCTGGCTTCATTTTTATGTTTTAAATAGTTAAATCATACTATTCTCATCTCTTTCCACTTTGTCTTTTTTTATATAACATTATATCCTGACATTCACTCCATCGTGCGTGCGAGCGTGCGCACACACACACACACACACACACGCACAAACACATACACACTTCTCCCTCCCTCCCTCTCCTTGCTGAATATTGCTGTTTTATGTGTATACCATAATTTATACAGCCAGCCAGGCCTTTGTAAGTAGATATCTGGGTTATCTATAGTTTGGTATATTAAAAATAGTTGCATAGTGTATGACCTCTTAACTTCTCTTTTTATTGGCTGATAAATTTTTGAGATATATTCCTGTAATATATTTTCTTATTCATAGAGTAAAACCATATCGTTTTGTACTTTTAGAAATATGCTCATACATTCCTTGATAATCATTCCCTTAAGAAGTACAACTCAATTCTCATTCCCTTGATCATGGGAACGATCTTTCATTACAGAGGTAATAAGAGGCCACTTTTAACTTAGGTTATTAAAAGACTGTCATTTCTGTCTTGTGTGCTCTCTCTTCCTTGACACACTTGGTCTCTCTGGAAGTCAGCATCAGGAGCCTTGGGGAGAGGGTCTTAGACAGCTACCATGCTGTGAGGACAATGAGGCAGACTAAGGAAAGGTCCACATGTGAGCAACTGAGGCCTGAAATTGACATTCCAGTGGCCAGTAGCTACTTGGTTGTGTTTGGAAGCACATCCTCTTCAAATTGAGTCTTAGGATAATGATAGCCCTGGCCTATGCTTTGACGCCAACCTCATGAGAGACAAACCCTGAACCAGCCAGCTAAGCTGTTCCCAGATTTTTGACTCACAGAAACCATGAAACAATATATTCTTGGTAATTTTTTTTTTTTTTACACAGCAATTGATTAAATAACACATGGGGGAAGGAGAGAGGAGGTTTGCTAGGTATTGCCAACCCCTCCCCAGTATAGGGACTTCATTATTTTCTTTCCTGCCAGTGAACTACATGAAAAATTTTGTGTACCATGGCCTTACTAACAGTATTGCCAAATTGAGAATTTTTATTTTTGTGTGTGTGTGGTACTGGGAGTGGAACCCAGAGGCTTTCTACTTCTGGGCTATACTCCCAGACCCATTTTATATTTTATTTGGAAACAGGGTCTCACTAAGTTGCTGAGAGCCTCACTCAGTAGCTGAGGCTGGCTTCGAACCTGCGCGATCCTCCTGTCTCAGCCTCCCAAGTGTGGGGATTACAAGCATGCGCCACCACGCCCGGCTAGAATAATTTTTGATAAGCTAATAGATAAGAAATGGTATCTTACTGTGACTTTTTGATTTCTTTATGAACCCTACTGCTCATTCAAATTCCTATTTTTTAATGAACTTCTACATAAAGACAGCTTTCTATCATTCTTAGGATAAAGAGCTCACATTTTTTACAGTTCCTACAAGGCTCTTACTGTGGTTTGGACATGACTTGAGAATGTTCCACAGAGGTCAGTATGCTGAAATCTTGGTCTCCGATGTAACAATATTGGGAGGGAATGGAGCTTTATGAGGTGGGCCTAGTGGTAGGTGACTAGTTCATGGGGCTTCATCCATCACCCTACGGAGAGGTTAATGTAGCTCTCAGAGGATCACAGTGGTTCTCACAAGAGCAAGCTGTTACAAAGTCAGGTTATCAGTATGCATGGTCCCCTTCTGAATTTGGGTAATTCTCTTTCTGCTTCTCTGCCATGTTGTGATACTGACAAAGTCTATCGCCATGCTGTTTGGATTTTCCATTCACCAGAATTATGAACCATATAAACCTCCATTAGTTATAAAGTACTTGGCCTCAGTTTTTTTTTATTATAGCAATATAAAAAGATTACGACAGTTCTTCACTTAGGCAGCGTAAAGTCTTGCCCTTTCCCCTCTCCTACCCTCTCCCTCTTCTTCTCCCTCTCCCTCTCCCTCCCCCCCCTCTCTCCTTCTCATTGTCCCTCTCTGGCCTTCAGCCTCCTCTTTCTTGACTCTCAAGTTTCCTCCTTTTCTTTAAGCCTGCCCCCCAAACCTATTACTGCAGTTGCAATTCCCCTAGAAGACTTCTGGTTTGTGTGGCGTTGCTCCTTTCAGTCACCCACCCTCCCTTCCCTGAGGCGGTGGTACCGGAAGGGGGCGAATCCCCTACTTGTACGGAACCGGCCGAACCGTGAATATGGCAGCTCCCTTGTGGGAAGGGCGCCTGGGAGCAGCCATATTGCCCCTGAACAAAGCCGCCGGGTACGGAACGGCTCCAGCTCTGGGGCCTGGCGGGTTGCTTAAGGACAGGAAGCAAGAGAGTTCATGAATATGGGTGTGACCGCGGTCCCGTTAAACAGCGATGGGCGTTTCGGGACCCGATAAGCCAGCTGAGGATCAGAAGAGGGTCATGTGCTATGGTGAGTGAGTTGGTGGGTTGGTAATCGGAGGGGAGGGGTCAATGAAGATCTGTGTGAGGGGCTTATGAGGTCAAAGGTCGGGGGGGGGGTAAGTAGGATTAGTTCTGGGCTTATTTGTGAATCAGGGATGGAGTGAGCTATTTGATTAAAAGCTGGGGAGTGATGAGGTATGTCGTGTCTGGGGGATCAGGAATGGTGGCCTACCAGTTAGGAACAACTGGATACAGTGATTTAGGCCAATCTGAGGAATTGGGAGTAGGGGGATGGACTAAAGGATGGGTGGCGTTTAAATGGAGTGTGTGATGGCAGGACCCTGAGTTCTGAGATGGAAGGGAATGGTGATAGTGCATCATGGTGATCAGCCACACTTTACTAAGAAAGGCTTTTACCTAAGTAAATTTCCACAGGTCATGAGCAACTGTTGAGTACTAAAAGCTCAGTCCACCATTGTCCCCTAACCTGGATGTCCCCTCACCAGAAACAGTCTTTTTTTTTTTTTTTTTTTTTTTTTACGGTTCTGGGGGTGGAACCCAGTGGCATTCTACCCCCAAGCGACACTCCCAGTCTCTTTTATTATTATTATTATTATTATTATTATTATTATTATTTATTTTTTGAAATAGCGTCTCACTGAGTTGCAAAGGGCCTCACTAGGTAGCTGAGGCTGTCTGCAAACCGTGATCCTCCTGTCTCAGCCTCCCGAATGCTGGGAGAAACAGTCATTTTTAAAACAAGACCAAACAAATTAAAAGGGAAAATATTATAATGACGAAAAGTGTGATTTCAAGCCTCCTTGTTCATTGATAAAAAAAAAATTGTATTTTTTCAAGAAACATGTATTGAATACCTAGTGGGTGCCTGTTCATGAATATTTCTCTTCATTGTTTTCTTTAAAATCTGTTTTGATAAAGCCTTGGACATCCCATGTCCCTGTCATGGGAGCCCCACTTCCTCTGAACCAGTTCAGCCCTGTCTTCATGACTCCTGAGACTGAGGAAGATTTACCTATTTGCCCTTTCAGTATTGTGATATATTCCATTTTATCAGTGTTTCCAACTTATCACCATTTTTATGGTGTACTGTTGAAAATCAGCAATAAAATTTTAAATGGAGCCAGGTATGGTGGCGCACGCTTGTAATCCCAGCATTTGGGAGGCTGAGCCTGGAGGATCGTGGTTCACGGCCAGCCTCAGCTACTTCGTGAGGCCCTCTGCAACTCAGTGAGACCCTGTTTCAAAATAAAGAATAAAAAATAGGGCAGGGAGTGTAGCTTGGAGGCCGAATGCCCGAGTTCCATCCCCAGACCCGCACACACACACACACAAATTTTTTAATGGAATGCAACTTAAAATTAACATTTTAGTTCATGATTATTGATTGGGCTTAAGGGAGAATATGAACACTTGCAGGAGATTATTGGATTTGAGTTGCTAGTTCCTTCTGGGGAATGAGGGAATCCATCACTCAGTTTTCCATTTAGTCATTCCTATTCCTATTGCCAGATAATTCTATCTGCAATTAGTGTTCTACAAAGAGAATTGCTGATTCCAAGGGGGAACAATAAACCATTAGTAACCACCTGGAAATATGTACTCTCATATCAATAAAAAAAAACTGTCCAAATTCCATGTGATTATATTAAAGGTACAAGAAAAGATTGGTGGTTGATACCTTTTCCAAATGCTGCTTGTTGGAGGCTTCTGTAGCCCGCAGGGTAACCCCTTTCCCACCTGACTTATGATGGCGGTGGTTTCTAGAATGTTGAATGTGGATGCTGCATTCTGGGTCTGAGCTATGAAAATTTGATTCTGATCATTAGTTTTGCTTTTCCAGGCATCTGTCCTTTTGGAAGAGATCAGAAAATGAAGTCCCAGGTGAGTAGCCTTGGTTTTCCATACAGTCAAATAGCAAGTACAAGTGACTAAAATTTGGATTAGGGAAAAGTTAGCAAGAATAAAGATCAAGAACTGACAAGAGTTGCTGAGGGATATGTAGAAAGCCCGGCTTGAAACCATTTTTATAAATTGGTGTATCAATTTTTCTGTTCTTTCTTGCAGACATCTTCAGTTACATGATGTGTATTCCCCTCAAGCAGATAAATTTCTCATGGGAAGAAAATATTTCATGCCATATAAGACTTTAAAATCATTTTAGGGGTCTATCTCTAGGTGCAGTATTCATTCCAATGCTCCTATGGCAAATGCAGTGGTAGATTTTCTATGTCTTAAAATTATTCTTTTTTTTTTTTTTTACAGTTCTCCAGCAGTTTTTGCAAAGTTTATTGAAGCGCAGTTCTGTTTATTTACACATTGTCAATGGCGGTTTTGTAGATACAGTGGTATACAGTCAAGTGGTTACAACAGAGACCAGATGGCCAGCAAGGCCAAAAATACATACTTTACCAGAAAATTTTGTGGATCTCTGCTGTAGAGAAACAAATTGATTGTAGAAGCTTCCTATAGTTCAGCTTTATCCAGAGATAAAATTTAGATAATATAGGAAGATTGACACATTTTGAGTGATCTTCTAAAGTACATAGTTCTCTATGAAAGTGGTTTCTAAATTCCCTTTACCGTGGAGGATAAAGTCCCCTTATGTTCTGTGTCCTGTGCTGCAGTTTCAGAATTTGTAGAATTGAGTTATTATCTAATTCAAGACTCTTCCTTCTCTGTTCTTCTATTTTTAACAATCTTTATTATTTTCCCCTGGAAATATTCATTATATGGATGGTATAGACATTTAAAACTATATAAAAATCAAAATTAAAAACAGGCTCTTTAAGCCCCTCATCTCCTGAGATCATTATTTATTTCTAATCTTGCAAACCTTTTTTGGCATAACTTCAGTTAAGTATGTGAAAGTACAAAGGTGGGTAATATCACTTATTTCTTATACTTTTCTAGTGGGAAAATAATGTTATATTAACATTTTGTTCTGGAACCTGATTTTAAATTACTGTCTAATATAAAGGTTTTTATATACATTGTGTGTATCTTTCTATATCTTTACATAGAATTCTTCTTTATTATTTTATCATATACATAGTATTTCCTTGTGACCTGGTTGCCTGAAATTATTTCCTCATATGTAAAAACTGGAGATTTTAATCATCCTAGGATTATTTGAAGAATTGAGTAGAAAGGATGCTTAGAACTACAACTAGGACTTAGTTTATATGGGATATATGTTAGCTATTAATACTTCATTATTATCATTGACAAATCTTAAAATCAGCTTTTACATTAGGAGTCCATATGTATATGATCCATGGATATATATATATATATATATATATATAATCAACCTTCAGTACACACAAATACATACACACATACACACACCTATGTATATTTTGTGAGTGTGTGTGTGTGTGTGTGTGTGTGTGTGTCTGTGTGTGTGTGTGTGTCTGTGTTACTGGGGGTTGAACCCAGGGGTCATTCTACCTCTAAGCTATACCCCCAGTCCTATTTTTTTTTTTGAAACAGGGTCTTTGCCGGGCGTGGTGGCGCACGCTTGTAATCCCTGCACTTGGGAGGTGGAGAAAGGAGGATCGCGCAGGTTCGAAGTCAGCCGCTTGCTCTGGCTTAAGAGACCCTGTTTCCAAATAAAAATATAAAAATAGGTCTGGGAGTGTAGCCCGGAGGTAGAAGGGCTTCCAATAATCCCAGTACCACCAAAAAGAAAAAAGAAAAAAAAAAAAGAAACAGGGTCCTGCCAGGTTACCACATGCTGACCTTGAACCTGCAATCCTCCTGTCTCAGCCTCTCAAATACTGGTATTATAGGTGTGCGCCACTACACCTAGCCTTTTGTATATTTTACAGTACAGTTTAACAACTGAGTTTTTTTTTTTTTGCAAGAAGATGAGTTCATTTTTATTCTTCGATATCAGTCGCATTGGAGTCGTGCTGTCCAGCAGAGAAGCAACCAGCCACATGTGGGTTTTTAAGCACTTGGTCAGTCTGAACTGAAGTATGTTTTAAGTGTTAAATATGTACTCAAAATTGAAGACTTAGCTCCAGTAAACTCACTAATCGTTTTTAGAGATTAATTACATTTTAAAATATATATAGGGTAATATATTTGAATAAATATATTATTAAAAATAATTTTTGTATGTAACCTAGAAATTTTAAAATAACCTGTTTACCTTTCAATTTCTGTTAGACAGCACGGCTTTAGATAATGAGAATGGATTTTTTTATTAGCCAAATAAATCTTACTACCAGTGCTAATTAGCTGATCAAATGCTTGTCCCTTCAGGAAGAAGGCCCTAGATATTTCCCTGTACCATCTAGAAGTGAAGTCATCATTTTTTTTATATATTCCTTTCTCTAACACCTACCTGCCCCTTGTTCATTTCCTTCATCTCTAAATAGCGCTTCCATTTTCCCAGCCACCCAAGCTGTAAGAATTGTTAGCAAGTGACAAAATACAGAATTTCACTGAAGATACACTGTATTTTTCTCAAAATTAACAAAATGTATACCTATTTAGTGTATTTAAGCATTTTAATATTATTGATAAAACAAAATCAGAATGTTAGAATTGCAACATAATTTTTCTCAGAATGTATTTTCTCTACATTCTATATTTCTTATCATTCACCTGTCACTGTTCTTCAGATCAGAGAAGTATAATTGGCTAATGTACAGATGTGTGTGTGTGTGTGTGTGTGTGTGTGTGTGTGTGTATGTGTGTGTGTGTGTGTGTGTGTGTTTACTGGGGATTGAACCCAGAGGCATTCTATCTGAGCTATCCCCAGCTCTATTTTATTTTATTTTATTTTACTTTATTTTATTTTATTTTCATTTTGAAACGGTCTCACAATAAGTTGCAGAGGGACTCACAAGGTCGCTGAGGTTGGCCTTGATCCTGTGATCCTCCTGTCTCAGCCTCCCAAGTACTAGAATGCACCATGGTGCCTAGTACTTACACACATGCACCATTGTGCCCGGCTCAAAGCTATTTCTAACTAAACATAACTTTTGGTTATTTTAGCTACTATAATCTTCATATTTAACAAGATTTTCTCAAGTACTCAATTTATGTCATATGTACTGGGTATCAGTTGATTATCTCAAGATATGGGCATGATTCTTGAGAGTGATACTGAGGCTGGGCGTGGTGGTGCACGCTTGTAATCCCCACGCTTGGGAGGCAGAGACAGGAGGATCGCACTGGTCCGGAGCCAGCCTCGCTGGCTTAAGAGACCCTGTTTCCAAATAAAAATATAAAAAATAGGTCTGGGAGTGTAGCCTGGAGGTAGAAGGGCTTCCAGGAACCCCGGTACCACCAAAAAAAAAAAAAAAAAAAGTGCCTCTGAGAAAAATGGGATAAAGAGATGTAGAAACATATAAAGTTCTATAACCAACTGAGATCAACGTGCGGTTATTGGGGGTAGTGGCCAGCTCTGTATGAAAACAGTGAAGACCTTTAAAAGATAATTGAACTTTTGGGTCACAAAGGAAATAAGAGTAACAGTAGGAAACAGCACTTGAAAAAGGAAAAGGTACAGTGATTTTAGAAAAGCTGAGAATTTGAGAAAAACCAACACAGAGAGTGCTTAATGGAAAGGTTGATTAAAGGTGATATTGAAGTTATAAAATATGAAAGATCATGTTTACAGTATCAAGGAGGCGGTCTGGAGTATAGTTGTCAAGAATGAGGCTAGTGAGTTAGAATAAATCTTATAAATCTAAGAGTTAATCATATATTTAATGTGACCTTTGGCCAGTAGTTACTTAACCACTATAATTCTCAACGATCTTCTACATAGAGTAGGAAAATTGATAGGGTTATCATGAACAAACCAAATGCTTAGCAGCTCTTTGGTGTGTATATGGAACCAGGTGTACGATGAGAAAAATCTCAAAACTAAGATGACTGAGGTGAGATTTGCAAGGAGGGAAACATCAGAGGCATGTAAGCGTGGCAGTGTTGGTATCTGAAACAATATTTAGTTTTCATTCTAAAAGCAATGTTTAATAGGAATGGAGTATTTAGGGAAAATCTTGAAAAATAGGTTAAGGTAATACAAATTATTCCACTATTAGATTATTCCATGGTTACATTATTACATTCCAACTATTGTGAAAATAATGGTGACTTAAATCAGTCATTTTTCAGACAGGCGTGGTGGCGCACGCTTGTAATCCCCGCGCTTGGGAGGCAGAGACAGGAGAATCACACAGGTTCGAAGCCAGCCTTGCTGGCTTACGAGACCCTGTTTCCAAATAAAAATATAAAAAATAGGTGTCTGAGAGTGTAACCCGGAGGTAGAAGGGTTTCTAGGAACCCCAGTACCACACACACACACACAAATCAGTCATTTTTTCCCTTCATAAACACTATATAGCTCTATTCTCATCCAAGCCCTTTATTTTTATGGAAAGTAACTACTTTGTTCTACATTTTTTCATTGTTTTCATTTCTTGCTTAAGTTTTGGGACTTTGTTTATTTGTTTATTTGTTTGTTTGTTTGTTAGATTGGTTGGTTCTTTGGTTGGTTGGTTGGTTGGTTGGTTGGTTGGTTTTTACTATTAGTGTATTTTATCATACTGCTAGCTGTTGAATGTATATAAGAGTACTGTTAGGTTTGGAGGAAGCTTAAGATCAGACCTTTTCCTCCAAAATGAGGGATTCAGTTAATTATCTTTGAGAACACTGGCATTCTATGATTCTCTAAAGGTAGTTTTTCTCTTTTTTAATGTTGGTGTGTAAAAAGGCCTTCTCTACCCTATAATTACAAATAATAATTGTCCCATTTTGCTTCTGTGTTATGGTCTCCAATACATTTTAGAGTTTAAATTTTTGCTCCATCACAATTTATTTGTTCTGTTTTCCAAGGCATAGAATATGTTGTAATAGTTTACTAGGGCTACAATACCAAAATACCATAAACTGGTTGGCTTAAACAACAGAAATGTATTGTCTCACAGTTCTGGAGGCTTGAAATTCAAAATCAAGATGTCTACAAAATTAGTTCCTTCTGACTACTGTGAGGAAAGCCTCTGTTTCAGCCTCTTTCCCTGGCTTATTGATGGCAATCTTTTTTTTTCTATTCACATCATCTTCCCTTTGTGCTTATCTTTTTCTGTGTTCAAATTTCCTCTTTTGATAAGAAACCAAGTATATTGGATTAGGATCCCCCAATGACTTCCTATAACTAGTTATAAATATAATGACCCTGTTTCCAGGTGAGGTCACATTCTGAGATACTAGGGGGTTAGACTTCAACACACCAATATGGCTTTAATATTATTTTCTACTGACTGCCCTGATCATTTCAATGATATGCATGGAATAAGCAATATTTCTATCAGTATTGAAAGATCAATACCATCAGTTGGTAGTATGGATCTTTCTACCAATAACTTTCTACCAGTTCTTTGGAGCTGTCTTTATAACTTATTAAATTGCCATATGTATTTGGTAGGTATTTTATGGTTTACACCTTCCATTTTCCTGGTTCTTTTTGCTTAAAGCACTTTACATTGTTTCTCTCAAAAATTCTGATGTAAACTTAGCTATAGGTATAGTTTTGTATACTATATTAGAAATTATGAGCATGATCACTTCACATTGAATGGGAATGTACTGTTACAGGGGTTATCATTCAAGGACGTGGCTGTGGATTTCACCCAGGAGGAGTGGCAGCAACTGGACCCTGCTCAGAGAACTCTGTACAGGGATGTGATGCTGGAAAACTACAGCCACCTGGTCTCCATGGGTAAGGATGGCTTCCCTGCATAATTCACTTGTAAAATAAAGTGTCTTTAGCCGGGCGTGGTGGCGCACGCTTGTAATCCCTGCTCTTGGGAGGCGGAGACAGGAGGATCGCGCAGGTTCGAAGCCAGCCGCGCACGCTGGCTTAGGAGACCCTGTTTCCAAAAATGAAAATGTTAAAAATAGGTCTGGGAGTGTAGCCCCGAGGTAGAAGGGCTTCCAGGAACCCCAGTACCACCAAAAAAAATAAAAAAATAAAAAAAATAAAGTGTCTTTATTAGTTGTTGTGATTAGGTAGTTCCTGACATATATGACTTTGATGGCCTTCAGACCTTCCCAAATGGTCATCACTTTGTTGAGGGCTAACTGGACAAATTTGTTGGAGACTGCCTGAAACTATACCTTCTTTTCTTCCTTCAATGCAGTAAATCTGATTCCTTCATGATTTTCATTTAATAGGATATCCAGTTTCCAAACCAGATGTCATATCCAAGTTGGAACAAGGAGAAGACCCATGGGTCATAAAGAGAGTCATACCAGATTGGATCTATGCAGATGGAAATCACACAGATGAGAGACGAGGGGAGTGAAGTATCAGGTTTTTTCTTTTGCTTTTTAATTGATTGGTGGCCTGAGGTTTACGTGTTATCCTATTGGAATCTCCTTTGCTCCTATGCTGAGAATTTAGTATACATTCAAAAAAATAATTATTATAGGAAGCCAGGCATGGTGGCGCACGCTTATAATCCCAGTACTTGGGAGGCTGAGACAGGAGGCTTACAGGTTTGCAGACAGCCTTAGCTACTTAGTGAGGCCCTCTGCAACTTAGAACTGTTTCAAAAATAAAGAGTAGCGGGGCATGGTTGCACATGCTTGTAATCCCAGCATTGGGGAGGCAGAGACCAGAGGATTGCAGTTCACAGACAGCCTCAACTACTTAGTGAGGCCCTTTGCAACTCAGTGAGACCCTGTTTCAAAATTTTAAAAAAAGACTAAAAAAAATAGAGCTAAGGGTGTAGCTCGAAGGTACAATGGCCTGGGTTCCATACCCAATACCACAAAAAATAAAATAAAATAAAGAATAAAAATAGGGCTGGGAGTATGGCTTGGATATAGAATGCCCGTGGGTTCAATCCCCGGTACTTCAAAAAAAAAAAGTATATATATATATAAATATATATATATATATATATATATATATATATATATATATAATGTACTAGGCATTTAAGAAATCACTGAAAGTAATTGTGAATCTTTCAGTGCAGAACTTGTCAATTGTGTGTGTGGGAGGGGGGTGTAATCTATAGTGCTTTTTATTATGATATGAAAGGCTTTAAAGGCAATAGAAAGCAATGTCCTTCTAAGAATGTACATTGTACTTTAGGAAGTACCTCCAGGTACCTCCAGGTACATTACTATACACAATTAAATTTTAAATACAGTTACTGTTGTAAAAGTTCAAAGAAAATAAGAGTCTAAAGAAAATATGAGAAGGCACTTTTCAGAGCATCTCGCTATAGCTGCTCTGAATGATACAAGTGCTGATGAGGAGGAGACTGAAGGCAAATGGTGTGAAAGGAAAATATAGAGAGAATATGTGGCTTCCCTGGGAGAACTTTGCTAGTTTTACTTGATGCATATAGAAGATATCTTAACAATAGTTATATTCAACTGTGTATTCTTGGTGTAAATCTGACAATCTGTAGCAGGATCTTGGGGTTTTATGATGTTTTAGTTGTTAATCAGTAAAACAGACTGAAGAGAACTAAAGTAGTTTAAATACAAAAAAGACCCTGTTTCTTTGGAGTGGTGGCAGAATAATAGTTATATATAGCAAATAGTTTATAAGACACATGAATAAAAAAGCTGAAAAGGGATTCTATTCAGAAGTAAGGAGAAATGGGATGGTCCAGGAGGAGTAATCCAAGATCAGAGTAGTGAAAAACACAGTCACTTTACTGTCTCCTTTGAGTCTAGGTTTCACATGGCTCATTTCTCTTCAACATCTTTGTCTATGTACTGGCCCAACTGTAATATATGCTGTCTGTTTTCCGACATGCCCTTTCTCCATCCCTGTTTTCTGAGTTCATCAACTCTGTTGGATCATTCATTAGTACCATTTACTTGCACCCTTTTAATTGTTCCTTATCACCTTATGATTTTATTTCTTCTTCTTTTAGACCAGAAAAATAACCTACATAACTCCCAATCATGCATTTTGGGGGCTGTTTCCTTCAATAATAAGATGTTGAAAGGAGTCATGAAAGATCATTCACTTTACTCCATCTTAAAAGTCTGTCAAGGTGATGGTCAGCTGCAGAGATGTCAGGAAAATCAAGACAAACTCTTCAGGCAAGTCACATTTATCACTGGCAAAATGGTGACTGAGGCATCAGGTCATAAATATAATGCACTGGGGGAAATACTTCAGGAATACATTGGTCAAGAGACATCAAAACAAAGACTCTATAAATATGATGCGCTTAAAAAGAGCTTCAAACCCAATATTGACCTATCTAGTCATAATAAGAGTAATTCAAGAAAAACCTTTGATGAGCATCTTGGTCCTGAAAAACCATCAAGTTGCAATGTGCCCATTGCTAATCTTGAGAAAATTCACAGTGGAATAATACCCTGTGATAATGACCAATGTAGAAATGTTTTCAGCAATAAGCAATCCCTTATTCAGTATCAGAAAGTTGAAGCACGGGAGAAAACTTGTGTCTGTATTACATGTGGAAAAGCTTTTGCTAAGAAGTCACAGCTCATTGTACATCAAAGAATTCATACTGGAAAGAAACCATATGATTGTGGCACATGTGGGAAAGCCTTCAGTGAGAAATTTCATCTCATTGTACATCAGAGAACTCATACTGGGGAGAAACCTTATGATTGTTCTGAATGTGGTAAAGCCTTCTCTCAGAAGTCATCCCTCATTATACATCAGAGAGTTCATACCGGGGAAAAACCTTATGAGTGTAGCGAATGTGGGAAAGCCTTCTCCCAGAAATCACCCCTCATTATACATCAGAGGATTCACACTGGAGAAAAACCCTATGAATGTAGAGAGTGTGGGAAGGCCTTCTCTCAGAAGTCACAGCTTATTATACATCACAGAGCTCATACTGGAGAGAAGCCATATGAGTGTACTGAATGTGGGAAAGCCTTCTGTGAGAAGTCCCACCTAATAATACATAAAAGAATTCACACTGGTGAGAAGCCCTACAAATGCACTCAGTGTGCGGAAGCTTTTAGCAGAAAGACAGAACTCATTACACATCAGTTAGCTCATACTGGAGAGAAACCCTATGAATGTACTGAATGTGGGAAGACATTCTCCCGGAAGTCACAGCTCATCATACACCAGAGGACACACACCGGAGAGAAGCCCTATAAATGCAGTGAATGTGGCAAAGCCTTCTGTCAGAAATCACATCTCATTGGGCATCAGAGAATTCACACTGGAGAAAAACCCTATGTCTGTACTGAATGTGGGAAAGCCTTCTCTCAGAAGTCTCACCTCCCAGGACATCAGCGAATTCATACAGGAGAGAAGCCTTTTATGTGTGATGAATGTGGAAAGGCCTTTTCCCAGAAGTCGGACCTGGTTTTACATCAGAGAATTCATACTGGTGAAAGACCGTATCAGTGTGTGGTATGTGGGAAAGCCTTCATTCAGAAGTCACAGCTCACTGTACACCAGAGAATTCATATAGCAATGAAATCATAGGAAAAGACTGACTGCAGAAAAGCCTTCAGTATTAGCTCAGGCCTTAACAATTACTAGAAACCTGATTAGTTTAATGAATATAGGGATGACATCTGTATAGATAACATTTCCTAAGAGAATTAATGTTTCTAGTATGATGATACCAAACTTTTTCAGCAAAGATGATAAAAAATTTTATATATGAAGGATGTTTTTAATATGGTATGTAAAGCTTTTGACATTATGAACTCTGATCGGTAGAATAAAGTATGTATATATGTAGAGTAGTATCGATTTAAATATTCCTTATAATGATAACCACGTGATGATCATCAGACATTGAAATTTCTTATATCTGCTTGGCAAAATTATAACCACACAATAGTTTTCTACAAAGAACAAGGAAGAAAGCTTGAGTGAAAACAATACAAAACATCAATTCTTAGTGCATTACAGAGGCCTCTAAAGCTACCTATAAAACTCTTGTACAAAAGCACAAAGGTGTCTTGAGCATATTCAGTCCAAGTGATGTATTTATGTTTTCTATTTCAGCAATATAAGTTGACCTACATTTTGAAAAGACCCTGGGCATTGAAATTGCCAGGTTTTGACGAGGTCCCTTTTTTATTCTCTTCAACTGGGAAGTTAGTTTGGTGGAAGACTTTGGTCTTGGCTCAACAACTCACAGATTGTAAGATTTTAGGCAAGCTTGTTTCACTTGTCCAAATTTTATTTTTCTCATCAGTAAATTAAAGTACAACATAGAGCACACTTTCAATTAATATTTGTACTGTTTCAAAATTTCTCTTCTCATGCAACAAGATGCTAAAACAGAAGTATAAAATCCACATTTGTTTGTTTGCTCATTTGTCTTTTCATACTGAGAGTTGGATCAAGGGCATTCTACTTCCAAGCTGTACTCCCAGCCATATTTTATTTTTATTTTGAAACAGGGTCTTGCAAGATTGCAAGGTTACTGAGGCTGCCCTCTAACCCGTGATCCTCCTGTCTTCAGCCTCCCAAATACTGGAGTCACAGATTTGTGCCATCCTTGAACTTGTTTTGCACCCTGAACACTCTGCTTTTGATTGCTTGTCCCTATAATTAGTTCGTTTTATTGTTTCTAACCCTGTGACCTTATTCCTCCTACCAAGAAAATATTTTCATCATCTTATCTTCTGCATACACTTCCATAAAGTGATGATGGAACATGAAGACCCTGCCTAATGTCCCTTCAACTCCTTTCTGACCCCCTACCCTGCTTCCCACAATGTTGACACAGTGCTGCACAGTTGACAAGCATGTGGGAATTCAATGTTAAGGAGGTCGGTTTTCCCCTAAGTTTACTTTTATGGATGAGGAAAAGAAATTGAATTCCAAAGGAACAAGCCTCTTCATAAATACAGAGTTAGCTAATTTTACTACTGAACAACAATAACGATACCACATAACATGAAGGTAGCCAGTGCCTGGCTACAAAGCTCTGGGTTGTCGGTTCTCTTCATAGGGAATCAGAGCTGCAGCTACAGATCATCCTGCCATTGGTAATCAAGTGGCAGACTTCAGTCTTCATCAGCAGTTATGTTGGACGTTCGTTCTGTTTTACACACCTCAGACTCTTCATTCTCTATCTGCACTACTTGTGGTTTCCCTTCACAGTGTATATAACACGTAAGTTATAACTCTCAACATTCCTCAATGAAGTTAGGTCAGTTTAATTTCCCATAGTATTTGATTCATTCCATACCAAAATTCCAGTAAGTTTTTTATAATCTTATATTTTGGTTCTATAATTATATTCAGATATGCTCCAAGGCAAGAATCTCTAAGATACCTTTGAAGAACAAATTAGGAGAATTTACCAGTCGAGGACTTCCTATAAATTATGGTAATTAAGACTGTGGTATTGCACACATGTAAAAAAAATCCAGAAGACATCCTTTAACTGTGGCCCAGCCCAGCCACTGGCATGCTTCCTCAGTGAAGACCTGTGCGGACCTGCGAGCCCCACTTTTTTTTTACTATTTTGAAGTGAATATAGGGGCCAATCATTTATTACTAGTTTCACTGTTCCTGACATTGCAACAATACATGCTCTTTGTGAGTGCACTTAGACATTTCTTTTTCAGCCAAAAGTCTGTGTTGTCACTTTTACATCTATACATTTAATGTGGATAAGCAGGATTAAATCAAGATATATATTTAGAACTTAACAAAATGAAACACTTGGATATTTGTTGTTCTACTCTTTTCTACCTGGAGAGGAAAAATGCTTTATTTGACTTTATGAAGAATCTTAATTCATGTCACAACCTTCTGTGATACAGAAACTGCGTGCCCTAACACACTTTCTATGGTACTTGAAGCCCTCACAGATGTGTGTGTGTGTGTGTGTGTGTGTGTGTGTGTGTGTGTGTGTGTATTGGGATACAGCGTATCATGATTAGTGAGGATGGAAGCATTCTCTTCTCTTCCCTGAGCTAGGTCACTTTTCCACCTCTTCACTTTCTTCTCACTCAGTCCCCAACCTTTCCCCACTTTGCCCTCATTTTCCTATGGATGCTCAGTGGCTACCCTTGACCACCCCATTGCTGAAGACCCTACAGTGACGTCACCAAATCAGTCGCCACTCAGCAGGTGGTCTCAAAGGATCCACTCAGTGGGGAGAATACATTGTTGGATTCAAGTTTGTTTCAAGACCCTTGACCCTCACCAGGTCCTTTAGCGACATTTAAGTCCATTGGTCTTTGCTCTTGCCACATCCATCTGATGATTTTTCTCAGTGTAACCCCCAAATATCTGCCACCTTCAGGGCCGGTGTCCCCTAGACTGCTAGACAAAAGATAGTTTTTCTAATACTCAAAAGCTACCAGTTTCTGGAAAAAATCTTATTCCCAGGTACTTTGATTTCCCACTTGGTGGATGGGAGAAGGTAACCTGACATTAGTGAACATTTATGCCCCTCACTTTATTTTTACGCTTTGTGTGTGTGTGTGTGTGTGTGTGTGTGTGTGTGTGTGTGGTACTGGGGGTAGAGCTCAGGGGCATTCTACCTCCAAGCTATGCCCCCTGCCCTATTTTTTATTCTTTATTTTGAAACAGTGTCTAAGTTGTGGAGAGCGTCACTAAGTAGCTGATGCTGTCTGTGAACCATGATCCTCCTGTCTCAGCCTCCCTAATGCCACCACTGCTGGCTCCTCACTTTAAATTCAGCTCTTTTCTACTGGCTGGAGAGCAAACCGAGTGCTACTCAAAAGGCATGGGGAAGCCAGGAATGGTGATACATGCCTGTAAACTCAGTACTTGGGAGGCTGAGACAAGAAACTCACAGGTTGAAGGCCAGCTGAGCAACTTAGCTAGACTGTCAGCAACTTAATGAGACCCTGTTTCAAAATAAAAATAAATACAGCTGATTATATAAGCTTGGAGGTAGAATGCCCCTGGGTTCAATCCATCATACCAAAAAAAATTTTCTAAATATGCTGTTTAGCTGGCCATAGTGGTGTATGCTTATAATTTCAGTACTTGGGAGGCTGAGACAGGAGAATTGCAAGTTTGAGGACAGCCTCAGCAGCTTAGCAAGACCCTCAGAAACTTAATAAGACTCCGTTTTCAAGAAACAAAGAAGTGTTGGTGAGGTGGCACATGCTTTTAATCTCAGTACTTGAAAGGCTGATACAGGAGGATCATGGGTTCAGAGCCAGTGCCAGCTACTTAGTGAGACCCTGTTTCAAAATAAAGAATAAAAAAAAAGTGGGGCTGGGGTGTAGCTTAGAAGTAGAATGCCCCTAGGTTCAATCCTCAGTTCTGAAAAAAAATCAAATAGGGTTGTAGCTGTAGCTCAGAGGTTAAATGTCCCTGGCTTTGATGCCCAGTAACATGCACGTGCACGCATGCACGCGCGCGTGCGCGCGCGCACACACACACACACACACACACACACACACACACACACACACCACACCATATATATGCTCTTTAGCTCTTAGGTTTGCTAAGCTTATTCTTCTCCAATATCCCCCTATCCTCCACCCTTTAAAACAGCCAGAGGATCTGTGTTTCCTGCAGATCCAGAGCTTGACAATGGAAAGAGAAAAAGGAGCTAGTGTTGACTGTACATTTTAAGGATAAGCCACAAATCAGCAAGCAGTGCTCATTCTACCAGCCTCCAGCAGGAATGTAAGTTGATTTTGAGGATAGATGGAAGCTATCCTCCACCAAAATTCATGGTCACAAAGAATGAACCTGCCAGGTATGGTGGCACACACTTGTAATCCTAGCTTTCAGGAGGCTGATACAGGAGGACCATGGTTTGCAGGCAGCCCAAGCTATTTAGGCCCGTTGCAACTCAATGAGACCCTGTTTCAAAATAAAAAATAAAAAATAGGGCTGGCACCATTTTTGCTGATGGCTTAAACTTTTTTCCCCTGTTCCTCAAAGTGACTTAGCCACTTCTGGTTTAAAATTTGTTCAAATTCAGGTTAATCTTTTAAAAACATGACTCAGTTTTGCATTTAAAAAAAAAAGGGCTGGGGTGTAGTTCAGAGATAGAATGCCCTTGGGTTCCATCCCCAGTACCGCAAATAAGGAAAAATTATCTTCACCTTCAATACTCAGAACCCTTAACTCCCCCAAACTCTAATTTCATTTTCTGAGATGTGAAGCTTCTTATCTCAGTAGGAAACCATGGCTCTCTAATGCCTGTGAAACCGTATCTCTAACTGATGGTGGCATACAGTCAAAATGATGATGGGTCATGGGAGAGACTGATTTATCCTTGTGCTGGTGGGGGATATTCTCTCAAGTTTCTCATTTTTCAAACTTACATTTTAATGGTTTTCCTCATGCTTTAAACTTGTGGGGGGTTTTGTTTTCAGAAAAACAACATTCTGTTTATTTATAATAAATAATTTTATTTGTTACCGGGAATTTAACCCAGGGAATTCTACCTCCAAGTTATACCCTCAGCCCTTTTCAATTTTTTTTATTTTGAAATAGGGTCTCACTAAGTTATTAAGGGTCTAAATTGCTGAGGCTGGCCTTGAACCTACAATCCTCCTCAGTCTCCCAAGTACTGGGATTACATTAGATGCCACTACATCAAGCACCTAATGACAGATTTAAATAGAATATCCTCATAGAGAGATGAAGCAAACTTAAGATGGTAGTGAGTCTTTCGTGCCATCACCACCAGCTCTCCTAAAACCTCACTTCCTTCAAGAAGTCAAAGCCAGACCTCAGTTAGCAATAAAACCCTTTTTTCCCCTAAGCCCCAGTTCTTAGGATACTTTAAACTTCCCCCATATACAACAAAGATAAAACACACCATTCTCCTTTTAGAGAAAAGTTTATTTGAAAAGAATAAATCCTGCCTCTTATTTGAAAATTGAGCCCACCTTCTTCAGAGGAGTGATAATGTGAGAACCAACTATTTTCTCTGATTGGCCAAAATCCTTTGGGAGTGTTTCGTTGAGATGAAGGATGGATAAAGGCTTTACAGTTAACTGGGAGAAAGCTCCCTGAGGAGCATGGAATTGGGTTGCTCCAGGCACCATTGCTCATTCTAGAACCTCGTGTTATTCATGGCTTTTATGATCCTGTCTATGACTTGCCTGGCATTGAAAGAGCAGTCAGAAGCTTAAAAGTCTACTTGAAGAAGCCGGGCATGGTGGCTCACACTTGTAATCCCCGCACTTGGAAGGCAGAGACAGGAGGATTGCGCAGGTTCAAAGCCAGCCCCGCTGGCTTAAGAAACCCTGTTTCCAAATAAAAATATTTAAAAAATAGGTCAGGGAGTGAGTGTAGCCTGGAGGTAGAAGGGCTTCCAGGAACCCCAGTACCCCAAAAAACAAAAACAAAAAAAGTCTACTTGAAGGAGTCAGGACATGGTCCACAGCCATTTCCTTGGGATGTTAATGACCAGCCTTGCAGTCACCTGGGTCTCAAGCTTGCCCTTACCTGGACTTCTTTCCTTGCATTAATTCTATACCTAATCTTGTTTTCTCCTGAAATATTGGCCAGTGTTTGGGCTTGTTCTTCTGAGTTTCAGTGTCCCCTTTGTTCAAAGAGGCAACTCTGATTCCTAGGGATCTGAGCTTTTGCACAGAAGCTGAGTGTCTTGATTTTGAACTGTAGGTCTGTGTCCCTTCACTCTTTATGATAGATAGAACCACTGGAACAAATATTTATTTCTATTTTAAGTGCCCTTTAATACGTCTTATAGTAGAAACTGGGGTTATTTGTCTCCAAGGGTCTCTTCTATCTTCCCTGAACTGAAACAAATTCTTGTTTCTATTTTTAAGTGATAGGTCCTGTGGTAGAAACCGGAATGACTTCTAACCAGCTGCCCTGAGAAGAGGGATCTTTCCCTTTATGTGGATGATCCCTCATCTTGTACTCCCTATTGACATTCTTTAGCTAGAAGTAGCCCAAGAGTTTATGGTCCTTTCTCTTTTAAGTTGGTGATAGATTCTTGTCCTGGTTACTCTCCTCTTTATTCTGATACATGACGTATGACCAAATTTTAGGAGAATGACTTCATGGCCATCTGGCCTTCTTAAGACATTCCAAATGTTTCAGGAAAAGAGCTCTTCAGGCCAAAGACCAAATTTTTCATCTCCCTGGTCTCAAGGGTTTCCTTCAAGGAGATAGGCAGCCTCAGCTATGGAGTTATCCATGGAAATATGCATAGCCAAAGAGGGAAATGTTTATTGGGGAAGTGTGGGACCAGATGAGGAATTTGGGTCCAAAGAGAAAGAGAGTCCAACTGGAGAATAAGGTCCAGTATTTGAGTAGTCTTTTGGGGAAGGAAAAAGAGGTGGTATTGGGCTACATGAACAATGTTTTGTTTTGTGGTACTGGGGACTGAACCCTGGGGCATTCTACCTCCAACTTATACAATCCTAGCCCTATTTTTTATTCTTTATTTTGAACCAGAGTCTCACTAATTTGAGAAGGGCCTAAGTAGCTAAGGCTGGCCACAACCCTCCTATTCTCCTGTCTCAGCCTACCAAGTACTGGGATTACAAGCAAGCTCCACCACACCAACTTTACATGGACAATATTGAGTGAAGCTCTGATGGAAGAAAGGCCCCCTGTGTAGACAGTGAAGACAATAAAAGTGAGAGGATGGCTCCTTCTAGCAGGTGCTTGGAGGCCAGAGACCCCACGAATCCCAGAGGTGATGGAGTGAGAGCAACATTTTCTCCATATCCTCCAACCACAGAATATCTGCCCCTGTGGTTATTCTCAAGATCCTCAGAGCATGGATCACACTCTAATGGCTCTGGAAAGCTACCCTCAAAAGAGCAGGTAGCTTTGTGCAGGTGCCTGTAAGAGACATGGGGTAAAAGAGGCATCCAGGAGAAAATGGGGATGGTTTTGCCTAGAGGCCTGACAAGGGCTATATTTCCTCATCTCCTTGTCATCCCTCAACCCAAAACTTCCTTTCACATATCCCTCCCTTGTGGTTTCCTCTTCATGTCTTCCCTAGGCTGCCAAGAGATCCTGGAATTCTAAAGGCCACGCCTGGAAAGAGGGACATCAGGAAAATATCAAAGTGATGACATCATCATTTCTGAGGATAAAACTGGTCTGGAGCCACCTTGGTGCCTTTCAAGCAAGCTCTTGTTAGAAAAATTATTTATGGGTTAAAGGAAGAAGCAAGGGGTCTTTTAGGAATCCTTATAGAATGTCCAACTGGGAAAAGATCATTTCAAATTTGGCTCTGAGAACCCACCAAGAACTAAGACTTAAGATCAGAAGATTAATGACAAATAGTAATGCTAACAGTTTATATGTAATGTTGGGTAACTTAAAAATGGCCTCCATGCAAGTTATTCCAGGGAATTATCACAAAAATCTGTGAGGGTGGCAAGCCAGATACTCTTTCAAAGGATGAGTCCGAAAATTAGGAAAGTTAACAACTTGCGCAAATATGTTGCTTCCAAAATAACCTGTACTTTGACCAAATCTCACACCACCACCTCCTGGATGTGACTCATTGATGGGCTCCATTGTTAGGCTTAATTCCTTCAGGAATTAGAAGTGCACTAGGGTCTGGTATACTTCCTATGAGACTCTCCTCAAAGGGCTGGGTTTTGAAAACCAGCTTCATGAACTGATGTCTTCAGCAATTATTTATTTATTTATTTATTTATTTATTTATTCATTTATTATTTATTTATTTTGATGGTACCAGGTTTGGGGGGGGGGGACCCAGAGGGTTTCTACCTCTGGGCTATACTCCCAGACCTATTTTATATTTTATTTGAAAACAGGGTCTCACTAAGTTGCTGAGAGCCTCACTAAATAGTGTCCTCAGCAATTGGAGACCTGAGACCTCATAAAAAGAGATACGTGGTTAATTACCCCTGGAAGAATCCTAGATGGAATCATGAAAACTGGCTTTTAAAGCTCCCACTTTCTTAAGATTCCTGCCACTGAAAGACAAGGAATAAAAAAAGAGGAGGCAGGATCAACTTTTCATTCTCCCCACTCATGATTAATGAGCAATGTGACATTCCAAATTGATTTGGGTTTCTATATTTCATCCATTATTCATTTTTTAAAAGTTGATGTATTTCCTTCTGATTCCTCTTTGTCAAACTCAGAATGGTATACTGCCTGTGGTCCTCAATTGCTATTCCGATAGCATTCCTCTCCTGTAAAGGGACATAGAATCTCACATCTTCAGGAATATGTATGAGATTTGACTCTGGAGCTCTTTACCATACCTAGGTACATGATCTGTGAGCTCTGGATAAAAGCCCTGGTCTTGTCTCTATGCTTTGCCAATATAACCTGTTCTCCCAGACAAGTGCTATCCTAATCTCTCCCAAGGAACCCCATTCCTGCTATACCTCCATTCCAATCATTGATTCAGAATAGAGGGAGTAGGGAAAAGCTGAATTTAAGGTTTACCTGATCAGTGTCCCCTTTTGTAATATTTGGAAGTATGTACACCAGTAAATGCAGTAACAAGACAGAACAATGGCTCCAATTCCACACAGAAAGTAACTGATGGAACCAATGCTCAGGGCTCACTAAACGCCAGAGCACCAGCCAAGTTGTTCACTGGCTAGAGTATATATTGCTTCCTCAGGCCACTGAGCACAGAGGATGCCCACTCCAGTCTAAAGTTCCAGGTTTACATCACAGAGCTATGAAACAATCCCAAAGATTTTGTGAGTGTGGGGAGGGGACAAAAAGAGGAAGGTAAACTACACCCTGCCCCTCACCATTCAGGTGAGCAATCCTCCCACCCTTTGTGGCCACTAGATCCCTCTAACTTTCCCTAATTCTTCCATTTTCTACTTACAATCTTTAAGAACACACACACACATTACTTAATTCAAGTTTCTCTTTATTTTTCTCTGATATTAGCTGTCTTCCCCTCTCTTTCTTGTAGATATGAGCTTGGACCCTGCCATGCACACAGCCCTTGGAAATCTGAAGTCCTCCCAGGATATTTTTAGTAATTCCTAGGCACTATTTTTTTTAAATGCCTTCTTAAGAAGTATAATACAAAGACAGAGTTTGAAAACTTTTTGTTGTTGTTGCAGTACTGGGGATGGAACCCAGGGGCACTCTACATCTGAGCAACACCCCCAGCCCTATTCTTTATTCTTTATTTTAAAACAGGGTCTCACTAAGTTGCAAAGGGCCTCACTAATTAGCTGAGGCTGTCTGAGAACCACAATCCTCTTGTCTCAGCCTCCCGAATGCTGGGATTACAAGCGTGCACCACCACACCAAGCTAAAAACATTTTAATGAAAGATGATAATAAATTTTCACACACTGAATATGTTCTGAAACTTGTACCCATGTTAATAAAACAGATTTTTCCTAGGACATAAAATCTTCCCTCGTTTTTTAACCGCCCTTCCTATTGTTCTCCAATGGTAACCATTTTTTGTGAATTCTAACAACACTAATTTTGCCAAGCACACTTTTTGTACCTTTTGCGTGTGTTGACTTATTTAATCTTCACAACAATCCTATGAGCTAAGTAGCATTCCCATATTACATATGAGGAAACTAGAGGACATAGAAGTCGTATTATTTGGCAAAGCCACAGTACTGGTGAACAGCTGGGATTCAACCCAGGCGCTCTAACTCCAGAGTCATATTCTTTATAAACACCAAACTGTACCATGTAAAAATGTCATGGCAGGCTGGGTTAACAGTGCACATCAGTACACCTGGGCGTGCTAAGGAGCAGGCGCTGACCTCAACCAAGCAATCTGCACGTGTTCTCAGCGTGCCCTTTCCATTGTTACCCTCTCACCTGTGGCTCAGAGCTCTTGGGAGGGAAGGCCTGGGGTTCTGAGAAGAGAGGCCTGCCCAATAGTTCCAACTGACAAAGAACACAGTCGGATTTTACCCCATAACAGATAGAAAATGTCTGAGCATTATTTTCTCCTCCATTTCACAGAGGTCAAGAAGAAACTTAAGCCAGTAACAGTCCTGTTTTCAGCTAGTCCAGCTCAGCACTCTGCACGTGGTTCCTGATGAACTGGTATAAAGTCCTAGTTGGTCTGTGACTCTGGACTGAATGTGTAGATGCAACTTTATCTTCTCGACTCACTGAGGAAGCCTGGGTTCTTGACTGTCCTCACACAGGTTACAGGAGAATTCTTAAGACCCAGGAAAGTGCTGTAGGGAGGTAAGAGGAAAATTAAAGAAGAAAAGGCAAACAGGTGCTGGGGATCAAACTCAAGGCCTCAAGCATGCAGTCTAGCACTGAGCTGTACCCCAACCCCTTATTTTTAAGAAACAGGGTCTTGCTGCTTTTCCCAGGCTGGCTTTGAACTTGGAACCCTCCTGGCTCAGCCTCTTGAGTACTTGGAACTAAAATTTTATACCACCATGCCCAGCTTTTAGAGGTGACAATTTTTAGAGCTCTTTCTTAAAAGCAGCACATTATCACTTTCCACCACATTCCATTGGTTCAAATAAATCATATAGTTAGAACTAAATGCATGGGGCCCAAAGTTTAACTGTCCCTCAAGAAGAGCCTTGTGTGGCAATCAGACTCTAAGATAGTCCTCCATTATCCTACGTCTTTTTGTTCCATTCCTTTGAGTGTGGACAGAGCTGAGACCTGCTTTGGCAGTCTCAGAGATATAGTCTCTATGAGACTATATCTTCCCTTACTAGTAGGGCCTCTTCTTATTGAGAGAGGGAGAGACAGACAGAACCACACCACAAGGAACTCAGGGTGAGGGTGGTTCCAGCAGACAGACCAAAAGGAAAAATTTTCAAGAAAATAATAATCTTTTTTTTCCTGTTGACTATTCAGATGATATCCTTGCCCCAGCTGACAACTTCATTATACCTTAATCACCAAAATGCTCAGCTAAATTATACCTGATCTTCTTATCCACAGAATGTGTAAGATAAAAAAACACTAAGTCACTAGTCTGTGGTAATCTGTTCTACAGCAATAACTAATGCATGTATATGTGAGTGTTGTGGTATGAAAGGATAGAAAATAATTTTTGAAAAATAATTCAATCTTCACCATATACTTTTTTGGATATTCAAATATCCTTCCCCTTTCCTTTAACAAAAAGAAAAATAATTCTCACCCACTCTGTAAGGAACGCCGGTAAAATTTCTATCATCTTGGTCTAATGCTCAAAGTCCAAGACCTCATGATAGTTTCTACATGAGTTTCAGATGTACCTTTTTCTTAGTCCTGAGACCTGTGAGTTAAAAAAAAAAAAAACACAAGTTATCTGCCCCACACACCAAACATTCAATTAAGGACCAAAGACAGGATAACCATAATGAATATACCCATGAGGAAAGAGAAAGAACAGGAGTCTGTGGTAATCTTACACTGGTGACCTTTAATGGACAATTCTTTTCCGGTGTTCTCATCAGTCTCCCTCTCTTGAATTTTAGCTGGCTCTGTGGCTTATTTAAAGGATAGAATGCTGCGGAAGAAATTTGTGGTAGTGTCTATCCTTAGCATTAAAAGGGCATGACAGCTTCCAATTTTTCACTCCTAATATCCAGCCCCACAGACGAGATACGATTATTCTTAAGCCACATCACTTTTAAGGAAGCCTGAATGAGAGGCTTGAACAGGCCAGCAGGGAAAGCAAAAGTGCTCCAAATGACAACACCACTTGAAATCTACTGCAAGAACCAACTGCCACCATCTTGGACATTCCAAATCAGTTGAACTCCAGTGAGCCACCTTGGACATTCTAAACCAGTTATGCCTTCAGATACTGCAGCCAGAGCTCACACCATGTGCAGAGCAACCAATTTGACTCACTGTTGTTGAGTGCGCTGATGGAGCTGTAGTGGACTCGGTGAATTCGCTGCTGTGCCGTCAGTGGCAATATGGCGCCGCTGCCACGCCCTCGGCCGTGAGGCTGGCGTATTTCTTCTCTGATTTTGAGCTCCGCTCTGAGTCCCTGCAGGGTGTGCTGAGCCCAGCCACTGGGAGCTTTAGATGCTCCCTGCGCCAAAAAATCTGCCGAATTCCACCTGGCTGATCCGCAGCAGCTCACCTCGGCTCACTGTCCGCCGCTCCTCTCTGGAACCTGGTGGGCTGTTGAGTGCGTTGGTCTGGTGCTGTCTGGTGAACTCGCCCCTGCCGCCGGCAGTAAAGCACTGCCGCGTCCTCAGACATGAGGCTGGCATATCTCCTCTGTGGCTCTGAGCTCCGTTCTGAGTCCCCCTCCTCTCTAGAGCCTGGTGCTGCAAGGGAAGATGGTGCCCGCTACTCCATGCCACGGCTCCAGCTGTAGCACTGCGGTCTGGTTTCTTTCTGGTGTCTTGTTTTTCCAGCCTCTTTTTCTCTGTCCCTTGTAATTACATTTTTTGTTTCTCTGCTGATGGTGTTTTCTGGCTATGAAAGGAGCTGATTTTGTAGTAATAGAGATTGGTTGTTAGCGAGGATCATAAGTCCCGCTTTTCTCCATCGCCATCTTCCTGGAAGTCCTAGTCTCTACTTTTTGAAAGAGGGTCTCTCTGAGTTGCAAAGGGCCTCACTAAGTAGCTGAGCCTATCCACAAATTGCAATCCTCCTATCTCAGCCTACTGAATACTGAGATTACAAGCCTGCACCACCATTTCCAGCTCAGTTAAATGAAGTGTTACATTTCTTATGTCTAGAAGTTCCATTTAATTATTATTTACATCATGCATTTACCTTTTCATTTTATTTGTTTATATTTATATCCTTCCTATGTTAATTTTTATATATGAACATATTTGAGCATGTTTATATGAGCATATTTACAGTGTTTATAAAAAGTGTGTGTACGTGTATGTCCCTATAACTCTGAACTACATACATTGTGATGTGAGGCTACAATGCATCAATAAATATACATATATATATGTGTATATATATATATACATACATACACACACACACACACATATATATATATATACTTATCTGTTCATTCCATTGATAATTTTACTTCTGTGTTTGTTTCTTCTATTAGTAGTCCTGTTTCCCTGCTTCTTCCCATATCTACTTTTTTAAATGACTGATGGATATGTGATTTTAATATTGTTTCCATATTTTATCACGCTTCTTTGGAAAGTTTCCCTGGCAAGAATGGTAGACTCTACATAGATTTTCATTTTATCCCAAAATTTCCTGGTAGAGATGATTTTAGAACTCAATTTGTTTCCCTTGATCAAGGGTTACATACAGCACTACGCTGACTGGTGCACACTGTCTGAAAACTGCTCTATTTTTTGTGTGTGGTACTGGGGATGTAACCCAGAGGCATTCTAACTCAGAGCTACACCCCCAGCTCTATTTTTTTTTATTCTTTCTTTATTTTGAAACAGGGCCTCACTAAGTTGCAGAGGGCATCACTGAGTAGCTGAGGCTGGCCGCAAACCTGTGATCCTCTTGTCTCAGCCTCCCAAGTACTGGGATTACTAGTGTGCACCACCACGCCCAGCTGAAAACTGCTATTTCTAAATTTTATTTATTTTGTAGCTTATAGTGGTATTGTGAATCAGTTTCCTCTTCATGATTGGGAAAAAATGCCCATTAAGTGACCTTTTATTTCTTGTCAAAATGTGTGTGAGTTTGTATCCAAATATACCTAGGTCTCAACTGATTGTGTTTAGTTATGGAAAGTTGGTTTTCTACAGTTTCACAAGGTATGTTTCTTTTGCTAACAAGAAGCACTAAACCCTGTACTGGATGAAGGGGTAGTCTCTGATGGCAGTCACTTCTGGGAGGCGGGAGTATAGGGCAAGTTCAGTGAGATCGTTGTTTGGAGTCATTTGGCTGGGAAGGAAAGGTTGAGTAGACTTAGCTGACCAGAGTTGCTTAGTCACTAAGCCTCAAAAATAGTCAGTTTGAAGTTCTTTCTCTGCAGCACCAAGTTTTTTCTCTCAGAGAGTTATGTGAGGATAGAGCCTCAGACTATAGTTTATCACAAAGGACTCATATTTCTACTTTCTTTCTTTTTTTTCTTTTTTTTTTGTGGTGCTAAGAATTTAGCGTTCTATCTCTGAGCTACACCCCCAACCCAATTTTTTATTCTTTATTTTGAAACAGGGTCTAAGTTGTGGAGGGCATCACTGAGTAGCTGAGGCTGGCCACAAACCCTCCTGTCTCAGCCTCCCAAGTACTGGGATTACAAGCATGCACCACCATGCCCAGCTCGTATTTCTACTTTCAATCACACCTTTCATTAATCTCTTTACATATTTCTCTCCTAAAATCACAGACAATACAATTGATCTTCTTTCACTGACCAGCCTGCAATTGCAGCCTGTTTCAGCCTTGGCCAGCCAGGTGGTAATGTCCAGACACATCATGACCCCAGCTAGATGGAGCTTCCTGTGATAATTACTAGACTTTTCATTCTATGAGTTCTGCTAATGCTTAGGTAAAAATTCTCCCAAGAAAAAAATATTATATTTGAAGGACCCTGATAATTGCAACTTCATTTTGTTAAAAGGCTCCATTTTGTAGCTACCCTCTAACTGACCCCAAGTTACTGAAAAAACACAAACAGCTCCCAAAATGTACCGCCCTGGACAGGGGCCAATCCCTTTGCACCAAATCACCCCTGCTTAGAAGTCGCCCAATCATGTGATTGCTAAGTTGAAATTCCCCCACCCCTATCCAAACTCAATAAAAGCTTTGTCTAATGGTTGACCGAGGCTCTCGGTTCATATCCACTGCGTCGGAGGTCCGAGAATTCGAGCTTAAGCCCAAATAAAGGCTCTCTGCTTTTGAATATGGGGACGGTCTCCCCGGTGGTCTTTGGGGATTTTTTTGAAATGGGCATTACAATATTCCCTACCAATCACAGTGAGAGGGGAATGATAGAGAGCAACACCATCTTCAAGGCTATCTGAATATGCTATGGTATCTTGCTCAGTAGAGATACTCAGAAAATAAAATTTGGCCTTAGGAAGTTTTTTTTTGGGGGGGGGGGATCTGGGGATGGAACCCAGGGGCATTCCATCTCTGAGCTACAGCCCCAGCCCTGTGTTTTATTCTTTATTTTGAAACAGGGTCTCACTGAGTTGTGGAGGGCCTCACTAAGTAGCTGAGGCTGTCAGCGAACCACGATTCTCTGGTCTCAGCCTCCCAAATGCTGGGATTACAAGCGTGCGCCACCACTCCTGGCTTAGAAAGTTTTATGTAAACATAGATCTACATCTTTATTCTAGACTCACATAGTCTAGAATTGGGTAGTGTATTTTGGAAATGCTTAAAATAGTCTAAATGTTAATGCCACCTCAACTTCTTTTAAAATGAGTTCCTCTTTTCTAGTATTTGTATCACAAAAACTTCATTGAGACATCTGTTTTCCAATGTGGAAACTATTTTTTCTCTTATCCATGTTTTTCTAACTCGATCTCCTTGTCTAACTCTCACTTGTCTGATCCTGCACTGTCTGCCTGGGTCGTCTCCAAGGTGCCACTCCCTGCACCACCACTGAGGCTTCCCTGTGCCGGCAACGTCTTTGGCCATTTGGATGCCTCCAGGAGAGTATGCTATATTGATTGTGTTCTTTCTTTTTTTGGAGAATTTAGTTTGGGGTAAGGAAATACATAGCCATCAAACAGTATGAACATATATAAGTAACTTCTGCTTATAATTTTAAAAAACCATTTGTAAATTAGAAAATAAGTTTGATTATCATAAATGAAGTTTCAAGCTACTAAAATGAAATAGTTCCTTATAGAAAGAAGTGCAAGGCCTTTCTCCACAGAAGCACAATGAGGTTAATTAATGAGGTTTCACTGTATGAGACAAAAGTTAGACGAGGCTCCAAATAATGATGAGTCTTGCTCTCCAATTACAAACTCAATAAAGTTTTATTGCTTTGTTTTGGTACAGGGGATTGAACCAGGAGTGGTCTACCCCAACCCTTTTCATTCTGAAACAGAGTTGCAGGATCTGGTGGTACACACTTGTAATCATAGTACTTGGGAGGCTGAGAAAGGAGGATCGCAGGTTCACAGCCAGCCTCAGCTACTTAGTGAGGCCTTCTGCAACTTAATGAGACCCTGTTTCAAAATAAACAATAAAAAAAATAGGACTTGAAAGTGTATCTCAGAGGTAGACTGTCCCTGGGTTCAATCATCCCAGTTCCACAGGAAGAAGGAAGGGAGGAAGGGAGGAAGGAAGGAAGGAAGGAAGGAAGGAAGGAAGGAAGGAAGGAAAGAAGGAAGGAAGGGAGGGAGGGAGGAGGGAAGAAGAAAAGAGAAGGTGAGGGAAGGGGAGAGAAGAGGAGAGGAGATGAGAGAGAAGGGAAGGGAAGGGAAGGGAAGCAGGGTCTTGCTAAGTTGCTGAGGCTGGTCTCAAACCTTCAGTCCCCTGTCTCAGCGTCTCAAGTACCAGGATTACAGAAGTGTGCCATCATGCCCATCTTCTTGCTACTTTTTAATGTTTATCTTGCTTGGTTTGGAGCTAGAAGAATGGCAAGGTAGTTGAAACCAGATAGCTATGGTCAAATATTGTTGTGTGGAATAGCTAAGAAAGGAATCCACACTAACAACTATGTAGGTTTTATTTTACTAGTTTCTGTAAATTTGCACATATTTTAACTCTCCATAATAAAACTTAAAACATTTAAGAGTCAGCATTCCAGCTTCATGTAAGATGGGTAAGAATACCCCCTGTATCATTCCCTGAGTATAAGCAAAAGCCCTAAAGAGAATGAAAGCTTGGAGTAGTTACCTCAGAGCTCTGAAATAAAAAGATAGCCAGTGGATTGGAGAAGGAAAACACATCTTGAGTGCCAGCAAACAGGTATAGTACATTTCCAATGTGTGTGTGTGTGTGTGTGTGTGTGTGTGTGTGTGTGTGTGTGTCTGTGTGTGTGTCTGTGTCTGTGTCTGTCTGTCTGTCTGTGTGTGTGTTACTGGGGTAGAACCCAGAGGCTTTTCTACCTCCAGGCTATACTCTCAGACCTATTTTATATTTTATTTGGAAACAGGGTTCCACTAAGTTGCTGAGATCCTCACTAAGTAGCTGAAGCTGGCTTTGAACCTATGTGATCCTCCTGTCTCAGCCTCCCAAGCATGGGGATTATAAGTATGCACTACCACACCAGGCTACATTTCCAATTTTTTTCAGTCCCTGCCAACCTGAACTCAAATATAATCCAAATGTCAGCAGTTTTCAGCAGTGCTGACAGAAAGAGTTCCAATAGAAGCCCTCTATTTCTAGACTAAAGGGCAGGAAAGAGAGTTTCTCTGGGTTAAGAGAGTGAGAAACTTTTATTCTTTTCTCTCTTGCACCTAACCCAGTGATAACAGTGGCCAGGCAGGCACCTAATCTGTGGAGAAAGAGCAGCCCTCTCTGGACAGAGGGAGTGTGATGCCAAGAGTTTGGGGATAAGGCATCCCTGTGATTTTTTTCTGTCTGTGGTTTTACTGCTTGGTGACAGAATCAGAAGCGTTCATACAAAGTGCAGCACAGAGTGGAGAAGCTTAAGTCTCAGTTTCTATTTAGAGAACCAGAAAGGAGGCACAGGGAAGTAGGAAAGTGATGGGGAGTTTTCTATGAGATAGAAACTAGAGAAAGCAAATCCATAAAGTTGTCTATGGACTGATAGTCTCAATATAAACAGTATACCAAGAAGTTTGGAAACTCAAGTATAAGGCAGGCTGCCCCATAAATGCCCAGCTGTCCACTAGGTGGTGCAAGTGAGAAACTTTAGAAACTCTAAATGATACAGCAAAAAATTTTGAAAATTAAACTCCCATTGGAATCACATTCCTTTGAGGTCAGTTAGAAACTATGGCTGAACCTCATCAGGTCAAAAACAAGCTAAAACTAAGGTATTAATATTCTCTATAGGAGTCTCATAAGATTCAAAACATCTCATATACCATTCAAAGCTACCATTCATGTGAAGAATCAGGAACATCTCAACATCTCATGAGAGAAAATACACCAATAGATATCAAAATTAATAGTTTTGCTCTGCAAAATCACTGTTAAAATAAAAAGACATGATACTTACTTGGAGAAAATATTCACAAACTAAGTATCATAGAAAAGACCTTATATACTATATATTATAAATATATAAATATAGTATAAATATTTAATATTTATATATTATAAATATATAAATATAGAGAGTTTTATATATAGTATATTGATATATAAATATGCATATGTATTTACTATATTTAGTAAATATATTTAAATATTTAAAAATATATTTTTGAAACCGGGTCTCACTGAGTTGCAGAGGGCCTCACTAAGTAGCTGAGGCTGTCCACGAACCTTGATCCTCCAGGTCTCAGCCTCCCGAATGCTGGGATTACAAGCGTGCACCACCATACCAGCTAATTTTTAAGTATTTTTAAGTGATACAAAATACAAATAGATTCAGTCAAAAACTTAAGTACAGTCCAATAATAATATCAAAAAAACTATGCTAGATTTTGCTACTGACCAGCTCGGTCGGCACTGAATCTGCTTGGGACCAGGGTTCCTGGAAGGTGGGCAAAGCCTTCAGCTGTAGTTCTGCAGAGGCTTCTCTGCAGCGATTTTTCCCTTTTTATGAAATAAACTCCTTCAAGTTTTTGTTTATGACGCTAAAAGTGGAAATTCCTCTCTGGAAAAAATCTGAAATGACTGACACGGACAACTGCCTCCTCTCGTGCAACTGACAAGTTTATTTTTTAGAAACAAGATTTTTTATATATCCCTATTTCCCAGTGAGATTCCCTACTAGAAAACTGTAAACACCAAAGAACAATAGTGAAGTATAGAGGGAAGGACATGTAAATCACCAACCATAAACAAGACAAAAGTAAGGCCTGTGATGTCACAGGTCTTTTGTGATTGAGATCAGCCCCCTGACCCTGCAGATGGGTCTTTATGATTAAGACTAGCCCCCTGACCCTGCAGATGCGTGGCTTTAGAGGGCAAATTCCAGAAGGATAAAAGTCACACCCAAAATCATTTGAGGAATTCAGTTCTAACCCTTTCGGAACCTTCCGTTTCTAGGGCTTAGTCCAATGTTTTCCTTTATCTAGCAACCTCCTTTGAGCTGGATAGGGACTAAGTCGAAGGTTCCAGCTTTCATACATGTAGTTGGCATGGGGGAATCCGTGTCGTGTACATCTATAATGATCCAAAGGATTGCGATGAATGTCTGCCGGATTTTGTCTGCAATACTATCTGATGTCTGAACGCTTCAACCCTATTAAACAACACTTAAAATATATTTTAGCAGACAGGGCCCAAAAAGCAACATGAATTTTTTTAGATTTAATTATCAGATGTACTCCTTTAGCCTCTACCATCCTCTTTTAATAATCCATCTTCATTACATATGCATATCACAAACATTCTGGGTTTTTTTGTTGTTTGTTTTTGGGGTTTTTTTTTTTTTTTGGTGGTACTGGGGTTCCTGGAAAAACTTCTACCTCCGGGCTACACTCTCAGACATATTTTTTAACTTTATGTGGAAACAGGGTCTTTTAAGCCAGCAAGGCTGGCTCCGAACCAGCGTGATCCTCCTGTCTCTGCTTCCCAAGCGCGGGGATTACAAGCGTGTGCCACCACGCCTGGCAAACCTTCTGTTTTTTTATCCTGGTCCTTTCTTTTCCCATTTGGGACAATCTTAGGATAAACTTTACTTCATACAAAATGCTTTCTTATTCTCACAAGATTTCCTTTCTTTATAACCACCAAAACTTCATACCTGCACATTTATTATATCTGTCTTTTGTTCTGTCATAACTATTTATTAACCAGGTGGTGCCTCCCTGTCTCTGGTCAATGCACGTACTAAGTGCAAGGGTCAAGATTCTTCCTGGCCCTCTATTCATGGCTCCATTGTAATGATTAGAATGAAGGTCAACAATACTGGGGCCAGCAAGGCCAGCATTAGAGCCTGCCATGAGGCAAGGCTTGTGCTGGAGCCTCCGAGGTCGGGTCCGGAACCTGCTGAGGGGTTAGACCGGTGCTGGGATCAGCGAGGCCGGCATCAAAGCCTGCCGTGAGGCAAGGCCGGTGCTGGGGCCTCCGAGGACGGGACCAGAGCCTGCTGAGGGGTTAGGCCGGTGCTGGGGCCAGCGAGGCCGGCATCAGACCCTGCCATGAGGCAAGGCAGGTACTGGGGCCTCCGAGGTCAGGATAAGAGCTTGCCGAGGGTTAGGCTGGTGCTGGGGCCAGCGAGGCCGGCATCGGAGCCTGCCGTGAGGCAAGGCCGGTGCCAGGGCCTCCGAAGCCGGGATAAGAGCCTGCTGAGGGGTTAGGCCGATGCTGGGGCCAGCGTGGCCGGCATCGGAGCCTGCCGTGAGGCAAGGCCGGTACTGGGGCCTCCTAGACTGGGATCGGAGCCTGCCTTGAGGCAAGGCTGGTACTGGGGCCTCCGAGGCCAGGATCAGAGCCTGCCGAAGGGTTAGGCCAGTGCTGGAGCCAGTGAGGCCGGCATCAGAGCCTGCCGTGAAGCAAGGCCGGTGCTGGGGCCTCTGAGGCCGGGATTGGAGCCTGCCTTGAGGCAATGCCAGTACTAGGGCCTCCGAGGCCAGGATAAGAGCCTGCCGAGGGGTTAGGCCGGTGCTGAGGCCAGCGAGGCCGGCATCGGAGCCTGCCATGAGGCATGACCAGTGCTGGGGCCTCCAAGGCCAGGATCGGAGCCTGCTAAGGGGTTAGGCCGGTGTTGGGGCCAGCGAGGCCGGCATCGGAGCCTGCCTTGAGGCAAGGCCGGTACTGGGGCCTCCGAGGCCAGGATAAGAGCCTGCTGAGGGGTTAGGCGAGTGCTGGGGCCAACGAGGCCGCCATCGGAGCCTGCCGTGAGGCAGGGCCGACACTGGGGCCTCCACAGTGAGGATAAGAGCCTGCCGAGGGGTTAGGCCGGTGCTGGGGCCAGTGAGGCCGGCATCGCAGCCTGCCGTGAGGCATGGCTGGAGCTGGGGCCTCCAAGGCCAGGATAAGAGCCTGCCGAGGGGTTAGGCCGGTGCTGGGGCCAGCAAGGCTGGCATCGGAGCCTGCCGTGAGGCAAGGCCGTTGTTGGGGCCTCCGAGGCCGGGATCGGAGCCTGCCTTTAGGCAAGGCCAGTACTGGGGCCTCCGAGGCCGGGATAAGAGCCTGCCGAGGGGTTAGGCTGGTGCTGGGGCAAGCGAGGCCGGCATCGGAGCCTGCCGTGAGGCAAGGCCGGTGCCAGGGCCTCCGAAGCCGGGATAAGAGCCTGCTGAGGGGTTAGGCCGATGCTGGGGCCAGCGTGGCCGGCATCGGAGCCTGCCGTGGGCCAGTACTGGGGCCTTCGAGGCCGGGATAAGAGCCTGCCGAGGGGTTAGGCCGGTGCTGGGGCCAGCGAGGCTGGCATCGGAGCCTGCCGTGAGGCAAGGCTGGTACTGGGGCCTCCTAGACTGGGATCGGAGCCTGCCTTGAGGCAATGCTGGTACTGGGGCCTCCGAGGCCAGGATCAGAGCCTGCCGAAGGGTTAGGCCAGTGCTGGAGCCAGTGAGGCCGGCATCAGAGCCTGCCGTGAGGCAAGGCCGGTGCTGGGGCCTCCAAGGCCAGGATAAGAGCCTGCCGAGGGGTTAGGCCGGTGCTGGGGCCAGCAAGGCTGGCATCGAAGCCTGCCGTGAGGCAAGGCCGTTGTTGGGGCCTCCGAGGACGGGATCGGAGCCTGCCTTTAGGCAAGGCCAGTACTGGGGCCTCCGAGGCCAGGATAAGAGCCTGCCGAGGGGTTAGGCCGGTGCTGGGGCCAGTGAGGCTGGCATCGGAGCCTGCCGTGAGGCAAGGCCAATACTGGGGCCTCCAGGGCAGGATAAGAGCCTGCCGAGGGGTTAGGCCAGTGCTGGAGCCAGTGAGGCTGGCATCGCAGCCTGCCGTGAGGAATGGCCAGTGCTGGGACCTCCGAGGCCAGTATTGGAGCCGGCCGAGGGGTTAGGCCGGTGCTGGGGCCAGCGAGGCTGGCATGGGAGCCTGCCATAAGGCAAGGCCAGTACTGGGGCCTCCGAGGTCAGGATAAGAGCTTGCCGAGGGTTAGGCCGGTGCTGGAGCCAGTGAGGCCGGCATCGGAGCCTGCCGTGAGGCAAGGACGGTGTTGGGGCCTCCAAGGCCGGGATCGGAGCCTGCCTTGAGGCAAGGCCAGTACTGGGGAATCCGAGGCCGGGATAAGAGCCTGCCGAGGGGTTAGGCCGGTGCTGGGGTCAGCGAGGCCGGCATCGGAGCCTGCCATGAGGCATTACCAGTGCTGGGGCCTCCAAGGCCGGGATCGGAGCCTGCCAAGGGGTTAGGCTGGTTCTGGGGCCAGTGAGGCCGGCATCGGAGCCTGCCTTGATGCAAGGCCAGTACTGGGGCCTCCGAGGCCAGGATAAGAGCCTGCCGAGGGGTTAGGCCGGTGCTGGAGCCACAGGCTGGCTTCGCAGCCTGCCGTGAGCAATGGCCGGTGCTGGGACCTCCGAGGCCAGTATCGGAGCCGGCCGAGGGGTTAGGCCGGTGCTGGGGCCAGTGAGGCCGGCATCAGACCCTGCCATGAGGCAAGGCCGGTACTGGGGCCTCCGAGGTCAGGATAAGAGATTGCCGAGGGTTAGGCCGGTGCTGGGGCCAGCGAGGCCGGCATCGGAGCCTGCCGTGAGGCAAGGCCGGTACTGGGGCATCCGTGGCCAGGATAAGAGCCTGCTGAGGGGTTAGGCCGGTGCTGGGGCTAGTGAGGCCGGCATCGAAGCCTGCTGTGAGGCATGGCCAGTGCTGGGGCCTCCGAGGCAGGATAAGACCCTGCTGAGGGGTTAGGCCGGTGCTGGGGCCAGCGAGGCCAGCATCGGAGCCTGCCATAAGGCAAGGCCGGTGCTGGGTCCTCCAAGGCCGGCATCGGAGCCTGCCTTGAGGCAAGGCCGGTACTGGGGCATCCGAGGCCGGGATAAGAGCCTGCTGAGGGGTTAGGCCGGTGTTGGGGCCAGCGAGGCCGGCATCGGAGCCTGCCATGAGGCAAGGCCGGTACTGGGGCCTCTGAGGCCAGGATAAGAACCTGCCGAGGGGTTAGGCTGGTGCTGGGGCCAGCAAGGTCGGCATCAGAGCCTGTCGTGAGGCATTACCAGTGCTGGGGCCTCCAAGGCCGGGATCGGAGCCTGCCGAGGGGTTAGGCTGGTTCTGGGGCCAGTGAGGCCGGCATTGGAGCCTGCCTTGATGCAAGGCCAGTACTGGGGCCTCCGAGGCCAGGATAAGAGCCTGCCGAGGGGTTAGGCCGGTGCTGGAGCCAGTGAGGCTGGCTTCGCAGCCTGCCGTGAGCAATGTCCGGTGCTGGGACCTCCGAGGCCAGTATCGGAGCCGGCCGAGGGGTTAGGCCGGTGCTGGGGCCAGTGAGGCCGGCATCAGACCCTGCCATGAGGCAAGGCCGGTACTGGGGCCTCCGAGGTCAGGATAAGAGATTGCCGAGGGTTAGGCCGGTGCTGGGGCCAGCGAGGCCGGCATCGGAGCCTGCCGTGAGGCAAGGCCGGTGCCAGGGCCTCCGAGGCCGGGATAAGAGCCTGCCGAGGGGTTAGGCCATTGCTGGGGCCAGCGAGGCTGGCATCGGAGCCTGCCGTGAGGCAAGGCCGGTGCTGGGGCCTCCGAGGCCAGGATAAGAGCCTGCTGAGGGGTTAGGCCGGTCCTGGGGCCAGCGAGGCCAGCATCGGAGCCTGCCTTGAGGCAAGGCCGGTACTGGGGCCTCCGAGGCCAGGATAAGAGCCTGCCGAGGGGTTAGGCCAGTGCTGGGGCCAGCGAGGCCAGCATCGGAGCCTGCCATGAGGCAAGGCCAATACTGGGGCCTCCGAGGCCGGGATAAGAGCCTGCCGAGGGGTTAGGCCGGTGCTGGAGCCAGTGAGGCCGGCATCGCAGCCTGCCGTGAGGCATGGCCGGTGCTGGGACCTCCGAGGCCAGTATCGGAGCCGGCCGAGAGGTTAGGACGGTGCTGGGACCAGCGAAGCAGGCATGGGAGCCTGCCATAAGGCAAGGCCGGTACTGGAGCCTTTGATGCCAGGATAAGAGCCTGCCGAGGGGTTAGGCCGGTGCTGGGGCCAGCGAGGCCGACATCGGAGCCTGCCGTGAGGCAGGCCGGTGCTGGGGCCTCCGAGGCCAGGATCGGAGCCTGCCGAGGGGTTAGGCCGGTGCTGGGGACAGTGAGGCCGGCATCGGAGCCTGCCATGAGGCAAGGCCGGTACTGGGGTCTCCGAGGCCGGGATTGGAGCCTGCTGAGGGGTGAGGCCGATTTTGGGGCCA
Organism: Muscardinus avellanarius; assembly: GCF_963383645.1. Classification (NCBI taxonomy): domain Eukaryota; kingdom Metazoa; phylum Chordata; class Mammalia; order Rodentia; family Gliridae; genus Muscardinus; species Muscardinus avellanarius. The sequence continues at coordinate 33,422,483 of NC_137793.1, read as the reverse complement.
GCGAGGTCGGCATTGGAGCCTGCCGTGAGGCAAGGCCGGTGCTGAGGCCTCCGAGGCCAGGATTGGAGCCTGCCTTGAGGCAAGGCCGATACTGGGGCCTCCAAGGCCAGGATAAGAGCCTGCTGAGGGGTTAGGCCGGTGCTGGGGCCAGCGAGGCCAGCATCGAAGCCTGCCGTGAGGCAAGGCCGGTACTGGGGCCTCCGAGGCCAGGATAACCTGCCGAATGGCTAGACCGGTGCTGGGGCCAGCGAGGCCAGCATCGGAGCCTGCCGTGAGACATGGCCAGTGCTGGGGCCTCCTAGGCCGGGAACAGAACCTGCCGAGGGGTTAGGCTGGTGCTGGGGCCAACAAGGCCAGCATTGGAGCCTGCCGTGAGGCTAGGCCGGTGCTGGGGCCTCTGAGGCTGGGTTGGAATCCTGCCAAGGTGTTAGGCCGGTGCAGGGGCCAATGGCCAGCATCGGAGCCTGGCGTGAGGCAAGTTCACTCCTGCGGCCTCCAAGGCCGGGACCAAAGCTAGCTGAGGGGTTAGACCGGTGCAGGGGCCAGCGAGACCAGAACTGGGGCCTCCCATGAGGCAAGGCCGCTGCTTGAGCCAGCGAGGTCTGGATCAGTCCACTGAGTAGCCAGGCGACTACTGGGACCATCAAGAGTGGGATTGGTACTTGCAACGCAGCATGCACAGAGAAATATCGCAGAAAATATAAATCAGACACTTCTTTTAATCAGCAATAACTAGGAGGGAAAGGGCAACAGGAAGAGGTTGAGCTATAGAAAGGGCCCTATAGTGAAGCAACTAATGTGACCAATCAGAGGGTATGTAATACTGGAGGACGGAGCCTCTTTAAAACGCAGGAGGTACATAAACAAATGTATCAAAGTAAATCACCAAAGAAGCCTGTGATGGAGGGAGGGGGAGGGAATGGGATGGGGGCCGGAGGAGGGCTAATTGGATGATGTGTGCTTGTATATCCTCTCAAGTCTTGTACTCCAATGTGATTGATATATGACTACAATGCACCAATTTAAAAAATAAATTAATAATAAAAAAAAGAATGAAGGTCAAAGATAGGGAAGAACTTTGCCTCCCCTTCCCTGCCGCAGACTGGCTCAGTCGGGAATAATAAATCCAGCACTGAATATGCTCGAGATCGATTTTCTCAGAAAGATGGGCAAAGGATTCGGGTGCAGTTCTGCAGCCACTGATCTGCAGCGATTCTTTCCCTTTTATGAAATAAATTCCTTTAAATTCCTATTCAAAGCGCTCCGGGAAAGAATCTGACATGGACGAAAGCCTCTTGAGCGATTGACACTTTATTACAAGAACCCAGAAAATTTATATCCTTCACCAGTGAGATTGATAGAAAAAAAAAAAAAAAAAAGGAGTGTAATCCCATAAATCAATAGTGAAGGACATCATGTAAACAAAGTAAAAAACAAGCTAGTCCGGGAATCCAGCCCCATACCCTTGAGCCCCCTGCTTTTGCAGACAGGGGGCTCCAAAGGGCAAATTCCAGAAGACACAGTCACGCCCAGTGTTTGGAGAATATGGCCTCTCATGGAATCTTCTTTAACTTTTCTTCGGAACTTTCCATTCCTAGGGCTTAGTCCATATGGCAGGCATGGGGAGATATGGCGATCCAGGGGGATGCGATGGAGGTCTCCCAGGTTTCATCTGCATTACCTTCTAAAGTCTGAAAGCTTAAGCAAGCTCACAACACAGTTTAGCAGGTAAACACCAAAAAATAACATGAAGTTTTTAGATTTAGTTGTCAGATGTACTTCTCTAGCTGCTGAGCACTTTTCCTCAAATGATAGGCTTATTAGAAGCCTATTCCTCTTTTAATAATCCATATTCCTATCACTGACCCTCTGCAACTTTCTTTTCTTTTCTGATTACCCTGATTCTCTCTTTCCCATTTGGGAAAATCTTAGGATAAGCTCTTCTTCATACAAAAATGCTTTGTTATTCTCACCATATTTCCTTTCTTTCACACTTACACATTTATTATATCTGTCCTTTGTTCTGACATATCCATTTCTTAGTCATGTGGCACCTCCCTGTTTCGGGAAGCGCACATAGTGGGTGTAAAGGTCAAGAATCTTCCTAGCCTTCGGCTCTATTGTATTGGGCAGTATTAGCTGCTCATCAACTAGGCTGCTTTGATGTCACACACAAAGTTTATCTTCTCTGTATCTGGGCCGTATCACAAGGAGAGGGGGTAGACAGAGTTACCAGTTGCCTCCCCTTTAGGGCTAATAGTTTCAGCTGACTCAATGCTTTTACTGTAAGTTAATGATTAGAATGAAGGTCAGAGATAGAGGGAAAATCTGTGTTTGTAATTACTGTGACTGGAATGCTGCCACTGCATCTGAATTCTAACTAGACTTTTATTACCATTTGAGCAAAGCCGAGGGCATTTAGAGGCTTAGACAAATTATTAGAAAATTCATTTTCCATGGACTCAGTTTCTCTCACAGTCCTGATTCTTGGGATCCTGTTTTAAATCATTGGAGCTTTTTAGTGTAGAAATCTAAGAGCAGGGAGTATTTCTGCCAGAGATGACGCCTCCTTCCTTGGGGCGTGGCCTCCTTGGACCTTGCCAAGCGATACAAGCGTTTGTCACGCTTGTATATGCCGAGGGCAGGCGGTGGCACCTCCCTACCTAAATTCTTTCACTGCTAAGCTCTGACTATACCAGCACGTTACTGACACATTTTCCCTTCTGTCTTTTTTTTTTTTTTAGCCAATTTTATTATAACTTGGAGCAAGGCAGGGAAAGTCTGAGGGCTCAGACATATTTTACCAGAATATTTATCCCAAAGTTCTGGTTTTTTAACTCGTTTTATGCCATTGGAGCCATAAGTATAGAATCATTACCAAAAGAACAAAAGCTTATAAAAGAATATCTAAGAGCAAGGAGTACTCTGACCAGGGACAACGCCCCCTCGGGGCTTCATCTCCTTGAGATTTCTTATGCCACGTCATGCGTGCGGGAGCACAACAGACTCCAAGGAAAGCAGGGCCGTGGCAAGATTTGTCTGTCATTGCTCCTAAGATCTTAAAGAGTCAAAGCTGTGAAGTTCTTGGTCCCAATAAAATTAAAAGATGATGGACACTGGGATATTTGACTCAATGCCAGAAACTAAATCACATCACTTGATTATGGAATACACATGCAAAGCCTTTTCTAGGGGTCTCTACTTGAAAAGGGAGATACAGTTCCAACAGGAAAGTGCCAGCCTGGCTCGCTGGAACTAAAGAAAGCAGCTAGTGCCATGGTTGCTTGCAGAGGTGGACTGAGGTCTAGGAGTGGTAATGGCTTTTCACCTTAACTCACCTTAACTCAATGGTACACCTTGACCTTAACTCAAGCATCCTTGCCCTGTGACAAGGATGAGTTAAGTGGAAGAGAAAGTAGGAAGTTAAAGACTGGTGAATTTTCCATTTTGACATTTCCTCAACAGCATTGTCCTTCTACCACTGGAAGAGTTATGGCAAGAATTGCGGGCTCTAGCGGATGCTGCTTGCTCCATAGTCCCGCCACGGAAGGTCACTGCTCCAGGCAGCTTCTCAACAATAGTCTTCCTACCGTCAGATATGATAATTTGGAGAAAATTATATTTACAATCTGGGGAGTCTGGGAGGAATTAGCTGACAATTGTCCTGGCCTCCTGCAGCCAGTGCCTTTCTTTTATTGAAGGTTTTTGGTTGGTTGGTTTTTGGGTTTGGGTTTTGGTGGTACTCAGGTTCCTGGAAACCCTTCTACCTCTGAGCTACACTCCCAGATCTATTTTTTTATATTTTTATTTGGAAACAGGGTCTCTTAAGCCAGCACAGCTGGCTTCAACCTGCGCGATCCTCCTGTCTCCGCCTCCCCAAGCACAGGGATTACAAGCGTGTGCCACCATGCCCGGCATCTTTTATTGAGGGTTTAAAGCAAGGAAGTCACAAGTTAGGTTGAGGATTACAAGCTAAGTTTTAGGGAAAGGGAATCACAAGCTAAGTTTAGGGAGGAGCAAGGTAAAAATTTCAGAGAGAATAGGAGGTTATCAAAGCTTACCTCTCAATCCCATCTGGTCCAAGAAAGTTTGCTTGCAGACAATGTCCACTTAGCATATACTATGTACATAGATAGCTAACCTGGTTTGAAGCAGTGACCTCATTGCATGGGCTAATATAACTCCTCAGGGGCAAAGGCACCCTGACTCAAATAATGTACCTGGCAAGCCTGTTTGGGGTGGATAAATAAGACACATTTGGAATCTGACAAACTGAGTTAAAATGGGACCTTTTCATGGCTGCCAGGTTATGAGCCAAGGCCTAAGAGTACATTTGCCTTTTTTTCACTATGGTGGTTTCTGGCTATCATTTCTAAGCTAACAATGATGGATATTAGGTAATCAACTATCAGCCTCTGCCAGAATCTCCATATTTTTCAATTGTATAGTACTGAAGTAGAAATATCCATGATTTCTGTGCCAGAAAGAAGTGTTATTATGAAATGCATGCTATTTCAAAACACCAAAGAGAATATGTATATAGGTTTAAATAATTCAGCAAAAGCCGGACGTGGTGGTGCACGCTTGTAATCCCAGCATTCAAGAGGCTGAGACAGGAGGATCGCGGTTTGCGGACAGCCTCAGCTATTTAGTGAGGCCCTCCACAACTTAGTGAGACCCTGTTTCAAAATATAAAATAAAAAAATAGGGCAGGGGATGTAGCTCAGAGGTCAAATGCCCCTGGGTTCCATCTCCAAACCCACACACACACACAAACAAAAAATCAGCAATCCACTGTCTTAATCTGTTTTTAGTTGCTATAACAGAGTACCTGAGACTGAATAATTTACAAAAAATAGAGAGTTATTAAAGTCACAATTCTGGAGGCAGGGAAGTCCAAGAGCATGTCTCTGGCATTTGCGTAACTCTGAGGAGGGCCTCATACTGTGTCAACTCTTGGCAGATGGGATGCAGCATTAGTCACCCATGCAATCCATCAAGGATCACCATCTCTGCAGAAACACTTTGATCAGGGAGAAAGAGATGACAGTTTCTTGTCTCAATGTTTTTCAAGAGGTTTTGGCTCAAAACAAAACAACAACAAAAAAAAAAACCTTCAATTATTGAAGATCTCCAACAACCAACATCACCTGCTCCTGACATCTGACAATTGACTTTGTCACAGATCACCCAAAGCAGATGATCTTTATTTCTGCAGATTAAAAATAGCTCATTTAATGACAAGTAATACTAAGTACTATTCAGAAAAACTAAAAGAAGCCAGGCATGGTGCGGCGCATGCTTGTAATCCCAGCATTTGAGAGGCTGAGATTGCAGGGTCGCAGTTGGTGGACGGCCTTAGCTACTTAGTGAGGCCCTTCTCAACTCAGTGAGACCCTGTTTCAAAAATAAAAAGACTAAAAAATAGAGCTGGGGGTGTAGCTTGGAGGTAGAATACCCCTGGGTTCCATCCCCAGTACTGTGAAAAACATAAAATAAAATATTTCCATTTGCAGCTCCCCCAAATTCTTTTGCAGGAGCAGCTGACCTGTTCCCAGTCTCACATAAAGGGTTATGAAAAACTATAGCCATTCATGTTGTATTCTTCGGCCAGCTTATCATCTCTTAGTCTATTATATAAAAGTTGGGGGGTCACTGAAAAAGTACAATTTTGTATTTTACTTTTTGTTCCTTGCCATTTATAACAATGCTCAGTTTTGTTCCATTATTTCCCAGACCACTCCTTTGTCACTGTGTAAATGCTACAATTGTTTCTTTTTTCCTTCTAGTAATTCTCAGATTAGTTGGTAATTTCTGGAATTGGGCTTGGGAAAAGGAAAGGGTGTTTTAAAAAAGTTATTGAAGAGCCGGTGCCCAGGTTGCAGGACTCTGGGCCCCGGGCAGGATCGCGGAGCACGCCAGACCCCCAGAGAAACCGGGGCCCGGTCGCAAGACCCTGGGCCCCGGGTGAGGGTGGGGCAGTGCTACCGAGTGCCTGATCCCACAACCTCCTCAAACCACACATACTGTCTTCTCTTATAAAAAAGGAAAAGAAAAAGGCAAAAGAAAAATATCGGAGAGGGGTCAAGAAGGCCGTGGCGGATGCCAGGATACTGGAGATGGAGACAAAACTTATCCAAATGAACTGGAACTTTTGGAAAAATTCCCTGCGAAGGATGACTGCTTCTTCTCTACATTCTTAAGAATCCTGGACTTCACCTGTAAGGAGAGAGTTTAGCGGAGACCTAGGAGGAAGGTGGTGTTGGAAGCGGTCTCCGTGATGGCGGTGGAGACTTGTATCCAGAAGAGGCAGAAATCTGATCCTACCAACCTTATTTTTTGGAAAAATTACACCAAACGTCGAATGCTACCGTCACACATGCTTAGGAACACTGAACAACATTCAGAGTGGAAAAAGAGCTTGGGAAAGATTTGAAATGGTGGAGACAGTGGCAATGGCAGTGGCCAGTACTCAGGGGAGGCAGAGATCTGATGCATTACACATGGAACTTTTGAAGTAATAACCCCAGAGGCAGAATGCTACCACCACGCACCCTCGGGAACATGGGACAACCTGCTGGGCGAAGAGGGTGCTCGGATTGGAGCCTGCCGAGGGGTGAGGCTGGCGACAGAGACAGCAAAGCTGGGTTTGGAGCCTGTCATGAGGCAAGGCCGGTGTTGGAGCCTCCAACGCCGGGATCGGAGCCTGCCGAGGGGTTAGGCCGGTGCCAGGGCCAGTGAGGCCGGGATCGGAGCCTGCCGTGAGGCAAGGCCAGTGCTGGGGCCTCCGAGGCCAGGATCGGAGCCTGCTGAGGGGTTAGGCCGGTGCTGGGGCCACTGGCCAGCATCAGAGCCTTCTGTGAGGCAAGGCCGCTATTGAGGACTCTGAGGCCAGGATCAGAGCCTGCTGAGGGCTTAGGCTAGTGTCGGGGCCAGCAAGGCCAGAACCAGGGCCTCCCATGAGGCAAGGCAACTGCCTGAGCCAGCGAGGTCTGAATCAGTCCACTGGGTAGCCAGGCCACTACTGGGGCCGTGAAGCATGGGATCGGTACTTGCAACGTGGCATGCACAGAGAAATATCACAGAAAATAAAAACCAGATGCTTCCCCTAATCATCAATAACTAGGAGGAAAGAGGTAACAGGAAGAGGTCGTGATATAGAAAGGGCCCTATAGCAAAGCAATTAAGGTGACCAATCAGAGGGTATGGGATAGGGGAGGAGGGAGCCTCTTTAAAACTCAGGAGGTACCTAAACAAATGTATCAAAGTTAATCACCAAACAAGCATGGGATCAAGGGAGGGGGAGGGAATGGGATGGGGGCTGGATGAGGGCTAACTGGATGATGTGTGCTTGTATATCCTCTCAAGTCTTGTATTCCAATGTGAGGTATGATTACAATGCACCAATAAAAAAATAATAAAATAAAAAATAAAAATAAATAAAAAATAAATAAAGTTATTGAAGCTCTTTTGTTATAATAAGAAGTAGCATGCTGTCTCATTTACCAAACATCTTTTCCTCCAAAAATGTTATTTCTGCTAGATTCAGTAAGGATCTTAAATGTACAAACATGAAACTGATGTGCATTAGAAGCATATAAAAATATGTTCATATGTTTTTCTTATGTATGGACACATACATTCTCTTTACTCTTATTAATGTAAATCATGCCACACAACAAAATAACAAGGCACACACTCATTTCAATAGATATGATTTTCTAAATTCCATTATTACAAGATCCTTTATTTTTCCAAGTGGCCAACAAATCTGGGTTTGAAATTTGTATTTTCATTGTCTACTAAAAGCCAATGTATATCGTCTCACGCCTCAGAGTGAGCTTAAAAGACTATTTCACTCTTCTTACAGGTTTTCTTCAAGCAACTGTCCAGCAAAGTTCTACTTGCATCATTCTCAGTGGACTTCTCTGAGATCTTGAGATTCCAGTTCCTTAGCTTCTCTACTGTGTGTACGTGTAACTGAGGAATGAACCCAGGGACATTCTACCTCCAAGCTACACCACCAGCCCTATTTTATTTTTTTATTTTGAAACAAGGTCTCACTAAGTAGCTGAGGCTGGCCGCAAACCTGCGATCCTCCTGTCTCAGCCTCCCAAATACTGGGATTACAAGCATGCACCAACACTCCTGGCTGAGCATCTCTATTTCTCCAAGACTATCTGCCTTTCACGAACAGAGTTCATTCCCCCCTGGTGTCAGATAACATGGTGGACTCAGAAGTGGAATTGCTAGGTCATTCATTGATAGAAATAGATTTGTCTTCCATATGCATCTGTCCAGGTAGATCAATCCAGAAAACCATGGGAAAAAAAGTTTTAATATAGGAAAGTATGTGCTTAAAACTACAAGGACTGGAGAAGGACAGAAGGCATTTGTTGTCAGAATTCCTCTCAGATCAGCACTGCACAACTGGCCATTTTGGAGAGCTGCTCCTCTGTGGTAGCTGGGAAGCTGAAGACTAGGAAGCCACAGTCCCCACTGTGGACTGAGGACTTCCCACCTCAACTGCAATCCAGGTGTCAAAGGCACTGGCTTGGCTGGAGCATGCTGATGCAGCTGAACTCACACTGGCACCATGCATGCCTCACCCCCTACCCAACCCTACATCTCCAAGCTCAACTGGGCTCCAAACCGAAACCCAGCATGCCTGCACCTGAAGAGCAAAACCTAGAGCACATCTGATTCTCCAGCATCACTGCAGTTAGGGAAATGCAAGTTTTCACTTCCAATGCAGTTCTTCACTTTCCAGGCTCTGACATCCAAGAATGCACTCCAGAATAACTTAGAGATGCTGGACAAACCAATCCAAGTTTTGTCACATACATCTACCTCCCATGGTCTGAATGTTTGAGTTCCCCCCAAATCAATGTGTTGAAAACTAACCTCCACAGGGATGTTATTAAGAGGTGTGGGCCTTTGGTGGGTGGTTAGGTCATGAGGACTCTGCTGTCATGAATGATATTAGTAGCCTCGTAGAAGCCTGAGAGAGCTCATCTGCCCCTACCACCATGTGAGGACACCCTGAAGACACCATCTGTGAAGAAAGGGCCTTCAGTAGACACAGAATCTGCTGGCACCTTGATCTTGGACTTTTCATCCTCCAGAATGGTAAGCAATACATTTCTATTGTTTATTTTTTTTGGGGGGTGGTACTGGGGGTGGAACCCAGAAGCTTTCCACCTCTGGGCTATACTCCCAGACCTTTTTTATATTTTTTATTTGGAAACAGGGTCTCACTAAGTTGCTGAAAGCCTCACTAAGTAGCTGAGGCTGGCTTCGAACCCGTGCGATCCTCTTGTCTCAGCCTCCCAAGCGCGGGGATTACAAGCATGCGCCACCACACCCGGCCATTTCTATTGTTTATAAATTACCCTGTAGCCGGGCATGGTGGCGCACGCTTGTAATCCCAGCATTTGGGAGGCTGAGACAGAAGGATCGTGATTCGCGGACAGCCTCAGCTACTTAGTGAGGCCCTCTGCAACTCAGTGAGACCCAGTTTCAAAATAAAGAATAAAAAATAGGGCAGCGGGTGTAGCTCGGAGGTTGAATGCCCCTGGGTTCCATCTCCAGACCCGCAAATAAATAAATAAATAAAATAACCCTGTCTATGGCATTCTATTACAGCAAATCAAATGAACTAAGAAATTCCCTTCACCAGTTTTCTGCTTTATCCTTCTCTATTACCTGACTGCTACAGTATAATTCCTAGGAAGAGTTCTTTGCTCTGTCTTCCTAATTTCCCACTCATTCCTTAACCCACAAAATAGGATGGCATCCCTATCTCATATCACATGGCCTTCTCAGTCTCTTCCCTTTGATTTTCCCCTCTATTTCTCTCCCACTCACATTTCATATTCTCTGAATTCTGAATATTTTCTGCATCTCACTCTCCTCAGCTTGGATACTCTAATCCTGTCCACTTATGTAGATTACCTACCATACAGGATAATCCCTCAAAACCATAACTCCAACCAGAAAATCTTTCCCAAGGAATAGAACCAGATTTCCAACCACATCCTGGAATTGCATGCATATCACAGACACCTCAAGCTCAAAGTGTCCAATTCTAGGTTCATTATCTTACTTCCAAAATCTGGCTTTATTACATTATGTGTTTGTATAAACTGCGCAACTTCACCCACTTGCTCAAGCTAAAACTCTGGACGTCAAAGTGATTCCTATCTTTACCTTTCTGTTCCTACATCCAAACAGTCTCTAAGGCCCATAAATTCAGGAGAATTCTTTTGTATGAGTTCTGTGTTTAATCATGCTCTTGAAAGAAAAACTTCAGACACGTTCATTCTAGCACTTTATTGGAAATAGGTCATGTATATTAATGAAATAAGACCAAAGTAAAAGCATCATTTTCACACAGTAACATCCTAGGATCTCTGCTATTTTCTTACATAACTTAATAAATCCGAGGATGCTCCTGATTTGGGTTTCAAAGAGCTTGAGTAGTCCAGAAATATCTCCATATAAATATAAATCAAAGCCTTTAAAATAACCATCATTGTTTTGAGTTCATTCCAGAAGTCTTGGAAACATCTCCTAAAATCTAAGTACTGTGGATCATGAGTTGGCCGTAGTGCTGGCAGGGGAGGAGGGTGAAGGGAGCACAGGTGGTGCTGATGATAACAGGAGCTGGGACACGGGGGCACAGGGACACAGGAGTGGGGGACACAGGAGGTGGAGGCTGGAGATCCTGAGCAACAGTGCTAATGGAAACATGAGACTACAGTGCAGAACTCAATCTATCACCCTGACTCCCTTGGCACTGCAGAATCATGGCAGAGCCCTCCTTTGAATAACACAGGGGCAGAAACTCTGGCTCCTTGGAATGAACCCAGGGTGCCCTTTGCTTAGTTTGGCTCAAGAGGCACTGGCAAGGGCGGCTCCATCCCCGGCGTCTCCCTCACTTCCTCTAAGGCCATCACCAGCTTTTAGGTTCTTTGGTTCTTCAAATCTTCTCAGCACCCAGCGTAACATCTGTACATCTGTGGTGGCTTCGCTATCCACAGCTTTCACCCCCATATTGGTTCTCAGCCCTGTGAGATAGGATGGGCAGGGACCATGACTCCAAGTTGAAAGACTATGAACCTGGGACCCATAGTTAGATCTCTAGACCAAATTCACACAGACAGGCAGCGACAGAATCCAAACTGGAATGCGGATCCAATCTCCAAAGTCCTTCCTGCTGTTTTTGTGAGAAGAGTCTGGGGGAAGGGCCTCGCGTCCCCATCCCCCACCTGGTGGTTCTCAAACAGCCCCACTGAGGACTGGGTGAGTCCGCATGCGATAGATAATGACGGCCGTGGCTGGGCACAGCAACAAAGAGGTCATGATGACGATGGTGGCCAGGATGATGAGGACGATGGCCCAGATATCCAGGATGTGCTTGGGAAGCACAGCATCCACCGGAGCTCGGCTGATGGGATCCATGACGCCTCACCCTGCAAAAAACAGGAAAGGAAACTGAGCACGGAGCCCTCTCCCTGCTGGCCGTGTTTGGGCTGGGGTCACTTACCAGCATGCGGTCTTTTAAGGCTCCTTGATCAGTAACTATAAAAGCCTCGTTTACTAAACACTTCCTATCACTATTCCTATGCAAGATATTTTCTGTCTAATAATTCATTTGGTCCTCATACCAGCCACCAACCCTACAAAGGAGAAACTATAGTAACCGGACATTTTGTTTCATGGCCTTTCTTTTCTTTTCTTTTTTTTTTTAAAGATTTAAAGAGTTTATTAGAAAGATAGAAATAAAGAAAATAGAAATACAGCTCCATACCAGACTGGCATGGAGGGGTGACTTGAAATGAATACACCCATGGCCTTTATTTTCACTGATGCCCATTTACAGATGAGGAGTCAAAGCCTTAAAAGATGTAGATGCTGCAGATTTGAACAAAGAGGCAAACCCAGGTGGGCAGAACTCCTGAATTTCCATATTTACTTGTTAAAATACCATATTATGAGTTTATTTTCCCCATCTGTAAAGTAGGAAATTCATTATTTGGGGTCCTGTATCCTCATTCACATTCTCCTACTAACAGAACTCCCTCTTTTCTGAGGAGAACCTAACTATTCTCTGTGGGTTAATCGGGCACTCACCTGAACACAGGGACAGACGAGTGACCTGGGCTTGCCTACTCCAAATCTCCATAGCCACATTCAGCAATAAGAAAGTGGCCCAGGCTGGCGAACCAAAGGCCTCCCCTATACTGTTATGCACAAGCCCTTTCTTGTAAAAGGACATTCTTTCTGCTGGGATTGCTAAATTGACAGGCTGCGAGTGTGGAGCTTTCTTGCTCACATGTGAACACCCTGTCCTAGAGATGGAAATACAGGTGGAGTCCTGACAGTCATGTGAGCCCCTGAACCCAGCCAAGTGTGATGCCACCCACAACCCAACACATCACAGGCGCATGGGCCAATAATCCCCCACTTCTGCTTAGGCAGGCGTCTGTCTGTTGTCTCTCCCTTGCAGCCAAGAGTGTGAATGAATAAGGATGTAAATCAGTTATTCCCAGCTATCTCCAGTCAGGGTGACCATGGTGTTTTAGTCATTTTTCATAGCACCCCAGGCCCAAAGAAAAATCTAGCATTTCTGTGTACTGAGTAGTCAGATTGAAATAATGCAATAAGTATTTATGGTCTAATAATTTGGCAGCTGTTTGAAAAATACACACAAATTAAAAGAAAAAAATATCACTTCATTCTTAACCAATCACTTACTATTAAAATATGTGCACCTGTTGGCAACTTTTATTTTTTTTATTTTTTTTAATTTATTTTATTGGTGCACTGTATTCATACATCATAATGGGATACAAACTTTTGTAGACATACATGCACACATCGCCCAGTCAGCCCCCACCCGATCCCCACCCCATTCCCTCCCCATCCCTCCTTCCCATGCTTGGCTTAGCGGTTGACATCTAGTATTATAGCAAATTATCCAAAATTAAAAATGATAATCTCACATAACAGTTTCATTTGTCTGATACCAAGCTTTTGATGACCTAAAGATAACAGTTCAATATTTCTTTTTGTTTTCTTTCTTACCAGATAATTTTTTTTCTATTTTTTTAGGTGAAACTATCATATATTTATATATTTATTTTTCAGAAAAAAATCTATCCTAATATGGAATATGGATTCTAGATACCCAAAACGATCTTGAAAAAGAACAAAGCTAGAATATATATATTTTCTGATTTCAAACCATATAAAGCTACAATATTTGAAACAGTGTAGTACTGTTCTAAAGGCAGATATATAAACCATTGGAGTTAAATACAAGCCTAGAGCTAAATTCTTCCCTATATTATCAAGTTATTTTTGACAAGGTTTCCACAAACATTTGGTGGTGGAAATAATAATCTTTCAACTATATATTGTTGAAAAATAATAATTACATGGAAAATAATAAAATTGGACCCTTACCTAATCCCATATACAAGTATTAACTCAAAATAGATAAAAGACCTAAATATAAATCTTAAGACTATAAACTTTTAGGAGAAAATCTGGGTCATAAAACCTCACAACATTGAAATTGGCAGTGATTTCTTGGTTATGATTTCAATGGCACAGGCAACAGAAGTGTATACAAACTCCCTAAAAAATAAAAAAAATATTGTATATCCAAAGACAATGTAAACAGAGTTTAAAGTTACTAATAGAATTGGATAAAATATTTCCAAGTGCTATATCTGAAGGTATATTAATATTCCAACTAGAAATCCTAAAAATTAAAAACAATAAAGGCAACAATACCATTTAGAGATAGGTAAAAGACTAACATAAATAATGAATCTCCACAGATAACCAATCTTAGTTGTTTGTTGGATGGAAAATCTTGTTTCTCTGGTTCTGGTGTGTGTTACCTATTTCTTCTTTGTAGTTAATCTCTTTGAGTATTTTCTCTAGCGCTGGTTTTGAAGACATAAATTCCTTCAGTTCATGTTTGTCATGGAAGCTTCTTATTTTTCCATCTAATTTGATAGAAAGTTTTGCTGGGTAGGAAATTTTTGGCTGGAAGTTGTTTTCTTTCAGAGTTTGGAATATGTTACTCCAAGCCCTTCTGGCTCTCATGACTTGGTTTGGGAAGTCTGGAGTGATTCTAATTGGTTTGCTTCTGAATGTCACTTGGTCCTTTGTTTTTGTTGCCTTTAAGATTCTCTGCTTGGCTTCCACATTGGTCATTTTGACAATTATGTGGTGTGGGGATCCTCTTCTCCGATCCTGTCTAAAGGGAGTTCTATAAGTTTCCTGGACCTGTGTATCAACCTCTTGCTCTATGTTTGGAAAATTTTCTGCTATTACTTCCTTGAAGAGATTGTTGATCCCTTTGGTATCACTTTCTTTTCCCTCCTCTATTCCAATTATTCTTAGGTTAGCTCTCTTAAAATGGGCCCGTATTTCTTCAATATCAGATTCCTGCTGTTGGATATTTTTTTCGAGATTAGAAACTATGCGTTCATTTTTGGAATGATCATCTTCTAAGAGCGAGATTCTGTTCTCCATGTGGTCTAATCGGTTGTTTGTGCTTTGAATTGAGGCCTTTACTTCATTAATTGCATCCTTTATCTCTTTTTGGCTCTCTCTGAGTTCTTTTCGAAGCACCTCTATTATTTCTACAGTTATTTTCCTGATTTGGTCTTCTAGAAATCTCTGATTTTCTGTTTTATCGGGTTCTGATGTTGTGGGGTTGTGGGCATTCATTGCTCCAGTGTTATTCCTCTTTCCCATGATTTCGGAAGTTTGTGCCTTCTCTGGGTTCTTCCCTTGGGTCACTATGACTTCACTTAAGGTGCTCTGGATCTCGAGTCTGTAGTATCTCAGACCCCACTACTCCTTTACTGGGTTGTATCACAGAGTCTCCGACCCAGGGAGTCGATAGAGGCTGCTTTAGACTGTGGGGGGTGCCAGGTTGCACGTTCTCCTATGGTGTGATATTTCTGCCACAACCCCTCCCCCACTGGGTCAAGTCCCAGGAAGTACAGTACTGGGATTTCTCCTTTGTGGCTCACAATTTGACTCACTGTTCTTGAATTCACAGATGTAGCTGTACTGGACTCGTTGAATTCGGTGCTGCTGCCGCCGGTGGCAATATGGCGCCGCTGCTACACCCTCGGCCGTTAGGCTGGCTTATTTCTTCTTGGTTTTGAATTCCACTCTGAGTTCTTGCAGCGAGTGCTGAGCTCAGCCACTGGGAGCTTTAGATGTTCCCTGCGCTGAAAAATCCCGCCTGGCTGTTCCACAGCGGCTCACCTCGGCTTGCTGTAGCCGTCCGGTGAATTCGCCGCTGCCGCCAGCAGTATGGCGCTGCTGCCTCGTCCTTGGGCGTGAGGCCGGTGTATCTCCTCTGTGGCTCTGAGCTCTGTTCTCAGACCGCTTTCTCTCTGGAGCCTGGTGATTTTTTTGTTTCTCTGGTGATGGTGTTTTCTGGCTATGAAAGGCGCTGATTTTGTGGTAATGGAGATTGGTTGTTAGCGAGGCTCTTAAGCCCCGCTTTTCTCTGTCGCCATCTTCCCGGAAGTCCAGTTGGCAACTTTTAAACTTTGTAATGAGGAGGTAGAAAAAGAAGTAGGCAGGTAGGGAAGAGGCCTCGGTAGAAAAGCTTAATTTCCTGAGGGGCAACAAATACTAATTAACTTCCAAGGCTCCTAAAAAGAGACCAGCTCTTGCAAGGTTCAGAGATAAGAATGACCAAAGCTTCACAAAACCATCTGTTTACTAATCAACAAACCCAGGAGACATCCCTGGAGCAAGCCTGACACCTCTACTAAAAGAAGGAGACCCCTCAAAGGACATGCAAATACCCTATGCAATTTTAAGAACTGCCTCCCAGACTCCAAGTAACAGAGGACATACAGAGATATATAAACCCCTAGACCAGTCACCAGGATGGTTACCCACTCTGGGAACCCCTCCCTGTTGGGGAGCTTTTCTCTCTTCGCAGGTCACATTGGTTTTGAGAAAAGGTAGGGTGCAATTGAAGGCACTTGGCCCGGGATACACTCGGGTAGTGACCTGAAGGCCTCCGCTGGACATCAAGGCCGACCAGGGCCCCTAGGGGTGACCTGCACTTCTTTTCTGGCAGATTGCGTGGACTTTGGGAGAAAGCAGCTTGCAACTGAAGGCATTTGGCTTAGGCTACCCTCAAGTATTGTCCTGAAGGCAGCTGCTGGGCACCAGTGTCTCGATAGCCCTTAGGAGTGTTCTGCCACTTTTCCCTCTTCCCTGCTGTTTCCAATAAACTTCTTGCTCCCGTTCCTGCCGTCTGCGGGTGTCGTTCTTCGCTCGCCGCAGACAAGAATTTGATAAGGAAACGCCGGGTTTCTTCTCAAGAAACCCCGTTTCAGTAATAATATTGAACAATGCACATGCCTGTAATCTCAGTACTTTGGAAGGTGAGACAGGAGGATCACAGGTTAGAGGCCAGTCTCAACAACTTAGCGAGACCTTCAGCAGTTAGATAGAGCCTGTTTCAAACTCTTTTCCTAATCTATGTTAACTTTTGCCCAGTACTTGCCATATCAGGGCAACCATTAAAAACACAACCTTGGTAGATGTAACATCACCAAAAGACATGTGGTATGTTTTAATGTTAAACTCTAAACTATCTCGATTCAGCAGTCTGCACAATGAAAGATGTCAAATGTCACTATTCTGTTGAAAATGTAAAGATTCTGCAGAAGCCTCCTCCCTCCCTCAGTGAGTTCACTGTGGCTCCCAAGGTACCTCAGTGCACAGCTTAGGGACTAAAAATATAGTACTCTCCCTGACCAGAGGGCATGAGACTGGAACAATCTCCTATGAGTCTATCTAAATCTAAGATCTATAATTCTGTGATCTTAGGTCCCAGGCAAAATTCCCAATTCTAGCCCTATTTCCTTTTCTTACCTAAACACTAACTTTTCTTTTCTAATGCCTTTGGATCAATGCCCACTGTCCCAACCAGTCTCAACAACTTAGCAAGACCATCAGCAGTTAGGTCCTGTTTCAAAACAAAAAATAAAACAGGGTATAAGATATGGCTTGGAGGTAGAATGCCCCTGGGTTCAATCCTCAGTAAAAAACAAAAAACAAAAAACAAAACAAACTCATCACCAGATACACCCCCTTATCCTTTTATCCTTCTAACAGGACTCTGAGATAAATACATTTCCTTATGCAGTCACAGAAATTTCATTATATGGTCATAGAAAAGAAAAGTAGACTAACACCATAGAGTACCAAGCAGCAATTTTTACAAATTCATTCATTCATTTAACAAATAAATAGTGCTGACTACATATCAAACATGTTCTAAGTACAAGTACTTTTTTTCTTTTGCAGGTCTGGGGATGAAACCCAGGAGCAGCTGACCTCCGAGCTACACCCCCTGCCCTATTTTTTTTTATTATTATTCTTTATTTTGAGACAGGGTTTCACTAAGTTGCGGAGGGCCTCACTAAGTAGCTGAGGCTGTCTGCAAACTGCGATCCTCCAGTCTCAGCCTCCCAAATGCTGGTATTACAAGCGTGGGCCACCACGCCCGGCAGTACAAGTACTTACTAATACAGCCATTATGGAAAATGGTATGGAGGTTCCTCAAAAAACTAAAATTAGATCTACCGTCTTATAACCCAGCAATACCACTTCTGGGTATCTAACCAAAGGATATGAAATTAGTATATGGAAGAGATGTCTATATCACCATGTTAAATACAGCACTGATGAGAATAACCAACTTATGGAATCAATTGAAATATCCATCAACCATGAGTGGATAAAGAAAATGTGGTATATATACAGTTCAGCCTTTAAAAAGAATAAAATTGTGTCCTTTGTAACATGAGTACACTACACTGTTAAGGCCAGAAAGATGAACACCACATGTTCTCATCTATGGAAGCTGAGTTAAACACACAGAAGCAGAGAAGCTGGGGTGTCCTGGAGCCTAGGGAATAGAGGGGATGAAAAGAGATGTTTGTCAAGTTATAAGTGCCAGTAAACAGGAGGATTAAATATTTAAGGTAAAAAAAAATAAGTTATTTAATGGTTACTAAAAAGAATCTGACACTAGTAAGCTCCAAAATATTTTAAGTGAAAAAAAGAATAAACAAGGTGCAGGATGTGTATAGGATGATCCCTTTGGTTCAAACTTTTTAGAATGAAGTAAATAGGTAAGGATATATCCATGAGAAATACTTCCTGAATTTACTCCCAAGAAAGGGTTAATAATGGTTAGCTGGACTGAGGGTACAAGAGATTTTTGCTTTTCATTCTTCAGGCTTCTATATAATTTGAGTTTTCTAAACATGAGCATGAATTCTAATCTTTTTATCCCAAATGAAGGGAAATGGGATGCTTGTTTTGTTTATAATTCTCTGCTTTAAAAAAAATAAACACTCCGGGTGTGGTGATGCACACTTGTAATCTCAGCATTCGGGAGGCTGAAACCGGATGATCGTGGTTCATGGACAGCCTCAGTTAGTGAGGCCCTCCGTAACTTAGTGAGACCCTGTTTCAAAATAAAAATAAAAAATAGGGTCAGGGGTGTATCTCGGAGATCAAATTCCCCTGGGTTCCATCCCCAGGCCTGCAAAAAAAAAAAAAAAAAAGAGTAAACACAAGCCAGATGTGATGGCCCACTCCTGCAATCCTGGTACTTGGAGACTGAGACAAGAGAATAGGAGGTTTAAAGCCAGCCTCAGCAACTTAGTGAGACTCTGTTTCCAAATAAAAAATAAAATAGGGCTTGGGGTGTAGCTTGGAGGTAGAAGACCTCTGAGTTCAATTCCTGGTACCACATACACACACACACACACACAGAGAGAGAGAGAGAGAGAGAGAGAGAGAGAGAGAGAGAGAGAGAGAGGGAGAACATATATAATTTTTAAATAAAATTAAGGTACAAGACTAGATCAGGGGTCATGGTAAATTAGACTCACTTTAGGACAGTATCTAAAACACCTTCTCTATATCCAAATCCACACATAGTGAAGGAGCCTGGAGAGGAGCTGGGAGGGCACATTACCCCCCATCATCCAGGTGATCTGAATATGCAGCCTGGTTTGGGAGCCACTGGACTCAACAGTCTTTAAGGTCCCTCTGACCCTTTCTGGCACTAAGTTTTGGGAATTGACTCCTAGGTCCTTTGTAGCCAGACTGCTCAGAAACAGTCAAGTTC
This sequence comes from Muscardinus avellanarius, assembly GCF_963383645.1. Classification (NCBI taxonomy): domain Eukaryota; kingdom Metazoa; phylum Chordata; class Mammalia; order Rodentia; family Gliridae; genus Muscardinus; species Muscardinus avellanarius. Next base: position 33,403,276 of record NC_137793.1, on the reverse strand, counting down.
CAAGATGAAGGAGAAGCCTCTGACAGGGCTCCCCAAAGCCACTGAATTATCAGCCTGGAGCTGCAGAGGAGGGAGAGGCACAGGCCAGCTTGACACAGAGCAGCCATGGCAATGGAGTCATTTTTTGCAAGGTCTAAGACACAGAAGCATGAGTCACACGGTTAAAGAGGGAGGGGGCGGGAGAGATTATTCTTTGTGGTCTCCTGATTACATCAACAGCAAGCCTGCGTTAGGCCAGAGGAACCCAAAAGCACTTTCCAGTAAACCCATTAACATCAAACAGTCACTGGGACTACAAATGCCAGGAATACATAATCTCCCTGCCTGATTTTCATAAGCAAAGTTTGCCATTTACAGGAACACAGGCTTCAAGGCTCATCCATACTCACGAATCATGTAGCCTTAAAGCTAGGACCAGTCCCATCTCACAGATGGTGACACAGAGGCACAGGAGTCCTCCCCACTTTCAATCTACCCCCTTCCAGCATAATCATTTCAAACACACAGTCTGATCATGTCACTGCTCCTAAGGGGGGGAAAAAAAAAAACAGAGCAAGTAGATGAATAAATGAAAGATTTTCTGTAACCTGAATCCTAGACTGTAACAATACTGCTCTCATGCAAATAAAACTATTCAAAACACCAATCACAAGAACAAATAAAAGTAAAACCATCCAAGTAGAAGTGCAGGGAGGTTGGAGAAAGGGCTTTTCTGTTCCTAGCTACTTAGTGGGGCTGGATTAATATCTTTAGAGATCCTAAATTCTAGAGATTAGGGTGCCCAACCCCTTTATATGTTCACTGAAAACTCAAAGTGATACTAATCTCTATCACATAAAATTTTCATGGTATGAAATTGGCTGTTTCTTTTAACTGAAAAATAAATCTGAGAGAATTATTTTGCCCGGGTTTGGTTTTGTTTTGGTATCACTGTTTGATGCAGTCTGATTACTTGTGGTCTAGCACAGCTGTTCAGCTTCCCCTCCTCGGGCTCCTCAGAACACAATTTGAAAACCACAGATCACAATGTTCTACAAGGGACGTTCCTGAGCTACTTTTCAGGATTCTAAACTGGCCCCGCAAATGGTCAGGAAGGCAGTAGGGAACTCTATTTCCCTATTACAGTAGGGGTTCCAGACACTCTGAGAGAAAAAAATTATCCCCAAATAATAAGTGTATAAAACTAAATTCAGTATCTTTAACTTCATGCTTCTAGGAAAGCAGGACTCTACGCTTCCGCTAGCTGAGTTGTTTAATCTTATTTGGCATCCAACGCATTGGCTCCTTATCAGCGCTTCAAAACTTGTTTCTCAGTACATCTACTTAATAGTCGTAGATCAATTTGTTTATGGTTTGCTCTGCAGAAACGTTGCTTGTTACTTCTGATTAATGGTTCATGTCGGAATTTAGCCCAAACCATTTGCGTCACAAATTTAACTCTGTCACTGGTAAGGATGTGATGTTTCTATTGTACCAGTATTGGGAAAAGGTTTTAAAATGTATTCATGTACCAGTTTTGGGAAAGATTTCCAATTTTAAAATATATCTTTGTTAGTGAAGAAAGCCAGGAGCTGTGGGGCGGTAGATTTCACCATGGATATTTAGCAAAGGAATAGAAGAAGCCTAGGGCCTTTTTACATTTCTGAAGAAAGGCAAACTTCCTCAAGGATGTGAGGAAATCCCAGATTCCAGATAAGCAACTTAAAGTATTTTGGAGTGAAACAAAAGGTGTGGGGGTCTGTGCTGGAGACAGAGCTGCCCCCCCTGCCCCAGAGCAGGAGGGTCTGGTTGTCCAAAACAGGATACCTGAGCTAGAGATAGGGCAGGATATCTACATATCAAAGAACCTGCTGCAGACCTGGTCGGGCTGCCTATAAGGATACTCCGGCATCCAGGGATTTTTGGTGATTTCATTCGAAGCACCCCCTTATGTTACAGTAACATGAGGCTGTAACTATCTTCTGTATTTCTAGCTTTTTAATAAACTTTAAATCTTCAGCAAGAGTCTGGGCTATTGCACATCTATCCTTAGCTCAGGACAAGAACCCACATTTTTGTGGGGGTTTTTTTTTGAATTATTCCCAGGGGTCTAACAAAGGTCCCTGGGGACAGTTTCCCAAACCGTAAATTTTCTCTCAAAACCATAACATCTACGACCATTGGAAGTAAAACAGTAGTCAAGCCTACACCCCTGTCATTCTGGACTGGCATATTTCATCTGCTATTTACCTCCTTAATTCATAATAAACTTCAACATATGTTCAATGTAAGTTTATCTAGGAAACTGCCTTAGTACCACCCTGAGCTCACCAGCAGAGAGGCCCCTGGTACCAAACATGTCAATCTACCAGATTGCACACCCTACGCCACCAGCCTTGTGAATTACTGCGTCTCTGTCCTCATGGTTTAAGCAAATTAGCCAATTTAATGGAAAGGCCAATAATTGCAAAGTGACTACTGAATTTTGAATCCACTAGCATGGTTGAGCGCAAGGGTAAAAGTGTAGCTTTTCCAACGCAGGAAAAAGAACTACTTTTTCCAAAAGTGGAAAGTTTATCCTGTCTATCAAGTTTTCCATTTGATCCTCTTCAGGCAAGAATGGGGTTGCCCTTCTCCCTGATTAGAAGACACCAAATACTACTTCTAGGACTTTTTTCTTAAGCAACTAAGTTCTTTTGCAAAAGAATCATTATTTCAACCTATATCATCATATATAAAATTTTTAGTTATAAGAAAAATTAAAAATTTAAATTTCCCATAAGTCAGTGTTTTATTTTGGGGGTTTGTGGGAGGGTTGTTTTTTTGGGTTTTAGTTTTGTGGTACTGGGGATAGAACCCAGGGGCATTCTACCTCGAAGCTATACCCCCAGCCCTACTTTTTTATTCTTTATTTTGAAACAGGGTCTCACTAAGTTGCAGGAGGCCTCACTAAGTAGCTGAGGCTGTCCTCAAACTGCAATCCTCTGGTTTCCACTTCCCGAATGCTGGGATTACAAGCGTGCGCCACCACAACTGGCTGAATCATCCCAATTTCTAAAAGTGAATTCAGACTGTTTCAGATTTCTATCTGAATTTCCAAGAAAATGACAAAAGCAAACATACACCCTATGATATAACATCATGGAACATGGTATAACATGATGATAAGTTTTTCAATTTTTTTTTCAAATACAATTTCTAAAACATAAAAATAATAACCAGGAATGCGAAAAGACAACATGGCAAAAATAAGATCATCAGACTGTTTGCTCTACAACAGCAAAAAATAGAAAAATAAACCTTCAGGGGCTCCAGATATTGGGAGTTATCAAATACATATTTTAAATCATCTTGCTTATTATATTTAGAGGAGAAAATCCAAGATTATAACATTTGACAAGAAGGGGAAACTATAAGAAAGAGCACATCAGATTTTTTTAAAGAGCCAAACAGAAATACTAGAACTAAAAAATAAAATATTAGGAATCAGAAATTCAGTAGATGGTCTTAACAGCATAGTAGACATTGTTGAAAAGAGGATTCACGAACTGGAGAATAGATAAGGAAAAATAGAATGAAGCAGTCTGAAACAAAGGATGGAAACAACTGAAAACTACATAAGAGATACAGAGGAAATCATAACAAGATATGGCATACATGTAGTTGAAATGCTGCAAAAAATTGAAAATGGGGCAGAAACAAAATTGGGATAAACAATAAATGGAAATTTTCCAAAGTTAATGAAAGACATCAGCTCCCATACTAAGCAGCATTAGGAGCTCCCAGAAGGATAAATAAAATGAAACCCATACTTAGGCACATTATAGTAAATCTGAAAAGGATAAAGAAAGAATAAACAAGTTTACCTTCAAACGAGATCAATAGGCAATAAGACTATTCCAGTATATAGCAATAAAAACAAAATGTACATACATACACTTTTTTTTCAAGAGACACATAGTGATTAGAAAGGTTGAAAGTTGCCGGGCGTGGTGGCGCACGCTTGTAATTCCTGCGCTTGGGAGGCAGAGGCAGGAGGATCGAGGCCAGCCGCGTTGGTTTAAGAGACCCTGTTTCAAAAATACAGAAAATAGGTCTGGGAGTGTAGCCCAGAGGTAGAAGGGCTTCCAGGAACCCCAGTACCACCAAAAAAAAAAAAAAAAGGTTGAAAGTAAAAGATCACAAACAAAACACCACGTAACTATAAACTATGTATGCTAATACACATATCCTACTATCAGGTGAAGCATAATTTTAGGCAAAAAGCACATCAGAGATATCAGAAAAGTAAATTATTTTAACCTATAAACAAATCCAATATTATAGTAGGAGGTTACAACACATCTGTCTCAGATGCAGATAAAACCAAAAGATTTTTTAAATCAGCTATGGACATAGAAGAGGTCCTGCCAGGCATCGTTGTGCACACTTATAATCTCAGTACTTGGGAGGCTGAGATAGAAAGATCTCAGGTTCAAGGCCAGCCTTGGCAACTTAGCAAGACCCTGTTTCAAAATCAAAAAAGGAAAATGGGTCTAGAGGTGTAACTCAGAGGTTGAATGCTCCTGAGTTCCCCAGAACCAAAAAATAAAAAATAAAATCCTATAGTTTTTTTTTATAATACATCATTTCAAATAGAAAAACATCAAAGATAACTAAATATAAGTTAACATAAGTGGTTTCTGCTGTGATTAACTATGTTTACTTAATGATAATGAAAAACAACTAAATAATTACATTAAGATAAAAGCAAGCCGGGCACGGTGGCGCACGCTTGTAATCCCCGCGCTTGGGAGGCAGAGACAGGAGGATCGTGCAGGTTCGAAGCCAGCCGCGCACTGGCTTAGGAGACCATGTTTCCAAATAAAAATGTAAAAATAGGTCTGGGAATGTAGCCCGGAGGTAGAAGGGCTTCCAGAAACCCCAGTACCACCAAAAAAAAAAAAAGATAAAAGCAAGAATAACGTGGCTTTAAAAAATAAATTCAAAACAGAATAGTTTTAGTATAAAACAGGTAACTTTTGCTTTGGTTTGGTATTGGTGATTGAACCCAGAGGCATTCTACTTCCAAGCTATACCCTCAGCCCTATTTTTTTTTTTTTTCAGTACTGAGGATGGAACCCAGGGGCATTCTACCTCCGAACTACACCCCCAGCCCTATTTTTATTTTTTATATTGAAACAGTGTCTCACTGAGTTGCAAAGGGCCTCACTAGGTAGTAGCTGGGGCTGTCCTCTTGTCTTAGACTCCTGAATGCTGGGATTACAAGCCTGTGCCACTATGCCCAGTTTCCTATTTTATTTTTATTTTGAAACAGCGTCTTGCTAGATCCATGAGAGTCTCACTACTTGCTGAGACTGTCCTCAAACCTGTGATCCTCCTGTGCGCCACTACACCTGGCTTAGAGCAGGTAATTTTTTACCTGATTCAGAAAATAGGGAACTGGTTCTAGCATGTCAGATACAAGCATAAATAGGATTTTAATAGAAAGCAATTCCAGGATACAGACTTGTAAGATGGTCCCTGTGAACCCAGTCTCCAGTATAATTCCAGCTATATGGCACAGGTGAAAGGGTTTTGCAGATGTAATCTAAGGTGTACCAGTATTGGGAAGAGGCTTCAAAATGTATTAATGTACCAGTATTGGGAAGATTTTCAGTTTTTCAAATATATCTTTGGTAGTGAAGAAGCCAGGAGCTTCAGAGAAAGGGGCTGTAGGATTCTATGTACCAAGGGAGATTAGCAAGACAACAGAGATAGTTTCAGGGCCTTTTCCATTAAAAAGATAAGATTTCCCAAGGAAGTGGAAGGATGCCATAAACCTTCAGGAGATCCCAGACTTCCATAATCATGAGAGGATGCCATAAGTGATCATCAATTAAAACATTTTGGGGCTTAGGGAAACAGGGCAGACCTGCAGGAAGGAATCCCCCACATCAAAAGACTGGCCCTAGAGGGGAGTGGATCTTTGTGGGTTAGGAGACTGGCTATAAGAATACTCTGTGTCCAGAAATCTTTGGTGAATTCATTCTAATCACTGCCCCGCATGCACTCCTGATCGACATGGGGCTGTGACTGTCTTCTGTATTTCTATCTTTTAATAAACTCCTTTAAATCTTCAGCAAGAGTCCGGGCTATTGCATATTTATGCTTAGCTCAGGACAAGAACCTGTGGTTTTATGGGAATAGTCTTGGGGATCCTAATACAGCTCCCCAGGGACAGTTCTCCTGAACTATAACAGTCCAAACCGTAACATAAGGTTCTATCAAAGTCACTGATATGAAGTCGAGCTTAGTGGTACACGTTTGTAATCCGAGTACTTGAGAGGCTGAGACAGGAGAATCGCAGGTTCATGGCCAGCCTCAGCTACTTAGTGAGACTCTCAGCAATTTAGTGAGACCCTGTTTCAAAATTAAAATAAAAAATAAAATAGAACTGGGGGTATAGCTGGGAGGTAGAATGGCCCTGGGTTCAATCTCCAGTTCCGAAAGAAAAAAAAAAAAAAAGAATTGATGATATACTCAATCCTGCCCTTTGTATTTCATCCTTTTGTCTTAAGACCCAGATGCAGATAAAGTAATCTTTGAATGATATTCATTCCTCATTGGGGTAAGGTTTTAATTTTTATTTTTATTTGTGGTACTGGGGATGGAACCAGGGGCATTCTACCTCCAATCTACACCCCCAGCCCTATTTTTGTTTCCTTTATTTTGAAACAGAGTATCACTGAATTGAAAAGGGCCTCACTAAGTAGCTGAGGATGGTGAGAACTTAGATCCTCCTATCTCAGCCTCCCAAATGCTGACATTACAAGCGTGTGCCACCACGTCCAAACAGGGGTATGGTTTTAGATGGCTTTAGACCCATCAAAATATGATCCAGCTGGTACACACCTATAATCCCAGTACTTGGTAGGCTGAGACAGGGACTGCAGGTTCAAGGCCAGTCTCAGCAACTTAGCAACACCCTCGGAAACTTGGCAAAACCCTACTTCAAAATAAAAAGTAAGCCAGGTGGCGTGATGGCGCACGCTTGTAATCCCCGCGCTTGGGAGGCAGAGACAAGAGGATCAAGCTGGTTCAGAGCCAGCCTCACTGGCTTAAGAGACCCTGTTTCCAAGTTAAATATATATATATATATATATATATATATATATATATATATATATATATATATATATATAATGTCTGGGAGTGTAGCCCAGCAGTAGAAGGGCTTCCAGGAACCCCAGTACCACCAAAAAAATAATAATAATAAAATAAAAAAATAAAAAGTAATATGGGCTGGGGATATAGGTTGGAGGTACAATGCCCTAGGTTCAGTCTCCAGTACCCTTCCCCAAAATTATCCTAGGTGGTCCAGACTTAATCAGTCGGGAATCCTTTAACAGAAGGCTCAGAATTTACCTGAGGTCAACCCTCTTGCTGGCCTTGAAAAAGTGAGGGACCATAAATTCTACAGCTCCAAGGAAATGAATTTGGCCAACAACCTGGATGTGCCTTAGATGGAGAGTCTTCCCTGGTTGATCTTTCAGATGAGAAAGTAACCTGGCCAATTCCTTGACTGCAGCTTTGTGAGACCCTGAGCAGGGTCAACTAAGACATACTTGGACTCCCGACCTACTGAAACTGTAAGATGATAAAAACGTCATTTTACATACTTGATCATTTGTTATGTATCAATAGAAAATTAGCATCACAACACTACCTATCCTTTTGGATTTGTGCCTTAGAAATGAATCTAACGGTGTTCTAGAAATCTACAGAATTTAGATACTATCCCGAGTTTAAGCTGTGTAAGCTCCCTCCCATTTTATACAAGAGAAAGAAAGCCCAAAGAAAGAAAATGACTTGCCCGAGGTTACACAGTAAGTTAATGTCTTGTGTAACAGCTGAGAGAGCTCAGGTCTCCTGATTTGCAAGCTGTTTTGAATTCCTTCACCATCTTTTTTGAAATGGGAGCTGAGGGACCACACACAGGTGGGGGACCAGTGGAGAACGGGTGGTAGAATACACTGATTGAGTACGGCTGGTAGAATACACTTAAAACAATGAAACAATGAAAGCCAGAAAGGCTTCCTGACTGCTTTTTTTTATATAAAAGCATGTGGTAGCTGGGCTTGGTGGTGCACAGTTGTAATCCCTGCACTTGGGAGGCTGAGACAGGAGGATCACACAGGTTCAAAGCCAGCCTCAGCTACTTAGTGAGGTTTTCAGCAACTTAGTGAGACCCTGTTTCCAAATAAAATATAAAATTGGTCTGGGAGTATATCCTGGAGGTAGAAGGCCCCTGGGTTTCACCCCAAGTACCACAAAAAAAAAAAAAAGCATGTGAAGCCAGGTGTGGTGGTGCACAGTTGTAATCCCAGCATTTGGGAGGCTAAGACAGGAGAACGCAGTTCGAGGACAGCCTCAGCTGTCCTAAGTGATGCCCTTTGCAACTCAGACCCTGTTTGAAAAAATAAAAAGAATAAAAAAATAGGGCTGGGGATGTAGCTTGGAAGTAGGATGCCCCTGGGTTCTATCCCCAGTACCAAAAAACAAATTAACAAACAAAACAAACAAACAAACGTGTAGTTCCTTGAGGCCCAGAGCCCTAAACAATTTCCCAAAAGGTGATGGGGGAGGGTGATTTTCCAGGATTAAACATATATACATAGCCTGGCCTGGTGGTACATGCCTGTAAATAAATCCTAGTACTTGGGAGGCTAGGAGGATCACAAGTTCAAGGTCAGCCTCAGCAACTCAGTGAGGCCCTATTTCTAAATAAAAAATAAAAATAGGAATGAGGATGTAGCTTGGAGGTAGAATTCCCCTGGGCATCCTCCCCACATGCACACACCAAACAAAAGAGAAGACTGTTCCCCCACAATCACCAGCGTCAGCGGTCCCTCCTCTGAGTTTCATCCCTTTGGCTTAAGGCCCAAATCCAAATAAGTCTACTGAAGACGATAATGATAAGCCTTCTAAGTTATTTATTTCTTACTCTGGATAAGAACATTAGAGAAGGGAGGAAGCGATGACAGACTGCTTGAGAAGGTCTTAGTGATCTCCCCACGTAGGGAGGTGGTCTGCAGGTGCACAGCAAAGGGCTGGGAGAGGATCAGGGGCGGCAGAGCCAGCTTTGCCCCGCCTCCAGCACTGCCCGGCACTGGCTGCCCAAACAGGGCTCAAGTCTGCTTCTCCTGCTCTAAATGTGACCTCTACTCAGTGGTAGGTACTGAACAAACATTCCTTAAATCAACAAATCCCCCAGATCTTATATTCTGGAAATTTCCAAGTGAAGGGAATGTTTCAAAACGAGAAGGAATGAGAAGAGAGTCGTCCTTTACATTCACACTGCGGAGTGGTACTAAAAATCCAAACTCTGAGGCCAGTCAGCTCGGATTTGTGTGTGTGTGTGTGTGTGTGTGTGTGTGTGTGTGTGTGTGTGTCTGAGGATGGAACCCAGGGGCATTCTACCTCCCAGCTACTCCCTCTGCCCTATTCTTTATTCTTTATTTTGAAACCGGGTCTCACTGAGTTGCAAAGGGCCTTGCTAAGTAGCTGAAGCTGTCCGCGAACCACGATCCTCCTGTCTCAGCCTCTTAAATGCTGGGATGACAAGCCTCTTAAATGCTTGGTGCGCCACCAAGCCCAGCTAGCTTGGATTTATTTGGTGGTGGTGGTGGTTGTTGTTGTTGTTGTTGTTGTTGTTTTAGGGGTACTGGGGTTCCTGGAAGCCCTTCTACCTCCAGGCTACACTCCCAGACCTATTTTATACTTTTTTTTAAATTTGGAAAGAGGGTCTCTTAAGCCAGCGCGGCTGACTTCGAACCTTCACGATCCTCCTGTCTTGCCTCCCAAGCGTGGGGATGACAAGCGTGCGCCACCACGCCCGGCTAGCTTGGATTTAAATACGGCCTCACCACTTGCGGGCTGAGCAACCTTGAATAACTTTTGGAAACTTCCTCATGCTTCTATTTACTCAACTGAAAACAAAACCAAACTTGGGAAAATAGTATCTGCCTCCTAGGATTAGGAGAATTAAATGAGATAATCACACATAGCACTTAACAGCGTTCTAAATTCTTATTATGGTTAGAAATTCCTGGCTGGAGAGACTCACTACCCAAAGTGAACATCCTCCTCTCCTCCCGCTACAGCTGTTAGCATCCGGACTTGGAATGGTCTTTATCAGCAAGATGACAGATGCTACTGTGGCTGGGATATGGTCTGTGCCCCAAAGGTTCATGTGCTGGCAGCCTGGTCCTCAGTCTACCAGTACTGAGAGGTGACTAGGCACTTGGGCACCACAGATGAAAAGGAATAATGCCCAGCTCACAGAAGTGGGTTAGTTACCATGAAACAGGGTTGTTACACAGCAAGGCACACGAGTAGCCTTGTTTACACACACCTCCCTTTCTGCTTTTCTGCCATAAAGCCCTCACCAGAAGCCAAGCAGGTGCCAATGTTGTGTGTTTTGGGTCCTCCCAAACAGCGAACTAAAGAAATCTCTTGTCTTACAGCTTACCCATAATACAAAACAGACTAAGCAGATGGTAATCCGTATTAATTACTTTTTAAGATGAACAAGCACAATGATTGCCCCTATTCCTCCAATCCAAGTACAAAACTGGTATAGTTAGCAATTTGATCTGATTCCGTAAACATTTATAGCACTGTGATTAATACTGGAGATCAAAGAGTGGCTGTAGAGAAACAAAAATACAGATTTTTGACCTTAAGAAGTTTACTTTCTTCGGAAAGAAAAAAGGCATCCATTTTTGTCAATAATTGCAGAAAAATACAAAAGACCTGGATTGCCACCTAGAGAACGGCTACACCGGCAGGGTAAACCGCTTGCTATGAAAAGCATGGAAATAAGTAGAAGGAGCAGACTCCAGGATCGAAGATCTCGACTGAATCTGGCCTTCCATCCTCACTAGAGGTGAGACTCTGGCCAAGTTATTTAAATATCTCAAAACCCTTGATCTTCTCCTCTGCGAAAGGGAATAGGAAAGGTACTACATCACACCAGCCTGTTGTGAGGATAGACTGAGATTGAACGTACATCCTGGAACATAACAGAAGCTCAGGTCTATCTTCATTGTTTTGTTTTGCTGAAATAAAACAGAAGACTTTACGAAGAATGAGGCCTTTGATATGGATTTGGAAGGATAAGTGGGAATTCAAAAGGAAGAAGAGGGGAGAGGCAGGCTGCGGAGAAGAGACACCAAGGAGGCCCAGGAGTGATGAGGCAGATGCCGTGTCGGGGGCATTTGTAGTCCTGGTGGCTTTAAACCTCTTCAGGCTTTGGTTTCTTCATTGGCAAAGGGAAATAATAATAACTAACAATAGTAACTAATTAGCTGGGATGCTGTGGGGGTTAAATGAACCAATGAAAGTAAAGCACCAGTACAGTTTAGGGTTTGTTGTTTTGTGGTTGCTATGTTGTGTTATGTTGTGTTGGCACTGGGGATTGAACCCAGGGTCATTCTACCTCTGAGCTACCCCCCCCCCAGCACTTTTTGGTTTTTGTTGTGAAACAAGGTCTTGCTAGGTTCCTGAGAGTCTTACTACATTGTCGAGGCTGGTCACAAACCTGCGATCCTCCTGTCTCAGCCTCCCAAGTACTCGGATTACAGGTATGCGCCATCACACCTTTGGGTCTTAAGCATCTCCCAAGGCCCATATATTAAAAGCTTAGTTCCCAGTTTGATGCTATGGGACGTGGTGAACATTTTGAGAGATGAGGCCCAGTGGAAGTCCTTCGGTCAATAGGGATGTGCCCCTGAAGGGGACAGTGAGACCCCAGCCACTCCTTCTTCCTCTTTCCTTGCTTCCTGGCTGCCATGAAGTGAGTGGCATGCTCTGCCACACACGCTCCATGATGTGCCACTTCCCCAAAGCAACAGGGCCAATTGACCAACATTTTCTTTTTATAAAGTTGTTTACCTCAGGTATTTGTTATAGTAGCAGAAAACTGACTAACAAAAGCATTTAGGACAATGCCTGGTGCACAGTAAGGGTTTCATAGAATTAAACTGAGCTAGTAAACACAGAAAAAGGAATTCCTGGGGGGAAAAAAACCCGACGAGTTCCTTAAATTCATCTGGAACAACAACAAAAAAAAAAACCAGAATAGCCAAAGTAGTTTTCAGCAACAAAAACCATGCAGGAGGAATCATAATACCTGACTTTAAACTATACCACAAAGCCATAGTAATAAAAATATCATGGTACCGGCACAAAAGCAGATACACAGGCCAATGGAGCAGAAGACTCAGAAACAAATCTGCACACTTAGAGCCAACTGATTTTTGACAAAGAGGCCAAAAACATACACTGGAAAAAAGATAGCCTGTTTAAAAAATGGTGTTGGCAAAACTGGTTAACCATATGCAGAAAAATGGAAATAAACTCCAATTTCTCACCCTACATAAGTCAATTTAAGATATATAAAAGACTTGGAAATTAGACCAGAGACCTTGAAGCTCCTTGAAGAGGGCATAGGTCCAACGCTGCAGTACATAGGCACAGATAAAAACTTTCTCAACAAGACCCCAAAGGCACAAGAAACTAAAAGGCGAATCAATATGTGGGATTGCATTAAACTGAAGAGCTTTTGTACAGCAAAGGAAACCATCAAGAACCTCAACTAAGTTCCAACAAAATGGGAGAAGATTTTTGCCACCTACTCCTCTGATAGAGGACTAATATCTACAATATCCAGAGAACTCAAGAAACTCAGCACTAAGAAAACAAATAACCCAATTAAGAAATGGGCAAGTAAACTAAATAGACATTTTACAAAAGAAGAAATTCAAATGGCCAATACATGCTTGCAAAAATGCTCAACATCATTGGCAATCAGAGGGATGCAAATCAAAACTACCCTAAGATTTCACCTAACTCCAACTAGAATGGCAATCATTCAAAACACAAACAACAACAAATGCTGGTGAGGATGTGAAGAAGTGGGAACTCTAAGACATTGTTGGTGAGATTGCAAATTAGTGCAGCCACTTTGGAAAACAGTATGGAGGATCCTCAGAAAAATGGGAATAAACTTACCATATGATCCAGCCATACTATTTCTGGGTATCTACCCCAAAGAATGAAAACCAAACTACCAAACTAATGCATGCGTATCTATGTGCACAGCCACACAATTCACCGTTGCCAAACTATGGAACCAGCCAAGATGTCCATCAGCAGATGAATGGATTACATAATTATGGGATATGTACACAATGGAATTTTACTCAGCCATAAAGAAAAACAAAATTACATCATTTACAGAGAAATGGATGAAACTGGAGAACATTATGCTAAATGAGATTAGTCAGTCACAGAAAAATAAGAAATTGGATGCTCTCCCTAATATGCGGAAGCCAGGGAGAAAATGGGTCATAAGAGGAACTCCAGACAAAGAAGGGGATACTATAGATGAGCAAATAAGGCAATCTAACTGAGGGGATAGGAAGGGAGAGGGAAATTCTCTGATGCACATGATGTACATTAACAAATATATCAATGTCAATCACTAAGCCAAACATGAGAAGGAGCGAGGGGGAGGGAATGGGGTGGGAACTGGGTAAGGGCTACATAACTGATGTGTGCATATATGCCTCCACCATCTTGTACCCCATTAAGATGACTACAATGCACCAATAAAAATTTTTTTAAAAACAAAGAGTTTAGGCAGGCATTGTGGCACATGCCTGTAATCCTAGTAGAAGGCTGAGACAGGAGGATTTCAGGTTTGAAGATAGCCTTAGCAAGTAGCAAGACTCTCAGCAACCTAAAAAGACCCTGTTTTGAAACAAAACAAAAAAATTTAAAGGGCCATAGCTCAGAGAAAAAATGCACGAGAGAGAGAGAGGTTGATTCAGAGCACCAATAAAAAATAATAAGTAAAATAAAAAAGAGTTCAGAGGCCCTACCATTAATTAGGGCACTGTGACTATGACTGATCTGAGTCCAATGTAGGAAACCACAAATGACAAGTTTAATAAGCAAATAGCCTTTGATATCCTGTCCCCAGCTTTGGCTTTCCACCGGAAATAGCACACCCTCCTCAGCTGAACTGCAGCTAACAGTTAACTTTTGAGAGATTGCCAATGGTTATCCAACCGGTTTTTCCACCAAGGAGCTCACCGAAGAAGATAATAAAATAAATGACTTCCTGCTAGCAGGCAAGCTTAATTATCCCAAAGAGGGAGAAAAGGCAGATGGAGGCAGGTGGCTCCCTGCAGGTGTGGCCCTTCTCCAGCACGGCGCAGGCAATGCCCCTGCCATTTCCTTTTCATCAGTGGAGGCGGCAAGGATCAGCTCCAAGTCACAGTTACTGGGTGTCTCTGAAGATGTACAAGTCTTCAAGCATCTGGCAGAATGTGAACCTGCTCAAGGTTCTCAGGGCACAGGCATCCGGGCTATGCAGCATTCTCCACCTTACTGGGCCCATTTCTAAGGAAGAAGCTGCTGAGATTGCCAGGGAATGAAGAAGCAATCAGCAGACAGAGAGAGCAGCCCAGTCTCAAGAAGAGCCCCACTGGGCTGCCCTAGGCCCAGGGTACCTAGTGACCGGTGTCCCAAGAGCTTATCCACACCTTTGTGAATGCTACTCCCTCTTCTTAGAATATAAGAATGGCCCCCCTGCCCATTGTCTCAATGTCCATGATCTCAATTCTTAACATACAGACGTTTTTCCAGATCCACCTTGCTAAACTACCAGTCTCGCCCGCCAACCATTCTTTGTCTCATATCTTGTTTTATTTTCTACATGCACGTTTCACAATCTAAAATGAGCTCATTTGTCCCCTGCATGTTTGTTGTCATGGGTTTTTATTCCTAACAGGCTAAAGACGTGTTCCTTTGACCCTTCAACTGCAAGCACACGCAGAGCAGAAGCCTCGTGCATGCTGTGTTTAATGCTGTGGCTTTAGCACAGATCCCAGGCCTGGCACACTGTGTGCCAATAAGTATAAGATTGAGGAAAGATGAACAAGGGATGACTGCATACTTCAGGGGTGAGCTCAATTCCTAGAACTCAGTTGTAGAGAAGGTCCAGAAAGACTCCTGCGAAAGTCCTGATAACCCCAAATGGCGTCTCCAAAATAAAATGACATCCTCTGAATTCATCATTTCCTGCGCTCTGTGTACATTCAGGAAGCATCATGGGGGCCTCTTGTTTCCCCGGCGCACCCTGTATATACCGGACAGATGACTGGCCTTTCAGAAGAAAGTCCTCTAGGCTTCCCTCTTGTTGACTGGCTTGAGCTGGTGAGCTCAAATTCTAGCTTTGACTCTCGGTATGTGGGAGCTGGACACTAGGGGAAGGAGAGATCTGAGGCCCAAGCGTGGACCATTTCTGTTCTCAGAAGAGGACAGGGAGGCCAAGACCAGGATGAGGATGTCCTAGCCTCACACTTACTCACAGGAGTAGCTCTCCTCCCACTGTGTAATAGCCTCAAATATCTGCCATTTGAGCATGGAATCATTTACCCGGAACCTTTGTTCCAAACAAAATAGCCAGAGGAAGGAATGGACAAGCACACAAACTATCAAAAATCTGAAATGAAGCAAATCAGGGAGGCCTGTCTCCAGCGACCCAGGATCACTAAGGAGCACTCTCTTCGCATTTCACCCCACTGGCCCCTGTCTCCTCCAAGATTCCTAACGGGTTGAAGACTTGTTCCCTAACTGAGTTCCTCTCTGCTCCTCCTGAGGCTGGAAAAATGGAAAAACACCAGCATAATCGTTTCGAGGGGATCCAAACTGCGGCCGGAGCTTTTTGAGACTGCGCATGCTATCTGACAAGCCAATCACAGAGTCTCAAAAACCAACCAAGAGCCAGCAGAAAAAAAAAAAAAAAACCCAGGCCGAGTCCACAGCATCCTGTTTCACCAAGTACCATCCATCACTGTTATTTTCTAGTGACTAAGTGCTGCTGCGTGCAGGGACGAAGGAGACCCCCTGAGAGGGCAGTCGGTGACAAAGCCCCAGGAGCGCCAGAGTATGGCACACGGCTCTGCGTGACTGTGTGATCCTGAGCAAGTCCCTCTCCCCAAGAAGGCCTCACACGAATGGCAGACAGAATAATGCCCCCCAAAGATGTCCATGCCCTGGCCCCCAGAACCCAGAATGCAAAAAAGCATGACTCAGAAGGCAGAATCATGAGAAAGAAAAAGGAACCCTGCAGATGTGATTAAAGGTCAGGACTTAGGAGAGGAAACTGCCCTGGATCGCCCAGGTGGACCTCATCTATGCACCTGAGCCCATAGAGGTGAAGAGGAAGACAGAAGAGGGGATCAGAAAGACGGAACATGAGGAGGAATGATCCACTGTAGTTGGTCTGAAGATGCAGTGAGGAGCTCAGAGACAAGGAACCTGCTGGCAGCAGGAAATGGTCTTCCATTTACAGCCAGAAAGTAAACAGTGACCCCTGGCCCACAACCATAGGAAGTGAATTCTGCCAACAACTCAGATAAGTAGGAGCCGATTTTCCCAGGAAGAAAAGCCAACAACACTTGGCTTTATTCTCGTGAGACCCATACTGGACTCTGACCCACAGAATTATAACTGAATAAAAAAAAATACTAAAAGCTGCTAAATTTAAGCCTCATACATTGTTACAACTGCTTCAGAAAATGAACACACAGGTGTGACCCTGAGGAAATCACTCTTTCCAACTGGACCTCAGTTTTGCTGTCAGTCAATTAGAAAGAATAGACATGATGATTTCTGAGGGGCTGGCCCACTCTGGAAGGCTGGCCACTCTCTGGACATCCTGCCCTCCCCACCGCTCTGTCCCCGGCTCTGGGATGAACTTGGGGTAAAGATCATAAAGGAAAAAACAAAACAGAGTGAAAGAGAAAAGTCATCTTAAAAGGCCGCAAGGTGTTTTCTAAGATACTACCTAAGGCACCAGACAGATAGGTCTTCTGTTTTGCCATGTTACCTCCTTAACCATAGCCCAGAGCGATGAAGGAGGGAGTCTGAAAAAGCAAGAAAAAAGTTCCAGAACCAGTTGCCAGAGACTGCCAGAGCACTGAGCTAAATATTCCAAGGCCTTTGTGCAGATGAGGTGCAAAGAATTGATTACCAACATCTGCCCAGACCAACAGCAGTGACCTGTGTACCAGATACCTGTCATCATTAATTGAAACTGATTTTGGAAACCCACTTTGGTGTGTCTGTCTGTCTGTCTCTCTCTCTCTTTCTTTTATACTGGGTGTTGAACACAGAGGTGTTCTACCTCCGAGCTACAGCCCTAGCCCATTATTATTATTATTATTATTATTATTATTATTACCATCATCATTATCATTATTTTGAAACAGGATCTCACTAAGTTGCTAAGGCTGGACTCAAACCTGCGATCTTCCTGTCTCAGCCTCCCAAGTATTGGAATCACAGGTGTGCACTGTGCCCAGTTTACTAGTTTGATTGTCTGGATCTCTCCTTCTCCCTCCTCTCTTTCATTCTCCTTGATTCTACGTAGCAGGAGCAAGTCACACAGCCAATCAGAATCCAGACCAATAAAATAAGGAAGCTATGTACAACCAAACAATCTAAAGCACAGTCTGAATCTGGGTTGCTGTTGTGTAATATGCCAGGCCATTCTAATTCCTGTTTGTTCCCCTTCCTGGCTACCCAGGGCTTAGCTCTTTAGAGGGCTACCTCCTGTTTCCCTAGTAAGCTCTAAGGGGACTAGGGTCCCCAGTGATCCACTAGCCCGCTGGCTGTCAAATTCTCACCTGATTCCCCCCAGGAGGTCTTGCAAGTAAGTGACAAAGGCAACATCTGAACCATGGCTCCCCCGCCCCAATTCCAGTGAGGTTCAAAGAACTGACCCGAAGCCAGTCTGCCTGGAATCACACCTCACTCCCACTTCTTTACTTCCTGGGTAGTCATGGGTGAGTTGTGTACTCTCTCTGGAGCTGTTTCCTCATCTATTAAATGGAGAAAATGATGCTTCCTCCCTTAATAAGATTGTGCTAAAGACTTAGTGAACACATAAAATGCTTAGAATTATGTCTGGCTCATGGTAAGCACTCAGTTCATGTCCAGTGGGAGTATTAGTCCACTACCCAGCATGCCCAGCCAAGGAGGGTGGGAAGCTGCGGGGTGTGGTGATGCCAACACCAACTCCTACGTATTTAGTACAGAGTACTAGCGCTGTCTTCCCACGGCCGGTAGTGATGGTGTAAAGCTCCTCTTTCCTTGGAGATACTCCCTTCCTTTGTCATGTTTTAATTTATAGAGAAGAAACAGGATCAGGACGCAGCTGGGAATGCATCTGAGGTTGTGCGGACCCCTTACACACTCTCTGTCACCCGTTATCTGGCCCGACTACAGCCCCCAGTCCTTAATTTCTTTTGTGCCTGACACTTTACCACAGCTCCATGGTCCTCTGGCTAAACCAGAAAGGGGGAATCCCCAGACCTCTTGTGCAATGGAACCCCTGATTCTGAGATCCTGCGAGGTCAGTGTGGGAGACTTGATGGAGCACGCCTTGTCACCCCACCGCATGATTCATAGCCCAGGATGGCTGCAAACAGGAGGAGGTCTCTATGGAACAGAGACACTTCTTGGCACTTTCAGTCCTCACTACTCAGCTGGGCTTTCTCATGTGTGTTTGGAGCATAACATGCTCAGGCCTGAACATGGCTCTGTCCCCTCCTACTTCCTCATTTGACAGATAGGGAAGATGAGGTCCAGAATGCAAAGCCTCAGTCATGGTAACTCAGAGGATCTCCTGACCCCATAGAACTGTTCTTCCCACCCTCATCCATGGCAGCATTCACTACCCTTCTGGACTATTTACCTACAGCAGTGGCACCACAGAGCAGCTCTGTGGGGAGTGGAGAACTGAGCAGCTGCCTTCACTGCAGTCTGGAGCTTTGAGTTCAGTGTCCATGGTCCACAGACAACCCAGAGAGCCATCAGCCCCCAGGTAGGTGCCAGCAGGATTTGAGCCAGTCAGGCAGAAAGTGGGGCTGCATCAATACGATCCCAGCCTGGTCATTCAAGCAAAATAACTGCCCTGGCGCTCGCACAGGTGTTAATGGCCCACAGCCTTCCTCCCTTCACTCAGTGACCCATCCTAAGCACCTACTATTGGCCGAGCACTGAGGATGCCTTAGAGGTGAAGACAGGCAGCCCCTACACCCAAGGAAGGGGCAGGGGCAGAAATTGCAAAAGAAACAGGCACTGGAAAATCAAAACTTTTTAAAAATAGTATGGTTTGCAGGGCGTGGTAGTGCACACTTATAATCCCAGCATTCAGGAGGCTGAGACAGGAGGACCATGATTGACCGACAGCCTCAGCTACTTAGTGAGGCCCTTTGCAACTCAGTGAGACCCTGTTTCAAAATAAAGACTAAAAAATAGGGCTGGGGGTATAGCACAGAGGTAGAATGCCCCTGGGTTCCATCACCAGTACTGCAAATATTTTTTTTAATTTAATCGGTGCAGTATGATTATGCATCACAGTGAGGTTTAGAGTGATACATTCATATACGTGTGTGTGGTTTTATTTTTGTTTTGTTTTGTTTTTGTTTTTTGTACTGGGGATTGAACCCACGGAGTACTCTACTTACATGTTCCACCCCAGCTCTAGTTTTTATTCTTTATTTTGAAACAGGGCCTCACTAAGTTGCAGACTGCCTCACTTAGTAGCTGAGTCTGTCCACGAACCGCAATCCTCCTCTCTCAGCCTCCCAAGTACTAGGATTGAAAGCATATACACACACAACATTTCTCGGTGTGGTTCCTCCTAAGCCCATTTTGCCAACGCCAAGGAAAACTAAATTCTAACTAACGAAGCAGATAACCCGGAGGCGGAGGGAGCTGTGAAGAAAGACCCCCCTCTCCAAGATACTTTTCACTCGCCCGTTCTCATTTGCTTTCTGGGTCAAAGAAGGTTTTTCCCCATTTCACAGATGAAGAGTCAGACAGACGAGGTGAGGTCGCTAGGGACCGAGGAGGGCTAGAACCTACCGGGCTGATCCAGACTCCGGGTGCCGCGGGGCTCCGGGTGCCGCGGGGCAGAGAGCCCGCCCGCTGTCTGGGCGCTGCAAAGCCCGGAGCCGGCGCAGAGCCCCCGCGCGCTCAGACCCGCAACCGAGCGCTGGCGCCGGCCTGGGGCGCCGGGAGGACCGAGCCTGCTCCCGGAGGCGGCGCGCTTCCCGGGCGGGAGGGCTGGGGACCCTGGAGCAAGCCGGGCACGAGGGGGGCTGCGGGTCCAGCGAGCCCCGGCCTCCCGATTGTGCGCCAGAGGAGGCTGGAACTTGGAGCAGATCCGGGGAAGAAATGCAGAAGTGGTGGAGGCGACAGGGACCAGGAGGGGGAGCGGTGCAGAGGAGCGTTGGGGAGCACCGCGGCAGGGCGGCACGGAGCGAGGTCGCGAGTCCGCAGAGCCCCACAAACGACACCCGCCGGCCTCACTCACCCCGGATCGCCGCGCGGCTTTTAAACCCAAATCCCCCGCCGTGACCGGGTCGCGGCGAATCTGCAGCAAGTTCCCGTCGCAGGGAGGACTCCACGGTCCCAGGATCGCTCGAGATCCGGCAGCCAGAAGCGACCCCCAGCCCTGGAATCGCAGCCTGCAGCTCGGGGGCGCGCCCAGGCTCCTCCGCGTGCGGGAGCGCGCGGGGACGTGTGGCTCAGCACCCCGCGCCGCGCAGAGGCCCAGGAATGCGCAGCCGCTGGGGCCGCCCCCGGAAAGCAGGGCCCCCGGCCCGAGAGCACGCCCTCCCCAGCTCCTCCCCAGCCTCCGCCGCCGGCTGCTGGGGACCCAAAGACCTTCCTGGGGAAGAGGCCGAGGAGTCTGGGTTCCTCCTCACCACCCGACCGCGCACTCGCCCCGTGGCCTTGAGCGAGCCCCTTGGGTCTTGTGAACCGCGAGGGCTGCAGGCTCTCCAGCGCCCAGATAGCATCAGAGAGGCTTTGGTGTTTAGGTGGAGGAGCCTGGACTCAGAGTTCCTGCCTCGCTGACTATTAGAGTCTTTGCCTCTCTGTGCTTTTGCTGTAAACCGAGGATAGTAACATCTGACCCTCCTGGACCTCCTGTAAGGACTGACTTAGAGGATCAGTGTGAAGCTGGCTGATTGCCACAACACTCACGGCATCCAGGTTATTTTGCGGTAACAATGAAAGTCCAAGGTGGTCAGCTGCCCGGGAGCATTCAGCTTCTCCTCTTTGTTCATGGCCCAGCTTCTACACAGGACAGTGCCAACTCTGTAACTCCCTGCCCTCCTCCCCCGAACAAGAGTCATCTTTTTACCCACTTTTCTTTCTTTCTTTCCTTCTTTCTTTCTCTCTTTCTTTCTTCCTTTCGTGTGTGTGTGTGTGTGTGTGTGTGTGTGTATTTGTGGTGTTGGAAACTGAATCTAGGACCATTCTACCTCTGACCTACACCCCCTGCCCTATTTTATTTTTTACTTGGAAACAGGATCTTGCTAAGTTGCTGAGATCCTCACTAAATTGCTGAGGTCGTCCTCGAACCTGCTATCCTTTTAGCTCAGCCTCCCAAGTACTGCGATTACAAGCCTGCACCACTACACCCAGCTCACCCACACTTTTTAATTCAGCGGTAGAATTTTCTCCACTCTTATTCTTCTGAACTAACAGAGCACAGGCTTTGACTACCAGTGGGACCTTGAAAAGGCTTAGAGCTCAGCTGTGTCTCAGTTTCTTCCTCTACCCAAGAGATCATGGTAAGAACCATATTGCCTTACCAAGGCCTAAACTTGAGATGGCGTAATCCTGAACTTACTCCCTGCCGTTTCCTCTGACTCAAGGATGAGGTCAGCAGAAATGGTACCTAATCATCATTGCCAGATGCCAGGTTTTCTTAAAGGGAGGGTAATGAGGAAGACAGGAAATGACATGAGAAGGAATCTGACAGAAAGTTGTGAGGGTTATCACCCCACAGCATGTCTGAACCAAACAGAAAATGTGGGTTCCGAAAAGCAAGTACAACCCAATTCTTAATACTTTAATATAAAACTCTCATAGGAAGAAACAAGCTAAAGGAAGACAATCGTATTACAAAGTGTTCTTTTTGGCAGACAGTTGGGAACTAAATGTGGTCCTGCTGTGAACATAGGCTTCCCTCTGAGACAACGCAGAGGCCCAGGACTGGAGCCAATATCCGCCATACTTAGGCTGCATTTTCCCTGTAGCAGGATATCACTACCTCTCTCATACCCATTCACTCCGAAACCCAAAACACAAGCCAGAATGACACTGTCTGCTGCTTCAGCTGGACGCATTTGAATCGTATTTACACAAGAGTTTTTCTTTTAAAAATTCAAGTATACAGGTATATTTTATTCAGTGGTGGAGAATAATGTGGTATGTTGAATTGGAAATTAAGAAATCAAACTTCTGAGATGGTCACTTAGTAGTTAAAGAATCATTCATGTCTCTGTTTTCTCACTTGTAAAATATAAGTGAAAACTATTCCTCCTGTCAGATGCAACCATTATGAGTAAAGATTCTATTCTTACATTTCTTGATTCAAAACTATTTATTGAGCCGAGCGTGGTGGCGCACGCTTGTAATCCCCGCGCTTGGGAGGCTGAGGCAGGAGGATCTCACAGGTTCGAAGCCAGCCTCAGCTACTTAGTGAGGCTCTCAGCAACTTAGTAAGACCCTGTTTCCAAATAAAGTATAAAATAGGTCTGGGAGTATAGCCCAGGGGTAGAAAAGGCCCTGGGTTCCACCCCCAGTACCACAAAAAATATATATATTTATTGGCACTGAGTGTGGCAGCAGATACCTGTAATTCCAGTACTTGGAAAGCTGAGACAAGGATGTCACAGGTTCAAACCAACCTCAGCAATTTAGCAAGACCCTGTTTCAAAATAAAAATAAATAAATAAAACAGGACTGGGAGCGTACTCAGAGGTAGAATTCCTCTGGGTTCAATACCAGGAAAAACAAAACTATTCATTGAGCTGAGTGTAGCAGCACAAATCTGAAATCCCAGCACTTGAGAGGCTGAGACAGGGATGTCACGGGTTCAAGGCCAGCCTCAGCAATTTAGTAAGACTCTCAACAACTCATCAAGACCCTGTTTCAAAATAAAAGGTAAAATAGGGCTAGGAGTGTACCTCAGAGGTAGAATTCCCCTTAGTTCAATCCCCAATAAAAAATAATAATAGAAACAAAACTATTCATTGAGTATCTCCTACACATTCTAGGCCTGAACAAGACAAATTATCTTTATATATTGTGCTTACATTTAGAAAATTAAGATTCATGTAATCTGCACAATAAACACCCTCTCCATCACTCCCTCATACCATCTTCTTTTATGTTCTTTAAGGTGTCACAAACTGATACCCTCTTATTTATTTCAGAGAAAGCTAGAACACAAAAGTATTGTTCACCAAGCATAGTATACATATAAATGCATGCACCTTTGCCTTTTATTTTTGTTTTAGAACCTTCAAATGTTATATCAATGTGTATGTTCTGTTCTGCCACCTTAAGAAATGCAGAAGGGCTATGTGGCTGTAGGAAGTTTTATGATTGCTTTTGTTTTTTGCCAGTTAGCCAAGTTTTCCATATTTCAAACTATAATCAGTTACTAGCCTGTGAAATATAGGAGGTAGGCACATTGGTTAAAAGTGGTAATTTATATGGATTGTTGGTAATAGGAACTGAGGTAGCAAAGAAACATAAATGTCTACATAAAATTATCCGTGTGGGTTGGTTTCTTTTCCTTTTTTTTCTTTTCTTTTTCTTTTTTCTTTTTCTTTCTTTTTTTATTTTTGGTGGTACTAGGGGTGGAATCCAGGGGCTTTTCTACCTCTGGGCAATACTCCCAGACCTATTTTATATTTTATCTGAAAACAAGTTCTCACTAAGTTGCTGAGAGCCTCACTAAGTAGCTGAGGCTGGCTTCGAACCTGTGAGATCCTCCTGCCTCAGCCTCCCAAGCGCGGGGATTACAAGCGTGCGCCACCATGCCCGGCTCTTTTTCTTTTTTTATTTCTCTGTGTGTGTGTGTGTGTGTGTGTGTGTGTGTGTGTGTGTGTGTGTGTTACTGAAGTTTGAGCCCAGGGGCATTCTACCTCTGAACTATATCCCCAGCCTCCCTTTTTATTTTTGGGTTGGGTTGGGTTGGGTTGGGGAGGTACTGGGGATTGAACCCAGGGACATTCTACTTCTGAGCTACACCCCCAACCCTATTTTTATTTTTCCTGAAACAGGATCTCACTAAGTTGTCTAGGCTGGCCACAAACCTGCAATCCTCCTGTCTCAGCCTCCCAAGCACTGGTATTACAAGCATGTGCCACCACACTCCACTGTTTGAATTTTGAAACAGGGTCTCCCTAGATTGTTGAGAGCTGGCTGTCCTAGAACCTGCAATCCTTCTGTTTCAGACTCCTAAGTGCTGGGATTACAGGAGTGCACCACCACGACCGGCTTGCGTTGGTTTTTTTTTTTTTTTTTTTTTTTTTTGCAGATCTGGGGATAGAACCCAGGGGCACTTGACCTCTGAGCTACATCCCCTGCCCTATTTTTTATTCTTTATTTTGAAGGGAAACTATGAGTAATGTTGTCTGGAATAAATGTAAAATATAGTAAAAGACAAAATTTGAATAGGCAAGAAGCTTGAGGAAACAAAAACTTTGTTTCCTTAGACTTGTAATTCCTACAAATAATGAATGTGGAAAGATACAGTGAAATTTATTAAAATCTTTATTAAATTGAATTGGCTCTGCTTTTTTTTTTTTTTTTTTGGTACTGGTGATGGAACCCAGGTGCCTTCAACCTCTAGGCTACACTCCCAGACCTATTTTATATTTTATTTGGAAACAGGGTCTCTTAAGCCAGCTAAGGCTGGCTTCAAACCTGCAAGATCCTCCTGTCTCAGCCTCCCAAGCGCGGGGATTACAAGCGTGCGCCATCACGCCCGGCAAAATTGGCTCTGCTTTAATAGGTTTACTCATAAAGTTAAAAAAAAAAAAAAGAATTGTGAGTCCTTAGCTGTCAATTGCTATATTAAGGCAAGAGTAGAATTTATTTTCTCTGTGTTAAAATGACAAACTAGTCTTGGAACATTCACTTTGTTCAGAACAAGAGATAGTAAAAGTTACTTTGAACTTAACCTTCTGTGCTTTATCATCCCTCATCTTTTCTTCCTTCCTTCCTTCCTTTCTTTCTTCTTTCTTTCTGTACTGGGGATGGAACCCAGGGGTGCTCTACGACAGAGCTACAATCCCAGACCTTTCTAATTTTTATTTTGAGACATGGTCTACTAAGTCACCCATGCTGACCTCAAACTTGTGATCCTCCTGCCTCGGCCTCCTAATAGCTGGAATTGTAGGACATACCATGCTCTGTGTGACTTTGATTATTTTAAAACAAAACAACAGATAAAATGTCCTTATTGTGAAATAGCTGGAGTTCCTTGTGATTATACCTTGAGTATGTTTATCTAGTAATAGTGTACCATCACTCTGGCTAATAGCTAGCCACACTACAGCCATTCATGGCTCCATGTATGTTTCTGTTTTATCCTAGTGATGATTCTTTCTTTTTTTTTAAATTGATGCATTGTTGTCATATATCTTAATGGGGTACAAGATGGTAGAGGCAGAAGTACACATCTCACTCATTTAGCCCTTCCCCAATTCCCACCCCATTCCCTCCTCCTTCCTCCTTTCATTCTTGGCTTACTGATTGACTTTGATATGTTTATGAATATACATCATACACATTATGGAATTTTCCTCTTCACCCCTTCCATCCCCCTTAGTTAGGTCACCTTATTTGCTCATCTATGGTTTCTCCTTCTTCTTTTTTTGGAGTTCCTCCTATGACCCATTTCTCCCTAACTCTCACATATTAGGGAAAGCATCTGATTTCTTATTTTTTGTGACTGACTAATCTCACTTAGCATAATGTCCTCCAGTTCCATCCATTTCCTTGAAAATGATGTAATTGAGGGTTTTTTGATGGCTGAGTAAAATTCCATTGTGTACATATCCCACAGTTTTGTAATCCATTCATCTGTTGATGGACATCTTGGCTGGTTCCATAGTTTGGCTATGGTGAATTGTGCAGCTATGAACATAGACACACATGCATTAGTTTGGTAGTTTGGTTTCCATTCTCTTGAGAAGATACTCAGAAGTGGTGTTGCTGGATCATATAGTAGGTTCATTTCTATTCGTCTGAGGATTCTCCATACTGTTTCCAAAGTGGCTGCACTAATTTGCAGTCCCGGTGTATCAGAACCCTGATACACCGACAATGTATCAGGGTTCCCAATTCTCCACACCCTCTCCAGCATTTGTTGTTGTTTGTATTTTGAATGATTGCCATTCTAGTTGGAGTTAGGTGAAATCTCAGGGTGGTTCTAATTTGCATCTCTCTGATTGCTAATGATGTTAAACATTTTTTCATATATTTATTGGTCATTTGAATTTCTTCTTTTGTGAAGTGTCTATTTAGTTCACATGCCCATTTTTTGATTGATTGATTGATCTATTTCCTTAGGGGTAAGTTACTTGAGTTCTCTGGATATTGTAGATATTAGTACTCTATCAAAGGAGTAGTTGGCAAAATTTTTCTCCCATTCTGTTGGCTCTCTATTGAGGTTCTTGATAGTTTCCTTTGCTGTACAAAAGCTCTTCAGTGTAATGCAATCCCACATATTGATCTGCCTTTTAATTTCCTGTGCCTTTGGGGTCTTGTTGAGAAAGTTTTTACCTGTGCCTATGTGTTGCAGTTTTGGACCTATGCCCTCTTCAAAGAGCCACAAGGTCTCTGGTCTGATTTCCAAGTCTTTGATCCATCCTGAATTGACTCTTATGCAGGGTGAGAAAGTGGGGTTTATTTCCATTTTTTATTTTTTCTTGAAAAGAATAAAAATGTTATTATTTATTATTGTTGTTATTTTTTGTGGTACGGAGGATTGAATCCAAGTGTGTTCTACCTCTGAGCTATATCCCCAGTTTTATTTATTTATTTATTTATGTTTGTTTGTTTGTTTGGAAGCAGGGTTGTACTAGGTTGCTAAGGGTCTCACTAAGTTGCTGAGGCTGGCCATCCTCCTGTCTAAGCCTCTCAAAAACTTGTGATTATAAGGCCGGGCGTGGTGGCGCACGCTTGTTATCCCCGTGCTTGGGAGGCTGAGACAGGAGGATCGCACAGGTTCAAAGCCATCCTCAGCTACTTAGTGAGGCTCTTAGCAACTTAGTTGAGACCCTGTTTCCAAATAAAATATAAAATAGGTCTGGAAGTGTAGCCTGGAGGTAGAAAATCCTCTGGGTTCCACCCCCAGTACCACCAAAAAAAAAAAAAAAAAAAAAACTTGTGATTATAGGCATGTGGCACTATGCCCTGTCTAGAAATTATTTTTAAAGTTGCCTTCCCAGGATCATGTCCAGAATTTAGAAAATGTTAATGTGCTTATACACATCACACTATCTTTGGTACTTCCCAGAAAGTTAAAACACTAATGGCTTAATATTTCAGTCTCTACCTTGTAACACAACGAGTGTCATTCACAAGCAGAAGGGATGCTAGGACAATTTGGTATGTTTGATACTCTCCATATATTTCGACTGGCTTAATAATGTAATGATTGCATTATATATTAAGCCCACAAAATGGGACAAACTAACTAATCAAAAGAGTAAAAGTTATATTCTCCATGTCAGTGTTTCAAAGCAGATTTCTCACTGCCCACAATACAATCTTACACTGGAAGAAACACTGACAAAACTCAAAAGATAATTCCGTTTTCTCCTATTCTGATAAAGTTGTCTACTGTAATAAATTAATAGAACCTTCAGTTTAGTCAACAACAGATGGGTGATGGGTTTTTTTTATTTCCTTTTAAGCTTGCCTGAAGACCTCTTTTTTTTTTTTTTTTTTTTTTGGTGGTACTGGGGATGGAACCCAGGGGCCTTCTACCTCCGAGCTACACTCCCAGACCTATTTTATATTTTATTTGGAAACAGGGTCTCTTAAGCCAGCTGAGGCTGGCTTCGAACCTGCGCGATCCTCCTGTCTCAGCCTCCCAAGCGCGGGGATTACAAGCGTGCACCACCATGCCCAGCTGAAGACTTCTTTTATAAGCTAAAAGTCTTCGACAAAAAAGACAGCCCAGTATCTTGGTGTAACAGATAGTAGCAGGATATATTTTAGTTTGCTTGTTTTTTAGTTTAGTTTTGTTTTTTGTGTTTTTGTGGGGGAGGTGGGGGTTTTTTTTTTGGTACTGGGGATCAAAATTTTTTTTTGTACTAGGGACATTCTATTTCTGAGCTACACTCCAGCCCTATTTTGTTTTATTTTATATTTTTGGAACAGTCTCACTAAGTTGTAGAAGGTCTCTCTAAGTTGCTGAGGCTGGCCACAAACCTGTGCTCCTCCTGTCTCAGCCTGCAAAGTACTGGGATTAAAGGCGTGTGCCACCATGCCTGTCTTGCCCCAGGTATTCTTAGCTGGAATAGACTTATAGAGCCAAGCTTCTCAGCATTAGTGGACTGCAAGCAGATATCTATAGGCTAAACCACAAGACTGTAACAGGATTGCTAGGACACTTTTTAGTCCACAGTCAAATAACTATGGAAGTACACTGCAGATTTGTGAGTCAAGAATAAATCTCATAAGCCTACTAAGCCAATAAGGGAAATATAATCATGGGTACTTGTTTGGGTGTTTTGCTGGATCATTTTTAATGTTCTATTTCCTGATGTGCATGAGGAAGACCTTTTTATTTAATTTTTAATTATTTGCTTTCTTCTTGACCTACTGACAATCCTCAATTTAGCAAACTATGCATACACCCACTAAAAGAGAATATTTTTTAATGATATCTTGTTTCCATTGTTCCTTCAGAATTGAGGAGTAAATACTCTTAATGAGTCCCTGGCTATGTAACTATTTGAATAGATTCACAGAATCTGTTCTCCTCTTTACCAGGAAATATTGGATAAATCTATTATATAGTCAAAACCTCCAGAGTTTCATACTTGAGAATAAATGTCATTTAATCAGCTATAATCACATAAGCACTGAGGAATAAGAATCGTCCTTCCTGTGTGGAAGGAAGCCTGTGGCCCTCTGAGGAAACTGATCTGGTGTCTATCACAGGGCCCAGCATTATGTTAATCAGACAGAAGGAAGTTTACTTGCTACAGCCCAGCAATGCTAGCAAACAGTGGGACCTTGAGAAAAGAGGAAGTCACTCACTCAAGTACTGCATGTAAAACCTAACAATGAGTTATTTCTGGACTTTGGTTTTCTACCTGGAATAGATGAGCAAAGGAGAGCTTTGATAAGAGTATCAATCACTACACTTGGAAATTTTCATTTGATGCTGAAGAAAGTATTGTAAAGGAAGCGTCATGAACAGCATGATAACTTCTGTGGGCTCTTGGCTCCTGTGGCAAAATGAATTTCAACACTCGTCAGTCAGAGCTAAAGGCAGAGGTTTTAATTTAAGCAAAGTAAAGATACATGTTCAGGACAAATGCGAGCCATCTCAAGAGATCAAGAGAGCTCAAGAGCAGCCATGGGGAGAGAGGCCAAGAGCTCAAAACATTGCCCAGAGTGCTCACGAGCTGCCCAAAATGGCCCCAAATGGCCCAGAGCTCCTCAGAGCCATACTTTCTTATAGGGTTTACTAGAGAGGGGGTGGCCAGGGCACATGGAGTGGAAGGCTCCTTCTTTGAAGCTTTCTGGTTCACAAAAGATGATAATGCCTTTGGGCCAGGACTCCTCAGAGTCAGACAGGAAGTCAGGAGCAGAGATAGGCCTGTGGGATATGGGGCTCTGTTAACTTTTGAGGATCCTCCTGAAGAGGAATGGAACTGTGAAACTCTTGGGTTTTAATCACCTCAGGAAATTCCTGAGCCATCTTATTATAATTGTGTAAGTGTGTGTGTGTGTGTGTGTGTGTGTGTGTGTGTGTATGTGTGTGTGTGTGGTACTGGGGATGGAATCCAAGGACCTTCTACCTCCAGGCTACACTCCCAGATCTATTTTACATTTTGTTTGGAAACAGGGTCTCACTACATTGCTGAGAGCCTCACTAAGTAGCTGAGGCCAACTTCAAACCCGCACTATCCTCCTTTCTCAGCCTCCCAAACGCTGGGATTATAAACTTGCAAGTGGCGCCTTTCTACCTAAAATTTTCTTTCTTCTATTCTACCTTATCAGAAGAACAGAATAAAAAAATACAAAAAGGTATTAAAAAACATAAAGTGGGAGACGTGTATCTAACTGTACCAATTATCATGTTAGAGCAAATGGGCTAAACAGTCCAATCAAAAGGCAGTGAATGCCAGACTGGATTTTTGTTTTGTTTTGTTTTCAGTACTGGGGATTGAACCCAGGGTCATTCTATCTCCAAGCTACACCTCCAGCTCTACTTTTATTCTTTTATTTTGAAACAGGGTGTCACTAAATTGCAGAGGGCCTCACTAAGTAGCTGAGGATTCTCCTGTCTCAGCCTTTCAAGTGCTGGGATTTTAAGTGTGCGCCACCACACCTGGCCAAACTGGATTTTTAAAAGACAGGATCCTGCCGGGCATGGTGGCGCATGCTTGTAATCCCCATTCTTGGGAGACAGAGACAGGAGGATTGCGCAGGTTCGAAGCCAGCCGCGTTGGCTTTAGAGACCCTGTTTCCAAATAAAAATATTTTAAAAAATGGGTCTGGGAGTGTAGCCCAGAGGTAGAAGGGTTTCCAGGAACCCCAATACCACCACCACCAAAAAAAAAAGACAGGATCCAAGCTATAGACTATGTAGAAAAGTCACTCTTGCTTCTTGGGTGGGGGGGCAGTACTAAGGATTGAAAACAGGGAGGTTCTACCTCTGAGCTACACCCTTAGCCCTATTTTATTTTTGAAACAGGGTCCTGCTAAGTTACTGAAGGCCACTAAATTGCTGAGGCTGGCCTCGAACCTGAAATTCTCCTGTCTCAGCCTTCCAACCACTGGGATTACAGGTATGTACCACCACACCCAGCTGAAAGAGCACTCTTTAGATTCAAAGGTATAACTGATTGAAAGCAGAAGAATAGGAAAAAATATATGAATGCAAACAGCAACCATAAGAAACCTGGAGAAGCTACGTTCATAACAAAAAAAATAGTGAAATAGACATATTATTTAAGATAAAGAGACACATTTTATAATGTTAAAGAGTCAACCCATCAGAAAATTGTAATAGTTATAAACATATGCACATAACAAAAGAAAAAAATAATACAAGATTGATAGAACTGAGGGAAGAAATAAACAATTTAATAGAAAAAATTGTCAAAGACTCTAGTACCTCACTTTCAATATTAGATTAAACAACTAGGCAGAAGCTGAACAAGGAAATAGAAGAGTTGAGTAATACCACGTATGAGCTAGACCTAAAACACATCTAACCAATAATAAAAGCTATACATCCTTCTCATGTGCATGCAAGACATTAACCAGGATAGACATATGCCAGACAATAAACAGTTCTCAGTAGTGTGTGTGTGTGTGTGTGTGTGTGTGTGTGTGTTACTGAGAGTAGAACCCAGGGACTTTCTACCTCTGGGCTATACTCCCAGACCTATTTTATATTTTATTTGGAAACAGGGTCTCGCTAAGTTCCTAAGAGCCTCACTAAGTAGCTGAGGCTGGCTTTGAACTTGCACAATCCTCCTGTCTCAGCCTCCCAAGTACTGGGATTACAAGTGCGACCACACTAGGCTTTCAGTAAATCTAAATAGTCTGAAATTTTACAAAGTGTTTGCCACTAGGCCCAGCCCTGATCAATTGATTTCAAAAAGGGTGCCAAAACAATTAGGTAGAGAAAAAACAGTCAATTCAACAAGTGGTGTTGGGAGAACTAAGTATCTACATGCTAAACAGTAAAGTTGAACTTCTTCCTCCCATCACATAAAAAATTATCTTAAAATGGATCGAAGAGCTAGGGCTAGGAAACTCTTTGCAGAACACATAGGAGTATATCTTAAGGACCATACAATAGAATATTACTATTCAATTTAAAAAATCAAGTACTGTTTCAGGCTTCTACATGGATCAACCTGACACATTACACAAGGTAAAATAAACCATCTACAATGGACCACAAAGTCTACAATTTCATATAAACAAAGTATCCAAAGCAGGCAAATCGATAATAGAGACAGAGGAAAGATTAGTCATTACATGGGGATGGAGATAGGAAGGGGACTGTGGAGTGATGGATGTCTAAGGGATAAGATTTCAGCCAGGCATGGTGGTTCAAGTTTGCAATTCCAGTACTTGGGAGGCTGAGATAGGAGGATCACAGGCTCTTGGCCAGCCTCAGATACTTAGTAAGGCCTTCCACAATTTAGGGAGACACTGTTTCAAAATAAAGAATAAAAAATAGGGCTGGGGGTGTAGCTTGGAGGTAGACTCCCTCTGGGTTCAATCCCCAGTTACACACACACACACACACACACACACACACACACACACACACATGCCATTGACTTGAAATTTTCAAATGAATTGACTGTAGGGTATGTGAATTCTATTTCTGTCAACTTAAGAATATCTGGAGACAGGTGCTGGGGCACATGCCCGTAATCCCAGTACTTGGGAGGTTGAGACAGGAGGATCCCAGGCTCGCGACCAGTCTCAGCAATTTAGCAAGGCCCTTTGCAAGTTAATGAGACCTGTTTCCAAAGAAAAAAATAAAATGGAGCTGAGGGTGTAGCTCAGATATAGAATGTCCCTGAGTTCAATCCCAATACCATAAATAAATAAATAAATAAATAAATAAATAAATAAATAAGAAAGTATCTGTCATGATAGTAGTTATTTGGAAACCCAGTTCTGATTCCTTGTGAAATTTTCAAATGGAAGTTAATACTTTGGGTTTGGTAGTTGCTCAACAGCAAAAGGCTCTGGACTTGAAAATCATAAAACAGTAGGGATTCTTTAGGGATGAGTTCAGCCAAATAACCCCGAAATATAATGAACTCCATCATTTATGTGCTCATAAATAATTTTTGAAGTTTGTGATTGCAGAAGTGGACTGGTGAGAAAATTACTCAGAACTCGAAAATAAATCAGAAGAATAACTAGCTATTCTATACACAGCATACTAGAGGAGGGCCCCGAGACCATCAGACTCTAGGGACATACGCTTTTGTTTGATTTACAATTACTATTAACTTACTGATAAAGCTAGATGCTAACTTGTAGTTTGATACAGTACAAATATTTTTGTTTATTTAGTTTGGTTTATTTTCTTCAGTCACTATACAAATAATTTCTGTCTGATAGAAAAGATAACCAAATGTAATTTTTTATTGTTTATAGGTCATTAACCAGTTTTACATCTAACATCAATTTTGTGTGTGTGTGGTACTGGGGATAGTACCCAGAGGCATTCTACCTCTGAGCTACACCCCAGCCCTATTTTTTATTCTTTATTTCTGAAACAAGTTCTCACTAAGTTGCAGAGGGGCTCACTAAGTAACTGAGGCTGTCCGCAAATCTGTGATCCTCCTGTCTCAGCCTCCCAAGTACTGGGATTACAAGTGTGCACCACCATGCCCCGCTCTAACATCAATTTCATTTCATCATTCTTGGTCATCTTATTAGTTCCTTCATTAAATAGAACTCTGATACATGACCTCTATATCTATGTATACAATTTTTATTTTGAAAATTATCCTATAAAAACGATTTGAAGAGAACACAATGCTGAAACAGATCCTGGATTTCTTAAATATGCGCCATCCTTCAAAACTGCCAGGAATTCCCGAGTCTAACTAGATAATGCAAGACTGTGATTCAGAATGTTTTGAAAGTTGACTTTGAATCCTGCTTTTGCACCTGCTAACTCGGTGCCCTTAGAGCGTTTAATGCTCATGAGCCGCACTTTTTCCCTCTGAAAAGCGTGAACACTGCTGCCTATTTCAGAAGGCTGCGTAAGGATAAAATAGGGTGAAGTGAAAACATTAATGTGAACGAGGGTAAACCTTACTTCCTGTGTGTATAGTGTGTGTGAGGATGGCATTCCTATGCAAACCTTTTTTCCTGGGCCCTGCAGTGGATCCCTCACACTGTAGGTGATTCTTCCCTTCCTGCATTTTCACTCAATTGAGACATTGAATGTCCAAAATTAGAGACTGAATCCAAATTCCTCCCTTTACAAATAGGGAAAGTGAGGCTCAAGGAAGTTGAGTGGCTTGCCATGGTTACCAGCTGGCAATTGTTAGAGCCAGAATATGAATCCAGGACTATCTGACTACTGAGCACACATTTTATGCGACACCGTGCAACAATTTTGAATAGGGTCTGATTTTATTAAGGTGTACCCTATGCTCAAAACCCTGATTGGAATTTTTTCCTTTCTATCACCAACACTTGGGAGCAGAAGAAAATGCTCCATTCCTTGAATGAATGAATAAACGAAAGGCAAGATGCTGAGAGGAAGTGGAGAAGCCAACCAGGATTTCTCCTTTTAGTTCTAAACTTTCTAACTAGAAAATATCTCTTTCTAGTTCTTTAAAGTTCTAAAGGGCAGAGCTGTACACTTAAAGACATATTAAATCAGAGTTTACCAGAAAAACAAAACTAACTGGATATATGTGTGTGTGTTTGGTATGAAGAGAAAGAGAAAGAGAGATTTTCAAGGAATTGGCTCACATGATGTGAAGGTTGGCAGGTCCAAAATCTGCAGGGACCGCTTGCCCCTTTGAGGGATATGTCCTGGTTGAAACATTAGCAACCCCTTTACAGGCCCCTAAACAGCTCAGGTCTTCCAGAAAAGCCAGACGCCAGGCACTAAGACTCTTGAGATTACTGGTCTCTTTCATCCTGGAAAAAATCCCAAGGTTCATTTTGCTCTACAGATCCTTGGGCAAAATGCCCTCTTGCTTTATTTATTTATTTATTTATTTATTTATTTATTTTTATTTATTTTTTTATGGTACTTGGGTGGGACCTAGGGGCTTTTTCTACCTCTGTGCTATACTCCCAGACCTATTTTATACTTTATTTGGAAACAGGGTCTCACTAAGTTGCTGAGAGCCTCACTCAGTAGCTGAGGCTGGCTTCAAACCTGTGCGATCCTCCTGTCTCAGCCTCCCAAGTGCTGGGATTACAAGCGTGCGCCACCACACCCAGCTTCCCTTTGCTTTTTATTTAAATTTATTTTTTCTTTTTTGGTCCTGAGATTGAACCCAAAGGCATTCTACCTCCAAGCTACATCCCCAGACGGTTATTTTTTCTTATTCGGAAACAAGGTTTCATTGGGTTACTGAGAGCTTCCCTAAATTGCTGAGGCTGGTTTTGAACCTGTGATCCTCCTGTCTCAGCCTCCCAAGAACTGGAATTACAAGCTGGGCCACCACACCCAAGCAAGCTCCTCTTGTTTTTTGGAGAAGCTCTACCAGCTGGTCTCAAAAGAAATTAGTGGAGAAAAGAAGAAATAAGTGTTTTGCCTGCAACACATACAGGAATTTCTACTTTAATCAAAACTTTTTCATCGTAGCTGAAAGATCCCCAAGAATTAATGGTTAGGCAAGAAGGCAAATGAAATTTTCAAACACCCAAACACAGAATTGGAGATTAAACAAGATGCTGATCAGACAGAAAGAAAGAACCAGAAATGGAAAAATTCCATTTTAGAATTCTAAAATAGAGTGGTGTTCAGATTTTCTCATCAGTGTGGTTATAATTATTTGAATCATCTCTCATGGCTAAATTCCAAAGTGTTCAATTACACAGTCATGTAGCTAAGAGGTAATAGACTATTACTGGCATATATCTCCATTCAGACAGTCTCATTTTGGAAGTAAACTGTGGTCTCGAGAAAAGGTGGGTAATAAAAGTATTTGCCTTTATTATTTTTTTCATAAAAGATAATTTACTTTAAAACAACACTTCTTTAGTACTTACTATATAGCAAGGATTTTACATGAAATATACTGCTTAGTTCTTATAATTCCATAGTTAAAATGTTATTTAACTTTTTTTATAACTAAAAAAAAAAGAGGATAAGTTGGCTTGCTTAAGATTACGCTACCTCAGTCATGGGGAGGGGGCCGCGTTGAGATGGGGGCGGCAGCGGAAGAGGCCGACTGCACTTTATTTGGGGGCAACCTCGAAACCAAAGTTACCAAGGAACTCCTTTTCGAGCTTTTCCA
This sequence comes from Muscardinus avellanarius, assembly GCF_963383645.1. NCBI lineage: Eukaryota > Metazoa > Chordata > Mammalia > Rodentia > Gliridae > Muscardinus > Muscardinus avellanarius. The sequence goes on along the minus strand of NC_137793.1, from coordinate 33,367,142 downwards.
CCAGGCTGGGCCAGTAATAAACGTGAAAATTCCAAAAATAAGGATGGTAAACCAAAGCAGTTTGTGTTTGTGAATTTCAAGCATGAAGTATCTGTTCCTTACGCTATGAATCTACTCCATGGCATCAAACTTTTTGGAAGGCCCATCAAAATTCAATTTGGATCAGAAAGTAGTCGTTCCTTGCAGGTTGTCAGTTTGCCATACCCCCCAGAATCATGTTGGAAATTCAAGTCCAACCCCCACATCTCCTAGCTGGTATGAAAGGACTCTGGACAGCATGACTCCATCAGCACAGATAATTCAGACATCATTTTCTTCTCCAGAAAATTATCAGAGACAAGCAGTGATGAGTAATGTTTTGAAACAGATGTCATATGGTGGGAAGTTTGGTTCTCCACATATGATCAGTCAGGATCTTCACCATCAGCCCAGTCACAGGATCGTACTTTAAACCAGTCTTCAAGCTCCCAGTGGCGCCAAGCTACACCTTCGTCACAGCGTAAAGTCGGACAGGATTCTCAGCCTTACCTATAGGATAGACAGTATAGCCGTGAACAGCGTCACAGCGATCTTGAGTGTAACCATCATTACAGAGGAAGCAGAGAAGATTCTTCTCTGAAGACAGTAATTATGATGGTTGGAGCCATGACTATGATAACAGCAGAGACAGCAGTAGAGATGGAAAATGGCGCTTCTCTCGACACTAACAGTTGTGAAAGGACATTGTTTTATGGAGTCATTTTAGGCCTTTTTTACTAAGTTGATCTGGAAATATTTTGAAAAACTATACAGATTTCAAGTTGCCACTTTTTTATACATTTTTTTAAATCTATAAGTACAGTGTAATACAGAAGAGAGAAGAATTGTGGTTTCGATTTTATTACATTAATAACCTTTTGCCTCAGGGTTTTCCAAAGAGGGAAAGGTTTTATGCAAAAGAAAATGCCACAACTCCTAGTCATTTTAGACAGCTTAAGAAGTGTGAATTGTACAGAGTGGTTGTATTATACAGCAGATATTTTAATTAATGTTTATCCTTTGTATTGCAAGGAATTTGTTAGTGAATCAAATTTTGGTGCATATGATAAAAAATCCAAGTTGATAGTCTGAAATGGCATCTGTATTTTGTTAATAAATTAGAAAATATAACTTTTCAGTGATATGTTGTATTACCATTCTATTTGAGGAAGCTTATTGGTTAAGTTTGGGGATAAATCATAGTGCTTAACTTAGAGAATTTAAGTGTAAATTCTGTGACATGCCCTTTTGAGTTTTACCCTGCTTGAACATACATGTACACATACTATTCTAAATTTTATAATTTGCTCATTAAATCATGTTTGATGTCTTAACTAGTCTCACAGGAAGTTAAATATCTATTAATATTTTACATTAAAAATTACAGTATTAGTGTAAATCCTTTTTAGAAACAAAAACATCAATAGATAGGTTGGATAAAATGGTAAAATGTTTACTGGAAGTATTCTTTTTTGGAAAAGATTTCATGAAGCTTTTTTGGTGGTACTGGGTTCCTAGAAGCTCTTCCACCTTCAGGCTACACTCCCAGACCTATTTTATACTTTTTAATTTGGAAACAGGGTCTTTGAAGTCAGCACGGCTGGCTTCGAATCTGCCCGATCCTCCTGTCTCCGCCTCTCAAGTGCCGGGATTACAAGCGTGCGCCACCACACCTGGCTCATGAAGCTTTTAAGTGCTACATATATCACTCAATTTTTAGAAATTCTGACATTTTCAGAGTGTCCAGAATGTGTATATGAGGACACATTTTATTATGGAGATTGTACAGATTTTTTTTTTTTTTTTGTACTGGGGACTGAACCCAGGGGCATTCTATTTCTCTTGAACCTGTAATCCTGCTGTTTCAGTCTCCCAAGGACTGGAATTGCAGACCTATGCTACCATGCCTAGCTGGTTTTGTTTGAACATTGGGAAAAAATGTTAACACATTCTGATTTGAAATTTCTAAAATCCTGTTTAACAAAAATTTTATGTACCAAGACACTCTTTCCCTTTTGTTTCAGAATTGTTTATAAAAATGTATTCTTGAAAAAAAAATTACCCTGCCAGTCAGAGGTGGTATACACTTGTAATCCCAGTACTTGGGAGGCTGAGACAGGAGGATCACAGGTTTGAGATCAATCTTAGCAACTTAGTGAGACTTGCTCCAAAATAAAAAATAAAATTGGGCTGGGGTTGTAGCTTGGAGGTATAATGCCCCTGAGTTCAATCTCCAGCATCGCGCACACACACACGCGCGCACACATACATGATTACCATGCCAGAGAGTGGGAGCTCTAGTTCCACAGGCCCTGCACCTCTGCACCTCTGCACCTGCTGATTCTTACTAAGTCAAGTCCTCTTCGTACCTCTGCCTTCCTCTATGAAATGGACTCATTCTCGCCCTGGGTAATGCACACTCAGCTACACAAATACAATCAAACTCTGCAATGCACAGGCACAATGCACACTCAGAAACAGACAATTAAGAGTCACAGCTATGATATAAGAGAGAGAGAATGGTCACTGTGAGAATTAAAAGGAAAAAATATTGTTTTGGAACCTATCCAGGGTAATTAAATTTAAGAGTCAATTTTACTTATTTGCTCTAAATATGCACTCCAGTTTTATTTGTGCCTCTAATTTGCCTTGCACACTTTCTCCTTGCTCTCTGAATCTGTATTTACCACTCCAGTGGGCTCTGGAGCAGATGCTGCCAATCCCTGCTGAAGCCACTTGGGCCTTACCCACCTCAGTGCTTTACAAGCTTTCATTTGCCAGTGTTTGACCTTTGTATCTAAGGGCTTTTCCCAGAGCTACAGAAGAGCAATCTGCCAGTCTGACAGACCAAAAGCACCCAGGAAATAACACACCCCACACACCCAAGAGCAGCCCTCAAATGAAGACTTTAGAGGCACAAATACTCTAACTTCCCCACCAATTATCGGTGAAATAATTCTGAGGGGCATGTTTACACTGTAAACACAGAGTTTCTCTGTGGGCCTCTGCTCCAGTGACCCACTATGATGCTAGTTTAATAGCACAATAGGACTGGCCACCTCCTCTTCTCTGTATCACTTCTTCACTCCCCTACTAGTACAACCTGAATGATTCAACGCCCCTGACTTAAGTTTAAGCTCTGAGGGAACCCAGACAATGTCAGGTTTCTTTGATGTCTGGTTTCCTATTGGATCCAGATAAGACGGACACACCAACAGGAGCTTGATGGAGTTTTCATTCTACCCCCAGCCCTGCCAGGGACTCACAGGTCCTAACTGCTGCCAGGGGGCCCCTTCCATAGCTCCCTCTGTTCCCAGGTTCTAGTAACTCTCTTTCCCATCCTCCTTCAGTCCTCAGGCCATAATCCTGAGATACAGAAGCATTCCATTTTAATTCCTCCACCCACCACTTTGCAAATAGTCTTTACTACTAAACTTTCCTCAAATTATCAGTGTTTGCCCACCATCTGTTTCCTGTTGGTACCCTGACCGAGTCCGCAGGTTTAATGATTTCTGGGTTTAGCCTCCAGGAGGACAGGTGGTTCGAGGCTCCATGGGGAAGACACAGCTGAGAACGAGGATGATGGAAGGGGCAGAGATGGAAAGAGAAGTAGGTGGCAGAGCAAAGGCCGGCTGCTTTGGTGGTGGAAGGGAAGGTTGATACATTAATTATCTTTTTCTGCCTAACAAAAACTTTGCAGCTTAAAATGAACATGCTGCTTGCACAGTGTCTGAGAGTCAGGAACCCAGGAGATGCTTAGCTGGCTGGGTCTTGCTCAGGGTGTCTCACAAGATTGGGGTCCAGCCAGCAGCTGGGTCTATGGTCATTTTCATTCTTGATTGGAGCTGGAGAATATTCTTCTGAGCTCACTCTCTGGATATTGGCCAGAAGCTTCAGCTTCTTGCTGTGCAGGCCTCGCTCTAGGGCTGTGCACAAAATGGCAGCTGGCTTCTCCCGGAGAGGGGATCCAAGAAAAGGAAAGTGTGTGTGTGAGAGTGTGTGAGTGTGTGTGTGCACGTGCATAGACATGCACACACCACACATTCCGGCAAGAGAATTTCCCACACAGGAGTGACAGGTTGCTGTAATCTGGTCTTGGGAGAGTCATACCACATGTCTGATATGCTACTGATCACTAGGGTATGAATACAACTGTGCAGAGATCATCAAGGACCAACTTGGAGGCTGGCTTCACGAGTGCCCGAGGGTGGCAAAGCCTCCCAGTGAACTTCCCTCTGAAGCCAGAAAAACTTTCCAACGAGATGGCTCCAAGTCTACAAGAGCTTCCCAGAAAGGAATTTTAAGAGGCCCTGAGAGAAACAGAGGGGAGTATGGACAACATGGGAAGTCCCAGACATCCAAAATAACAAAAGAAGTCACTTACTGCTCCAGGAGCAAGCTCCAGCACTCATCACGTCTGTTCTCTGGGCTGCACTCTAAGGCTTAATAGCAAATGCTTCTACGGCACTGATGGCATGCTGCAGGCTGCCTCATTTACTCTCATTAACTCGGTTCACCCTCACAGCGAGGGGCAGAGCTCATTTGGAAGAGCTTCGGCACCATGCCAGACACTCAGCCTGAGTTAGAGTTCTGAAGATCTGATTAATGTGTTTAGCAACCAATGATATTCTTTCTCTTTCTCTCTCTCTCTCTCTCTCTCTCTCTCTCTCTCTCTCTCTCTCTCTCTGCCTTTTGTGAAATGTGCTTTCCTGTGTGGTAATCATCATGCGTTGTGAGTTGGAGCAAAATAAATGAGAGTTGAAACAAGTCAGCTTTGTTCCCTTCTTTTAAACATAAAAGTGTCTGGTCCTTTCCTGGCTCTCTTTATTTTGACCTCAGGGAGAAGAAAGAGATAGTATTAGTAGTGATTTCTGAGGAAATAGACTTCCAGTGATTGAATTCAGCCAAATCATAAAACAAACGGTCCCTGGCCACACCAGAACCTCCCTGCTGCATGGCTCCAAGCTGCAGCCCACACATGGCAGTCTATGCCCAAGATGCCCCAGAGCCACCTCAGGGAATCCCCCAGGTCTACCATCAGAACAGCCAGGTCCCCAGTCCAATGCACAGTTGCTTCTTGCCTGGGTTGCTATAGCAATCTCCACTGACTTCTGCTTCTATCCTTTTCTGTTTCTCCATTCTCAAAACAGTGTCCTGAGTGACCCTTGTAAACTACAGATTCGATCATGTCACTGCTTCTCGTGAGATCATGCAATGATTCCATTCCCACAGAGAAAAATTCAGTGTTTTCAAATGCCCTTCAAGACCCACATGAGCTGCCTCGCTGCTCATATTATTTCTGATGCCTCATCACTGAAGGGCCTCCCCCTGCTCAGTCCCAAACAGCCCCCAAGCCTCACTGCTGCTCCTCATTTGGAACTTAGAGACTCTGATCAGCCTCTGTGCGGAAGGCTCTTCCCCTGATAGCCACTCAGCTCTCAGCCCACCTCTTTCCATGTTTGCTCAGATATGACCTTCTCATGAAACCTACCCTGCCAGTCTATTTAAAATTATAAGCTTCAAAGCCAAGCGTGGTGGCGCATGCTTGTAATCCCAGCACTTGGGAGGCTGAGACAGGAGGATTGCACAGGTTCAGAGCCAGCCTCAGCTACTTAGTGAGGCTCTCAGCAACTTAGTGAGACCCTGTTTCCAAATAAAGTATAAAATAGGTCTGGGAGTGTAGCCGGAGGTAGAAAAAAGCCTCTGGGTTCCACCCCCAGTGCCACAAAAAAAAATTGTAAGCTTCATCCTCCCTGCTATTTCTCATCCTACCTTTAAGAAATTGTATATATATGCAATTATATATATATGCAATTATATATATGCAATTATATATATACATACACACATACATACACACACATATATACATATATATGTACACACACACACACACACACACACACACACACACACACACATATTTTTTTTTTTGAGACAGGGTCTCACTAAGTTCCCCAGGCTGGCCTCAGATTCCTCCCACCTCAGGCTCCCAAGTAGCTGGGATTGCAGCTTTGCACCACCTTGCCCAGCTGAAAAAGGTTTCTTTAGCTGTTGACTTTCATCTACTAGCAAGTCCCAGGTAGCTGAAGATGATATTCATCTCTTAACACTTATTGAGTGACCATCATGCACTGAGTTAAGCAGAAATTCCGTCTTCAATTCTCTTTTATTCAACCAAGCACTCTGTTTGTCCCCTAAAAGCAAGCCTTGAGATTGGGTGGCAACCTGTGTAGAGATGAGGGCCAAACAAGGGTAGCAAAAGCAAGAAATTGGAGCCACAACCTGAATTCAAAACCTAGCTTCACTTCTAACTCCTTTCTAACTTAAAATAAGGAGAGTGAACTAGTCAGTCTCCAAGGGCGCTCTGGTTCTGCTCTTCATGACCTCACCCTCACTTCACAGAGCAGCGCTATAGTCCCTTGAGTCAGTGTGAACTCACAAGGGTGGGTGGAATAGCGTGTGTGGTCTGAGGCTGTCCTCTGCGAGACCATTTGAGGCGCCAGACGTCTGCCTTAAGCACTAGCTGCAGATACAGTGGTTAACCTTAGGTCACGCTATGCGTCCTCCCTCTGAAAGAAGATGCCTAGCCCACATTTCTGCTGCCTCTGCAGAGCACAGAGGAAGTGTCCCAGAGTTCCACAGAATTGTCATCGTTTCCTGTGAGTCTACTGAGCACAGGGAAGGAGACTAAGGGCGATGAGCTTTGGTGAGAGCTTAGGAAACTCCTGTTGAAGCCAAGGGAAGCGCATTCTAGAGACTGGAAACCCATGTGCCCAGAATGAAGACATCCAACAAACTTCTAGGGTGAAATAAACAAGTTATCATTTTTGTTTTGTTTTGTTTTGTTTTGTTTTGTTTTGTTGGTACTGGAGATTGAACCCAGGAGAGGTCCTCCTCTGAACCACACTCCTAGCCTCCCTTTTTTAGAAACAGGGTCTCCCTAAACTGCTGAGATTGCTCTCAAACCTGTAATCCTTCTGTCTCCGTTTCTCAGGTACTAGGATGCGCCACCACACCCAGCTTGAACTAGAATCTTGCTAGTGCATATAGATGCATAGTCATATGCAGTCTGCTATGCCAGCAAAACTACAGTGGGCATAAGTAAACTTCAGCCTGCTGGCCAAATCTGGCCCGTGCTTGTTATTGTGCAGCCTATAAGCACTCCTGAAGAAGCTAGCATTGTGAGCCTCAGAAACCAAGCCACAGTTGCTCCTTTGTCTGGTCTGTGTCTTGCTGCTGCCCTCCTGGTTGCTACCTTTGCACTGGAAATGCACTGCTGGTGACTGCTGGTCATTGAGTGATAGGAATTCTGTCTGCCCAAACAGATTTGGCTCTCTGGGAGGAAAGAAGGGCACTGGGAGCTGGGTGTTCCCAGGGAAGAAAGTTAAACTGACCTCTCTCTCTCCTCTCCCACTTTTCCCCACCCCTCTCCACTAGCCCTTCTCCATCTGATTTCTGTCCAACAGGGTGCAAAGTGTGCCCACCATTAGACAATTAGCAATCCAGAGGAATGAGACCCAAATTGTCTCTCTAATTATATAGATAGATAATGTCCTTGATTTTTCCTTGGTCTGCAAAGCCGTTTACAGAAAATGTTTGCCAATCCATGGGCTATAGCATAAGGTGCTAGAGAGAAGGGTATGAAGTAGATAATCTGGATTCAAATCTACCACTTTGAGCCCGTTTTCTCATCTGAAAAAGTGAGTTAATAACTGTAGCGTCTGCCTCGCGGGGTGCTTGTATGTACGTGTGCCTAACGTTGTTAGCATATTTAGCAATGTATGCATGCAATTAAAATACTACGATATAGAAGTCATCAAACAAAATTGATTGTGTGGCTACTCTGGACCAGGCCCTTTGCCAGGCCCTAATGGAGCCATGGTCTAGAAAGAAGACAAACTTATTTTAAAAGTGAAGGCAATGTAGTAAACAAGCTGCTCCAACCTGACCCAGATGAGGGACAAATGCAAGCATGGTCAACTCCCTTGAAGGGTTGGATAAGGTATCACAGAGAAAAATACTCATGAGCTGACAAGCAGATAAAAGGGTCACTCCTGACTGAGGGAACGGCATGCATAGGGTCCTGAAGGCTTAAGAGGACACTGAATATTCTCCTTACTTAGTCAGCAAGAGTTACCTAGGCTTTGAGTATAGTACAAGCTGTTTGAAAGATGAGGCCAAAAAGGCAGGCAGATCTCAGATCCTAGCGAGCCTGATTCAGTATCCCAAGTGTTTGGGAATTTGTCCCATAGATGATGGAGAGCCACTGAAGGAAGCCAAACAACAGCAAAGCAGACTCAAAATCAAATTATGGGTTTTAGCCAGCCATGGTGGCACACACTTGTAATCCCAGTACTTGGGAGGCTAAGACAGAAGGATCACAGGTTCGTGGCCAGCCTCAGCAATTTATGAGGCCCTCCGCAACTTAGTAAGACCCTGTTTCATAATAAAATAGGGATAGAGGTACAATTCAGAGATAAAATGGCCCTGGGTTCAATCCCCAAAAATGGAGGGGGTTAGGAATTTAGGAATACCACTCTGGCTCAATGTCCACAGCAGATCAAGCATCAGTCAGGAAGCTGCAGTGAGTTCAGAAAAAAAAAGATACAAATTTGAACTAAAGCAGTGGCTATAAGAATGGAGGCAGGTGAATTCAGGAGGTAGAATCCAGAAGGAGTCTCCCAGGAAGTTCCCAGGTTTGGGCTGGGGCAGGTAGGTGCCAGTAAGGGCATAACTACAATAGGAGGGGCAGGTATATGGAGAAATATAATAACCTCCGTTAACACACACACACACACACACACACACACACACACACACACACAGAAAAAGCTTCCCAGAGCCAGGCGTAGTGGTGCACACTTGTAATCCAAGTACCTGGGAGGCTGAAACAGGAGGATCACAGGTTCAAAGCCAGCCTCAGCAACTGAGTGAGATTCTGTTTTCAAATAAGAAATAAAATCGGGCTACAGGTGTGTAGCTTGATGTTGAATGCCTTTGAAACAATCACAAGAAGGAAGGGAGGGGGGAAGGGAAATAAGGGAGCCAGGGAAAAAGGTTTCCCAGAACGAAGGCATGCCTGCAGACCATTTGTCATCGTTACATTTGAGAAATAGGCTTTGTCAGCACCACCTCTGTTTCCTGGGTGGGGCTCCTGGAGGGGTCTCTTGTGTGTTGAGACCTGGCTTTGGGGGCTCCTGGAGGGGCTAGTTGGATGTTGATGCAGTGACTTTTTTTCAGCCCCTTCTGTTCATTTACTCTGAAGACTTTTAGATGAGTCTGCAGATTCTACACAGGAAAACCCTAACGCAGTTTTCAAGCAGAAAACCAAAACCAGGAAGGCAGCCCTGGCAGAGGGCCAGTGCTGGGAGGAGCAGGTCTCCAGGACTCTGCAGTTGCAGAGGGGCCTTTGATGTGGGAGTTCATTTGACCAAAACCTAGCTCCCAGTTTTGTTTTGTTTTTTTCAGTTTTACTGTGAATTTCCTCTGCAGAGGAGAAATAAAAACCAGGTTTTTCATACTTGGGATATTTAGGAACCATTGATTACATGGCCCAGTATTTCATGACTTACAAAGTCTTTTTACAACCATGATGATTTTTATTCATTCATCTTCCCTTTGTTTTTTTCAGTACTGGCAGTGGAACTCAGGAGCCTTCTACCTCTGAGTTATAACCCCAGCCCAACTTTTTATTCTTTATTTTGAAACAGGGTCTTACTGAGTTGCACAGGGCCTCACTAAGTAGCCAAGGCTGTCTGTGAACAGCGATCCTCCCATCTTAGACTTCTAAATACTGAGATTACAAATGTGTGCCACCACACCCAGCTTCATTTTCCCATTTATGTGTTATGAAACAAGACTCAAAGCTATAAATGGTTTTTCAAGATCACAGGGCTAGAAAGTGATAAAATTATTTACATAGATTTAATAATACTCTATTTTGGCAAAACAATAGGGCAATAGGAGTTTCATACATTTACAGTGAGTGGAAATTGGTACAGCTTTCCACAACCATATTGTCAACATTTATTAAATGTGATTACCCTTTGATCTGGCAGTTTCCCTTATTTTCTCTGCCTCAGCCTAAAGACAAAGCTGAAAATAAAGAGTTTGCAGGCAGGCGGGAGCCAATGTCGATAAGCAGTGTCGACTTGTACTGAGCACAGGACTGGGAATAAAGGAATAAAGGGTGTATTATCAAGCTGGTCACTGCTGTGTGTAACTAAGGCTTAATCCCACTGGAACCCTCTAAAGAACCACAGAGAATGTCTGAAATATTTATTCACATTTGTCAACATTTACCCTGTAGAATGTTAACTCTTTCATACTTCCAAGTTTGCCAAGTTTTCCAATTACCCAGAGGTATTTAAAAAATGAATTCATGTATTAATTGTATAGTTAAAATTATTTTTATTCTATATTTTGGAAACAGGGTCTCACTGAGTTGCAAGGGGTCTCACTAAGTAGCTAAGGCTGTCTGCAAACCGTGATCCTCCGGTCTCCACCTCCCAAATGCTGGGATTACAAGCGTGCACCACCATGCCCAGCCTAGGTTAAAAATTAAAGGCTGAGCCGGGCGTGGTGGCGCACGCTTGTAATCCCAGCATTCGGGAGGCTGAGACCTGAGGATCGCGGTTCACGGACAGTCTTAGCTACTTAGTGAGGCCCTCTGCAACTCAGTGAGACCCGGTTTCAAAATAAAGAATAAAAAATAGGGCAGGGGGTGTAGCTCGGAGGTCAAATGCCCCTGGGTTCCACCCGCAGACCCGCAAAAAAATATATTAAAAAAATTAAAGGCTGAGCATGGTGAAGCGTGTCTACAATCCCAGTGCCTGGGAAGCTGAGACAGGAGGCTCTCAGGTTCATGCCAGCCTCAGCAACTTTGTGAAGCCCTCAGCAACTTAGTGAGACCCCTGTTTCTAAATAAAAAATAAAATAGGACTGGGGGGTACATCTCAGAGGTAGAATGTCCTTGGGTTCAATCCCTAGTATCACACACAAAAACATTTTTAAATAAAAAATAAAAAGATGAGGAGAAGGCCTAAGCCTAGGGACTAAAATAGGCACTGGAATACAGATCTCCAGATTCGAGCCTAATTCTGGTAGCGAGGGCTCTGAAGAACTGGAATTATGGAGAATCAAATAGAGACCTGTTGGAGGTGGAGAGGGGAGCCAATAAAAGGTAAGGGGGTTGAATTTTCTGCCACAGGACATTGTTCTGGCTTGGCTCTGGAATGTCCCCAAAGGTCCACATGTTGAAGGCATGGTCTCCAGGGCAGCAATGCTCATTGGTGGGTCTTTGGGAAGCGATTGGATCAGGAGAGCTCTGATCTCATCAGTGGATTCTCCTCTGAGGCATTTATAGCTGGACATTGGAAGGTGGTAGAAACTGTGGGAGGTGGAACCTAGTCAGAAGTGATTGGTCCTTGAGGCATGCCTTGGGGATGTACCTTGTCCCTTTCCTCCCCACATTTCTGTCTCTGCTTTCTAGCTGTCCTGAGGTGAGCAGCTTTCCTTCTGCCATGGTGTCTGTCTCATCTCAGACCAGCCAGATATGAATCGAAACCATGAGCCAAAGTGAATCACCCCAAAGTTGTTTTCTCAGCTCTCCCAGGGACAGACAATGACCAAAGCGGAGACTTTCCATTTTTCATTATGCGATGGCCACAGAATGCTTGATATCCTGCTAGGCAGAGCTACCAATAGCCAGGGGGCAGTAGAGACAAGGCTCTCAAAGCCAAAGACAGCAAATTAAACAAATGATTGTCCAGAAATACTCCAATTTAGTGGGCATGGGATTCACTTGAAGTTTGCTATGAATCAGATTCCTGGCCCCACCCTATAAATGCCAATTTGGGCTTTGGGAATCTACCTATATAAATCAACATTTATAATCTACAGATATAAATCCCTCTGGTAATTCTTGTGTAGATGATCTGGAATCACAAGTTGAGAAACACTGCTGCAGGCCTAGACCCTGAGTACTGTAATGGAAAAAGTGCCTCATTTACCCCTGGCTCCCTCCCCAGGACTTGGCACACTGCAGGAACCAGACAATTGTCCACTGAATTGTTCAGCTGGTCCTCCATAAAGTATCTTTTTAACATGGGGTCAACCGAAGTCCGTGGTGTTTCTGTACCTGCAAGCTCAGGGACTTCATCTTACCAGAGATAAGTTCAGGAAAAGCGATCCAACCTCAGCAGAGGCTAATTGATAAATCATATATCCAAAGAGTTTATTAACATGAAGAAATAAATACATATAAGTTGGCTAATACTATATTTTCCTCTAAAAGCAAAATCTACCTGTGAATGTAGCCGGGCGTGGTGGCGCACTCTTGTAATCCCAGTATTTGGGAGGCTGAGATAGGAGGATCCTGGTTCGCCAATGGCCTCAGCTACTTAGTGAGGCCCTTTGCAACTCAGTGAGACCCTGTTTCAAAATAAAGAAAATAGGGCTGGGGTGGAGTTCAGAGGTAGAATACCCCTGGATTCTATCCCCAGTACCGGGAAAAAAAAAAAATCTACCTATGAAATTAAATTAGTAACAGGCTGTTATTTGGTAAACAAGAAGTCAGAATTTCAAAACTTTATGCCTAAATTGTTAATGTATGATATAATTTGTAAGATAATATATATGAGACCACCGTATACATTGAAAAGAGTTTGATAAATATATGGTATTATTAATATCACTAGAAAATGATAAACTTAGAGGTAGGGCATACTAACTCTGGAGTGAGAACAGTGGCCTCCCTTCTATCTATGATACCCTAGACAAGCTACTACACTTCCCTAAGCCTCACTTTCTTGTCCTGTCATAAGGATAGTATCATTTAGAGCTTTTGTGATGACTAAAGAAAATATGTGTTTTGACACCATAACCTGCACATAATACATCTTTAATAAATGCGTAATCGTTTTCCGTTCCTTTTCTACTCTATTACAAACTCTACTGTCATATGGGTAAGAAATAATACACTAGTACAAGGAAAAACACAGTAGCAAGTAACTTGGACTTCAGTCTTAGGCATTTTCAGTGGTATTCTACTTGTCTAAGCCTTGTTTACTCATTAGAAAATGTAGATGACGCCTGCCAACCATATTCATTCACTGGTTTCCTTTTTTTTCATTCATCAAAACTTATTTAACATCTACAATATGAGATAGGGCGGTGGAGGAGCATATTTCAAACAAAATAACATATGCCTAAGTTTCCTACACGTCAATGACAAGGCTGTCAACAGAAAGTGCTGGCGTGACCCTCAGCTTTGCAGTTTCCCTGGGATCTGTCCCTTTAAGACCTTCCACCGCCTGAATATTTGCCTAGAAGGTGAGGGGGCCAGAGGAAGTTATTGTAAATTAAACCATTTGCAATCATTAAACAAGAAAAGAGCACTGAGCCTGTCTGGATTTGAGCTGCAGGTCTGAACTTAATGACAGATAGGTCTGAATTGTATCCAGGTGTGGAAACCCCCACAGAAATCCCGGGAAGGGATGAGGAGTGTGCACGCGAGCGTGAATGAAGGCGGGGGCGGGGGAGGGCAGCCTGGGATCGCAGCTGCGCACGCGCAATTTCATATTCAACCGACGCAAAGCCCTTCGGCGTCGGAAGCCTCACGTCAAAGCCTACGTAGACGTACGTAGAGCCGGCGGGGGAGAGGAAACCGCTGGCTCCACGTATCACGTGATACGACGGGAGGGTCGTTGGCTCCTCCCCCTCCAAGATGGCGTCCTTGCTGCAGTCGGAGCGCGTTCTCTATCTAGTCCAGGGAGAAAAGAAGGTTCGAGCCCCGCTCTCGCAGCTCTATTTCTGCCGCTACTGTAGTGAGCTACGGTCGCTGGAATGTGTATCTCACGAGGTAAAGCAGTCCCATGGAGAGTGTGTTTGTTGGGGAGGGGGGGGTTGTTCTTCCTAGTCACTGCGACCGGTGGGGAAGTTCCGCCGGTTAGAGGCGGGCAGTCATTTTCTAGCTTACTAATTGGCTAGGCTTCCTGTCACTCAGTTTTGCCTGCGATTTGATTTGCTTGGAACCTGTCACTTGGAAAGGAAGGGCGGCGCCGGGTGGGGCTGAGCGGATCCTGTTTTAAGAGTGGTCTATGGTGGGACAAATTTGACTTAGACCCTGGCCATCTCCTTTGAGCTTGGTAATGGGATGGGCTGAGAGGTGTGGGGAGACTTAGTGATTTTTAGTTCAGGCCGCTTGAGAGATAACCTTCGTTCCAGGATTGGTGGAAGGGAGGGACACACATTCTCATTTATGATCCTCCCATTTTGGAAGTTGTGCCCGTTTTGGTCAGAATCAGGGCCCTCATCAAACAGGCTGCCTTGTTTCCTTAATCAGGCCAACCCCTACAGCACAGGGAAGAGATGGGCCTGGAGTGAGTTAAACGAGCAAAGCTTAGAGTCTTGTGGAAGAATCTCAGACTTGTATTCATGGCGCTTCTTCTGAGGGTACTGGTGTTGTCCTTTCAGGTACAAGTGGTTCCTTCAGTAGGATTACTCATAAGTAATAGACCCTTGCCAGTAAAAATCACCAGATAACAAACCCCAAAACTTGAGCAGCACTTGACAGAACTTATTCTTTCAGTAAGCGTTAGGGATTTTAAAAGATGAGTAAGATAACCCTATTGAGTAACTGACAGTATTCTAAAGAAAAAGCTGGCAGTAGTAATAGCTAACGCTCATCTAATACTTGATATATGATATGTACTTTACGTGATATTTTCTACAAGCCAGTGCAGGTGGTTGCTTTAAAAAAAATTACAGTAAAGAGATAAACACTGCTGTAGGTTACACAGGCAGTAATTTGGAGGTAGGAGGGGGAATCAGGATTTGAAGCTCAACAGCTTGACTCAGGGAATTTCACTAAAAATCTCTGGACTGTTAAAATTCAGGTGAGAAAACATCCTAGTACTATAATCCCGTTTACACAGTAATAGTTATTCTGTTGGACATATATTTTATAATATTAGGAATAGTCAAGAAAGTAATTGGAGACCACAAAAAACTAATATATATATATATATATATATATATATATATATATATGTGTGTGTGTGTGTGTGTGTGTGTGTGTGTGTGTTTATGATTTTTCTTGTAGTCTTCATTAGCACATTGTGTGTATCTCTTTGGCAGATTCTTTCTTAGATGTTCCCTATTTCAGCTCCACCCCCAGAATTTATTGGGTTAGATTTCCTGTGGTAGGCATTAGGGACTTTAGTCTCCCCAATGTCTAAGGATCTCTTCAGCTAGGCAGTTCATTCTGTGACAGCATTTAATAGGCTGGGTGTAGGTCAGAGATAGAATGCCCCTAGTTTCAATCTGCAGTACCACCAAAAAAAAAAAAAAAAAAAGATTTTGCAGAGGATGAGGCTCCTGAGGTCTGGGACAGTCTATAAAGAACTAATGAGCTAGGCATGGTGGCACTACTTAATAAGGCTCTGATTCAAAATAAAGAATAAAAAAATAGGGCTGGGGGTATAGATCAGAGGTAGAATCTCCCAGTTTCAATCCCCAGTACCAATAAAAGGGTTGGAGGGAGAGTGCTAGCCGGGCGTGGTGGCGCACGCTTTTAATCCCAGCATTCAGGAGGCTGAGACCAGAGGATGGTGAACAGCCTCAGCTACTTAGTGAGGCCCTCTGCAACTCAGTGAGACCCGGTTTCAAAATAAAGAATAAAAAATAAGGTAGAGGGTGTAGCTCAGAGGTCAAATGCCCCTGAGTTCCATCCCCAGACCTACAAAAGAAAGAAAGAAAGAAAGAAAGAAAGAAAGAAAGAAAGAAAGAAAGAAAGAAAGAAGAGAAAGTACTAATGGACAACCTGGGTCTAAAGCTGAATATGAAGGGACAAGCAGAATTTGGAAAGGGCACTAGAAAGAACCAATTAAATTTGTCTTTTGTGATAAGTCAGTGCAAATATTATTTAGGAATTCTGTGCTTTGGGATAAGTAACAACTTTATTGATCTTTTCTGATCAGTCTTATTGCTTATAGCAGGTTATGACAAATGAATCCCAGTTTCTGTCTTAGCATATATGTTCAAGTGAATGTCTTTCTAACTGCAGGTAATTAAAGTTCTTCAGTTATAAAATAGGATCTACCTGTGTTAAAGAAAATACTCAGACTTTTTTAAACATAATGAAATTATGCCGCGCATGATGGCGCACCCTTGTAATCCCAACGTTTGGGAGGCTGAGACAGGATGATGGCACAGATTCACAGCTAGTCTCAGCTACTTAGTGAGGCTCTCAGTAACTTAGTGAGACCCTGTTTCAAAATAAAATATAAAATAGGTCTAGGAGTATAGCCCAGTGGTAGAAAAGCACCTGGGTTCCACCCCCATTACCACTAAATAAATAAATGTAAAACATGGTGAATTTAGTTTTTAGATAGTATTTTGAGTTAATAGAGTAAGATTATCGGTTTATTTTGAATTTGTTCAATAAGATATCTGTCATTTAAAATAAACTAGTTATAGCATAACTAAGTAGTATAAGTAACAAATTTATGTTACTTCACTATTAGGAAAACTTTTTCTTAAAATCTCCCTTAAGGCAACCATGGTGGCGCACACCTGTAATCAGAGTACTTGGGAGACTGAGACAGGAGGATCACAAGTTCATGGCCAGCCTCAGCAATTTAGGCCCTGTTTCAAAAATAAAGTAGGGCTCAGAGTGTGGCTCACAGGTAGAATCCCCCTATGTTCAATCCCTGTTCCAAAAGGAAATCTCCCTTAACAAAAGTATAGTCAAATTGTAGTCAAATAAAGCTTAATTAGTGGGATGTGGTGGTACAAATACATAATCCCAATTCATGAGGTTGAAATAGGATCTCTAGTTAGAGACCAGCCTGGAGAATTTAGCAAGACCCTGTCTCAATTTTTTTTTTTTTATTGGTGCACTGTATTCATACATCATAGTGGGATACAAACTTTTGTAGACATACATGCACACATCGCCCAGTCAGCCCCCACCCGATCCCCACCCCATTCTCTCCCCATCCCTCCTTCCCATGCTTGGCTTAGTGGTTGACATCTAGTATTATAGCATTTTATCCAAAATTAAAAATGATAATTTCACATAACAATTTCATTTGTCTGATACCAAGCTTTTGATGACTTAAAGATAATATTTCAATATTTCTTTTTGCTTTCTTTCTTACCAGAGAATATTTTTTTCTATTTTTTTAGGTGAAACTATCATATATTTATATATTTATTTTTCAGAAAAAAAATCTATCCTAATTTGGAATATGGACTCTAGATACCCAAAACGATCTTGAAAAAGAACAAAGCTAGAAGATATATATTTTCTGATTTCAAACCATATAAAGCTACAATAATTGAAACAGTGTAGTACTGTTCTAAAGGCATTTATTTATTGGCACTGGGAATTGAACCCAGAGGCACTCCACCACTGAGCTATACTATCCCCCAGGCCTTTTTATTTTGAGACAGGGTCTATACTAAGTTGCTGAGGTTGGCCTCAAACTTTTGATCCTCCTGTCTCAAGGACTGGGATTACAAGAAAGCCCCACTATGCCCAGCTCAAACAACTTTTAAAAGGGAAAGGGCTGGAAATGTAGCTCAGTGGCAGAGTACTTGCCTAGCATAAGTGAGACCCTGGGTTCCATCCCCAGCACTACAGGAAAGAGTCATCCAATTTTTTAAATGGCAAGGTTTTGTTTTGTTTGTTTTTTGGTGTGTGTGTGTGTGTGTGTGTGTGTGTGTGTGTGTGTGTGTGGTGCTGGGGATGAAATCCAGGGGCCTTCTACCTCCGGGCTATTCTCCCAGACCTCGTTTTTTTTTATATTTAGAAACGGGCTCACTAAGTTGCTGAGAGCCTCACTAAACAGCTGAGCCTGGCTTCAAACCTGTACGATCCTCCTGTCTCCGCCTTCCAGGTACTGGGATTGCAAGCGTGCGCCACCACGCCTGGCTTAAGCTTTTTTTAAGTTGAACACAATAGGAGGGTATTTGATCACAACTCTTATGATTGGTTTATTATATTGAGCTCTTTATTAGATTGTCAGAGCTCTTCAGTTACAAACTTTAAACGATCATATAGACAACTTTTAACATATCTAACACATAAAACCCTGATGAAGCTGGGTATGGTACTTGGGAATGTAAGACAGGATAGCAGGTTTGAAGCCAGCCTCAGAACTTAGTGAAACCCTATTTCAGAATAGAAAATATAAGCTGGACGTGGTGGCGCATGCTTGTAATTCCAGTACTTTGGGAGGCTGAGACAGGAGGATCACAAGTTCATGGCCAGCTTAAGCTACTTAGTGAGGCCCTCTGCAACTTAGTGAACCCTGTCTCAAAGAATAAAAATTAGGGCTGGGGGGTTGTGGCTCAGAGGTAGAATGCCCCTCAGTTCAATCCCCAGTACCTAAAAATAAAGAAAAAGAAAAAGAAAATATAATAGGACTAAGAGTGTAGCTTGAAGGTAGAATGCCCCTGGGTTCAGTCCCCAGTCACACACACATACCAATAAATAATAAATAAGTAAATCTCAGATGAAAAGGAACAGGAGCTATTAGAAAGGAAGAAATAGAAGAAGGGTTCTAGCAAAAACAGAAAATGTACAAGGACACAAGATGACT
This sequence comes from Muscardinus avellanarius, assembly GCF_963383645.1. Taxonomy (NCBI): domain Eukaryota; kingdom Metazoa; phylum Chordata; class Mammalia; order Rodentia; family Gliridae; genus Muscardinus; species Muscardinus avellanarius. Next base: position 33,348,513 of record NC_137793.1, on the reverse strand, counting down.
AAAGGATAAACCCTAAATTGAAAACAGTACAGGTTTGGTTTTTTCTATATCAATTATATCTCACTTTCTGCTGAGATATTATGTATGTTAAAATTCCCTGTTTGACATTCAAACAAGCTTACATGAGTTTCTCCAACTTTTAAATTTCTTATTTCCTCCTAGGTGGACTCCCATTATTGTCCCAGTTGTTTAGAAAATATGCCATCAGCTGAAGCCAAACTAAAAAAGAATAGGTAAGCACTTTTCTCTTTTTCTCAACTCATTTTTAAATAGCTGTTAAGAAAACACTTGGACTTTACTTTCTTTTTTCTTTTCTATTCTTATTTATTTGGTGGTACTAAGGGTTGAACTCTGGGGCATTCTTTCTCTGAGCTACACCCCTCACCCTATTTTATTTTTTATTTTGAAATGAAGTCTCTTGGCCTTCCAGGTACTAAGATTACAAATGTGTACCACCATGCCAGAATTAACTTCCTTCTTTAAACAGCTTTTTTTGTTGTTGTTGTTTAGCATAACCACTACCTAAGATGAAATATGCTTTGTTCTTTTTGTTTTTTTTTTTTTTGTTGTTGTTGTTTGTTTGGTTTTTTTTGGTGGTACTGGGGTTCCTGGAAGCCCTTCTACCTCCGGGCTATACTCCCAGACCTATTTTTACATTTTTATTTGGAAATAGGGTTTCCTAAGCCAGTGCGCGCGGCTGGCTTCGAACCTGCGCGATCCTCCTGTCTCTGCCTCCCAAGCGCGGGGATTACAAGCGTGCGCCACCACGCCCGGCCCCTTTGACTTTTTAAAAATAAATTTTATATGTAAGAACAATTATAGACTTAAAAATTATTATGAAGATAGTATAGAGAGTTCCATTTGCCCCACACCCAGTCTTGCCTGCTGTTAAGAAACCACATCGTATTAATTATGTCTTTTTAGGCTCCTATTGGCTGTGACAGTTTTTTAGACTTTCTTTGGTTTTTATGACCTTGAAAGTTTTGAGGAATACTAGTGAAGTACTTTATGGAATGCATTTTGATAGGGATTGATGTAATGTTTTCCCGCACTAGCCTGGGGGATGTGTTTGGGGAAGAGGGCTGCAGGGGTGCAGTGCCATCTCTCCTCACATATATCAAGAACGAGTAACTCTGGTTCATCACCATGGATGTTAACCTCACTTCCCTGGTACGTGCTAGTGCTGTCAGGTTTCTCCACTGGAAAGTTTTGGAGGTTTTTTTTTTTTTCCTTTCTTTCTCCTTTTGTGTATTCTTTAGAAAAATAAGCACCATCACAGCCCACCTGGGATTTAGGCTTCACTCTCCTTGAAGGCCTACACAAATTATTTACAATTGTTTATTAATGGAAGATCTGTCTCTTCATTTCTTTATTTAATCATTTAAATCATCTAAGATTGCCAGGCATGGTGGCGCACGCTTGTAATCCCAGCACTTGGGAGGCTGAGACAGGAGGATCGCACAGGTTCGAAGCCAGCCTCAGCTACTTAGTGAGGCTCTCAGCAACTTAATGACACCCTGTTTCCAAATAAAGTATAAAATAGGTCTGGGAGTATAGCCCAGGGGTAGAAAAAAGCCTCTGGGTTCCACCCCCAGTACCACACACACACAAAAATCGTCTTGAGATTATGGGCTCCTGAATATTTATTTTATACCTTGGGTTATAATCCAATACTGCTTTGTGTATGTGTTTGTTTTCCTCAAAATGTTCAAGCTTTGGCCATTTTATTCCTATATCCCTTGACGTACCCCTTGTTTCTTGTTCGTTAGACGGAGCACTTTCTTACCAGTATTACTAGATGCTCTAGGCTCATCTTGTTTTTCTGCCTTTGTCTTAGAATTAGCCATACTTCAAAGGAGCCTTGTTTTCTTTTTTCAGAGAATAATGTTAGAAATCAAGATTTGGCTGCTAGATATGCTCATTGGTACTGGTAGCCATTTAGTTTTTAGTTTGCTATGAAAGTTCTTTTGCTACTAGGTATATCAGTCAGACTCCTATACCTTTGTGGTCGTAAACCACTGTTGTTTGTCTTTCCTGCCCCAAGTCACTCCTGATAGCCAGATGCTGTTTTGTATGCCTTTTACACAACATTTTATCATTTAATCCTCAAAGTATCTCTATGAGGTGGATACTGATACCCTCATTTAAGGGTACTATCAACGAGGGTGTGGTACTACACACTTGTAATCTCAGTACTTGGCAAGTTGAGACAGGAGGATTGCAGGTTTGAGGCCAGTGCACTTGGCGAGAACCTATTTGAAAAATACAAAATAGGGCTGGGGGTGTATAGCTTAGAAGCAGAACACCTCAAGGTTGGATCCCCAGTGCCAAAAAAAAGAAGAAAGGAAATAAGAGAAAGGAGGAAGAGGAGAATATCCAGATGGCAGGATGTCACAGATAATGGAAATGGTACAAGACAAGGTCTTAGATGATGGGAGAGTTGAAAGCAGCTGGACATAGGGATCCTTGAAAGGGAAACCTTAGCTGCCCACCACAAAGAATAGTATCTAAGAAGAGAAAAGAAAGCCCTGAAAGCAGACCGCTTCTGAACCGTCGATGTTTGATACCATTGTTTGGTAGCTATTTCAACACTCTGGCTCAGCAGTCAAGCAGTTATTTTCCAAATCCAGTTCCACTGCTTCTTACATTTTTGACTCTCAGTTTTCCTTCATACAATTGGTCTTTCCTTTCAGCATAAGCTGCAACATTTATTTCTTTTCTTAAAATTCTTTTAACCTGTGTAAGCATAAAAGGAGTCTAGAGTAGTAAACACCTGTTAACTGTGATTTTCTCTATGGAGTACAATGGATCAAGCTCTTTGGTGATCTTGATCTTGCATGTTTTTTAAAAAATAAGTAACCTACAGCCTGGCATCATCCCAGTACTTGGTAAGCTGAGACAGGAGGATCACAGGTTCAAAACCAGTCCCAGAAGCATAGTGAGGCTCTCAGGAACTTAGCGAGCCCTTGTTTCCAAATAAAAAATAAAATAGGCTGTGAATGTAGCTCAGAAGTAGAGTGCCCCGTGGTTCAATCCCCAGCATGACAAAAATAAATAAATAAATAAATAAATAAATAAATAAATAAATAAATAAATAAGAAAGAAAAGAAAAAAGAACATATACTACTTTCAAAATGTTAAATGATAGCCAGGTGTGATGGCGCACACTTATAATCCCAGCTCTTGGGAGGCTGAGACAAGAGGATCGTGCAGGTTCAAAGCCAGCCTCAGTTAGTGAGTGAGGCTCTCAGCAACATAGTGAGACCCTGTTTGCAAATAAAAGCATAAAATAGGTCTGGGAGTATAGCCTGGAGGTAGAAAAGCCCCTGGGTTCCACCCCCAGTACCACAAGAAAAAAAAAAAGTTAAATGATAACAGGCCCCAGGAATATTATTTTTATATCTTTTCTTGAAAAACACTGCCAGCCAGGCGTGGTGGCTTATAATCCCAGCATTCAGGAGGCTGAGACCGGAGGAGGATTGCCATTCGCAGACAGACTCAGCTACTTAGTGAAGCCTTCTGGAACTTAGTAAGACCCTGTTTAAAAATAAAGAATAAAAAATAAAGGCAGGGGGTATAGCTCAGAGTTCAAATGCCCACCAAAAAAACAAAAAACAAAAAACTACTGCCAATTACATTTGTTATCTGTTGACTTCTTAACATCTAGAACAATGTTTAGCACATAGTAGGTGCTTGATAAGTATTTGTTGAATGAACAAATGGTTGTTTTTCGCATCACAGATGTGCCAATTGCTTTGACTGTCCTGGCTGCATGCACACCCTCTCTACCCGGGCAACAAGCATCTCCACACAGCTTCCAGATGACCCAGCCAAAACCACCATGAAGAAAGCCTATTACTTGGCCTGTGGATTTTGCCGCTGGACGTCTAGAGATGTGGGGATGGCAGATAAATCTGTAGGTGAGTGAGGTGAACTTGATCATGAGATTTTATACAATATCAGTGCTATAATTGCCTGGTGTGTGTGTGTTTAAAATTTTTTTTACATACTTGAATGCTCTAGCATAGATACTTGGGCATGGAATTAATTGCAGAGCAAAGGGATAAAAGTAATTTAAAATTTTAATACATGTAAGCCGGGCATGGTGGCACATGCTTGTAATCCCAGTACTTGGGAGGCTGAGACAGGAGGGTTGGGCACATTCAAAGCCAGCCTTAGCTACTTACTGAGGCTCTCAGTGACTTAGTGAAACCCTGTTTCCAAATAAAATATAAAATAGATCTGGCCGGGAGTGGTGGGCGCACGCTTGTAATCCCAGCATTCAGGAAGCTGAGACTGGAGAATTGCGGTTGATGGACAGCCTCAGCTACTTAGTGAAGCCCTCTGCAACTTAGTGAGACCCTGTTTAAAATAAAAGAATAAAAAAAATAGGACAGGGGGTGTAGTGTGGAGGTCAAATGCCTCTGGGTTCCATCCCCAAACCCACAAAAAAATAAAAATATAAAAATATAAAATAAATCTGGGAGTATAGTCTGGAGGTAGAAAGCCCCTGAGTTCCATCCCCAGTACCAAAAAAAAAAAAAATTTTAATAGATATTGTCCAAACTACTCTCAAACTTGATATAACCAGATTTAAAATTTTTTGCAAAATAGATGAAGTTCTAATTTGCATTTTCATGATTACTAGTGAAGTTGAACATTAATTTTTTGGCATATTTATTGACCATTTTTATTTCCACTTACGAGAATTGCCATATGTACGCGCATTTTCCTACTGATTCCTACTGATTTATAACAAGTTACTGAAATAATGGTCTGTGCACAATTATAGCACTGACAGTTAAAATTTAATGTTAAAAACAAATTAACCTCACAGTGGCATAATATGTGCCTACAGGGGGTTAGAGTATGTATTTCCATGTTTGTACTTTGTCTCTTTGTATCAAGTGAAAGAAACAAAGCCCAGAAATCCAGAGAGATGTCTTTGTTACTCTAAGTGACTCATTTATATTTCAGAGCTTAAAAACCTGTGATGGCTTCTGGGAGCCTCTCTCCCCTGGGGTATCTTCACAGTGATAATTGAATAACAGGAACTCTTAAAGAGTACAGATAATTTTGTTTCCTCTATGACATCATCAGTGTCTAATAAGCCCTAAAACTACTTTAGTTAGAATTATTTGCTTATTTATAAGTATTTGGTCATGATATACAGAGAAAACTTAAAATGAGATCATTAATTCATTGTTCCAGATTGCTATTAGACTAAATTACAAGTTCTAAGAAACAATTAAGTAAAACATTCAAGCTTTTAAAAATTATTTTCATGATTGCCTTAAGTCAGACAACCTTTAAAATATGAATTGGAGCCAGGCGTAGTGGCGCACGCTTGTAATCCCCGCGCTTGGGAGGCTGAGACAGGAGGATCACGCAGGTTCAAAGCCAGGCTCAGCTGGCTTAAGAGACCCTGTTTCCAAATAAAATATAAAATAAGTCTGGGAGTGTACCCCGGAGGTAGAAGGCCCCTGGATTCCATCCCCAGTACCACTAAATAAATAAATAAATAAATAAATAAATAAATAAATAAATAAAATATGAATTGGACAGCCGGGTGTAGTGGCTCACCCTTGTAATCCCAGCTATTTGGGAGGCTGAGACAGGAGGATCTGGATTCACAACCAGCCTCAGCTTCTTAGTGAGACCCTTTGTAACTCAATGAGATCCTGTTTCGAAATAAAGAATAAAAAATAGGGCTGAGGGTGTCATTTGGAGGTAAAATGTCCCTGGGTTCCATCCCCAGTACCAAAAAAAAAAAAAAAAAAAATATATATATATATATATATATATATATATATATATATATATATATATATTGGAGCCAGACATGGTGGTGCTCTCTTTCTTTTGTTCTTTCCCTTCCTTCCTTCCTTCCTCCATTTTTTTTTTTTTTTTTTTTTTTTCCCCTGTGATAATGGGGATTGATTCTACCTCTGAGCCCTATTTTATTTTTTGAGACAGGACCTCACTAAGTTGCTAAGGCTGGCTGGGAGCCTGTGATCCTCCTGTCTCAGTCTTCCAAGTACTGGAATTACAAATACATATCACCATAACTTGTCACCAGCTCTTTTTATTTTTTATTTTGAATGAAGGTCTGGCTGAGTTGCTGAGGCTGGTCTCAAAACTGCAATCTTCCTGTCTCAGCTACCCAAATACGGGGATTATAGGCCTGCGCCGCCACACCTGGCTATTCAGTCCCTTTTTAATGGGCATTTAAGGTGTTTTCAGCTTTTGCTTTTGAAAACAGTGCAGCTACATTCTTGTATGTGTTTACTCAGGCACAAGAATGAACATTTTTCTGCACAACTAGAAGTAAAATTGCCCATTATAAGTTGCATATATTCTTTGCTTTCTAGAATGATTGATCAATTTTTAATCCTACTGTTAATATATTAGAGTACACTACTCATTGCTCCAAATCCTTGGTAACCCTTAACCATTTTAGGACTCTTTAAAAGTTTTTCCAGCTGGGTACAGTGACACCAGTGTATAATTCCATTATTTGGGAAGCTGAAACAGAAAGATTGCAGGTTCAAGGCATATGCATAGCAATTTGATAAAAACCTGTTTCAAAATAAAAATGGCTGGGATATAGCTCAGTGGTAGAACAAATTTGGGGCTCAGGACCACCCAAAAAGAAACAAACAAATAAGCTTAAGGCATGACACGGAGTTTCATTATAGTTTATTTTCCCTTTGTTCAGTTTTGAGATAGAATTTGCATATTTGCATGTAACAGTCTGGTTGTGTTGGTGCATACCTGTCATCTCAATATTTGGGAGGTTGAGAATAAAGGATCTCAGGTTTGAAGCTGGCCTCAGAAATTTAGTGAGATTGTTAGCAACTTAGAAAGACCCTGTTTCCAAATAAAAATCAGAGTGGGAGTGTATAGCTTGAAGGTAGAATGCCCCTGGGTTCAATTCCCAGCACCACCACACACCAAAAAAAAAAGAATTTACATATAATAAAGTTTGCCAGTTTTATGTTTGATACACACCCATTTGCCTAAAGTCTGTGTAGATATATGTTTTCTTGAGTAAATACCTAGGGTTGAAATTGCTGGGTTATAGGGTAAGTATAATTAAACGTAACTAGAAGTTGCCAAACTATTTTCCAGAGTATGTGCAATTTTAGATCCTAACCAGCAAAAAGAGATTTTTAACTCCATGACAATCCTATTAACAATGTAATATATTGTTAGTTATAATACATTGTTAGTCATCTTCATTTTAATATTCTGGGACATTATAGTGATACTTCATTATAGCTTTGGTATATGTTTTTTTAATGTGGTTTTTTTTTTTTTTGCTATTTATCTGGCATCTTGGTAAGGTTTCTACAAATTTTTTGCCTATTTGTTAACTATTATTTTTTATTGCTTTTTTTAGTTATAAAATTCTGAGCCAGGCATAGTGGCGCATGCTTGTAATCTCAGCATTTGGGAAGCTGAGACAGGTGGATCAGGAGGTAGACAGACTCGACACTTAGTGAGGCCCTTTGCAACTCAGTGGGAACTTGTTTCAAAATAAAAAGAATAAAAAACAGGACTAGGGTGTAGCTAGAAGGTAGAATGCCCCTGGGTTCCACCTTCAATACCGCAAAAAAGGAAGGAAGGAAGGAAGGAAGGAAGGAAGGAAGGAAGGAAGGAAGGAAGGAAGGTTGGTTGGTTCTAGCTAGATCTTTTGTTGTGTGTGTGTGGTACTGGGGGTGGAACCCAGGGACTTTTCTACTTCCAGGCTATACTCCCAGACCTAGTTTATACTTTATTTGAAAACAGGGTCTCACTAAGTTGCTGAGAGCCTCACTCAGTAGCTGAGCCTGGCTTTGAACCTGTAGGATCCTCCTGTCTCAGCCTCCCAATCGCTGGGATTACAAGCGTGCACCACCACGCCCGGCTCTAGCTATATCTTTCAAATATCTTCTCCCACTCTGTGGCTGGCCTTTTAATTTTCTCATTAGTGTCTATTGAAGAACACAGCTTCTAATTTCATCAAAGTCCAATATCAATTTTTTAAGTATTTTGTGCTTTTTGTGTCCTATAAAGAAACTTTAACCTCACCTAGTGTCACTGAGATTTACCCCTGTGTTTTCCCCCAAAAGTGCTACATTTTAGTTCCTAGACTTAAGTCTGTTGTCCATTTCAGAGTAACTTTTGTGCAGATCCAGGTTCTGTTATTTATATGTGGGTATTCAATTGTAAGATCATCTGTTGAAATTTGTTATTACGATTTTAATTTGTGCCATGTGTTTGTCATGTAAGAAATTCTCTAAACTAACATCCTAGATCATAGTGTGCATAATGCTGCAGAAAACAGCAGGGCCTCTGAAGTCAGACTGCTTGCTTGAATTTAAGTCCTAACTCTACCATTTACTATCCATGTGACTTGACTCTCAACCTCAGTTTTCCAGTTCTTACAAAGAGACAATAAGAATTTCTACCTTCAAGGGCTAGCATGAAAATAGAAATAAATGTCATATATTTCCAGTTCCTGGCACCTTGAAGCAGCTGTGCATAAACTGGCGTTGCAGTGGTGGTGGTGATTATCGCCATCATGACGTTTAAAGTAAGAAAAGTGTGAGCTGGGTGTGTTGGTGCATGCCTATGATCCCCCGACTTGAGAGACTGAGATGGAGGATCACAGGTCTGCAGCCAGCCTCAGCAAGTAGTGAGACTCTCATTAACCTAGAAAAAATCCTGTTTCAAAATAAAAATAAAATAGGTTGGGGATATAGCATGGAGATAGAAAGCCCCTGAGTCCAGTCCCCAGTAGCAAAAAAAAAAAAAAAGAATAAAATGTTATTCTGAGCATACTGGTCTATAAAATTCCTAGCATTCTTTTTTAGATATTCTGTGACTTTATGTTTTTAAATTTCATGCTGTGGTTAATTTTTTACAAAAATAAAGTGATCAAATTATGAAAGTCTTGTTTAATATTCTTTTATTTTCTAGCCAGTGGTGGTTGGCAGGAACCAGAAAATCCTCACACGCAACGGGTAAGTAAAGGATCAAAGGCTGGAGAGGTTGAAGTAAGTAGTAGGTACAGAAGTGAGCGTGACCAGAGTTGAGCATAGTAGTAACAAATAGAAAGAGGGACTTAGGGCCAGACTTGTAGGACATACATGTAGACCAAGTTAAGGGGTTTGAGAAGCCTTTCAATGTTTTAAGCAAGGAGACGATAGATTAGTGTTTCTTTAAAAAAACAATTATTGCTGAATTGAGAGGACAGGAGTGGGCAACATAAGACCACTTAATCTCTATTGTAGAAAATGCTTTAAATACCTTATAGGACATGCATTCTATGCAGTAGGTTGCAGTGTTTAAAAGAATGAGGTAGATTCATTTGTAAGATAGAAAGATGTACTTGATACATTTGTATTGGATGGGAAGCCATGATAGAGTTGAAAAATTATAATAAATTTTCCCTTTTATATGAAGAATAAAAAGATAGGTGTTATATATCTATACACAGGTATCTTTATTTATGGTATACATAAAGTTTTTCTTCTTTTTGTGTTTTACTTTGCTTTTGTGTACATAGTACTGGGGTTTGAACCCAGAGGCATTTTACCTGTGAGCTACACCCCTAGCTGTTTTCATGTTTTTGTATTGAAACAGGATCTTGAGCTGGGAGTGGCGGCACACGCTTGTAATCCCAGCATTTGGGAGACTGAGACAGGAGGATCATTGTTCGAGGACAGCCTCAGCTGCTTAGTGAGGCCCTCTGCAACTCAGTGAAACCCTGTTTCAATATAAAGAATAAAAAATAGGGCTGGGGGTGTAGCTCAGAGGTAAAATGTCCCTGGGTTCCATCCCCAGTACCACAAATGAATGAAAGGAAGGAAGGAAGGAAGGAAGGAAGGAAGGAAGGAAGGAAGGAAGGAAGGAAGGAAGGAAGATCTTGTTCCGTTGCTAAGAGTCTTGCCATGTTAATAAGGCTGTCCTCAAACCTCTGATCCTCCTATCTCAGTCTCCTAAGTACTGGGATTACAGGCATGTACCACCATGGCAGCTGGCTAGTATTTTAAACGTAGGCAAAATATCATATATTTGTGTCTCTTAAGTATATAAAAAACATACCTAAACTGGTTGATGGAGAGGTCAATTTAGGTACATGGGATATAAGAGAAGTTTCTGGTTTGGGTTTTTTCTAGCACTAGGGATTGAACCCAGGGGCATTCTACCTCCGTGCTACACCCCAGCCTGATTTTATTCTTTTATTTTGAAACAGGGTTTCACTAAGTTGCAAAAGGCCTCACTAAGTTTCTGAGGCTGGCCTTGAACCTGCAGTCCTCCTGTCTCAGCCTCCCAAGTACTGGGATTATAAGCATGCGCCACCATGCCCAGCTTGAGAAGTTTTATTTTTTATTCTTTATATTTGTATATTGTTTGTACAATTAGTATATGTTGCTTTGATGATTAGAGTGTGTGTGTGTGTGTGTGTGTGTGTGTGTGTGTGTGTGTGTTGTTTTTTTTTTACTGGGGATGGAACCCATCCCTATTTTTTACTCTTCATTTTGAAACAGGGTCTCACTGAGTTGCAAAGGGCCTAAGTAGCTGAGGCTGTCCACGAACCACGATCCTCCTGTCTCAGCCTCCCAAATGCTGGGATTATAAGCGTGCACCACTATGCCTGGCAGAAATATTTTAAAAATTAAAGAGTGTGACGAAGTAGAGGAAAGTTAGATAGGCTGTAAAATGTTACACTTTTAGAAATTAATGATCCTGTGGCCATGGAGAAAAAATAGTAATTGTAAAGGGAAATAATAAAGCAAAAGAGCAATAAAAAGCTTGAAATTTCCAAGTCTTTTCAAGCCCATTTTCTGTGGTTGAACTTGAAGGTTTCATTTTAATTTTGAAAACAGATTATATAGTGAAGAGAAATTCTTATTAAAGGAAAATAGCAGCTAGGCATGGTGCACGCATGTAATCCCCATGTTTGAGAGGCTGAGACAGGAGGATCTCACAGGTTCAAAGCCAGCCTCAGCTACTTAGGCTTTCAGCAACTTAATGAGACCCTGTTTCCAAATAAAATATAAAATAGGTCTGGGAGTGTATTCTGGAGGTAGAAAGCCCTGAGTTTCATCCCCAGTACCACAGGGGGAAAGGAAGGGAGGGAGGGAGGGAGGGAGGGAGGGAGGGAGGGAGGGAGGGAGGGAAAGAAGGGAGAAGGGCCTCTACTATCTTGTGCCCCATTAATATATATGACCACAATGCACCAATGAAAAAAATATTTAAAAAACAAAAAAAAGAAAGACTTTACCACCTTAATAATTTGTCTTCTGTATTCAGTTTGTGTATAGTCGATGTGGTTGATGATTTTTTATGTTTCCTTTTAGCTCTTTCATGAAATAAATACTGAGTCTTTGGTTTATTACAGATGAACAAATTGATTGAATATTACCAGCAGCTTGCTCAGAAAGAGAAGGTTGAGCGCGATCGCAAGAAACTGGCACGGCGTAGAAACTACATGCCTCTGGCTTTTTCGGTGAGGATTTGATACAAAAAAGAGTTTGTAAAACCTTTGAGGAATAAGAGCAGTGACCATTTCAGACAGTGGCCATTGTCTTAGATTCCTGAATGGTGGGTAGCAGAGAGAGGCTCCTCAAATTATAGATGTTTGAGCCCAGTAGTTAATTCTTTTGCCATATAATTAGTTCTCTTTGATTTTTGTTTTTCCTTTGGTTGTGCTGGGGATGGAACCCAGAGGCTTTCTACCTCTGGGCTATACTCCCAGATCTATTTTTTATATTTTATTTGAAAACAGGGTCTCACTAAGTTGCTGAGAGCCTCACTAAGTAGCTAAGTCTGGCTTCGAATCTGCGCGATCCTCCTGTCTCAGCCTCCCAAGCACGGGGATTACAAGCGTGCGCCACCACGCCCGGCAAATTATTTGTTTTTTAATAAGGACATTTGAGCCAGGCATGGTGTTACACGCTTGTAATCCCAGCATTTAGGAGGCTGAGACAGTAGGATCATGGTTCGAGGACAGCCTCAACTACTTAGTGAGGCCCTTTGCAACTCAATGAGACCTTGTTTCAAAATAAAGAATAAAAAAATAAAGCTGGAGGTGTAGCTCGGAGGTAGAATGCCTCTGGGTTCCATCCCCAGACCCGCAAAAAAAAAGACATTTCTGTTTCTTTCTCCATCACTTCCCTTTCTCTTTTGATTGTTATCCCCAAAGGCTACTATCTAATTTTATAGGCACTACAGAACTCTACTTTTGTGTATTATAGAGAGTCTGAGAAGAAGGTGGGCAATTGGTAGGTTTTATTCGTATAACCCCTGTAGCCTTTCTTTGACACCCTGATAGTAGTGGTTTCCCAGTTCCAGTTACCATAATGTTTTGACACCTTCCTTATTCCTCCAAAATGAAAAACGCTGACTTACTCTATCTATGTGGTTAAATAGTAATATAAGAAAGCAAAGTTTATAATTATAATTATTTATGGAAGTCGTTCTTTACCAATTTACTATATACTACTAGGCAGAAGCAAGAGATTACGATTTTGTTTTAAGCCAGGCGTGGTACACGCTTGAAATCCCAGCATTTAGGAGGCTGAGATGGGAGGATCACAGTTCAAGGACAGTCTCAGCTACTTAGGCCCTTCACAACTCATTGAGACCCTGTTTCAAAATAAAGAATATAAAAATAGGGCCGGGGTGTTGCTCAGAGATAGAATGCCCCTGAGTTCCATCCTTATTACCGCAGAAATTTAAAAAAAAAAATTAAGTTTTAGTTATTGTCCCTCAAGTTTTATTTGCTATCACAGAACAAGTTGTTTTCTTTGTACTTGCTTGGGGCCCAACAGGTTTACATTTAATAAATAACGATTATTAAATGTCAGTAACATGTCAGGCACTACATAGGCTAAGCACTTTACATGCATTATTTTATTCAGTCTTCACAACAATCCTGTGATATATCCCCATTTTGCACTGGAGGAAATGAGACCTGTAAAGGTTGAGTAACTTCTCAAACTTAGGTCCACATGAGAACTAGAACCCTAAAGATTGTTGTATGAAAGTATCTAGATACAAATTTAATAAAGCTACACTTGCAAAGCACCCATATCTACCAAAGAAGTCACTTTTTCCAAATAGTCCAGTGATACGATCAACATGTACACTATTGTATACTACATTAGGAGAGGAATTTAAATTTAATGCATTTCCCTAGCAACCTTCCCGTATACCTGCCTGCTCTATGAGTTTGCTTCTATCTTATGCTATAATTTCTTTTGTCTCTGTTGCAACCTGCTGCTATTTGGGGGCTCTACAGCAACATACTATTCATGTAGTGGTAAGTTCTCTTTTATAATGCTTGCTGACCCTGAAGATGTTAGCAGACGGTCTTCAGGAACAAATTTGTCATGTGTCCTAGACACTCCATGTAGTTCTTGCCTCAGCTAGAGCTTAGATATTTTTAGATGCATAGTAAAAGTTCACATTCGGTTCACTTTTACTCTGCTAACATAGTTTCAGTCTCCGTATTTGGTGCTTTTATTATTTTAAGAATAAGGATGTGGGGCTACAAATGACTGTCTTTAAAGGAAGCTTGTAAATTAGCTTTTGAGTTTTGTTTTTCGTTCGTTTGCTTATTTGCCTAAGCTTCTCATGCTATCCTGTCCCAAATTCTTTCAATAATTAGAATGTGTAAATATGGACTTGCTAATAGGAATTTCTGAACTTTGTTTAGGACAAATATGGTCTTGGAACCAGACTTCAGCGACCACGAGCTGGTGCATCCATTAGTACTCTTGCTGGACTTTCGTAAGTTCGGATATTAAATGACTTTGAAGTCAAAGGCAGGCATTAAAATGAATAAAGAATGTGGTTTTTAAGAAGAAAAATGAAGCTGCTTTCAGTGTAGAAAAAGATTCTTATATCTAGAGAGACCAGAACTGAAAGAATATTCTATAATAAATGTCAGTTGTTCATATTATAGACTTCGAGGTTCACTAGATGGACTCATGGGAAATTAACTGCTTTTTATCTTTTAGCCTTAAAGAAGGAGAGGACCAGAAAGAGGTAAAGATTGAACCAGCTCAGGCCGTGGATGAAGTGGAACCTCTTCCTGAAGACTATTACACAAGACCAGTAAACTTAACAGAAGGTAATTTCATATGGTCTACTTTGTTTCCATTCTACTTATGTGCATTGTGATGAGAATTCAATGGACTAAGTGTTTGTAGTAAAATGATAAGTAGGAAATACAATAGGTATCATTTAAAGAACTGTAAAATGTCATTTTCGATATTAGTGTTTTGAACATCAGTCTTTATGATAGCTCTATTGATTCGTGTAATTACTGCCTACATATAAGTTTGATTTTGAAAGACCTCATAACCTAAGCCCAGTTTTCTGCCTTTCCTGCTAGTGACCACCCTTCAGCAGCGCCTCTTACAGCCTGATTTCCAGCCTATCTGTGCTTCACAGCTGTATCCTCGCCACAAGCATCTTCTGATCAAACGGTCCCTGCGCTGCCGGGTGAGCGTGCTTTTCTGTAGAATTGCCATTTATACAAGAGAAAAGCAGAAATAAAATGAACATGATTAGTATCTGATCATTGCAGTAAATATAGAAAACATTGCAGTGACTCATCTGTATACTGATTACAAGAAACAAACGTGAGGATTCAGAAAAGTTGAAGGTACAAATATATGGGAAAATAATATTATACAAATACTAATCTTGTAAAATGAATGATAACTCATAAAAATGATTCAATTCACAATGATCTCACAGTCTAAATTTGTATATACCAAATAACATGAAGTCAAAAATATGTAAAGCAACATTGAGAAAATTATATAAATATACATAATTTAGGGATATTTTGACATATTTCTCACAGTAACTGATAATAAATAAAAATCAACAAGAATGTAGAATATTTAGGCAATTTTACTACCAAACTTAACCAAATGGGCATATATAAAGCACTAGCCTAATATATCTGTAGGATATATACGTTCTTTCTAGTATACACAGTACACTTAAGAAATTTGACTGTGTACTGGATTGTAAAGTAAGTCTCAGCATTTTTCCAAAGATGAAATTGGGTTTCTTTTGGGTTTTTTGTTTGTTTATTTCTGTTGCTACTGCTACTAGGAATCCAGCCCACAGGCATTCTCTCCAAGCTACACTTCTAGCCCTTTTTATTTTTTGAAACACAGTCTGGTCGCTGAGAGTCTTGCGTAGTTACTGAGGCTGGCCTTACACCAGCGATCATCCTGTCTTAGCCTCCCAACTACTGGGAGTACAGGTGCGTGTCACAACCAGCCCAAAGGTGAAATTATTAAAGTACATTATTTGATCATAATGCAAATAAGTTAGAAATTGATAATTCCTATATAGCAGAATTTGTGGAGCACAACTAAGGCTATGCTTAGAAATGCATATGTGTGTGTGTCTCTCTCTCTCTCTCTCTCTCTCTGTCTCTCTCTCTCTCTCTCTGTATATATATATATACTTACAGATAGAGACTGTGTGTGTGTGTGTGTGTGTGTGTGTGTATACACACACATACATACATACATACATACATACCCATATACAGTGCAGCAGACTATTGGATTGTGCAGATATAGAATATTTCCATCATCATAGAAAGTTCTGTGAGGTAGTACTGATCTAAAAGATTTCTTTTCCATTTTGTTTGGTTTTGTTTTTAGAATTTAGTGATGAAATATGTTATTTGATATGTAGGTTTGGCTGATTTTTTTTCTTGCTTTTTTTTAATTTTTAAATTTTTTAGTTGTGTGTGTGTGTGTGTGTGTGTTTTACTGGGGATTGAACTCAGAGGCATTCTACCTTCACGCTATACCCCCAGCCCTATTTTTTATTTCTTATTTCGAAATGGTCTCACTAGGTTGATGAGTCTCACTACTTGCTGAGGCTGCCCTTGAACCTGTGATCCTCCTATCTCAGCCTCCCAAGTATTGGGATTACAAGCATGCACCGACCTGATTCTTGCTCTTTGCTCCTTTTTTTTTCCCCCTGTGGGTCTGGGGTTGAAACCCAGGGACATTTGACTTCCAAGCTACAGCCTTGCCCTATTTTTTTATTCTTTATTTTGAAACAGGGTCTCACTAAGTTGCAGAAGGCCTCACTAAGTAGCTGAGGCTGTCTGCGAACCGCGATCCTCCGGTCTCAACCTCCCCAATGCTGGGATTACAAGCGTGCGCCACCATGCCCAGCTCTCTGCTTTTTAAAAAATGGTTTATTCTATTTTGGACTTCCTTTCTCTGCCAGCCTGAAAGCAGTACACCTATATCGTAAAGTTGATGTGATGTTTAAATCCTTTTAAGCCAGTGAGCACACTGTTTGGCACGTACAGGAAAGCACTCAGTGTGTGTTAGCTATTTCAGTAGTTTTAAAGCACCACAGAGATAAAATATTTGATAGTGTGGTCACTCATATCCAGAAGGCAAAACATCTTTGTAAATTTTGGTAATTTGTAGCATACAGTTATTTCAACACATGGTTTTAGAGTGGAATAAAGTGAAACAAAATTATAGTAAATGCTATTTTTCTGAATTTGGCAGTTCTATGGATCAGGAAAATATGTGATATTTTTTCTTTTTAGAAATGTGAACATAATTTGAGCAAGCCAGAATTTAATCCAACATCTATCAAATTCAAAATCCAGCTGGTTGCTGTGTAAGTATTTGGGGATGGGTAGGTTGGTATTTTGTATTGATTTTGGTTTTAAGATTTTTCAATGTGAAGTATATTTACTCTTGGCCCAAACCAAAAGAGTATAAGAAAAATTACACCAGAATAATCTTGCCATATTTTCTGCTCTGGTTTTAAATTTATTTGCATTCCATGCAGTGTAAGGTAAATCTGTAGACATAGAATGAAGGATGTTTACAACAGGGACACAGTGGTATAGTGTGGCCTGGGGCAGTGTGGTATGTTGACTATTGGGTGCACACTCTCTCGTTGTTCACTGTAAACTGCAAGTACATAAGTTTGAGGCTAACCTCTTAAAAATTTTTAAAAATAATGAACTGTAGCAAATTAAAGAGTAACCCTGAAACAATGTTCATTTTATTTATCTGTATTCTGATAATATCTCATTGAGTATATTAAATTAAGTTAGTCTTAACTCTCTGGGGCTTGTCAGTAGAAGGGAATTTTGTGTATAAAAAAATCACCTATTGCCGAGCGTAGTGATGCACGCTTGTAATCCCCGCGCTTGGGAGGCGGAGACAAGAGGATCGCGCAGGTTCGAAGCCAGCTGCGCTGGCTTAAGAGACCCTGTTTCCAAATAAAAATAATATAAAATAGGTCTGGGAGTGTAGCCTGGAGGTAGAAGGATTCCATCCTCAGTACCACTAAAAAAAAAAAAAATCACCTATCAAATAAATACATTTTGGAAATGTAGGAAACTATTACCTAACATTGGGGTGAGAGAGCCCTTCTAAGCAAAACAAGAAAGCCAGAAGCTAGTAAGGAAAAGGAACATTTTTGACATTAGCAAAATGAAAAAATTAGTTGTAAAAAATGAAGATAACAGACAAGAGAGTAAGAGAGAATATTGTGCTCTCATGCCAAATAAAGGTTTAGTAGCCCTGGTTTATAGAATTCCTTCCAATTGGAAAAATAAAAACAGAGGCAGTGAGGTGGGGTGTGGGACAAAGAATTTAAAAACATAGCTCATAGAAGAGAAATCCCAAAGAGCCAGAAGGTACATAGGAAAAGAGGCTAAGATTTGATAAGCTTAAAAAGAAATAGCATCTGCCGGGCATGGTGGCGCACGCTTGTAATCCCCGCGCTTGGGAGGCGGAGACCAGCCGTGGTGACTTAAGAGACCCTGTTTCCAAATAAAGAAATACAAAATAGGTCTGGGAGTGTAGCCCGGAGGTAGAAGGGCTTCCGGGAACCCCAGTGCCACTTAAAAAAAAAAAAAAAAAGGTGACTTCTGACTCTCCTTATTAAATACATGACTGGTTAGGAATGAAGAGAACTAACAAAAATGTGGATTCTAGGATAAACTCCTGTCTTAAGAATTATGTTCATTACACAAGGAATGATAGAGTATGCTTAGCATCATTTTCTTAAGCTTGCTTTGAGAAAAAGTGCTTTTTTTCTGATATTGCTGTAGAATTACCTGGTAGTCTTAATACAAATCCCCTGGCTGTACCTCAGACCTACTGAATCCACTTCCCTTGTAGGGGGCCCTTCAATTTCAGTTAAAATTTACTTAGGTAATCCTGCTATTCACCACGCAAATAGATAATTTGAATTTAAACTATCTCATTGCCTTGATTCAGCAATGTATTTTATTTTCGCCTTTAGGGCTTGTACAGATATGTCTTATGTTAATATATGCACAGTAACTATTTTTGTGTGTGTTTGTGTGTGTGTGTGTGTGTGTGTGTGTGTGTGTGTGTGTGTGTGGTACTGGGGATGGAATCTAGGGGCATTCTACCTCTGAGCTACACCCTCTGTCCTATTTTTTGGTCTTTTTTTATTTCTTGAAACAGGGTCTCCCTGAGTTTGTAAAGGGCCTCACTAAATAGCTGAGGATGTTCGTGAATGGCATTCCTCCAGTCTCTGCTTCCCAAATGCTGGGATTACAGCATGCACTACCACACCCAGCACAACTAATATTATTTTGCATGTGTTTGCTGCATGCACTTTATGTATTAATTTTTTTCACAATAACCTTGAAATCTTGCCATTATTGTTCTCATTTTATGTTTGTTTTTAATATTTATTGGTGCATTATATTTATACATCATATTGGGGTAAAAAACTTGTATGTACATACATGTACACATCACCAATTTAACCCCTACCGAATTCCCACACCATTCCCTCCCCATCCTTCCTTCCCTTGCTTGGCTTAGTGGTTGACTTCGATATGTTTAAGTACACTGTGTGTTTTGAAAAACAAAGTGACAAAGAATTCCAGTCTTTACAAAGTAGTGTATTGACCTGTAAACTCTGAGCTGGGATGTGAACCTGGACAGTTTTGAGTACAGACCAAGCACAGTAAAGTATAATATTCTGTTGTTCTAATCAGAGAGGCAGTACACACTTTTAGTCCCAGTACTTGGAAGTCTGAGGCAAGAGGATTGCAGATTCAAGGCCAGCACACAGTAATCTGTGCTGTTTCAAAAAAAAAAAAAAAAGACTGGAGGTATAGCTCAGGGATAGGGTGCCCCTGGGTTTAATTTCTAGTACATAAATTAAATAAATAAATGAATGTAAGGACACGCAGTCAGACTGCCTGGGTTTGAATCCTGGCACTACCAACTTACCAAGCCCAGTTTCTGCATTTATTCTAATGAGCATAGTAGTAATAATATCTATCTTGTGCAGTTACAGTGAAGATTACATTAATTGAAACTTACAAAGTGCTTAGAGCATTGCCTGGCACATAGTAAGTGCTCTGTAGTATTTGGACGGCCCTACAATGTGTCTTTTATTGTTGCTTTTGTTTTGTTTGTGACCCTGGGGATTGAACCCAGGAGTGCTCACTTGAGCTTGAGACCCCGTTTCAGAATAAAAAATAATATAGAGCTAGGGGTATAGCTCAGAGGTAGATGCCTCTGGATTCAATCTCCAGTACCAAAAAGATCTCAACATATATCTAATAAATACATGAGAAAAATATCAGTCATTATACACATAGATATATAGGCAGTAAACTAGCTCTATACATATAGGCTGTATACCTAAGATTTCAGGAAGAAAATTTACCAGTTTGGTTTCCTGTCTTGTCTTTTATTGCGGTGGGAAGATATCTTTAAATTTTTTTATTTACATATTCTAATTAACCTCAGAGATTCTTTGTTAAGCTAGTTTTTTTTAAAGGTACTAATAATTTCAAGGGATTTCAGTGAATATTAATGCATTTTTTTATTCATTGGTAGCAATTATATTCCAGAAGTGAGAATCATGTCAATTCCCAACCTTCGCTACATGAAGGTTAGTACCTTGCTTACTAACAGAAAGAACTGACTGATCAGTGGTGTATGCATGTGTTTCTGTAGGTGGCTGTATGTGTGTTTAGCATGGGATACAGTGAGCAAGGTATAGAAAATAAGGCAGTTTGGAATAATCAAGGGATTGAGACTTTAAGTCTCTTTAACTGGGGTTCTTGACAACAACATGCTTGAAATGTATATAGGAGCAGGAAGATGAACATTCTGGAAAGGTGGAAACTTAAGTGGAGAAAAATAAAGTGTTGAACCCCACAGGCACCTGTCATTCTTTAGCCTGGAGATTCCTACATGACCTGACACGTATGCATCAGTGCCTGGAGTCAGCTAAATTCCTTCGTTACCACAGCCCCTTTCTTCCTTGGAGCCCTTGTCTGTTCACCTCCCACCCACACACACCAGTAACTGTAAAGTGCCCTGCACCGGGCTCTTGAGCTCTTTCCTTTGTGCTGCTCATGAAAACATGCAGTCTCTGTTTATAAAAGCATTCTGTTGATCTCAAGAGAGTACCAAACATAGGAAATCATCATGATGCAAGAGTTCTTAAAAGATTTTTATAGTCTTGGTGTGTCTTTTTTTTTTTTCTTCTGGTGTTAATATTATCTGGCTTGCCTGTGGCTCCTATATTTTGGGGGGGGCCTCCTCTTTTCAACTCTTAGTGGCAACCTGAGTGGGACAAGAGTTACTAACTTTAAATAGTCGCTTAGATAATGTACATTCCTCAGAATTTCTGGATCTAGTAAGTGGAATCTCATTTCCTTGGTGAAATAGCAACTGCAGAGAGTATATAGCCTAATATAGATAATAGAATGGAGATCAGTAAATACTGAGCATGCACTGATACAGAGGTATAGATAAGTGTCATTGCTCAGGAGACATGGGGGGATGATTTTGTGAAAAACCTGGTGTATCAGCTAAGAAAGTGAACCTAGATAGCAATAGTGGCACATGTCTGAGAGATGCTTTTCTTACTCCCCAGGAGAGCCAGGTCCTCCTGACCCTTACAAATCCAGTGGAGAACCTCACCCATGTGACTCTCTTGGAGTGTGAGGAGGGGGATCCTGATAATATTAACAGCACTGCTAAGGTAAGAGCATTTTGCCTTCTAATAGGCCCTGACTTTGCCTGCAGTGACCTCATTTGATCTAGCATAGAAAACTGCACACTATTTTTCATTTCCACATCTAGTTGGAAATTCTTCTGATTCTACACCGAAGTTTTTTACTTTATTTCCAAACACAGTACCACTACCCTATAATCTCTGCAACCTAGTGAGACTTTGTTTCAAAACAAATATAAAAAGGGATGGGAGTATACCTCAAAGGTAGAATGTCCCTGGATTCGATCCCCAATACACAAAAATAAATAACACTAATAAGCAGCTATGTTAGGAATAAGTACCTGATGCAGATACACAGCTTGAAGATTTGATTTTTTCTCTTTATACCCTTGCTACAATTATAACAATAATTAAAGTGTGGTTGGGATTTTTTTTGTCAGCCTCTGATATAGCAAGTTGAGGCCTAATTGCTCCATAAGTCTGAAGAATGCATAACTATTTCCCATAACCATTATATACTCAGTGACCCCATATCAGAAAATATTATATTGGAACTAATGTTTCTCTTTAGTGTTTTTTCTGTTTTTTTTTTTTTCCCTGTGTGTGTGTGTGTGTGTGTTTTACTGGGGTTCCTGGAAGCCCTTCTACCTCCAGGCTACACTCTCAGACCTATTTTGTATACTTTTTTATTTAGAAACAGGGTCTCTTAAGCCAGCACAGCTGGCTTCAAACCTGCGCGATCCTCCTGTCTCTGCCTCCCAAGTGCGGAGATTACAAGTGTGTGCCACCACGCCCAGCTTCTTTGGTGTTTTTCTTTTTCAAATGAAGTCTTCCAGATACACCAAAAAATATAAAAATATAGTAAACAGCCATGTTCTCTACATCCCTTAGAACATAAATAAAGAAAAAATATTAAGGACTAATGCATTAAAGTTCTATTCATTCCCCTCAGTTGAATTCTTATTACAGCCCCAATAAAGTAAGCATTCACTTGACTGACATTTCTATAAATACCTTTGCTCTTACAATTTTTTTTTCTTTTTTTGCAATACTGGAGATGGAACCCAGGGGTATTCTACTTCTGAGCGACACCCCCAGCCCTATTTTTTTATTCTTTATTTTGAAACAGGGTCTCACTGAGTTGCAAAGGGCCTCACTAAGTAGCTTAGGCTGTCCACGAACCGCAATTCTCCTATCTCAGCCTCCCAAATGCTGGGATTACAAGCATGTGCCTACAAGCATGTGCCACCACGCCTGGCTTGTTCTTATAATTTTATTAAAAACGTATGTATTTCAAAGCAGATTTTAAAACTCTATGTAAGTATAATGTATGTGTCCTGAAAGTTGCTGCTCACTTCTGTATTTCTAGATCAATGTAAGACTTGGCCATATTCTGTTGAATGATTGTCCTGCAACACCAGCCCCTCTGAAGCAGGCCTTTCTGTTTCCCCAGGTGGTGGTGCCTCCCAAAGAGCTCGTGCTAGCTGGCAAGGATGCAGCGGCAGAGTACGATGAGCTGGCAGAGCCCCAAGACTTTCAGGATGACCCTGAGTGAGTGAGCTTTTTATGGTCCTTAGTGCACAGTTGACTGATACAGAACGCCTCCTTATATATCCAGTTTACTTAATTGAGTTGTGAAAAATAACTCTTATTCTTTCCTGTTTATGAAAATAATTACTGTGTAAAATTTGGGAAACACATATAAAACATGAAGAAAGTAAAATTACTACACCATTAGAGATAAGCACCATTAACATTCTGACATTTGTCCTTCCAGGCATTTCTTATTAAGATCATTCAGTAAATAATTTTTTAGCCTTAGTTTTGTTTTGTTTTGTTTTGTTGGTTGTACTGGGGATGGAACCCTTCTACGTCTGGGCTACACTCCCAGAACTATTTTATGTTTTATTTGGAAACAGGGTCTCTTAAACCAGCAAGGCTGGCTTAGAACCCGCACGATACTCCTGTCTCCACCTCCCAAGTGTGGGGATTACGAGCGTGCGCCACCACGCCTGGCTTAGCCTTAGTTTTTCACTTAAAAAAATATTCCCATGTTAGTAAAAGTTCTTTCAAGTGTTTGTTTTTTAATGGTTGTAGGCAAGATACAGTATCGTCCTGTCCCTGTAGATTTATCATTGGATTTGTTTCTCACCCCCTTAGAGTAATTAATAGATCTTATACTCTAATACTTAATAACTGAGAAATTAAAAAATAACTTTTCCATGGGTAGGGAATGCATTAGTTAGGATCCAGTCTAAAGATGAAAATAATAATACATACTTTTTTTTTTTTTTTTTTTTTTTTTTTTTTTTACAGTACTGGGGATGGAACACAGGGGTATTCTGCTTTTGAGCTACACCCCCAGCCCTATTTTTTTTAATTCTTTTTATTTTTTTATTTTTTGGTGGTACTGGGGTTCCTGGAAGCCCTTCTACCTCCGGACTACACTCCCAGACCTATTTTGTACATTTTTATTTTTGGAAACAGGGTCTCATAAGCCAGCACAGCTGGCTTCGAACCTGCGTGATCCTCCTGTCTCCGCCTCCCAAGCGTGGGGATTACTAGCGTATGCCACTATGCCTGGCTTATTCTTTATTTTGAAACAGTCTTACTGAGTTGCAAAGGGCCTCACTAATTAGTTGAGGCTGTTCGTGAACTGTGATCCTCCTGTCTCAGCCTCCCAAATGCTGGAATTACAAGCATGCGCCACCACACCCTGCTCAAACTTTTTTTTTTTTTGGTAGTACTGGGGTTCCTGGAAACCCTTCTACCTCCAGGCTACACTCCCAGACACACACACACACATATATATATATATATATATATATAATTTTATTTGGAAACAGGATCTCTTAAGCCAGCAAGGCTAGCTTCGAACCAGTACAATCCTCCTGTCTCCGCCTCCCAAGCTCAGGAATTAAAAGCATGTGTCACCATGCCTGGCTCAAACATTTTTTAAAATATTGTTTGAGGTGGAAGTTCTAACTGTCCTGATTTAATCACTATATATTTTATACATATCAAATATCACACTTCTACCAAAAATATGTATAATCAAAGTAATAATGAAAAATTTAAAAATTATTAAAATTCAAAAGTTTGAAAGAACATCATGGAGCTGAAACTCAGACCTCAAAGAGTGGAGGAGGCGATGGCTTGTTGGTATCTCGGTGCAGGGGAGGGATGTGAGGAAGTTGGCCGTATGAGCATTGGCAAGCTCAGGCGGATGCTTCCACTTCTAGGTGGAGAGTTATGGCTGATGTCCCCTGGAACCACAGCTGGAGAGGAGAAGCAGGACCCTCTTTAGGCCTCTAAATCCCTTCAGAGTCCCCTCTTAACAAACTCAGTAGGGGCCAGCCTACAAGGCGAATTGAGTTTACCAGAGTCTTCTATCACAAAGCACAGCAGTGAAAATTGGCCTTGGAGTTAAACCGTAGTTTGCTGAACTGGCACAGGAAACAGAGTGGTCCCTAAGCTCCTTCAGTAAGATAACACAGGATGTGCTGGAAAAGTAAAGTAAGACAGTGATTACTAAATTTTGGCTAACTTCCAGAAACACCAGGGCTAGCTTTTGTTTTGCTAATCTATAATATTTCAGATCCCACCCCCAGAGGATCTCTTTAGCAGATCTGACTGGAGACCAGAAATTTGAAAATTTTTTTAAAGCTTCCCAGATAATGAGTTGTTGCCTGGGAAATTAAATATAGAATAATGACTTTATCTTGTTTAATATTTATATTTATAACTTTAAATTTTGTTTATATGCTCTTACATATAGCAAAAATTAGGTTAATATTATGCAAAATGTGTTGAAGTAGTATGTTCTCTAAAATATACACCCTCAGCCCTTTTTTTACTCTTTATTTTGAAACAGGTTCTCACTGAGTTGCAAAGGGCCTTACTAAGTAGCTGAGGCTGGCATGAACCGCAGTCCTTCTGTCTCAGCCTTTCAAATGGCTATATTAATCAGCTACAGAAATTTGTTAAGCTGTGGCAAACTTATGGAAAGATCATCTGAGACACCGGATTCCAGTCTGAATATATAACAGGTTGATAAAAAGCTGAATTGATAATAGCTTGCATTGTTACATTTAATAGAACTTTCAGAAATCTGAGAATTCATACTATGTAAATATTGTGTAAATGTTTAATTCCAGTAACTTTTCTTAAAGTAAGAGTGCCATTTGAATAATCATTTCATTGATTTTTTTTTTTTTTTTTTTTTTTGCAATACTGGGGGTTTAACCCAGGGGCATTCCACCTTTGAGGTATACCCCCAGCCCTTTTTCTTATTCTTTATTTTGAAACAGGATCTCATTAAGTTGTGGAGGGCCTCACTTGAGCAGCTGAGGCAGAAGGATTTCAATTTCAAGGGTAGCCTGAGAACTTAATGAGACCCTGCCTGTCTCAAAATTTTAATGAGGACTAGGAATGTAGCTCAGTGATAGAGAGCCTCTCGGTTGGAGCCCCAGCATTACAAACATAACACGAACCTTTGAGTGTAGGTGAGAGTAAAATGAAGTGGAAACTCTAACTAAAGGGGCTTCTCTGTTCTAAATTTTTTAATTTATATAAGTATTATTTACAGAAACACTGATTTATGGTGTTCCCTTAAAGCACTGAGTTATTCACTCTTCAGATGTCTGTTTATATGTGATAAAAAAAAAATCACTTTTGCACCCCGTGGTTTATAATAGAAGCTGGCAGTAACTTCAGTGTATGCGTATTGTGACAAAATCATAATACTCTGTAGCAATTATTTGGAATATAGTAGATTTATATTTACCAATATGCAAAAGTATTTATGATAAACAGTGGAAAAAAGCAAATTACAGACGAGTGTGTCCCTCTTTGTGTGTGTGTATGTGGTACTGAGGATGGAACCTAAGGGGTTTCTGCCTCCAGGCTACCCCCCCAGGCCTATTTTATATTTTTATTTGGAAACAGGGGCTCAATAAATTGCTGAGCGCCTCACTAAGCTGCTGAGACTGGCTTCATATTTGTGATTCTCCTGTCTCAGCCTCCCAAGTACTGAAATTACAAGTGTACACCACCACACCCAACTAGTGTGTCTCATTTGTATTGGATTAAAAAAGCAAAGAGTATAAGCTCATAGGAAGACATGATAGGTTAAGAATCATAGTGTTGCCGGGCATGGTGGCGCACGCTCGTAATCCCATCGTTCGGGAGATGGAGACTGGAGGATCGCAGTTCGTGGACAGGCTCAGCTACTTAGTAAAGTCCTTTGCAACTCAGCGAGACCCTGTTTCAAAAATAAAAGACTAAAAAATTAGGCTGGGGGTGTAGCTTGGAGGTAGAATGTCCCTGGGTTCCATCCCCAGTACCGCAAAAAAGTAAGGACTTAACTTTTTCCTACTTGAGTCTTTTATGACTACATTTTATTTTTCCAATATTAAGAAAATAATGAAGCCAGGCATGGTGGTGCATGCCTGTAATCCTAGTACTTAAAAGGCTGAGACGGGGAGATCACAGGTTTAAGGACAGCCTCAGCAATATAGCAAGACTTTCAGCAACCTAGCAAGACCTTGTTTCAAAACAAATAGCCAAATGTGGTGGTTGGGAGGCTAAGACAGGAGAATTGTGGGTTCAGGGACAGCCTCAGCTACTTAGTGAACCCTCTACAACTTAGTGAGACCTTGTTTCAAAATAAAAAGAGTAAAAAATAGGACATGGAGTGTAGCCTGGAAATAGAATATCCTCAGTACTGAAAAAAAAAAAAGAACCAGTATATATATATATTTTTTGTGGCAATGGGAATGGAACCCCAGTGGCATTCTATCTCTGAGCTATACCCCTAGCTCTATATTTTATTTTTTATTTTGAAACAGGGCCTCACTGACTTGCATAGGGCCTCACTAAGTAGCTGAAGCTGTCCATGATCCTCCTGTCTCAGCCTCTCAAATGCTGGGATTACAAGTGTGTGCCACCACGCCCGGCAAAAAGAACCAATATAAATAAATAAAAAAGGTCTGGGGTGAGCCAGGTATAATGGTGCGTGCCTGTAATCCCACCACTTGGGAGGCTGAGATAGGAGGATCACGGGTTCGAGGATAGCCTCAGCAATTTAGCAAGACCCCCAGCAACTTAGTGAGACCCTTGTTTGTTTCAAAGTAAAAACTAAAATTGGGCTGGAGGTGTAGCTCGGCGGTAGAATGCCCCTGGGTTCTATCCCTAGTGCCAAAAAAGAAAGAAAAAAGGAAAAGAAAATAAATCAGTATTTGTTGAAGACTTACTTCATTGCCGATCGACAGAATGGTGTGCGTTTCAGAGATTTCCCATTGTACCATAAAATGATTAAGTCTTATTAGTTTAGCTGTCTTGTGACCTAACACTGTTCTTATTATTTTTTTCCTTAGCATTATAGCCTTCAGAAAAGCCAACAAAGTCGGCATTTTCATCAAAGTTACCCCACAACGTGAGGAAGGCGAAGTGGCCGTGTGCTTCAAGATGAAGCATGATTTTAAAAACCTGGCGGCCCCCATCCGCCCCATTGAAGAAAATGACCAGGGCGCAGAAGTCATCTGGCTCACCCAGCATGTGGAACTCAGCTTGGGCCCGCTTCTTCCTTAAAAAGGTTCCCCTGCTGGGCAGTGTCTTCACAAACCCAAGTTACAATGTTTCGGAAGCTGCTGCTTCATTAGCCCTTGTTCTGAGGAGTGCCCATGCACTCCTGGACCTGTTCTTAGGTGTGAGTGCCTGGCAGGCATCGGGAACACAGGGTAACCGCAGTTCCTCTTGCTCTCACCTCTGTTGACGCCAGTCAGTCCATGTCTCCCTCACTTAACCCTGCACGTAAAGTAACAAGGACATAGTGCCATCCCAGCAAAGGGGATGGCTGTTCCTTACAGTGGCATTAGATTTGCCACCTGAGAAACTCTGGCCATACAATCTGATCTCATGAATGATCATGCTCTGGCAGATGAAGCTTACAGTGATAACCCAAAGGTGGCCCTGCTGTTAATGATCCAGCCTTCTCAGTGTACCAGCTACTTTCTGCATTCCATTAAATACCATCTGGCTAGCTAACACATGCCCTTGTCATCTTGGCTCTCATTTTGTAGTAGATTTCCACTTGAAGAAAAATAGAATTGTCACATTGTCTTTAGTTTTGTGATGATTGAGAAAACCTGTGAAATCCTTGGGCACTCTCATTTGCCCACATGCCTGTAATCCCAGTACATGGGAAGCTGACATAGGAGGATCACAGGTTCAAGGCCAGCCTCAACAACTTGAGACCCTATTTCAAAATAAAATAGGGCTAGGAATGTAGCTCAGAAGTAAAATGCCTGGGTTCTATTCCCAGTACCAAAAAATAAATAGAAGAATACAGGAGACTATTTATCAATAACACTTAAGTTTTTCCCCCAGTAGGATTATGAAACAGCCAGTTTTAAAAGGAATTTGAAGGCCGGGTGTGGTGGCTGGCGCATGCTTGTAATCCCAGCACTTGGGAGGCTGAGACAGGAGGATTGCACAAGTTCGAAGCCAGCCTCAGCTCCTTAGTGAGGCTCTCAGCAACTTAGTGAGACCCTGTTTCCAAATAAAGTATTAAAAAAAATAGGTCTGGAAGTATAGCCCAGAGGTAGAGGAGCCCCTGGGTTCCACCCTCAGTACCACCAAAAAAAAAAAAAAGAATTTGAAAAGAAACAATTACATATCACACCAAGATTGTAGCAAATTCCACAGTATCCAAGAATTAATGCTACCACAGGGAGGCAGTCTATATTTATATCTTGCCCCCTACCTCCTCCCCTCCACTCTGCCTCATTAACTCAATTAATTATTTTGAGTTTGGGGGTTTCAAAAGAGCCCCCTTAAAAAACCTAAACAGACGGGTTTACTTCTGAAATGCAGAAAACATTTTAAAGTTTAGATTTTTAGTATGATGTGAATATTCTTTCCACTGATTTAAAGAGAAGATTAACTTTTTTTTTTTTTTTTTTTTTTTGGTGGTACTGGGGGTGGAACCCAGAGGCTTTCTACCTCCGGGCTATACTCCCAGACCTATTTTTTTATATTTTATTTGGAAACAGGGTCTCACTAAGTTGCTGAGAGCCTCACTAAGGAGCTGAGGCTGGCTTCGAACCTGTGTGATCATCCTGTCTCAGCCTCCCAAGCGCAGGGACTACAAGCATGTGCCACCACGCCTGGCTATTACTTTTTTTAATCCCAAACTGGATATTTAAAGAAAAACTTTTCCTCTTACTGAGTTTAGGGTTTTTGTCATATGCTGTATCACGTAAGACCATTTTGCTTGTAAACCATAACATAGTTCATCACGTAGCCCAGAGTGTTAGACCTAAGAGCAGACATACTATTTTCATTTGGATCCTGGCTGGGTTTCTAACCTTAATTTTTATGATGTTTTCTAAATGAGACTTGACAAAGTCATGGCCGACAGACTTTTTGAGAAAAAGAGAAATTTTCTGTTTACCCTGGTTTTGTTTTTAAGTCTTTAGTTTTTTGGGGTTTTTTTTAAATAATTATTAAGATACTTAATGTAGAATACAGATAGGCCATGGTCCTTGTCAGCTCTCCTTGAAAGATGAAACTTTTTAAGAAGCTTTTGAAAGACACTAAATTCAACTCTATCAAGCCAATTTTATTAAGCAATATTCCCTTAAGACTAATATATATACTGCAATTTAAGAAAAAAAAGTTCATCTCTAATTATTATTCTGATGATAACTAAGGTTTAGTGTCTTAAGAATTGAGGTAGGGTGATGGATAATTACAAGTTAGCAGAAAGAGTGATTTTTGTGACCCCCACAGAGGGTCAGGATTTTATTTTAATACCTGCTAGAACCTGCTATGAAACCACTGCTCCATATTTGCCAGTGGAGGAAACAGGCCTCAGAGTAGAAAGTACTGCGTGTGTTTCCACGATTGTAAAGATTGCACACAGTTGTATCTCATGCCTTTGTGGCAGGTAGCTGGTATTTGTTCCCAAAAGTAATTATGTTCAAGCAATGGGTCTTATCACTCTAATGTACCAAAACATAAAAAGGCTTTTGATCACAAAACTCTTCCTCAGAAGCTAAGTTAACATACAAAATAACAGAGCCATTGTTTTAATGTTCCCTCAAGAGAGGTCTTGGTGCAAGCTGGTGTTCTGTGTGTCATAGAAATCATTTAACACCTGGAGCTGGTGAATTAGGAATTTCATCTGTTGCCTTTTTTATATTAGATTTGGTGCAAGATTTTTAACGCTAGTTAGTGCACTACCACAGGAAATTTAGACATTATCAGCACTTGAAACTATGATTTTGGAAACTTTAGCAAAGTTAATTTGGATTTGATTCACTCACTCAAGTTTTCTTTTGTTCAGAGTGCATATTGTAGGCATAATGAACTAAATGTCATGTGTACTTGTGAAGAAGCATACTTTTTGGTCCCTTTTGGGAATGAGGGGCACTCTTTGATCTTTATGAATGACAGGTTACTGTTTTGCCTTATTGCTTAACTTAATGTAGTGAAATAAAACAGACGAAGCTTGAGCGTGTCTTTTGTTTCATGAACTGGTTGGAAGTAGTGTATGGCTCAGATTTGGAAGACGGGTACAATTAAGCAAGTTGGCATACATGAGTCAGTGGGTAGGCTCCCGTTTTTGTTTGTTTTTTAAGTGTGTATGTGGTACTAGGGATTGAATCCAGGGCCGTTCTACCTCTGAGCTACACACCTCCAGCCCTATTGTATTTTTTAGTTTGAAACAAGGTCTTAGCCAGGCATGATGGTGCACATTTGTAATCCCAGTACTTGGGAGGCTAAGACAGAAGGATCTCAGGTTCATGGCCAACTTTAGCAGCTTAATGAAGACTTCCACAACTTGCTGGCCATGAACCTGAGATCCTCCTATCTCAGCTTCCCAAGTATTGGGATTACAGGTGTACACTACCACTCCTGGCTGAGCCCCTGTTCCAAAATAAAATAGTGCTGGGGGTGTAGCTCAGAATTAGGATGTCCCTGGGTTCCATCCCTAATGCCACACAAAAAAAAAAGCAAAGAAGCAGGGTTTCACTAAGTTGCAAAAGGATGCACCAGCATACGTGTCTTCCACTTCCTTATACGAATTAAGCTAAAACCTCATACCAGATTGGTTCACAGTAGAAGTTGCTTGAGCTACTGATACATACACATTCTCTAGAATGTTAGACCTCTACCAACTTTTATCCTGGGTCATTATTTGCAAAGATTTCCTTTCAAATACACAGTATGGTCCAACTTTCACAACTAGCCACTTCATCTTTGTCTACATTAACTCTTCCTTCTCTCCTGTTGGTATAGATGAATGGTTCTTGTTTAAAAATGGTAAAATAATAACAGTAATAATAACACCACCACACCATGGTAGCATATAAAGTCCTCCATGACCTGAAACTCCTCCTGACCTTGGGCCTCCCAATTCCATCACCACCAATGTTCCACCCCAGCCTACAGGCACCCTGCTGTTCCTGAGCTGCCCCAGGCAGGCTCCCTCTCAGGGCCTTAGTGTTGACTGACTGTTCCCTCTGGGAAAGTGCCTCCAGAGCTGGGCATAGCTCACACCCTCACGGGGTTTGGCTCAAATGTTGCCTCCTGTGGCTACCCCTGGCTGCCCTTTGTAATGTCAACTCCCTTCCCTTAAACACATTCCTAGCCCCCTAGTGTGCGCCCCCTCATAGCACTAGTCACCATTCAACATTTTATACACTTTTCTTCTGGCCTACCATTCTACAACAAAAGCTCCATTAGGGCAGAGGTTTCTGATTTTGTTAAATTGCTTTGTCTTCAGAGCCTAGAACAATTGCAAATAGGAGGCACCCTATCTTTGTTGAACAAATCCACACTATCACCCTTTTCCCTTACGTAGCAGTTTGTCGTTTTTTTTAAGAGTAGTTTTAGGTTCTTAGGTTCACAGCAAAATTAAGTTGAAGTTACAGATTTCCCATATACCCCTTCCTCAACACATGCATAGCCTCCCCCACAACCAACATAGAGTACCGGAGCAATACATTTGTTAAAACTGATGAACCCATGTTGACACATCATCATCACCCAGAGCCTAAAGTTTACATTAGAATTCATTAGTGTTGCACATTCTATAGGTTTGGACAAAGGTATACTATATGTGTCCACCATTAGAGTATACAAAGTTTTTTCACTGCCCTGAAACTCTTCTATGCTGTACCTGCTCATCCCTCCACCCCTGGTAGCCCCTGGTAACTAAGCCCTGGTAACCACTATTCTTTTCACTGTCTCCATAATTTTGCCTTTTCCGGAATATCATGATTGCAATCACAGTATGCAAACTGCCTACTGTGCATCCTCAGACTGGCTTCTTTCACTTAGAAGCATGCTTTAAAGGCTTCTCCAAGAATGTTACTAGCTTGATAGTTTCTTAGTGACTGTTGATCTTTTATTGTTTTAAAGTATATATACTCTTTGTCAAGAGCCAATTATTTGTCCTTTCCTGTTCTGTTTTCTCTACTTTGAATACTCCCCTCTCTCTGCACATCAGAATTACTTCTCTACTCCCATCTGATTGTAATTCACAACACTGTGCCTATCCAGAGAAAGTGCCTCTTTCTTCCTTACATTGTAAGGTTTTATGTGTGCATAGCTCATTTACTGGATTGCAAAGTCCATGAGATCCAAATCCACGCCTCTTTGTCATCTGTTTTTCCTATATTCCATTCAAAGGGCAGCCTAAAGCAAATGCCAAAACTCACACCTAAGTTGCGTTTTGAATTGCGATTCAGTCATGTACCACATATTTCAATTAATGACCACATTTATGAAAGTGGCCCCATTTGATTATATCCCCTAGTGAGGCTATAGCCCATTTGTGTAGGTACATTGTAAGATGTCTTCACAGTGATACAATTGCTTATTGATACATTTCTCAGAATATTGCCCTATTGCTAAACCCTATCATTTCCTGGTGGCCAGGGACATTAACAGTATAGTAAAGTATATTCAAATCAGGTGAGGTGGCATATGCCTGTAATCCCAGTCCTTGGGAAGCTGAGACAGAAGGGTTACAGGTGTGAGGACAGCCCCAGCAACCTAGTGAGACTGTATTTCAAAACAAAAAATAAAAAAGGGCTGGGGGTATAGCGCAGAGGTAGAATGCCCCTGGATTCAATCCTCAGTATCACACACAAAGTACTATTTCACAGTGTACAGCACCTATATAAAATAACACTTTTAAGTGTTAAATGGAAGTAACAAATAATATGGAATCAAATGTGGAAGATTTGTGTCCTGATTCTCAAACATACACCCCCTTTTTTTTTATATTTCTAGTAGATGTCTATTACATCTACCAGAAAAAGTATAGTACTATTATGTTTGTAGCACTGATTTCTTCCTCATTTTTTTTTTTAGACTTCTGGCTGAAGGCTTTCATAAGCAACAGTAGAACTTGCTAAATAACACTTTCCATTTCATTGTACTTTTTTTCTGATTGAGCTCCTCAATGTACTATTTTTAAGGCTATATCTAAGCATGTGATACTAACTTTCCACCTGCAGAAGCAGAAATGATCCTCTGAAAATAAATCTTAAGTAAAATAGGTTGGCTCCAGAGCTCTGCGGAAGTGCTCCCTATACTGCACGCATCTGTAAAGCCTCACCTCCAATCAGAAACAAAAGTGGAGCATGACAAAACATAAGTGTTCTTGGATCTAAATGTTCTTGGGTGCTGATGTCCCTGGATAAACATCCTGAATTCCACGGAGATTCATCCCTCTAAGAAAAGAAAGGACTCTCGTAGGTGGGCTGCTTCTCCCCCACATAACAGATAGGGGAGGAAACAGAGCTATCCACCATACAAGCAGGTAAGAGAAAATTGACTAAAATACTAAAGACTTGCTAAAAGTCAAATATGGGAATACATGATGGTAGAAAACTCCAGGAGCTCAAGACACAAAAGGAGTTTTGTTTTTGTTTTGTGGTACTAGAGATGGAACCCGGGACCTTTCTACCTCCAGGCTACACTACCAGACCTATTTTATATTTTATTTGGAAACAGGGTCTCACTAAGTTGCTGAGAGCCTCACTAAGTAGCTGAGGCTGGCTTCAAACCTGTGCGATCCTCCTGTCTCAGCCTCCCAAGTACTGGGATTACACGCATTACGCCTGGCTTTACTCAAGCTATTTCTAAAACCTCTACTATGCAGGTCGGGGGTAGGTGGCATGTTGGGGGCTCAAGAAATCCTGCTTGGTTCAGAGGGAGGCAGGATTTATGCACATGGGAAAGAAGTGAAACCTTGTCTTCCAGGCCCTTTTCTCATGAGGAGTGAAAATCCTAAAGCCATTAATAGGAACAGAAAATCCTATTTTCCTAGATAAAAAGACCCACTAATGCTGGCTGGCAAAGTAAGACAAATCTCTGCCCCTGACAGGAACAAGATTAAGTCCTTATCCCACAGTTCTATTTCAATACCATTAAGGTTTCCTGCCACTGCAGGAAGGACAGAAACTCTTCCTCAAGACCAGGCATAGATACAAGTCAGAGTTCAACTGCTTAGAGATTTCAGTCTTTAGTAAGACATTAAGTCCTACTAAGACTGAAACTGAATTTAGAACAAAGAACCCCTTTATCCTCCCACTACCAGCCTAGCAAGCAGCTAGCCATAAGCACCAGTGGCTAGGGTGTGGACAAGGGCTCAGAAGGAGACTGCTCTGCTGCACAGGTATGCAGTATATTTTTGTCCAAATTTAAAATTTTTAAATAATAGCAAGACATCTATAAGTTAAAGAGTGGCCAGATGTGATACTGCAATTACAGCACTTTGGAGGCTGAGACAGGAAAATCACAGGCTTGAGACCAGCCACAGCAAGGCTCTTAGCTACCTAGCAAGACCCGTTTCAAAACAAAACAGCAAAAAAAAAGGGGGGGTTGGGGGAATAGATCAGAGGTAGAATGCCCTTGGGTTCAACCCCCAGTACCCTCCCCCCCACACACACACAGAATAAAGCATGGCTGTGTGGACACCTGAGATAAGTTATTCGCAACCTACATCACAAAACAATGCCAAAGGATGTGAAATCTGTAATACATTGAAGGCAACCACACAACAACAAAACACAAAACCAGCCCAAACCCCACATAATGGGTTTATCAGGATACAACCCCAGTAACCCCATCACAAATCCAGGCACATCTATGTAAAACCAACACAAATCAGTGCTGTGGACTGTGTAGGTAGTAATGGATTATCTACTAGCACAAATGAACTTTTTGGAGGATGATGAAACTATTCTATATTTGAAAATATTCAAATATTTTATATTCGAATGTATATAAAATTCATAACTACAAATAAAAAGGTAAAGTATTTACTATAAATTTTACTTCAAATAAACTCAAGTTTTTAAATGAGGTAATGGATAATTTTTTTATTTTGTGGTACTAGCAATTGAATCCCGGGGTGTTCTACCTCCAAACTACACCACCAGCCTTTTCCTTTCCTTTCCTTTTCTTTTCTTTTCTTTTCTTTTCTTTTCTTTTCCTAGTACTGGGATTGAACCCGGAGACATTCTACCTGAGCTGTCCTATTTTGTGTGTGTGTGTGTGTGTGTGTGTGTGTGTGGTACTGGGGGTGAAACCCGGGGGCTTTCTACCTCTGGGCTATACTCCCAGACCTATTTTATATTTTTATTTGGAAACAGGGTCTCACTAAGTTACCGAGAGCCTCACTACGTAGCTGAGGCTGGCTTCGAACCTGTGCGATCCTCCTGTCTCAGCCTCCCAAGCGCGGTGATTACAAGAGTGCGGCACCACGCCCGGCGTCCCTGCCCTATTTTTTATTCTTTATTTTGAAAGAGTCTCATTAAGTTGCAGGCCTCACAAGTATATGAGACTGGCCGGGAGCCTGCGATCCTCCTGTCTCAGCCCCCAAAACACTGGGATTACAATCGTGCGCCACCACGCCCAGTTCTAAATGTGAATTTCTGATGAACAACAAACCCTATTTCAGTACAAAGTCTGTCCCAAACATATTTATACTGAAAAATGACTCGTTGTGTATCTGAAATTCAATTGATCTAAACGCTCCATACTCCTGTAAGCTGAATCTGGCAACCCCACAGAGAGGTTACTGTGAGGATGCCTAGAGACTGGCACCGCAAGGCGCTCGCCCAGCGAGGGGCACAATGAAAGCTTAGTGGTAGCTAACGCCGTTTTAGCCCCAGCCCTTCAATCATTATTTGTTTCTTTTTTTTTTTTTTTCGCCCAACTTAAAAATAAATCATCTCTACTTGAGGCTTATCAGCCCAAGTAGACAACACAAACCCGAAGGAACAGGCAGAGAGGTTGCCCAGCCCTCCAGCTCCTAGGGAAGCGCAGGGCTGGCGCCGTGACGTCATGACGCACACGGCCCCGCCCCGAGGGAGGCGCGAGACGCGTAAATAAGACGTCGACAAGCCGGGCGCCAGGCACGGGGCCTGACGGGATTGTGGCGGTCCTCTTTCCTAACTCGGAAGCTTCCGCAGCCTGCGGACGCTCTCAAGATGGCGACCTCTCTGGGTTCCAACACCTACAACAGGCAGAACTGGGAGGATGCGGTGAGTGTGTCCGCCGGCGGGGGACGGCAGGAGGGGACGAGCCGGGCCTCGCGCGGGCGGCGGGGCCGGGGCTCAGGCGCGGCCGAGGGCACCCCGCACCCGAGCCCGCGCCGCGGCCTAGCTGGCGGGAGCAGGAGGCTGGAGGGCGGCCTCCGGCGCCTTGGAGGGAGGGGGCTTACAGGGGCCCGGGACCAGCCCCTCCCCACCCCTGCCCGCTCCAGCCTTTCCCAGCCCGTGACCCGCCCGCCGGAAGTGCGGGCTGAGCCCCCTCCGCGACCCGGCCCGCGCTGGCCCCGGTTCCTGCCCTGCCTTTCCCCTTCTCTCGCTCCCCGCCCCCACCCTCGCCCCAAGGGTGCGACTGAGGTGTCAGGGTCTTCGGAGCTTTATTTTTAATCATATTGCCCACTCTTCACCAGGACTTTCCCATTCTGTGCCAGACGTGTCTTGGAGAAAACCCATATATCCGAATGGTGAGTGATCGCATGTGAAACCGGAGTTACTGTTCTGTCAATATTGTGGTACTTGCACACTGTCTGTAAAGTGTTACTCTTTACACATCAGAGAACATGATGCTTTTTTACTAACTCAAAATATAGGACGATTTGCAAAGGACCGCCATCCCTACTCTCGCACTTAGGAATTCAGCAAGATCCTGTAATGCAGGAGTCATAGTAATAGCTAATAATTGTTGATCATTTATCTAAGAAGTGAGTCTGTTGGCCACATACTGAGTTTGGCTTTTCATACTGCAGGTAAGAAGTGGAGCTGGGATTTAAATTCAGATGTTCATACTCGCGGGACCTCAGCTAGTTAGGAAGAAAACCAAGATTAGACTGGCCCCTGACTCCTAAGGCATATGCCTTTCAGCCACTGTATCTTGTCTTCTTAGTGTAAGATACATCCTGTCCTTAAAAATAAGGGTAAAATAGTAACATTTAACACTGATTAGATTAGGAATTGTTGCAGGTGATTATTCAAAGATACTGATATGTCAATATGTTCAAGATGTTTTGCCTCATGGTAACAGAACATTTACTCTATACAGTGCATCAACACAGTTTTAGAGTAGTTATTTTTAGACCAAACTTTGTAAAAAGTGACTGGCCATGGCTGCATCCTCTCTGATTTAGGGATGTGGAAACCATTAGGAATATTAGTTCCTAGGAGCCAGAAGTAAACCTAAGTTCACCAACTAAGTTTGGAGTTGTGGAAAGACAGTTACCTGGTACTAGATCCATAGCCTCTTGGAGAAAGGATAATTCATAGTGTGTTTTTAGACTATATTCTTTACCCATCCCCCAAAAAAAGTAGTTTAGATGACTTTAGTTTTTCCCCTCTTTAGGATGCCAGGATATATGTATTTTATGTTTTATATGTATGTGTCTGTGGCACTGAGGATTAAACCCAAGAGCATTCACACTTTTTTTTTTTTTTTTTTTGGTGGTACTGGAACTTGAACCTAGGGGCATTCTGCCTCTAAGGTATATCCCGAGTGTTGGTTTTTGTTTGTTGTTGGTTTTTGGTTTGTTGGTTGGTTGGTTGGTTGGTCTGGGGATGGAACCCAGGGGCATTCAACCTCCAAGCTACAACCCCTGCCCTATTTTTTATTCTTTATTTTGAAACAGGGTCTCCCCTAAATTGCAGAGGGCCTCACTAAGTAGTTGAGGCTGACCATTAACTGCAATCCTCCAGTCTCAGCCTCCCAAATGCTGGATTACAAGTGTGCACCACCACAAGTACAGGCAAGTGCTACCATACCCAGCACTTTTTTAATTAGTATGTTTTGCTGTCTCGGATGGAACCCAGGGGCATTCTACCTCTGGGCTATACCCCCAGCCCTATTTTTCATTCTTTATTTTGAAACATGGTTTCACTAAGTTGCAGAAGGCCTCACTAAGTAGCTATGGCTGGCCACAAACCAGATCCTTGTGTTTTAGCCTCCCAAGTACTGGGATTACAAGTGTGCATCACTGCCCAGCTCTTTTTTTTAATTTTGAAATATATTCTTGCTGAGTTGCCGGGGGTCTTCATCAGTTGCTAAAGGTAGCCTCGAACTTGTGATCCTCCTGTCTTAGCTTCCCAAGTACTGTGATTACAGGCGTGTGCCACTGTGTGACTCATTTCTTGGGTTTTATGTAGGGACAGAATAGACATCTGGGCTTTTTTATTCCTGTAACTCCAATTATTTCCTCTCTTTATTTTTCTTTTTCTTTTTTCTATTTCAGACCAAAGAAAAATATGGGAAAGAATGCAAAGTAAGTATGTCTATTAATAAGTAATGATTTTTCTTTATATTTGTTTACTTATTGCCTTTTTCTCTACCAAGTTAGCCTCTACTAAGCTTTGAAGTTCTCCAGTAAAATTCAGTTATATTACAGATGTATTAATTGGCTGGTAACTAGTGTAGAAGAAGACAGTGACCCCTGTAACGCTCAGATTTGTAACTTGCTGCCGGTCAATTGTCATTGAACATCCTGAGTTTGATATTAAGTGTTGTATGTAAAAGGTAAGCATTTTAGCTTAGGATGAAGATCATAACTATTATAAGGTTTTCAAAGGATTATATGATCTTCACCACCCTCTCCCCTCAAAAAAAATAAAGGATCATATTATTTGTCTGGGTTTCTGTTGGTTTATCTGTTTTGTTTGTTTCCAGTGTGTTATAACTTGGGGGATATAACTTGGGACTTCATGCATGCTAGGCAAGTGCTCTACCGCTAAGCTACATATCCAACCAGAGGGTTAAATTTTTAATGCTACTTATCTCTAGTGTAGGAAGACTGATTTTTTTTTAATTATTTCACTTCTGTATTATGTAAATACTACTGGGAATAGACACTGTAAATTGAAACACCAGCTGGCATTTAGACTAGGTGATTGCTCAGGTCTTCTCTAAACCCTAGATTCAGGGTTCCTTTTTGAAAGACCCATTTTTATTAATTCTCCTGGATTGATTGTCCAGGTGAGAACTGTTAATACTCTGGCTCTTGCTTTGTGTTCAGATCTGTGCCAGGCCATTCACAGTGTTTCGATGGTGCCCCGGGGTTCGCATGCGTTTCAAGAAGACTGAAGTATGTCAAACCTGCAGTAAATTGAAGAATGTTTGTCAGACCTGCCTCTTAGACCTAGAGTATGGTATGTTTGCCATGTCCAGTAGATCTGAAAGTGCAGATGCCCTGAACAATATACCAGTCTTCTCTCTCCCACTTCTGTCTCTGATTCTGATCCCACTTTGGAATGTCTGCTGTGGTCTGCTTTTCTCAGGAAGAGAATCATAATTGGGCCACTCTGCAGTCTTTCTGAACAATAGTAGGGACTTAAGGAATGATTAGGAAGTAAACAGAACTGACCTATACCTTCATCTCTGTAGTCAGGCTGAGGTAAGAGGAACTGATCCTTTTGTAGGCAGTTTCTTTGCCTTGGGCTTTTTTTTATCCTAAGTTTTTTTGTGTGTATGTATACTGGGGATTGAACCCAGGAGCATTCTACCTCTTGGCTACACTCCTGGTCCTATTTTATTTGTTTTTATTTTGAAACAGGGTCTCATTAAATTTCCTCACTAAGTAGCTGAGGCTGGCTGTGAACCTACAATCCTACTATCTCAGCCTCCCAAGTACTGGGATTACGAGCATGCACCACCATGCCCAGCTGATCCTAAACTTTTTTCCCACAATTCCAAATGGAAGCTCATAGGCTAATTATGTGTTGACTTTTGTCTCAACTGTATTGTTAATACCAAAATACCATATTGCTTACTGTTTCAAAGCATCTGCTTTTAGGAATGCTGTTTTTCTATTTAAACTGTGGGTGCCTTTGTTTTTGAGGCAAAAAAAAAAAAATGCCAATAAGGAATTCTATGTAGTAAAAGGGAAAAGGAAAATATAAGTGTATATATGCTAAGTTCCTGGCCACTAATTGTTTAATGCTGTTTATGTGTTTGTTAAGGAGAATTCTAGTCCTGAAGCACAGTGACCCTTAAATGACTGTTACTCTGTTACTGCTCAACCTAGAAACAAACCACTTTTACATTTATTTTAAATAAATTGTAGTATAGTAAAAATTAGACACATTATTAATTTACATGTCAAATCTGACTATTATCCAAGTTTGTTCATTTAAAATGTTTTCTAAAATACTTAAGCACATTTCATGACAGCTCAGGGATATATTTTTTTTTGATACTAGGCTTGAACCTAGAAGGGATTCTACCTCCAAGCTGTACCCCCATCCCAATTTTATTTCTTGTTTGGAAACAGGGTCTCACTAGGTTGCCGAGAGTCCTGCTAAATTGCCATAGCTGGCTTTGCACCATCCTCAGCCTCCCAAGGGCATACTAGGATTACTAGCATTTGCTTGACAGCTCGGGAATTTGGACAGTTTAGAATGCTGAGCAGTAGTATTAGCCTAATGGTACTAAAGATTTGAATAAAAATATAGTAAGAAATTTGATACAAAGTAGGAAAGAAGAAAATGGAAGGGTGTTTTTATTCTGTGTGCATATTTAATATGGAGATGTTTTTAAATACATCTGAGGGGGTTTTCTCCATTCCTTTGTACCAGGCCTGCCCATCCAGGTTCGTGATGCAGGATTGTCTTTTAAAGATGACATGCCAAAGTCGGATGTCAACAAAGAGTACTACACGCAAAACATGGAGAGAGAGGTATGCTGGCACTTTCTGATGTAGTTTGTCTTTGGGGGAGAGAGAGGTATTTGTTGGCTTGGTTTCTTGCTTGCTTTTATGGTGCTGGGGAATTGAAGTAGTTTTATATTTAATAAAAATCCTAATAAATTGACCTTCTGTACATTTTTCATCTGTATGTAGATTTCTAACTCTGATGGAACACGGCCAGTCGGCATGCTTGGGAAAGCCACATCCACCAGTGACATGCTACTTAAATTGGCCCGGACCACACCCTACTACAAAAGGAATCGGCCTCACATTTGCTCCTTCTGGGTGAAAGGAGAGTGCAAGAGAGGAGAGGAATGTCCATACAGGCAAGGGCTGAGCCATACTTTATTCACTTTCAGATGATTAGTCATCTAAAAAAGTGGGAGATGCTAACTTAAATTATTTGGACTTTTTATGTAGTACTGGGGTTGAGCCCAGAGGCATTCTATTTCTGAGCTACATCCCCTACCCTATTTTACTTTTGTAACAAGGTCTCACTAGGTTAATGAGAGTCTCACTATTTGCTGAGGCTGTCCTCAAAATTGCAGTCCTCCTGTCTCAGCCTCCCAAGTACTGGAATTAAAAACATGCGCCACCATCCCCAGCTTGTACTTTAAAATCTAAAGTTCATGTAACTAGTGTGTCTCATCTCACGGAACCATTAAATTTAAAAGAGCTTGATTAAATTGTAGTTTTTACTTATGACTTGGGAAACTAAATTGCTATGCCATAGAATGTAGGTGCTGACCTTAGAAAAGTTCCCCCTGAGCTGGGCGTGGTGGCGCATGCTTGTAATCCCTGCACTTGGGAGGCTGAGACAGGAGGATTGCACAGGTTTGAAGCCAGCCTTAGCTACATGAGACCTTGTTTCCAAATAAAATATAAAATAGGTCTGGGAGTGTAGCCCAGAGGTAGAAAGCCCCTGGGTTCCATCCCCAAGACTACAAAAAAAAGTTCCCAGCTGAGAAGTAAATCTGTCAACATATAAATGGTTTAAATCGAAGTGTATAATTGAAGTCAAAACAAGGCCAGACTTCTAACAGGTTTGTATATTTCAGTCAAAACTGCTAAACATATGGATTAGAAGTTCTTAACTTGGAAGTGGTTAACT
Organism: Muscardinus avellanarius; assembly: GCF_963383645.1. Classification (NCBI taxonomy): domain Eukaryota; kingdom Metazoa; phylum Chordata; class Mammalia; order Rodentia; family Gliridae; genus Muscardinus; species Muscardinus avellanarius. Next base: position 33,306,130 of record NC_137793.1, on the reverse strand, counting down.
CTACGCCTACTCTAACCCCCGCCAAAAAAATACAGGCCTCTTTTCTGAGGCTTAGTCCATTATTCAGATTATCAGTGGACTAGAAAACCTCAAATATGTTAAGGACCGTTGACCAAGAGTGTGTCCTTTTTGGGGGTGGATTGTGACAAAAGCAGTTTTGTTTGCGGCGGGGGAGGTTACTGGGGATGGAACCCAGAGATATTCTACCTCTGAGCCATATGCTCAGCTGTAAAAACATCTCACTAGGTTGTTGAGGGTCTCACTAAGTTGCTGAGGCCTGTCCTGAACCTGTGATCCTCCTATCTTGCCTCCCAAGTGCTGGGATCACATGTGTGTACCACCATGTCCAGCTTCAAAAGCATTTCTTTATAAGGAAAGTCCTGTACCCTAACTGGCCTTTTACATGGATTTTAGGAGGCTGAGAAGTCTGTGTGTGATACAATAAATCCCTGGCACTAGCTCTGTTTTGATAATTATGTTTTGGTATAGTTAACAGATTTTAGTTTAAAAGTTATTTCAGGGTATATATTTTTTACTTTATTATATTAGCTGCCATTAGTGATACCAGCACTTCTTCCCTTTGTGTCACCTTTATGTATTGTTCTTTTCTGTATCGCAGACATGAGAAGCCTACAGATCCAGATGACCCCCTTGCTGATCAGAATATTAAAGACCGGTATTATGGAATCAATGACCCTGTAGCAGATAAGCTTCTAAAAAGGGCTTCAACAATGCCTCGTCTGGACCCACCAGAAGATAAGACTATCACCACACTATATGTTGGTGGTCTTGGTGATACCATTACTGAGACAGATCTCAGGTTTGTGGGTATAATTTTAAGAACTCCTTTTTTTTCTTTCTTTTTTTATTTTATTTTTTTAAAGAAAGCCAGTTACTTTAATTTCTAAAGCTCTACAAGTGTCATTGGTTACCTGTCATACACATACCAAGTTGTCCATGTGACGAGCAAACAGTCTGGCCATCAGCAGACCAGGCCAGGGAGGTACACTGTGGCTCAGCCTTGTTGCTGGTACTGACAGCATCCTGCTTCAGTTCACCTACAGTGATCTTGCCCTCCAAATCTTAATGCTGGGGCCTGTGGCAGTGCATAGGCAGTAGTGGTCAGGGCTGAAGCACAGGGTGTTGATGTCCCACCATCTAGTGTATAAATGTGGTTACCCTTCATCGGGATCCCACAGCATGGCCTGACCATCCTTGCCTCCAAAAATACAGAGGAATCTATCTGGAGAAGCATCACAGTATTCAGATAGCCAGTGTCATTGGTGTTCGCTTGCAGCTAGTCAAGTTCGATACCTTTACCGGCTTCTCCCAGCTACAGGAGACAATGATAGGGATACTGCTGTTGAATTAGAAGCAGACACAAGACACTCATTCTGAGTGACTCATGCTGGACAGTGTATCTGCATACACCCAAAGTATTCCATAACTTTATGGTTTTGTCTAGGGATCCAGAGACAATTTACCGGTTGTTGGAGGAAAAGGGCACACTGAGCACATCGTGATGATGCCCATTATGAGGTCCTAGAGGCATAGGGTTTCATCGCAGGAGCCTGAGAGGGCAGACTGGCCATATGGAGAGATGACCACATCACTGACAAAGTGGGAGTGACTCCTCAGAGCATGCTGGGGGATGCCATGGCTGTTTTCATCCCTGGTTAACTTCCACATGATGATGGTCTTATCTCAAGAGGCAGACTGTATCATGTCCAGGAACTGCAGGCTGGTAGCAATCCGGGATACTCGGGTCTTGTGGCCCTTGAGGGTGCCACAAGGGGTCATTTGCTCAGTCATGGTGGCGGCTGGCATTGGTGTTACCACAGAGATTAAGATGGAAGTGGATGGCTTGCAGAGACTAGTACTGCCACCTCTACCTCTTTTTGCTTTGAACTGCCTTAGAATAATTCATTTGCAAAAGTATAGACAAGCATGTTAAATCTATACTAAGTCCATTTTTCCTTAGCCAGTCTATAGTTAGTATCATACTGACTCAAATATTTATAAAGTTGTCCTTTATGTTAGAAGGGTAATGTTCATTAGGAATGTGTTACCCATCCTTCCATATAGTAATAATTGCATGGAACCTAATAGCCAGTTAGAATTGTTAAAGGATGGCACACGTGCAAGTATGATTAACTTTGTAGGGGAGGGAGAGCTTTGTAATTTTAAATTCTTATGGCTTAAATTGTTGACTTTTTAAAAGAGATGTATTTGATAAATTTGTATTATTTTTGGCTTTTATTATGCTTGGCTAGATGAGACATCTGGGCAGCTAGTAATGGAAATTACCTCTTCCAAAGAGATAAAGTGGAGAAGAAACTCCTGTAAGTTTATAACCTGCCCTTGGTAGTCTGTCTCCACTAAACCCTAGGTGAGCTAGGCAATACCCAGGGGTTAACAGATTTCCTGTAAAAGGCTAGAGGGTGAATATTTTAGGCTTTGTGGGACACATACAGTCTTTCTTACATTTTTTTTTTCAAACTGAAACATTTTTTAAAACACTTTTGGCTCATTGGCCATGAAAGCCATAGTTAGCTAATGCCTTATCTAGGGCTTAGAATCTTTAAGAAACCTACTTAAGCCTTCTTCTCTCCATGGCAAAAACCCTAAGATGGTTGAGAACCCTATTTACTCATTTTTTTGCCATCACTCAGTAAGCAGCACCTATAGTAGGGAAAGATATGGGAGGAAATACCTGCACGTAGTTAATGTAGCCATGGGGCCTGCCTGCTAGTGGTGAGTCAGAAAGAGGTCATAATCCATTTTCATACTTCTTGGCATGTCTTTGTTATTAACTCATCTCTTTCTGCTTGTATCCTTTCAGAAATCATTTCTACCAGTTCGGAGAGATCCGGACAATCACTGTTGTGCAGAGACAGCAGTGTGCTTTCATCCAGTTCGCCACCAGGCAAGCTGCAGAAGTGGCTGCTGAGAAGTCGTTTAATAAGTTGATTGTCAATGGCCGCAGACTCAACGTGAAGTGGGGAAGGTAAGCATCAAACTTTCTTTAAATATCTTAATTGAGATTTTTAAGAAACTTTCACTATCTGGAGAATAGGAAATAAGCAGGCTTGAATCAATAGACTCTTTAGAAAGACCATGAAAACATCATTCTCAATCTGATATTTAATTCCTTTGCATGTTGAAGGAATCCTGCTCAGGAAATGTAGTCAGGATTTTGCTCTTTGGAAATTTATGTTTTTATGACCAGCTACTGGATGCCAAGTGTAATGGTAGGACATTGTTACAGTCAGCTTTCTTGCTCTGCTCTGACCCAAACACCTGATATGCAAAACTTAAAGAAGGAGGATTTATTTGCACATGTATTTGTAGTTTCTAGAGGTCATAGTCCATTTCAGGGCCAGAGCTGCAGGTCCTTAGGGTGGCATCATGGGGAACAAAGCTAAAGGGTCAGAGAGATGTGCTGCAGCTACAACTAGGTGGCAGGGACACATACTACACGGCCACACCCCCAGGGACCCTTCCCCAGCAACCAAGCCCTGCCTCCAACCAGAGTGCCTTCTCTACCACCTGAGGTCTGGGGGAGTGTGTGTGTGTGCATGTGTGCGTGCATGTGTGAGAGAGAGACAGACTGACTGACTGACTGACTGACTGACTGACTTGGGATTGAATCCAGGCATTCTACCTCTGAGCTACACCTCCATCCCTATTTATTTATTTATTTATTTATTTTTATTTTATTTTGAAATAGGGAGTCACTAAGTTACAGAGGGGCCTTACTAAGTTGCTGAAACTGGCCACGAACCAGCAATCCTTCTGTCTCAGCCTTCAGGGTGCTGGAATGACAGGTGTGAGCCACCTCACCCAGCTTCTGAGGGATACTTTAAATCCAAACTGATAGACATAAAAGGTGAATTCGAGGATTTTCAATGAAATTAGACCTAGATTCTGCCCTCAGAGGGTGATGTGTGGGGGAGAAGGTAAAACAGAAGAATAGCTATTTTAAGTTTGAAAGTGATGATTGCATAAGAGAGACCTGGTAATTGCATAAGAGGCACACAGGTGAAATGCCCTAAATTTTACTTTATTTATTTATTTTGTTGGGGAGGGGGGTACTGGGGGTAGAACCCAGGGGCTTTCTACCTCTGGGCTACACTCCCATTTTATTTGGAGACAGGGTCTCACTAAGTAGCTGAGGCTGGCTTCGAACCTGCATGATTCTCCTATCTCAGCCTCCCAAGGACTGGGATTACAAGCATGCGCCACCATGCCCGGCGAAATGCCCTAAATTTTAAGTTCAAAGAGGGAACATGCTTCCAGCTTAGAACCAGGTAGGTAATGGCAGCAGCTTCTTTATGGAGCGCTTCGTGTTAAGCACTGTGCCAAACACACGTTGATTCTTATAATACTGACAGTAGTTATTGCAAGTTTTGAACCCAGGTCTTTGGACTGTGACAAGTACAGGCATGGGAAGTGGGACAAAGTGTCAATGTCCTGTATATGTGTCTCTCCCAGATCCCAGGCAGCCAGAGGCAAAGAAAAAGAAAAGGATGGGACCACAGACTCTGGGATCAAGCTGGAGCCAGTCCCAGGACTGCCAGGAGGTGAGTGCAGGCTTCTGGCTGGCCACGGAAGCTCAGTCTTCCCTGATGTCCCTCAGTGGAAGAGACCCATCTGTGGTTTCCACAGCAGCTCCTTTCCCCCAGACCGCCTTCGGGATTTAAAAGTGGTAGAAAGAGTGCTGCCAGTTGTCCTCTCTGAATGTTGGCTATTTTCTGTCCTCCAGCACTTCCTCCTCCTCCTGCAGCAGAAGAAGAAGCTTCTGCAAACTACTTCAACCTGCCCCCAAGTGGTCCTCCAGCCGTAGTGAACATCGCCCTGCCTCCGCCCCCTGGGATCGCCCCACCCCCACCCCCAGGTAACTTCGTCCTTCCTTCTTAGCCCAGAGAAGTCCTTGCGAAATAAAGTCCTACACTTCACCCCCATATCTAAGGCAGTTAAATCCTTTGGGTTTGCCGTGTAGAAGTCTACAGGTAGAACTGACAGGTTGCGATTCTTGATAGTCCACCTTTTTCCTGCCCTGCCAAGGCATCAGTTTTCTCAAGATCTGAGTATACATGTACTCAGTCCAGGAGACAGTGGATTGTAGTGATCTACCATCAGTTTGCCCCCCCTGTTCTAGATTAAGTCCTAACTGATGCCCTAGAGCACTACTGCTCAAGAGGTAGGCTGTGGACAGATGTCTTAAAATTGTTTATTACCTTTCTACAAGCTACTGAGCTTGTACCAGGATGTAAATTGATGAACCACTTCCTCCCTTAAAAAATCTTGTCACCAAGAAAAAAAACTGTCAGAGGATTGAACAGTATACTGATCATGTAATTGAGCTACATTTGGGCTCATGTTCTTTATCTTATTGGTGGTATTAATAAGCACTTTGAAAACTGGCACTGGTTACTACTGAAACATTGCTCTAGAGAAATGCCAGTGACAGTGTGAACAGTGTAAGGAAATCACAGGAGCCCAGTTCTCTGGTGGCTATGAGCTTGTATCTTTGAAAAGTGTCTGGTTCCTGACACCCTCCCTCCTGGTCTCAAGCATTGAGTGTAATGGGGACAGGGTCCTGCCATTGGCCTTATTTCTTCCTCACGTCCCACATCTTGAATGAGTCTTGTCTGGTGGGGTTTGGCATGTTTGATATATAGCAGAGGCTCAGATGATGGCCTAGCAGATGCCTTAAGTCCTATAGAGTGTTTTGGACTGAGGGGAAAGGTGTTAAACCAAGGAAATAATGCAAGTAGATATTCCTAAGCAGGTCCTATGGAGTGACATTTACCTAAGCCTGTGTCAGCCTTGATTTATTTGTATGTGGTTTTGATCTTTAAAAGATTCAGAAGTTTGAAAGGTGAAGGGAACTACAAGCCTAATACGTTTATTCTCTCCCATGTGCAGGTTTTGGGCCACACATGTTCCACCCAATGGGACCACCCCCTCCTTTCATGAGAGCTCCAGGACCAATCCACTATCCTTCTCAGGATCCTCAGAGGATGGGAGCTCATGCCGGAAAACACAGCAGCCCCTAGCACATTATCCTCACTCTGGGCTTTTGTGGAAGAAAGGGCGCTTTAAAATCCCAGTAAATGAATCTTGGAATAAATATATTTTTTCTTCTTTTGTAGTTTCCATGGTAGCTGAATGTGTTCAGATGTGGGCAGTCAGAAAGAACCACAGCTATGCTTCTCTACCTGTATTGAGAGGATCAGTGGACTTTCAGATACACTGCCATGAACACACTGGTTACTACTGTAACATTGCTAAGAAAACCTAATGCTGTCCCACTTGAATCCATGTCGGGGACAAGCAGATGGGTGAATTGGAATAGCCAATGGAGTTACCATCCCAATTATATGTTTATTTTGTATCTTTTGGGGGAGGCAAAAATTGACTTGCAGCAAAAAAAAATCCTTTTGACCATTTTTATGTCTATTGGTTATTTTCTTTTTTAGCATCTTAAAAAAAAATAACGCTAATCATCGCAGTTGTGTTAAGTGTGATTTAACTCTTTTTGAAGTCACACTCAAAGAGACAAGCAGAAACCAGCACCCAGCACAGCCCAGATCTGTTCTTTTCTCTCTTTTTCTTCATTTATTACTAACGGAATCTGACTGATAGTTTAACTTCTCTATGCCACCAAAAAAAAAGGACAAAGATAGAAATTACTTTTTATTCCTGTCAAATGGAAACAAATTTTATGGACCTATGTATCATTGAAGAAACCTGGCGTCTGAGATGAAATTATTTTAAAGAACTTCCTATAAAACAGTTGCTTGAACAAACTGAAAGGAAAAGTGTTGGAAGTGTTTGAATGGAAGACTTGTGACCGGCCGCTGGAACCCTGACCTTCAGCATTCACCTCTGTGTGTCTTCAGTGTCTCATCGTGGTCCCCTGCTTCTGGCTGGGGCTATCTTTGGTCTTAGAATGTTTGGGTATAACTGAAATGTAGATGGTAAGGGAGATTTGATGTTGTGTTGTATTGTTTTTAAATAATTAAAATGGGTCAATTTTCCAAATTTGGCTATATTTTTTTTAAAGTGGGATTGAACCCAAGGGGGCTCTTATCTTTGAGCTACACCCCTAACCTTTTATTTATTTATTTATTTTTTTTGAAACAGGATGTCCTTAAGTTCCTGAGGGCCTCACTAAGCTGAGGCTGGCCTCAAACCTAAGATCCTCCTGTCTCAACCTCTCAAGTACTAGGATTATAGGCATGCACCACCACACTGGGTTTATTGACTTATTTCTATAGTCATATATATATATATATATATATTTTTTTTTTTTTTTTTTTGGGGGGTAGTACTGGGGTTCCTGGAAACCCTTCTATCTCCGGGCTACACTCCCAGACCTATTTTATATATTTTTGGGGAAATGGTCTCTTAAGCCAGCGGGGCTGGCTTTGAACCTGCGTGATCCTCCTGTTTCCGCCTCCCAAGCACAGGGATTGCAAGTGTGCGCCACCACGCCTGGCTTTATAGTCCTATTTTCTTTACCTTTTGGTAACTAAACTTTTTTTTTTTTTTTTCTTTGTGGGTCTGGGTATGGAACCCAGGGGCATTCGACCTCCGAGCTACATTCCCTGCCCTAGTTTTTATTCTTTAATTTGAAACAGGGTCTTACTAAATAGCTGAGGCTGTCCACAAACCGCGAACCTCTGGTCTCAGCCTCCCGAATGCTGGGATTACAAGCCTGTGTCACCACTCCCTGCTTGTTAACTGAACTTTAAGTCAGTGGAAGTTAGGAACAAGTTACATATTTATGTGAAGTTTTTCGATCTTGCTTTTGCTGTCTTGTCTTATTTAGTAATAGTAAAAAGGCCCAGGTCTTTTGAGTACTTATGTCAAAAGTTAATTGTGAGGTTGAAATAATAACGCAGAGTGCACTTAGCCTGCAGCCTGGCATGTGGTGGTTGGTAAGGGGGAGCTTTGATAGTACTGGGAATAGAACCCAGGGGGCATTATACCTCCAAGCCATACCCCCAGCCCTGTATTTTTATTCTTTATTTTGAAACAGGCTCTCACTGAGTTGCAAAGGGCCTCACTAAGTAGCTGAGGCTGTCCACGAACTGTGATCCTCCTGTCTCATCCTCCCGAATGCTGGGATTACAAGCATGCGCCACCACACCTGGCTTCTAAATTCACTTTTCTTGAAGCCAATTCTATGTCACTTTTACTTACACTGTGTACTTCTGGGATGGACACTGACCCACTTGGAGAGCCAGGGTAAGACAGCCTGTTTCCCCATCTGCTTTTAATTCTGTCTGGACCCTCAGCCCATACTCGGGGTGGGCCTTTTCCACTTAACCCACTCACCTACACACCAGTGTTCTCTGGAAACCCCCATAGGCACTCAGAACTGTGCTTGACCAAGTCGCCAGCCACCCCTCAATCAAGTTGACAACCAAGATGAACTGTCACAGTCCCGCAAGGTGATTTTTCATCATTGCTAGAAAATGCTGCTTGTTTTGTTTTGTTTTTTGTTTTGGTGGCACTGGGGTTCTACCTCTGGGCTACATTCCCAGACCTATTTTTTATATTTTTATTTGGAAACAGAGTCTCCTAAGCCAGCACGGCTGGCTTCGAACCTGTGCGATGCTTCTGTCTCCGCCTCCCAAACGTGGGGATTACAAGCATGCGCCACCACGCCCGGCTTGAAAGTGCTGCTATTTTGAGCATTTTCATTTTATTCTTCATATCTTTTAACTTCTTTTTCATGTTTTCTATCTATTTACCTTTGTGATACATTATGGGTACCTTTAGTTCATTAATTTTTTCAGGTATGTCTAATCAAAATTTTTAAAATAAGGTATTGTTTTGGTAAAATACAGAAAAGTGTGTAAAACACAGATGTGCAACTAACAATTATTTTTGAGTGAGCATCTATGTAACAATCATTCAAAGCTAAAAATAGAAAATTTCCAGTTCTCCAGAGGTGGTATTATGAGTCTCTCACACCCTTGGGTCCTCCAAGTTACTATTCTGACTTTGATCTTAAACATTTTCTTGTATCAGTAAACATGTATTTATTTGCTGTTTCTTGCTTACCACTGCTTCTGAGCTGTATCCATGTGGCTGCATGTAACTGTAGTTAGTTCATAGCCAATGTTGCTAATGTCTAATTGTCAGGTTTCTCAATGTTTTCGCTATTGGTCCTTTTTATTTACATAAAAAACAAAAAAACACAAAAGTGAGAGTTGTACATGGAGGACTTGTTGGGTCCCTCAAATTAAATAGAAGGTTAGTTATAGCTTCAGGACCCAAATTTTACGTGTTGAATGAACAACACACATAGTCTTAAGGCATACCTGTGTACCTGTGCATCTATATACATGTGTAGATTCATTCACAGCATTTTGTAATTCTAGACAAAACTTAGCAGTGGTTACCCTGGTATGCAGGAACAGAGCCCAGAATCACAAGGAAGGAAGGTGTGTAAAATGCTTAAGAGCTGTGTGGGGCAGATATTTCCACATTTTACTTTTTTTAATTTTTATTTTTACAATAAACACTGTGCTTTTTACACCAGTAAGTCACATGAACAGAAGAAGAAAGGAATTCGAATCCACTTTGGGGTGCAGGAGTCTTCCCCCTTCCCGCCCAGGCTCCCTTCTGGAACTGAGTGCACACAGCTTGCAGTGGCAGAATTAGACCCTCTCCCCTCCAATCAGGTGCCCAGTCTCTACTCTGGACCTCTGAACTCCAGGGCAGGCACCATGATCAGAGCGATTCCAGAGTGGGTAATGGCTTGGCCACCCAGTGCAGTGACAAGAGACATCCCCTGATCAGTTCTTTTGGGGGGAAGAGAAAGGCACTGGATATTGAACCAAGGGGCGTTCTACCTCCAAGCAATACCTCCAGCCCTTTTTTATTTTATTAAATAGGTTCTTGCTAATTTGTTTAGGATCTCACGAAACTTAGCTGAAACTGGCCTCAAACCTGTGATTCTCCTGTCTCGGCCTAAGTACTAGGATTACAGGCATGCTCCCCCATGCCCATCTGAGATGCCATTTTGACACTGCCCCTGAACAAGTCATTTCCTTCTTTTGGGCTTGAACATTGACATCTATACAGTGCTTACAAACATATCTTTCCCTCAGGCTGTACTGAGCTAGGAATGGGATATGTAGAGAACCTACTGCCAGCCCCAGCACTCAGGCATTCTTTAAAAAGCAGCTACCACCACTACCACCAACATCATCCCTTGGACTAAGGGACCTGCTCAGAATAGAAGGGGGAAGAAAGAGTCCTTATCAAAGCCCACATGGGACCTGACTTGTAAGGTGACCACTTCTTTTGCTCTCCACAGCCATGCCCCCATTCCAGTCCTTCCCCCTTATAGATGTCCTGACTCCTCTCCCCTGTACCACCACAGCACCCAGCAAGACTCATCACCAGGAACCCCCATTATCTCAGTAAAGGCCCTTGACCCCCACTGACCCCTAGCACACCTTCCCCACAACACCCTGCACCAAGCTGCTCTCCCACCTCTGCACACACTGCTGCATCTACCTCTGCACACACTGCTGCATCTGCCAAGAATGCCCTCCTATCACGGCCTATTCCTTGATGGCCTCTCATCCCCTCCCGGAGGTCCCCTTCGAACCCTCTGGGAAGCTTCTGTAATCCCTCTCCAGACTCAGGGTCAGGAGCCTCCTTGTTCCTTAGTTGTCAACCAGCATGCTTTAGTGAAAACCAAAGTGACTTACTACTTTGCAAATCTGTGACCTTCCCCCCATTTTTCCTCCATGAGGCCTGGCACTGTCTAGCACACAATAGGTACTTAGTAAATATTTAGAGAATGACTAGAAGACCACTGCATCTCAGTAAAAGGAAAAACTTTCTAATTATCAGAGATACCCATGGGTAGGTGGATATCTAAGTAGGCTGGTAGAGAACACACTGTCCTCCAGGGAGTGTAAACTGCTGGACTAGGGATGAGCAGAAGCATGGGTGTGGATTCCTAGACACAGCCAAGGCCAGGTTACATGGGAATCACCTGGAATATTGGTTACTAACAGAGACTCTCAGCACAGGAGGTTCTGATGCTGTGTGCCTGAGGCAGGCCAGAAATCTGAATTAGGACCAACATCCCCAGGAAGTTTAAAGCATGTCTGCATTTGAAGACTATCAAACTTTGTGACCTTTGAGGTCATTTGTAATAATGGTGTTTATGTGTGAAGCCTCTTCATAAACTGTGAAGTGCTGTCCACAAGTCTTGGCTCCAGGTGATACTTTGAGCCCCAAGACTGGGAAACTGAAGCTTCAGCTAGGGCTACAGCTCCTCAGACTCTGGGAGGTTGCGGACCCAGCCCTGAGCCACCCTGTTGAAGCTGGGTCTGAGGCGGAGGAGTTCCAAGCCATTGAAGGGCTCTGAGAGAAATGGGGTGCCTGCGAAGAGTCCTCCAAATGGCACTGGAGTCCTAGGAAAAGACAGCAACAGAGGAGGGGGCAGTGGGGGGCACAACACTGACATGCAGGTCGCCATGTGCAGCCCCTCCCTGCTCCCTGGGCCTCAGTGTCCTCTCTGCACACCAAAGGTTTTGTACTATGGCTCACAGGTTTCTCCAGTTCTGCCCTTTCCCAAGTCTGCCCCTCCTAGAGATGGAGAAGGAACAAAGTTTTCATAGAGTTGATTTGTCTTAGACAACTCAAGGCCCCAGGAAGCTCCAGAAGACAGCAGAATTGGAAGTGGGGCTTTTCCTTCCTCCTGTCACATCCCCTTTGAACAAAACTCCCACAGACTGAAAAGGGCAGGGAGGACTAGAAGGACAGCGAGGACCAAGGAAATGTAAATTACGACAGAGACATGTCATTTCTCCCCCACAGGGCCAGCAAAAGGACCTAACTTGACAGGAGGGCCAGGTTGATGAGGGGCACAGGCTGGTGACTAGAGGATAAATGATGACACCACCTTGGAGGGCAATTTAGCAAGATCTTGTGTGTGTGTGGGGGGGTGGTACTGGGGTTCCTGGAAACCCTTTTACCTCCAGGCTACACTCCCAGACCTATTTTATATTTTTATTTGGAAACGGTCTCTTAAGCCAGCGAGGCTGGCTTCAAAACCTGCGTGATCCTCCTGTCTCCGCCTCCCAAGTGCAGGGATTACAAACGTGCGCCACTATGCCCAGCTGGCAAGGTCTTTTAAACTTGGAAATTCATAAATATCTCCCAGCAACTCCATTTCTACGCAGATAGCTGAAGTTAGCTCATCCACAAAAGACAGGGAGGCAAACATGGGCAGAGCATTAGTGACAACCAGGAACAACCACGTGTCCATGGCAGGGGAGTGGACGAGACAGAGGCAGTGCCCCACAGGCCAACTGCTATCAAGCAGCTCGAGGAAAGACTGGATCTACATGTGTTAGTGTGATAGGTTTCAAGAGCATAAAGTGGGATGAAATGCAAAGTATTAAGACACATACACACGCCCACAAACCAATGCCATAAGCCCTATAGGTATGCATCTGCCTGTACAAAATGTCCCGAGGACACACAGGCCAACCAGGACAGTTGCTCCTGGAGAGAACCTGGGACTGAAGGGCCATGAACAAAGGGCCCGCCTTTAGTTTCAGTTGCTTACTTTTATTTTCAAAGAGAATATATATATATATATATATATATATATATGTGATTTGAAAACTTTTTTTTTATTCTTTATTTTGAAACAGGGTCTCACTGAGTTGCAAAGGGCCTCACTAAGTAGCTGAAGCTGTCTGGGAACCACAATCCTCCTGTCTCAGCCTCCCAAATGCTGGGATTACAAGCATGTGCCACCACGCCCAGCTAACTATCTTTTAATTTTAAGGAAAATAAAAAGAACTGCTAATGTAGTATTTTTCCAGCAGCAGGACCCGTGGGAAGAGGGCAAGGCTTGCCTGTGGGGTGGAAAGGCGAGCCTTGGCCAGGGCTGGGATCCTGCCAGGGAAGCACTGCTGCCTGGACCACCCCAGCTTTGGCAGCAACAGCCAGGCCCTGTGGGAACAGGCTGGGCAGCGTCCAAGCCAAGCAGGCCCAGAGCCCTGCGTTCTGACCTTCCCTTGGCCACCAGAACTGCTGTTCCGTCTCTCTGTGCCTCAGTTGTCTTTCTGTCCCAGAAGACATCTGGATTCCGGCCTTCCTAAGCCCCTTCCCTTGCTGTGGGATGAGCCTCAGCCTCTCGTTCAGAAGCAGCTGGCCAGGCTGTCGGGAACCGATGTCAGCTGAGGGTTTTAAATAGGTGGGTAGGCAGGGTCTAAGGGCCCAGGAGGAGAGACAGGGCAGCCCTGCCTATGAGGAAACCCCAGAATGTCTGCCAATGGCTCGTGGCTCCTGTAGCACCTGCTGGACCCAGACTATTTTGCTCTTTGAGGCCATTTTGGCTCTAGGCAGATTACCCTGTCCCCATCCTTCAGTCCTTCCTAATAGGGCCTCATCTCCAGGACTAGCCAGACTCTGGCATGCACCCATCCGTCTCCAAGACAGAAAGCCTTCACGTGTGGTCTGAGCAGGTGCCAGAAGAGCTGGACCGTGGCCCCCTCTCTGTGGACCTTCTTTTCCTCACTTAACAGCAGCCTAAGCCAGAAGAGCCAATTCAAAAAAAGCATCAGTCGGAGGAAGCCGACTGTGACTGAACTGTATCCCCAGCCCAAGGCCTTCCTCCAGAGCCAAGCTCCAGTCTTGATGCCTATGATCTGGTTTTAGGCTCCCAGAGCAGACTATTAAATTCAATCCTTTAAAGTTCTCCCCTGTTAGCTGTTTCAATCATTGTTTCAGCCTATAAATAATAGCAGCAGCAGTAGTCATCATAGTAGTATAGTAGCTACTATTTATTGAGAGCTTGTTACTTGCCAGAACCTTTTCTGTGGCTTCTCACGTAGGGCAGTGAGAACTCACAGAGTTTAACCACTTGTCCAAGGTTCCACAGCCATGGCTGGTCTGCATTTCAGCCCACACGGAAGCCCTGGGCACTACCAATACAGGCCACTCCTCTCCTCTGGCCCCACCACCCTCTTCGGGCAGCCTCAAAGCCTCCTTGTAGACCTGCTCCACATCAGCGTGAAAATAAAGAGAGCCTGGGCCGGTCCAGGACTGGCGAGTGGGGACTTTTCTGGGGGAAGGACAGACCCTTGGTGTCCATGATAGAGGTGGCCCACAGCAGTGATGGAGAGCAAGACACCAGCCCTGGAGTCAGACAAAGGCAGACCCGACCCCCAGCCCTGCTGCTTCCTCTGTTTTGTGACTTCAGCCATGCTGTTCCTGTCCCAAGCCTCCGAGCCCCCATCCTTTCTTTTGCAGAATAGGGAGAATTGTGGCACCTGACCCATCCTATTGTAGGGGATGCTGCAAGATGTGTAGCACATTCACGGTTCAGACAGCCGCATTTGATGAGCACCTGCTAGGTGCTAAGGCACTATTCTAGCAAGACCTCAGCAAGTACATGTGAAGTGCTGGGGCTAGACCCAATGTGTAGAGCGCTCAGGGAGGCCCGCCAGAAGCCATGCCTGTTAGCAGGGCATGGAGGTGCATGCTTGTAATCCCAGCACTTGGGAGGCTGAGACAGGAGGATAGCACAAGTTCAAAGCCAGCTTCAGCTACTTAGTGAGGCTTTGAGCAACTTAGTGAGACCCTGTTTCCAAATAAAATATAAAATAGGACTGGGAGTGTAGCCCAGAGGTAGAAAGCCCCTGGGTTCTATCCCCAGTATGAGGGGGGGGGGCATTCCTGTCATCCCAGAATTTAGGAGACTAAGACAGGAGGACTGCAGGTTCCAGGCTATGGCCTCAGTAACTTAGAGAGAGCCTGTTTCAAAATAAAAAAATGGAAAGCCAGGGGTGGCGGTTCATGCTTGTAATCCCAACATTTGGGAGGCTGAGACCAGAGAATCAGGGTTCACAGACAGCCTCAGCTACTTAGAGAGGCCCTCTGCAACTCAGTAAGACCCTGTTTCAAAATAAAGAACAACAAATAAGGCAGGGGGTTTGGCTTGGAAGTCGAGCCCCTGGGTTCCATCCCCAGACCCGCAGAAAGAAAGAAAGAAGAAAGAAAGAAAGAAAGAAAGAAAGAAAGAAAGAAAGAAAGAAAGAAAGAAAGAAAGAAAAGGAAAGAAAGAAAGAATAAAATAGGGCTGGGGTATAGCTCAGGGGTAGAATGTCCCTGGGTTCAATCCCCAGTACTGCAAAAGAGAAAAAAATTATCAATGAGATGTTTTATATTCTTTCCTTTGTGCAAAGTGTTAAAAATCAAGCATGTAAGTAGGTGAATGAAAAATTAATTAATTTTAAAAATGAGCTGCAAGTGCAGCTCACAGGTAGAACAACCCTGGGTTCAAGAAGAAAGAGGGAAGAGGAAAAGATAGAGGAAGAGGGAACAGCAGCCACGGCAGCTCGTGAAATGGGGCCGCTGCTGCGGTTCTGAGTGGCTGGTCCTCCCCAGGCCACCATCCGCGGCAGCCCGGGCTTACTTGTTGAAGTTCCGGTAGTCGCGGGGGCTGGGCGTGTGACTCCGAGCATCCAGCTGGTAGTCCCGGTAGCTCACGAACTCCTGCCACGGGCAGCGGTAGCCCTTGGGGATGGCGGTGTGGTTGAACTTCTCCGGCGGGACGCCCTTCAGCGGCTCGGCGTAGCCTGGGGCAGCGGCAGGGGCGCCTTGGCCTCTCCTCCGCCCACTCCCACCCCGCCCCGTGGACGAAGTCGTGGCAGGAAGAGCGGGTTGAAGGAAGAGGGACTGGCAATGGGATGCCGCAGTCGCCCCATCAAGGGGACCCTCCCCGACCCCAAGCACAGGCCCGAGCCAGGGAGCCGCGAGACAGGGGCGCCGCTCCCCCTACCCTGCTCTGACACTCGCTGTGTGATCTTGGGAGCGATCGGCCACTCTCCAGGCTAGTGCTGTGGTCCGACGTGGGTGTGTGCCACACGCTCCCGCGGACGCCATCCCGCACCTGCATCCCTGTCCACGCACCTGCATCCCTGTCCACCTGCGTCCCTGTCACCCACCTGCATCCCGGCCCCGGGGCGGCCACTCACCTGGAGCCAGGGCGCTGGGGCTACGGGCGCCCCCTGCCGGGGATGCGGGGTGGGCGTCCTGGGGGCCCCCGGGCGAGGCGGGGAAGACGTGGAGCTCCGAGCGGTAGTTCTGCCTCTCCGGGCGGTTGGCAACCTGGACGCAGGGACCACTCAGAGGCTGCAGAAGGCCCACCCAGCGACCTGCCCCTCCCGCGGGTCTCCCTCTGCGCTCACCGGCGGCTGCGAATCCGCCGCCCCAGTTCCCTTCCTCCTGGCGCTTCCCGCCAAGACCTATGGGGGCAAAAGACAGGGTTGGAGGGAGGGTCAGGGCGGAGGAAGGTCACAGTGTTTCCCTTCAGAGAGGGGGGGGGGGAGAGAGAGAGAGAGAGAGAGAGAGAGAGAGAGAGAGAGAGAGAGAGAGAGAGACAGACGCCAGTGCCCATCTCCCGGGATTTTGGAAGGATGAATTAATAGTCCACACAGCTACAGCCAGCGTACCGCACAGAGGAATGCTCAGTGTGTATTTGTTGTCGTTGTCCTATGGAGTGGGAGCAAGATGCTTCCATGTTTTCTTCTCTGTAAAGGGGCCGTGGTGGTGATGACCTCTACCTTCTGTTGTGTATGGGAGGGTGCCTGGGAAGCCTGGCTGGCCGTGGTCTCAGCACTAGCCAAGGCGGGTGCCTTGCCGTTCTCATTCTTCTAGCACATCGCTCCCTGTGCTGTCTCTTGTGTAGCCCAGAATCCAGTGGAGGCTGCATGACGTGCCCTGGTGACCTCAGAACTACCTGTGCCTGCCTGCTGCCTTTCCCAAGCCCAGGGCTAAACCATTTCATCAGCTTTCTCTACCAGCAGGCTGTTTTCCCACTGAAAGAAGTAAATGGCATTCTGAACTTTCGTTTATTTATTTATTTATTCATTTATATTTATTGCGGGTCTGGGGGTGGAACTCAGGAGCATTCAACCTCCGAGCTACATCCCCTGCCCTATTTTTTATTCTTTATTTTGAAACAGGGTCTCACTAAGTTGCGGAGGGCCTCACTAAGTAGCTGGGGCTGTCTGTGAACTGCGATCCTCCTGTCTCAGCCTCCCGAATGCTGGGATTACAAGCGTGCACCACCACGCCCGGCTGCACTTCCCATTTTCGATCAAACTGAAGTCTGAAACTAAGTCCTGCCTGCTGCAAATTTAGCTCGGAACACATGGCTGTTCTTCAGCAGGGGTGTGTGTGTGTGTGGTACTGGGGGTGGAACCCAGGGGCTTTTCTACCTCCGGGCTATACTCCCAGACCTATTTTTATATTTTATCTGGAAACAGGGTCTCACTAAGTTGCTGAGAGCCTCACTAAGTAGCTGAGGCTGGCTTCAAACCTGTGCGATCCTCCTGTCTCAACCTCCCAAGCGCTGGGATTATAAGCGAGCGCCACCACGCCCAGCCTTCAGCAGTTTTTGTAGAGCCAGAGTCCTGTCAAACCGCAGAGCATGCTGACCACTTGTGTTTTCTATCTGGGGGGAGATGCCTAAAGACAGGACACTTTGCAAGGATCACACAGCAAAACAAGGACATCGCATTACCCCAGCTGGAGCATAAGGGACTGCCAAGGGGCCAGAGGTCCTCAGCCCTACTCACTGTGTGGCTTCAAGCTGACCACTGGCTCTCTTCTGGCCTCAGTTTCCTCATGAGCACAAAAGGGGTTTACTCACCGCCTGCTGGCTGGGTGCAAGCTCAAAGGTGAACCTTTGCACACGGCGCTGCCTCTTCTGGAAGAGGAGGGATCCTGGGTTGTTGCGCAGGGACAGCTCCTCTATCATCAGGTCCTGGGGCACACTCAGCTTCTTCCCCAAGTCCAGCGAAGGGGCTGCGGGGAGAAGCCAGAGCAGGCCCTTACTGCCCAGCCTCGGAGGTGCTCCCTGTCCTGGCTTCTCCCATGGGGCGTGGGAGTGCCTGTTCCTCCCCTACTTGCTAATAGCATCGTTGCCATTCTTTGGGATCTTTGCCTGTCTGCTGGGCAAAAATGACTCCTCATTGTTTAACTGGTATGTGCAGGAGGCTTGGTGAAGCTGAACACGGTTACAAAAGTTTGCTGACCATTTGTATTAATCCCATGAATTCCTAGGTAGCTCTGTGCCCATAGAGGTGAGAATTAGTGCGAAATGGCCAGACTCTAAATCCTTTTAAAAGGTAAGCCACAGGGATGGGCAATGCAAGAGAGCGAAGAGTTGAGGGTGACTACAGATTCTAGACCGGAGCCGTGGAAGGATGGAGCAGCCGCTCCCTGAGATGGGGAAGGCTGAGGGAGGGAAAGAAGCAGAAATTTGATCTTAGACATATGTCTTTTTTTCTCATAAAATGTTTGTGTTTTTTTTTTTTTAATCAAAAGATGGGGGATCTCACTTTGTTGTCCAGGTTGGGCTCAAACTTGCAGTCCTTCTGCCTCAGACTCCTAAGTAGCTGAGTTATAGTCATGCACCACCAGGTCTGGTGCCCTTTTTAAGCTTAAAAGAGTATTTTATTATAATAAAACACAAATGTGTATGGAGGAAAGTTATAAAACATAGAAATAGGGAAAAAAGAGGAATACCATTATCTGCCACCCAAAGATGGCCACTAATAATACCTTTCTTGTCTGTGTGTATGTGTGTGTGTGTGTGTGTGTGTGTGTGCGCGCGCACGCGCGCTAATAGGAATTGAACATTGAACCCAGGGACATTCTACATCTGAGCTGCACCCCCAGCCCTATTTTATTTTTTATTTTGAAATAGGGTCTCGCCAGGTTGCTGAGTCTCGCTGTATTGCTGAGGCTGTCCTTGAACCTGTGATCCTCTTGTGTCAGTCTCCCAAGTAATAGGATTACAGGTGTGTGCCACCAAGCCCAGCCTTCCTGTCTTTTCCAATAACTATGTGTTCATGTGTGATTTTTTTCTTTTTCGGTACTAGGGATTGAACCCAGGGACATTCTACATCCAAGATACACCCCCAGCCCTATTTTATTCTTTATTTTGAAACAGGGTCTCACTAAATTGCAGAGGGTTTCACTAAGTAGCTGAAAGGATTCCCCTTTCTCAGCCTCATCTCCTGAGTACTGGGATTACAAGCATGTGCCACCATGCCCGGCTCATAAGTGAATTTTTAATGGATTCATAGCAAAAGTACTTTGTAACTTTTCTTTTTTTTTTTTCTTTTTGTACTGGGGATGGAGCCCAGGGGTGTTCTACCTCTGAACTACAGCCCCAACTCTTTTTATTTTTTAGTTTGAAACAGGGTCTCACAAAGTTGCTGAAAGTCTTGCTAAGTTGCTGAAGTTGGCTTTGAACCTGCAATCCTCGTCTCAGTCTCCCAAGTACCGGATCGCAGGCATGTGCCACCACACGAAGCTTGCAACTTGCTTTTATCAATTAAAAAGCTCCATCTTTCAAGTGAATACATTTTTGTTTTAGCTAATATTTATCTAGTCTATATTCAAACTCTCAATTGCCTTCAAAATCAGACGTATTCAGTTTGAAGCCCGTGGACATCCGAGTGAAGATGCAGGAGAGGGAGTTGTAGTGTGACTCTAATATTCCTGGGGGAAAATCCACCTGGAGATAAAATTTTGGAGCATCATTACTTTAAGTGGCATTATTGTTGTTACTGTTTTTTTGTTTTTGTTTTTTGCGGGTCTGGAGATGGAACCCAGGGGCATTCGACCTCCGAGCCACACCCCCTGCCCTGTTTTTTATTCTTTATTTTGAAACTGGGTCTCACCGAGTTGCAGAGGGCCTCACTACGTAGCTGAGGCTGTCCGTGAACCGTGATCCTCCAGTCTCAGCCTCCCGAATGCTGGGATTACAAGCGTGCGCCACCACGCCCGGCTTGTTACTGTTTTTCAATGAGGAACATTTCATTTCTTTCTTTTCTCATAGTCAGGATTCATCATTGTGGCCATTTAGAGGATTTCCAGGGCCTATGACTTAACTTTGTAGTCTGGGACCCACCACACAATGTTTGTACTATCCTTGTCAGCAAAATGCACAGCTCTACATTTGACCTACAAGGGAAGCCTTTTGAAGGACAGGAGTGACAGACTGGACCATGGCGGGAGAGGGCGATGTGTGGGCAGCATGGTCAGTGTGTCCAGCTCTGAGATCAGATGCAGGGCTGAGGGTGCAGCTCAGTGGTAGAGTGCTTGGCTGCATGTGCCGGGCCCTGGCTTTGGTCCCCAGCACAGAAAATTAAGTAAGCAAGCAAATAAGTAAGTAACTAAGTAAGATTAAGAATATAGGGTCAGGAGCCAGCTCCATATATGATATTTTAAGCTGGAGGCTGGATAAGATAAGGAAGAAACAAAACTAGATAAGCCAAAAACTGAACCCTGAGGTCTCCAGCACTTAGACTGAGGAGAGGAACCAGTGCTGGAGTCTGGGAAGGGCCAGCCAGTGCTGAAGGAGGAAATCTCAAGAGGGTGGCATCCTGGAAGCAGAGCTGAGCAACAGAGTCAAATGCTGCTGACATGTCAATCAGATGAGGGCTGGAGACTGACTGCCCTGTTTAGTAACATAAGGTCACTGGTGATCTTCGCCAACACTTTTCAATGGAGCATTAGGGTGTGAACGCCCGATTGGAGAGGGTTCAAGAGAAAATGGCCTGGGGAGCGAGTTGAACTCCGTCACAAGGGAGAATGAACCAACATGGACATTGTACAGGGCAACTGGCCTGTTCTCTTCAAACAAGGGAATTACAAGGAGAAGAACTAAGGGGAAGGATTGTTTTAGATTAAAAGAGATTTAAGCAACATGGCAACCAAATAAAAACTATCACCTTATTTATATTCTGATGAAAACAAACTAGGAAATTGGAGACAGCTGAATATGAGGCTGGTTATTAGATGGTATTAAGTCATTATTTCTAATTTTGTTCAGTATCCTGATACTTTGTGGCAGATAAGAAAATTCTTTTTTTTTTTTTAATTTGGATGCATGCTGAAGCACTTTGGGGGTTGCAATGACATACTCTGGAAGTAGCTTTGAGACCCAGGAATAAAGGAGGGGCCATGATACCCTCTACTTTTGTGTGTGTGTTTGGAAGTTGACATAATGAAACATTAACAAGAGAGAATGGGAAGATAAACATAACTGGTTGGAGGATCTTGCTTTAAAAGACTGTGACTAGCTGGGCACTGTGGTGTACATCTGTAATCCCAGTTCTTGAGAGTTGGAAACAGGACTGTGAATTCAAGACCAGCCTCGGCAACTTAGCAAGCCCTTCAGCAACCTAATGAGACCCTGTTTCAAAATAAATACTAAAAAGGGTGTGTGTGGGGGTATCTCAGAGGTAGGATGCCCTTGTTCAATCCCCAGTACCAAAAAAAAAAAAAAAAAGAAATTAACTAAAATAAAAATAAAGACTGTGGCTGCAGGCAGCTATGGAATAAGAGGGGTTTTTGAGCCAGGCACGGTGGCACACGCCTGTAATCCCTGCACTTGGGAGGCTGAGACAGGAGGATCGCACAGGTTTAAAGCCAGCCTCAGCTACTTAGTGAGGCTCTCAGCAACTTAGTGAGGCCCTGTTTCCAAATAAAGTATAAAATAGGTCTGGTAGTATAGCCCGAAGGTAGAAAGCCCCTGGGTTCCACCTCCAGTACCACTCATAAAAGAGAGAGAGAGAGAGAGAGAGAGAGAGAGAGAGAGAGAGAGAGAGAGAGAGAGGCTTTTTGCAAAGAGGAGATAAAGGCACATGTAAGGCTGAGGGGAGCATTTAACATTGTGATCAAAAGAGGTGAATTGCTAAAGAAATGTCCCAGAGCCCAAGAGAGGAGAGGGGCCAGGTGTTGGGTGTCCAGCTAGAGGGCTTGGCTCCAGAGGTGTGAGGGAAGTTCATCCCCCTCCTCAGGCAGGGAGACTGAGCAGGTGGGCACAGAGGTGAGCAGGAGGACAGATGTGGCAGAGAGGGTGCACAGATGTTTTCTTTTAGCTTCTTCATTTCTCTCAGTGAAACAAGAGGCAAGGTCATTAGCTGAGAGTGTGAGGATGTATTGGAGGCTTGAAGAAAGAGGTTGCCACAGGCATCTAAGAGAGTACGGAGTGTGGGAGGATGTGGGGACTGGGAGATGGCTTTGGCTATGCGCCGCATTGGGGCGCCCAGGTGCTGTGATCCATTCCAGCTGATGGTAAGAAAAGGAGCTGGGTACTTTTTAATTTTTTTTCAAAAAAATAAATAAAGAGTACTTTATATACGCTAAGAGCAAAAAATTCTACTATAGGTTAAGTGTTGTAAGTTTCAGAAGAATATGCATTCTAAGATTCTATTTATATATTAAAATGGATACGTGTTTGTACACACATTGAAACATCTGCTGAGAACAGGTATTAGCAGAGATTATTTATGGACCTGGGAAGGAGAGAGATTGGAAAATTTTTATATTGTTTGTTGTTGTTTTAACAGGAAAATATATTGAATATTTAAAATATGAATGTCTATACATAAATTTTACATAATAAATACTCTTCCTTATGATATTGTCAAATACTATGCAGATGAACTGAGTTCAACGAGAGAGAGAGAGAGAGAGAGAGAGAGAGAGAGAGAGAGAGAGAGAGAAGAGGAGCTGTGTGCCATGGCGCATGCCTGTAATTCCAGCTACCTCAGAGGCTTAGATAGGAGAGTCACAAGTTTGAGACCAGCCTAGGTAATAGAAAGATGCTGCCCGGCCGCCCTTCATTAGTGGCTAATAGTTGGCAATTCCTACAGAAGGCTGCCCTAGAGAATGGAAGCTGCCCCTTGGTCAGGCAGGATAAATCCTGTAGAGCAATTCATGCTCCAGAACCCCCCAGGGTCAGGTTGAGCCAAGCCTGCACCCTTGCTTAGCAATTCCCCCTGCCCTGCCTTCTAACCGCCCCTCCCTCCTCCCGAGAGCACTCTCAGTAAGTCACTTGCACAAGACAACTCTGCTCCACTCCTGAGGATCCCAAGACAAGCACTCACAACCACTGTTAGGGGCTGGTTAAGTGTAAACTCAGGTCCAAAAATGACGTATTCTGAGGAAGCTGAGGGAAGGCAGGAGGTCAGGTAAATCATGCCCGTGTGGAAAGAAGTCTGTGGTTTTTGCTAAGAAAAAAAAAGTGAGCTGGGCGTAGTGGCGCATGCTTGTAATCCCAGCATTCGGGAGGCTGAGACCGGAGAATTGCGGTTCACGGACAGCCTCAGCTACTGAGTGAGGCCCTCTGCAACTCAGTGAGATCCTGGTTCAAAACTAAAAGAATAAAAATAGGGCAGGGGGTGTGGCTTGAAGGTCGAATGCCCCTGAGTTCCAACCCCAGACGCTCAAAAAAAGAAAAAGAAAGTGAGCTAGAGAATACATCATAGCATGTAGCCCAAGTGTATGTGTATTTATGTAAATATGGTATATGTAAACAGAAGAATTTACATAAATACCTAAATACATACATAAATACATAAATAACAGATAGTTTCATTATGAGGAACTTTCACTTTCAAAGCCATCATGTGTATTTGTCTGAATGTTTTTAAAGATAGATGTATTATTGGTGTAGCCACATAGAAGAAACAGCCCTGGAGATGAGGAGATCTAGAGTCAAATTCCAGCTCTACTGTCTCCTAGGTGGGTGGAGTTAACTCCCCTGAGCCTCGATTTCTTCATCTGCAGAGTGGAATAATAATGTCCAACTTTCAGGGTTGTCATGAGGCTCAAATGATGCAAGGCACGGAAGGTCCAAGTATCCAATCATCACCTCAGCAATGAGAAGAAGTGTTGCTATTATAAATATGACTTTACAATGGCTGGTTTTAGGTGGTAAAGCACGAGATTTATTTTTCCTTCCTACTTTTCTCTCATTTCAAAATGGCCTTTAATTTAGCATCTTAGCAATAACCAACAAGATTTATATTTCAAGCCTGGCATAAATGATTTGTGTCAATATTCAGGGGTCTGTATAGTTAATCAACTGCATAGTTAGACCAGAGAAATGAGAAGGCACTGCCAGACTCTTTCAGTTAAAGTAGGAATACCACCTAATGTTTGCATATTGCAGCACACAAAATCATGGGAGAACAAAAGAAACTCGAAACCAACAAAAGAGGCAAGAACACACAAGGTAGATTAAAAGTACAACTCACAGATAAAACCACACGCCATGATGACCGCTTCTCGGGACTCTGACAGAGGCACCCTGTGGGGGAGCTTGGGGACAAGTGTGGCTCAGAGAGTGCTCACTGTCACCTGCACTGAAACCTGGGCACTTGACCAAAAGGCAAGTGTGTGGGCCCCACCCCAAGCCCAGCAAATCAGAGGCTGTGGGGGCAGGTGTTGGGAATCTCTATTTAGCCAACAATGTGAGCCAGCACGATTCACACCAAAGCCTGATATTCTCAAACTTTTTTTTTTTTTCTGTACTGGGGATGGAACCCACAGGCATCCTACCTCTAAGCTACACCCCCAACCCCATTTTTTATTATTTATGTTTTGAAATAGGGTCTCACTAAGTTGCAGAGAGCCTCACTAAGTAGCTGAAGCTGTCCTCAAACCGCGATCCTCCTTAGCCTCCCAAATCCTGGGATTACAAGCATGTGCCACCATGCCAGCTTGATATTCTCCATTTAGTTGGATGATGATGATGATGATGATGATGATTATTATTATTATTATTATTATTATTTTGCGAGTCTAGGGATGGGACCCAGGGGCATTTGACCTCCGAGCTACACCCCCTGGCCAATTTTTTTATTCTTTAGTTTGAAACTGGGTCTCACTGAGTTTGCAAAGGGCCTCACTAAGTAGCTGAGGCTGGCCATAAACCATGATCCACCTGTCTCAGCCTCCCAAATGCTGGGATTACAAGTGTGTGCCACCACACCTGTCTTATTCTTTATTTTGAAATAAGGTCTCACTGAGTTAAAAGGGCCTCACTAAGTACTGAGGCTGTCCAAAAACTGCGATCCTCTGGTCTCAGCCTCCCAAATGCTGGGATTATAAGCGTGCTCCACCACGCCCAGCTGGATTAATTTTTAATATATTTTAAATGTTTTAATGTAGACCAAACATGATACAAAATTATACCAAGAGTTCATGAAGAGGTTGCATAAAGTCGATACACTATTTTAGATGGTTTATTCATTAGATGAGCCAGCTTTTAAGTGAGATACTTGGAGTACCCTGTTCTTGCCACCTTGCCTCATCCTCCCCCATCTCAAGCCCCATTTTCTGGGCCACCCTGAAGCCTCCAAGAGTCCCATGGTTTCCGTCAGCAAGGGCCAGCATGCTGGGGGTTTGTGGCTGCAGTTGATCTGGGACTAGAGCCCTTGGGGGTTTGATTTAGGGCAGAGGGAAGGTCTCAGCTGGGGCCAGGGCCAGGGCCAGGGTCCTCTTGGGGTCCAGGCCCACTTTAGGGCACTTAGCCTCAGCTCCTAGTCTGTGGATATAAGGGCAAGACCCCCAAAGCCTCAGAAAGTGTCCCAGCCCAGGTGGCAGATTTGACAGGTCCTCCCTCAGGGCTGCTGTGGAATTCACACCTGTTCGCCAGGTCTGGGACCAGCAGCCTGAATGCCAAAACTTGGGACCAAGAGACAAGTTTGAGGAACGCACAGGGCTGGGTCTGTCTTACCTGGTCCAGCGAGGTCCCCCATGCTGGCCATCACTGGCTCCTTCTGCTCCTTGGGGATCATCCTGTGAAGGAGAGACTCCCACAGATGGGCCAGGCCACCTCCCTTCCCTCCAGACCTCCTCCAAGTCCCTGATCCACCCAGTTCCAGCTCTAAAAGCCTTGGCCGGCCTCAAAGTCATGCGTGAAGGCCGTGTGAGCTGGAAGGGCCTTTGGGGTCTCTTTTGACAGAGGGAGATTAGGCTCAGGGAGGGTAGGTGAGGTCCTAGAGGCCATGCAAATCAAGGTCCCTGTGCTAGGGAAGGAAGCACTCTCTCTGAGGGGAGGGGGCTGGCCTCTAGGGCCTTTCCCCAGGCCTCAATATCAGGGGAGGGGGAGGCTGGGTCTCAGGCACTGTTGTCATCTGCTGACCCAGAAGACTCTCACCAGAGGTAGAAAGAGGTGGGAGGTTTCAGTTGGGGAGTGAGAGAGCCTGGGTCAGCTGGGGCTACCCTGGGGTCTGCATGCTGCCCCCCACTCTAGTCCCCAGCACTTGACCCTGAGGCTGAGAGACCGTCTCCTGGCCCCGGGCTAAATTTCACAGTGTTCTCTTCCCCTTTGGCTTTCTGTTCTCCATCCACCCCTTTTCATCCCATGGCACTTTCCATGAATCATGGAGATTTACAAGTAAAATGAACCTCAGCGCCCCCTAGGACCCCCAGAGAACCTAGTTTGCCCCAGGAGAAGAGGCAGAGCCCTTGGCTCCCCAGTTCACCACCCCATGCTTCTAGGTTTTTCCATACCCCCTGCTTCAGGCAATGGCCTGCCTACACCTGTCCCTCTGCACCTCCAGGGCCTCTGGCTCTCTAGGTCACCTGCGTCCAGTCAAAGCCCTCGACTTTTCTGCAACTGTCAGCTAGTGGATCTCCTGCTCTGTGCCTCACTTTACCCTTCTGCAACTTAAGAGGGTTGGGCTAAACCATGGAGATCCAAAATGGGCTTCCAGGTCTCTACACACCCCTAAAACTATATGTAAATACCAGGCTGTCTACGTGTATTTGGAGGGAGGGCATGAAATGACTGAGAATGCGGAACTGAGACCGTTGAGATGCCCCTGCTCACAGACACGGCCATGGGTAAATACTCCCCTTATCAGAATTCACAAGCACTAGCAAGGGTTCTTAATTTATGGGCAAGGACCGCTTCCCTCTACTACAAGACAATCCTGTGTCCTGGGCTGGGCCATCATCTATCCTCGCCTTTAATTCTAGCCACTCTCTCCCCATTTAATGTAACATAACTAGAGCTTAGAGTTTCCATCCTCTCAACCCAGGATCCAGGCTGCCATGGGCCCCGGATCCTCTGCAGGGCCCGGCCTGCCTCTGCTGGGGGGAGAAGTGCCTGAGAATTGCCTAGTCCCCTTTGCCTGCACCCCCCTCCCCTAGGATCCTGGTACCTGAGAGAATGGGACCACAGTGGACAGGAAGGAATGTCAGACCCTCAAGATTAACACTTCTGTCGGGAAGCTGAGAGTTTCGCGGTCAGTGCCCATCGCAGTCGGCGGTCAGCGGTCAGTGGCCAGGGTGTGCCCTGCAGCCGGCTCTGGCTTCAGCTGACGAGAGCCGTTCTTGCCTTGCCGTGGGTCACGGTCTTATTTCAGGCTGCAACAGGAGCCGGGGCCAGATGCTAAAAGCACCAGGCCCTAGGGAAGACAGGTGCTCCGGCAGTAGGCCCTTGCCGACAGAAGGGCTCACACCCACGGCACACACACATGCAGAGGGATACCTCGAAGTCACCTGAAAACCTGAGAGCCAGCTGCTGGTCCCTTCAGCTTGTTAACTGTTGCATCCTTAGTGCCTAGAATGATGCCCAACAGGAACCCAATAGGTATCTGTTGAATAAATGGATGGATGAATGGATGAATGTGTGGATTGTCCACAGTATCTTTCCTTGACCCACCCTTCTCCTCCCTTCCTCCCTCCCTCCCTTCCTTCTTTCCTCTCTCCCTCCCTCCTCCCACCTTCTCACATTTTTTAAGCCTCTCTCTATGGACTGAAAATAAATAAGCCAAGGGCTCTATCCTCAAGGAGCTCAGCCAGCTCAGATACAAACCAGTAAATAGGGCTTTATGATGCGTGCTGAGAAACACTCCAGGAGACCTCACAGGAGTATGTTCCAGCTCAGCCTGGAGGTTGGGGAGACTTCCCAGAGGAGGAGATATTTGAATGTTCCTTGAAGGATGAATGAGAGCTCACTGGGCAGAGAGGGAGTGAGGACACGGCAGGCAAAGGGCATAGAATAGGTAAAGGTGCCAGAGGCCTGTCAGTAGACCCAAATCTTGGGCTGGGGGGTGGTATCACGAGATGAGGCCAGGCAGGTGGGCAGAGGCCCAATAGTGACAATTTTCTCAAAAGGAAACTGCTGTGGAGGTCTGCTGAGATTGCATGTGGGGTGGAGTGGTCAGACTGGCACTTTCCAAAGGCTGCCAGGGGGTTAGAAAGGACCATTCTGGAGACAGGTTTTCGCTGTAGCTAGGTGAGAAATGGGGGTGGAGAGAAGGGGAGCGGGTGTTCTGTGGGGTATTTGGAGAATCCTTGGTGAAGGACTGGAAGTGGGCGACGAGGAAAGCGAGGAGCCAATGATTCCCATGCCTGGCTTGGGTGACAGGGTAGGCAGCCAGGAGGAGCAGGTTCGGGTGGGCACCGATGCAGAGCCCCCTCCAGGATGAACTCAGTTGATGAGGTGACCAGGAGGGAGTAAAATACTGTACTCAGGAAAGGTTCCAACCGAATCTACGACTAGACCACAAACCATTCCCGGGAAGCTGGGCATAGCAGGGGCAGCCTGGGCTCAGGATGGGGGGAGCTCCCGCATGTTTTGGACACGTGGTAGAGACAAAGCCTGGACTCAGCTCTTTTCTGCCCTGGACTTGGCTTCCTGCATGTTAGTCTCCTTTGCCGGTGTCTGCTGAGCCTGCATCTATAGAGAGGAAGGATGAGGGATGTCCCAGAGCAGGTTTGCCCCCATCTGGGAGTGGGCTACAGGAGAAGAGGACTCCTGATGGTCTGGACCTGATCTCACTAGTGTTGCTGGGCTCAGTCGTGACTTCTTACGGTGGAACCATGAGCTGCCATGAGCAAGCAGCCCCAGAGTGCTAGGCCCTGACCCAGCTGGGCCCTGCCCACTCCGGTGTGGTCAGAGTCTGGGTCGTGCCACCCTGAGACGTTACCTAGTTCCATTATACACATGAGGAAGCTGAGGCTTGGAGAAGGGGAGCCAGTCAGAGCAGGCTAGTCAGTGATACAACCAGGACTTCAACCCAGGGGCTTCTCTGATCCTGAGTCTCCCCATTATTTCCCATCTCTCCTTTTGATTGCTTGCTCTCAAGCTCCCAGCCCACTTGTCGCAGATATTCCCATCACACAGTGTGCTGGAGGAAGAGAGACGGGCTTCAGAGAAGCCAAAAATGACACAAGAAACAGAATGTCGCAGGAAGCATTTATTTAGCTGAATTCTATAGGAGGCAAGAGGGGGACACAAGCAAACTCTAGCGGATTAAGGGAGAGGGTGGGGGAGGAGACAGAATGAGAGAACAACCAGAACAGCCAGGCTTTCCAAGCCTGCCTCCTGCTGGCTCTCTGGAGAAATGCAGGCAGAAGTGGATTCTCTCTGTGCCGCTGCATCAGCAAATGGCCTGAAAGCATCTCTTGTCGGGGAGACATTCTTAGCCCCACGTTTCCCATGCTGTAAGGGTCCCTGCCACAGGGCGTGGCTTTAATAAATGTGGTCGCTCATTATTAAATGAATAGGAGTACCCTCTCATCTTCCCACCAGCAGGGCCTGTTCCAAATCCTTAGGCCACAGAACCCTCTGGGATCACTCCTTTATTTCAACCCAATCTGACTCTCTTCCATCCTGACTCTAGCTTTCCCTAGGCTTGTGAGAAGGAGGGAAGGGGATTGGAGGGATGCCTCCACGTCTGATGTCACCCTGCTGCATGGGTATTTCTACCCTTAACCCCAAATCACTCTGCCCTCACCTTTAGCAACATCCTGATACTCTATACATATATTTTTATCCTCAGCAAATTTCATCTACCACCACCCCATATACTCCTACAAAGTATCCTGAAGTTGGTATTCTGAACTTCCAGGGGATACCACCATCCAATTCTGGAAACTAAAGAATAGCCACATTCCTGTCTCTCTCATGGGATCAGGATCAGGGCTTAAGGGACAAGCTAGGGATGGCAGCCAGGATTCTCAAAGTCACTGTGCACCTGCCATGAGCTAGGTTAGAGTATGAAGAGAAAAGAGGGGTGAGACTGAAGAAAGGGGGCATCTCTTAGGTGACCAGAAACACAGTCTCTGGCTAACCCCTTACCAGCCCACTCAAGCTCACCTGACCCTGAATTAAGGCCAGCCGTCCTCCACTACCACCCCTCCCTGCGTCCTAACACCATGAAATTTCAGGACCGGAAGAACTGCCCGAGGTCTCCATTGCCTCTAAAGTCTCCTCCATGCATCCTGGCCATGGTTCTCTTACTTTCTATAACAATTTTTTGCCTCCCTTGTTCCAAATAGAGAAACCCCAAACTGGGGCAATCAGATAAAGCCACTGTGTCTCTTAACATTCCAGCCCAGCTTTGAGCCCAGAACCTCCTCTGAATGGACTCAGAAGACAGACAGGCTGGAGGCACAAGCCCAGGGCCTGGGGAAAATCATCACCTTACGGTGTCTTCCCTGGCTGCGGAGAAGACGCCCCATGTAGTTTGAACTGGGGTGGAGTAAGTAGCAGACAGACAGGGCCTGGGAGAATCTTCCTGCCCCTTCTTTTCAGAGAGGCCAGTGAGGCACCTTGAGTTTGCCTGGGAGATCTTTCTAAAGGTCACTGGGTAAAAATAGAGCTAGTCTGAGAAGGGATGGAAAACAGCTGCTCCTGCCTAGGATTGATGCCAGGGACCCGGGTGGTAAATCCAGGGCCTGGACATAAGATGTGCTTTGGTTTTCCTGAATATGCCCCTCATTTGCCAGGCTCCAGAGCGCAGAGACAAGAGGGAGGAAGGAGCATAGAGTCCTGGAATGCAGCAAGTCCAAGGGTCCATACATAGTGGCCTCCTCCAAGGCACGTGTGTGTGTTTGTGTTTGTGTGTAAGTGTTGATGGAAGGGGAAATTTAAACTGTGGTGTCCAGAGCCACATTAAACAGAGGAAAAACTAAGGGTCTAGCCCAGGGTCACACCTCTGAATGATAGAGCAAAGGCCAGACCTAAGCCTGGGTCCCTACTCGGTCCCCAAGCCCAGAGCTCTCCTTTCCTGACACCCTGGGGCTGACCCCTGAGCCCAGACCCCTTGGGATCGTGGTGCCGGGGTTGCCCAAGCCCAATGGCTCTTCTTCCGGCTCGCCTCCCGGTATGGGACTCTAGGTGGTGCAGGAGGCCTCGGTCGGGAGGCTCCCGCGCTTGAGCCTCAGGCTGCCATTCCACCCGCGGGGGCAGATGTTGTAGCCGAGGATGCCAGGCGACTTAACCCCGGAGTCCTCAGAGTCGAGCGACACGTCGGAGTCCGTGGGCGAGCGGCGGTAGGGGAAGGGCCTGGGCGGCGCGGGCAGCGGGCTCCGGGGGCTGGCGCAGGGCGGGGGTCCGGCGGGCAGCGGGCTCCGCGGGATGGGGGCGAACGCCGCGGCGCGGGGGGGGCCCGGGCCCGGGCGGGCGGGCTGCGGCGAGCGCATGCGCGGCGGCGGCGGCGGCGGCCCGGGCGGGGAGAAGGGCCGCAGGCTCTCGGCGCCCGCCGGCCGCGGGGAGGCGCTCTTGCGCCGGGCTGCGTTGATGATGTTTCGCGCCAAGAGCGCTTGCAGCTGGCGGCTGGGGGGCCGCGCCTCCGCGTCGGGTCGCAGCGGGGATACCGAGCGCTCGCTCCAGGAGGGAGACATGGGCGGTGGCGGCAGCGGCGGGGGGCTGCTCACGCTGCTCCCGCGGCCGGGCTCCCACGGTCCCGGGCTCACCCAGCCGTCCAGGCTGCTGGGGGGCCGGGACGCGCCCGGGGTCCACGGCGGGGAAGTGGGCTGGCTCTCCTGGCGGTCCTGGGGAGAGAGCAGAGGGGGCGGGGTGGGCGTTAGTGCTGGGGTCCTATATACTACCCGGGTTTGGGAAGAGTCCGATTCATCCTTTATACAGAGACGGGAAGGCACCGACTAGTCAGGTAGAGCCTGCAATAAAACGCAGGTGACCCAGCTCCCAGCCCAGCCACAGGGTGTTTGCAAAAGCCTGTACGTGGAGTCAGGGGTCGGCCGAGGAGTCAGACCGGGTCGCAGATGGCCAGAGGTTAAGAATGCTCACTATGGAGACAGACTTCTTCACTTACTGGTGACTGGGCACGTTGCTTTCTTCCTCAGAGCTTCGACTTACTTCTCTGTAAAATGAGTTTGCTATAGGGTCCTTGTGACGGATGGAGATCACTCATGTAAAAGAACATCATATATGTATTGGCGTACTTCTTGGAGGAAACTGCTGATAGATGTTAGTTACCATAAAGAGGTACTGGAGGGGAATACGGGAAAATAACCAAAGTGGTTATCTATTTGGAAACGAGACAAACAGGGACAGAATGTATGGCCACAAGGGCTGGGAACAAGGCTTTTTAAGGTATTACTTTCTGGATAAATTTAGATTGCTTTTGAACCACGTGAATGTTTTTGTGTGTGTGTGCCTATGTGGTACTTGTGATTGAACCCAGTGGCATTCTATCTTTGAGCTATACCTCCAGCCCTATCATATTGTATTTGGAAACAGGGTTTCACTAAGTTGCAGAGAGCCTCACTACGTGTATTATCTATTTAAAAATCTAAATGTAGCTGTATTATCTATTTAAAAAATCTTAATATAGCTGGATGTGGTGGCCCACGCCTAAAATCCCAGTACTAGGGATGCTAAGACAGGAGGATCATAGGTTCAAGGCCAGCCTCACAAGGTGGCAACACCCTTAGCAACTCAGTGAGACTCTGTTTCAAAAAAAAAAAAAAAAAATAGCAGGGCGTGGTGGCACACGTTTGTAATCCCAGCATTCAGTGAGGCTGAGACCGGAGGATTGCGGTTTGCCGACAGCCTCAGCTACTTAGTGAGGCCCTCCGCAACTCAGTGAGACCCTGTTTCAAAATAAAGAATAAGAATAGAGGGCCAGCGTGTAGCTCGGAGGTCAAATGGCCCTGGGTTCCATCCCCAGACTCGCAAAAAAAGAAAAAAAAAATTAAAAAGGAGGGGCTGGGGGTCTAGCTCAGAGGTGGAATGCCCATGAATTCACTCCTTGCTACCAAAAAGAAATCTAAATTTAAATAGATTAGCTACTATCATTAAAGTTGGGCTGAGTAAGAGACTTTCTCAGCCTCAAGCCACTTGCTTTGTTGCTGTGGTCACCTCCTTGCTTTTCTTTGGATACCTAACAGGGAGGAAGTTCCTAGAACAGATGGAGACACATAAGGAAGGTTGTTCATTCTTCCCTAGCCAGCACACTCCCCTCTCTAAACTTCTTACTTGCACCAGGAGGAGGGTGCAGTTCTCGGAGGTGGGAGTGGTGAATAGCTGTGAGGGTACAAAGTGCTCCTCTGCTATGCACTGTGGTACCTGTATCCTGCCTATTCAAGGACTTTTTCTTCTACTAGGTTTATTCTCACCCTTTATCTCTCATTGACTCCTCACAACAGATAGATGGGGAAGCTGGCATTATCACAGCCTATTTCCTAATAAAGAAAATGAAGCTCAGAGGTGTAATAACACCATTGCGTGCTACCCACCAGAAAGTGGTGTAAATGTATGTGTGCACACGCTCCAGACTGCTGTTCAGTCTGTTTAAGCTGTTTAACTGGTTTGAGAGTGGAGGCCAGGGAATTCATGTGTAGCATGTATCTCCAAACAGCCCACCGTTAATCCAGTTGGACTCCAGCAATAACCATCGTACGGGGCTCACAGTCCAATCCAACTTCACCAGCAACCATGCCTCCATTAAAGTCCTCAGCTAGCCAGTCCATTCATTGCCTTCTACCCAATCAAAATCTAGAACCATACACATGATCCATTCTTTCATCCAATCAACAATCAGCCACAACCAAGCTAGTCATCCTTTCAACCAATCGAGATTCTAGTTCCTTCCAATCAAAAGGAAGGAACAGACACAGATTGTAGATATTTTCCAAACAGAATGCAGCAGCTTCTAGATGATGTTGGTCTCAGAATATTTTTAACCTACAGAGGAATGGTAAACAACAGCCCAAAGAGGACATTTTTCATGGGATGGTAATTCTGCAGTGACTTTTAAAAACCTCCTGGGGACCTTCAACTTTCTAGTCATCAAATCGGGTGGTTAAGGCTCAACATGAAATGCCTTTTTTTATCCCCAAGGTCAGAGTTGTGTATTTGTGAGTCAGAGACACTGAGAGCAGCTTTGTGTCTGTGACATATCCCAGGAAGCTCACAGTCTGCGAAGACAGACCCCATAAGTAGGGAGAGGAGCTTGGAAGGAGGTCCTGGCCAGACAGGAAGGACTGGAGGCTGAGACCAGAGTCTCAGAGCCAAATGCCAAGTTGGAGATGCTCAGGCATGTCCCTGTACCCAATGTCAATGCCACCTTGAGCAGGTAGGTGGAGACAAGAGCTCATGGCCCAAGTCAGTCAGTAGCCAGAGAGGCAGCAGAGCCCAGGCTCTTCAGCCAGAAGAGAAGGCTGGGGTAGGGGGAGCTACAATAACAGTATAAAAACGTCTTAATTGCTGAGCATGGTGGTACAGGCTTGTAATCCCAGTACTTGGGAGACTGAGACAGGAGGTTCACAGATTTGCAGCCAACCGCAGCTATTTAGTGAGGCCCTCCACAACTTAGTGAGACCTTGTTTCAAAATAAAGAACAGCTAGCCAGGTGTGGCGGTGCACGCTTGTAATTCCCGCGGTTGGGAGGCTGAGACAGGAGAATCATGCAGGTTCAAAGCCAGCCTCGTTGGCTTAAGAGACCCTGTTTCCAAATAAAATATAAAATAGGTCTGGGAATGTAGCCCGGACGTATAGAAGGCCCCTGGGTTCTATCCCCAGTACCACCAAAAGAAAGAAAGAAAGAAAGAACAGCTGGGCGTGGTGGCACATGCTTGTAATCCCAATATTTAGGAGGCTGAAACAGGAGGATCACATGTTTGCAGTCAGCCTCAGCTACTTAGTGAGGCCCTCTACAACTTAGAACCTGTTTCAAAATAAAGAAAAATAAAATAGGGCTGGGGATATAGCTTGGAGGTAGAATTTCTATGGATTTACCTCTCAGTACCACACACACACACACACACACACACACACACACACACACACACTAAAATATAGGGCTGGGAGTATAGATCAGAGGTAGAACATCCCTGGGTTCCATCTCTAGTACCATACAATAAAATAAAATAAAAAATAAATAAAAACCCTCAAAGAGTTGTCTTTGCCTTCCATGACCATGATGGGTTTGATGGGTCCAACAAGTGGAAAGAGTCAGAATTCAGCCAAGACTGAAAACTGGAATGGCTCAGGCCTGGGTTGAAATGTTGTGGGTAGTGGTGAGCAGTTCCAGCCTTTGGAGGTGGGCCAGGCCTGATCTCATACTGACTCTAGGTCCTGGGACTGACTCTATGCAAGGGGGGAGGGGTGCCCAATACAAACAGGCTGCAGGAAATTAGCACCGCTCGCTTTCTACCAAAGGGCTTATGCACCTATATGCTGAACTCCTAGAAATGCAGGAAACAAAGATTCAGAGAGTAGCACCCAGTCAACTCAGCCCCACAGCGGGGGACGTGTTGGGGCAGAGCAGGGCAGCAGAGACTACAGGGAGCTCCCAGACCACTTTCTGCAACCCTTGCCCTTGCATGGAAGGAGAAACTGAGGCCAGAGGCGGGCAAGGCCATGCAGGGTCACACGGGAATCAGGTACAGAGCTGGCATGCGTTTCTACCAGGGGTAGAAACTTGGTGCTTTCAGGAGCCAGGCAGTGATGGTGATGAACGTGGGACATGGCCACATTTAGACCATTGTGGGAGGGGTAGAAGTGGAGGGTGTGGGAACTGGAGAGCGAATGTTCTGGCCAAAGACATTTCAATTCCAGTTTTAAAGAACCCAAACAGACCTGGGCCATAAGGGCAGTGTGTGTCCCCAGGCTCTTAGGCAGTCTGAGGGAAGGAGAAGACAAGGTGGCTCGCACAGGCCTCTGGTCCCTGGGGGCTCACTCAGGGAAGAGAAAGGGCAGCCTCACTCCCAGGCTGCATGCTGCTGCACCCCTGTGGACCAGATACACGGTGGCTTCAGGGAGCTCTCGACACACAGCCCCACTTCCGCACCCAGTAGCTGAACAGCCCTACTGCACCTCCCAGGCAGAATCAGCGAGGAGTGTGGGAGCCATGACCCATGGCCAGCCACAGTGGTGGCTGCAGCAGCAGCAGCAGCGCAGAAGAAAGAAGCGAGACAGATTTGAGGCAGAGTGTATTGAGAACAGGAGAGAGGACAAAGCTGGGAGAAGAGCTCAGCCTGGCCTCAGGGGCTGCAGGTGGAGGGTGGTCTCTTCCACTGCTGGCCACCAGGGGTTCAGGGGAGCAAGGGTCCAGGGCAGGACTTCCGTGGGTTCCCAGAGGGACACGATGAGCGAGCTCACTCCCAATTCTCCCACGCATGCCCCCTCACTCTGTGCGGAGTGAGCTCACAGAGAAGGCACCCCTGTTCCCATGGAGACGAGCCCAGCGCACAGAAAACTGCAGGCTTGGCCCAGCATGGGCACCGCCTCCACCACCCCTCGCCCCTCTGGGGATCCCAGAAATAGGGCTGAGAGAGAGGAAGTGGGTGGTCCTTGGCCCCCCGTCTTGGGAAGCTTCCATCTGAATCCTGCCTCTCGCATCTGCATTCTCTCATCCTCCACAAAGAGTCTAGGAGGTTGGGGATCTCAGGCTACCTGCCTTTACATCTTCACTGTGTGAACAGGGAAACTGAGACCTGATGATATACATGCAGTCGGTGTGTTAGCATTCAGGTCTAAGTCCCAGACTTTTCCTTGAAACTTTAGGGTCTTCTCTCTCCCTTCCTTCTAATCTGCTGGGCACCTGCTAGCCCTCACCACCTCCCGCTATCTCCAGGCAACCACGAGCCCCTGCTGGCCCAGCCCGGGCTTCTCATCCTTAGCCTCCTGCAGCAGCTCATCCCAGCCATACCTCACCAGGTCACCCTCACAGACATCTACCTTTAGCAATGGCCCATTTCCTTTCTCCTATAGCATCAGCCTATCCTCTCAATCCTCAAAGATTATCAGCTAGGAGGGCCCTTGTATAAATAAGAAACTGAGGCCCGGCCAGAGAAAATGACTTGGCCAACATCACAAAGCAAATGGGAGGCACAGGTGGGACCAGATTCCTGCCCCCCTGCTTCTCTCTCTGGGGCCTATTGCACTGCACTTCGGTGGCTACTTTTTGTCATTCTGGCTCAGGTTGAAACCAAAACAGATATGGATACATCACGAAGGGGCCACTCTCCTACTAGCACACCCACATGCATAGGACCTTCTTCTATGGGGCTCTTCTCCCTGGGATCCCTTGGGCCATCCCCTCCCCCCAAACATGAGGGCAAGCCAGGTGGAACAGAACTAGTTGTGGGCCCCAGAGCCTCTCTCAAGTGAAGCCAGGTCTGGAGAGGGTGCTGAGGAGCCGGATGGAGAGGCAGGAAGAAGAACGTTGAACACAGGGTGGGCGGAGTCCACATCCAGCCGAGGACCAGGAGAGGTGGAGGTCGGGCAAAGCTCTCTGAAGCAGCGGAGAGGAAACATGTCCAGAGGCAGAGAGGGGAGAGGCAGGCCCTCAGAGAGGAGAGTCCAGCAACAGGAAGAAAGATGCCAGGAGTAGCTGTGAGGGAGGCCTGCGCAGCCCAGGAGGCTGACCTCAGCCGGCAGGATGCACAGGCGGCAGCAGGCTGTCTGCTCCAGAAGTCCCCATTAGCAAGCATCCCCTTGCAGGCATAGCAAGTCGCTGGCTTCACACTGCCCGCCCTGAAGCTCACCAAGGCCCGAGGCACCCCCAGGGGCCTCTCAGGACCTGCCCAGGTCTTCCCTCTCCAGGACCCTCCTTCCTAGCCAGACATGGAGTGGGAGCCCCCTTGTGGTGAAGAGGCCGCTGCAGCTCAGAGAGGGAAGGTGACCCCCTAGGTCAGGGACCTTGAGCCCTGGACTTCCCATCCACCTGAGCCCTGCGCCATTTCCTGCCACTTCAGCTCTCCACGCCCGGGAGAAAGGCCCAGAGAGACAGTGGGGGATCCGTTACTTGAAGCAGAAGGAAGGCTTCCACACCTGAGCCTCGATGCCTGCGTTCCGGGTGGAGAAGGAGGGCCTGGGGGCCTGCTTGGCCCGGGGAGACCAGGCCCGAGAAGGAGACACGGGAGAGATGTCGCTGCTGTAGGTGGGGCTCACGGCAGTGGGCGGGAGGCTGTCCTGGCCAGGCGAGGCGTAGAGGCCGGGCGAGGAACGGGAGGGCCGTGGCAGGGCAGGGGACGGCGGGAGAGCCCCCTTGGGCAGGCTGGGCACCAGGTCCAGGGAGCTCGGCTTGGCGGGGGAGGCAGCTCTCGGAGAGGCCGCCCTGGACGAAGCGGCTCTGGAGGAGGAGGCCCGTGGTGAGGCCTTGGCAGGTTCCTTGATGGGCGAGAGGACGTAGAGCGAGGGTCGCATCTGGTACGGCTGCTTGGTGGGCTCTGGGCGCAGGACCCCGTTCTCGGGCAGGTAGCCGTGGTACAGGGAGGCAGGTGGGGTCCGCGCCGGGCTAAGGGACGCCACTCGGAAGCCGCCGGGGGCATTGGTGGAGTATTTCCAGGATGAGGGCAGGGACATGGTGGGTGAAGGGCAGCGGGTCAACTCGGGGGGCTGGCCCGAAGACTCGATGACATACTTCTCCATCCGTGACTGGCGGCGGGCATAGAGCTCTGCACCCTTCCCGGATGCCTCAGACAGATTCTGGTTGGGTTTGGGCTTGGGCTTGGCCTGGATGCGCGGGGACTTGAGGCACGAGGCCCATTCCGGGACGGCCTCCTCCGCCGCCGCGGGGCTGGCCCTGTCCCTGTCCCTGGGGCCCAGCTCCTGCTGGAAGTTGGAGGCCTCAGCTCCTAGCGCGAAGGGCTCCTCGTCCGCACCCGGCTCCCCCTGGTCCCTCTGCCTCCGCTTCTCATCCGCCGTCTGCACCAGATCCAGCAGGTCTGGATTCGGGGTCACCTTTGGCTTCTCCACGAAGGTGAACATGGACTTGCGGCTGCTCCGGCGGATCATCGACTCCTCCAAAATGCCTGTCTTGCTGGCGGGAGCTGCCTGGCCCTTGGGATGAGAAAGCTTGGGGTCGGAGCTGGGGTACAAGGCAGAGTAAGAAGGGGGAGACCTAACCCGGGAAGCAGGGGGTGCTGTGGACAAGGTCTCTGCATAGGTGGGGGGCGGGGTGAAGTTCCCCAAGGGGCGTCTCTCCAGGGCAGGGCTTCGCTGCCCCACCAGCCTTCTTTCTACCATGGGGCTGTGGGATATGACATGTCTCTGGGGCCGGGGACTCCTGTCTGCCATGGTGAGGGGCTGGTGAGCTGGGACCTTCTCCCCAAAATGCCGTCTTTCCACCATGGGGCTCCGCTCCATCTGTCCGGTGCCCGCTGGTGTCTGGATTCCAAAAGGCCTGGCCGTCCTGTTGACCACCGATGCGGGCTTGGCCAGTGTGAGGTGGACCTCACTGTACCCCTTGGTGGGGGTGGTGGCAGCTGCCCGCCCACACATCTCTTGCTCTGTGGACATCATGAGGGTGCTGGGCTGAAGGTCGATGAGCAGGGAGCTGGACATGAAATCGGGGGCTGGGGCCCCAGAACCCGGGATGGGGGTAGCTTCTCTGGAGAAGGTGCTGGTAGTGAGCGGAGGTGAAACCTTATCAATGAGGAGCATGCTGGCTCTCGCCTCCTCCGCAGATGCCTGGGGCCGCACATCAGCACACAGGACACTGGGTTTGGCATTGGATGTCATGCCATTGGGCGGGCACTGTGCATCAGATGAATTCTGCTGGACATCGGACAGCTGCAGGCTGTGTGGGAGGACAGTTCCCAGGGGGTTCTGATTGACATCGGTGGCGGGCGGGTTGCTGTTAGAAGCTGGTGTGGCGAGCGTGGCACTGGGTGAGGAAAGGTTCTGGTTCACATCCGCGGCCGGGCTGTGGACCTCAGCTGGAGTGGAGGTCGGCGGGGCCGGCTGGGCCTCTCGGCTCTGGGACAGGTGGAGCCCATTGGCTGTTAGCAGGGCTGCATTCTCCTTTAAATACACCACCAGGGGCACCTCTTCCTCCTCACTGGCCATCTTCTCCAGGTGCTGCAGCAAGCTGGTCTCCTCTGAGTACCCCTC
Source organism: Muscardinus avellanarius (assembly GCF_963383645.1). Classification (NCBI taxonomy): domain Eukaryota; kingdom Metazoa; phylum Chordata; class Mammalia; order Rodentia; family Gliridae; genus Muscardinus; species Muscardinus avellanarius. The sequence continues at coordinate 33,266,154 of NC_137793.1, read as the reverse complement.
CATACCGTGGCCAGGGACCCCTCTGGTGGGGGCCTGGGAGCTGGGGTGGCTTGGCGGGCCTGGCTTGGGTGGCGAGGTGGAACTCAGGCTGAGCCCTGGGGCATGGCCTGTGGGGCTTGCAGGGAGCACTCTGAGGGACTCCTGGCTGGGCTTCTGTCCCCTCTGTCCGCAGCTCTCCAAGGTGAATTCGTTCACCCTCTGCCGCCGCCTGTTGAAGAGCTGGACGCCCCGGGAGTTGGAGCTGGGAGGGGTACTCAGCTGGGCTGCGATCCGCTGGCTCCTGGCCTTGGCCTCCTTCAGGTCCTTCTCAGTGAGGCTGGTACTGCGGCCCAACGCTGCAGGGAAAGACAGAGGGCCATTAGCAAATGGGAATGCAGACAGACAGGCAGGCAGGCACCCATGCCCCTCGCACACATGGCCTTCTCCTCCGGAATCTGATCTCTACTCACCGTTTCCTAGAATCAGCTCTCATAAAGAGAGGTGACTCACCCGTCAGGGCCCAGCACAAATGTCACCGCCTCCGTCAAGCCTTCCCTGATTACATGTGTGTGTGTGTGTGTGTGTGTGTGTGTGTGTGTGTGTGTGTTACTAGGATGGAATCTAGGGGCATTCTACCTCTGAGCTGTACCCCCATCCCTATTTTATTTAGTGTGTGTGTGTGTATGTGTGTGTGTATGTGTGTGTGTATGTGTGTGTGGTACTGGGGGTAGAACCCAGGGGCTTTTATACCTCCGGGCTATCCTTCCAGATCTATTTTATATTTTATTTGGAAATAGAGTCTCGCTAAGTTTCTGAGAGCCTCACTAAGTAGCCGAGGCTGGCTTCGAACCTGTGCAATCCTCCTGTCTCAGCCTCTCCAGTGCTAGGATTACAAGCATGCACCACCACGCCTGGCCTATTTTATTTATTTTGAAACAGGTTTCACCAAGATGTCTTGTACTGGCCTCAAACCTGTAATCCTCTCATCTCAGCCTCCCAAGTACTGGGATTATATGCATATATCACAGCCTCTAGCCTCTATTTTTTTATTTCAAGGTGGGGGTCATCCTAAATTGCTTAGGTTGGCCTTGAACTTGTGATCCTCCTCCTTCAGTCACTGGGATCATAGTCAGGCACCACCATGCCAGGTTCTTTGTGCCTTTCTTAGGTTCTTTTATACTTTGAAACCCACAGTGTAGCAATTTGCTTTGGTTTTATAAAGAGTTGGCACTAACATTTCTTCTTAGAATAAGTAATATATTCCCATTTTATTTATAAAAATAAAAACATAAAAAGATACACAGTGAAAAGCGTCCCTTCATTCCTGTTTACTCCACACCATAATCACATGACCACCGTTGTCCATTTCTTCTCTGTACCCTTCCAGCACTTCTTCCCATTTTTACTTAAACAATCATTTAAAAGTTTATTTCAACACTAGAAATTGGGCTAATTCAGTAGTGACTACACTAAAATATTGCACTTTTATTTTATCTTCCCAAGAGCACTCTGAGACAAGCAGTACTTGCTCATTTTGCGGAGAGAAAACTTATGTTCAAAGACTTGTAGGTAAACTGACCCCAGGTCACACTGCCAAAGTCGGCGAATGTTGAAGTCGGTGCATGGCCTTTGGGGTGGGGGGAGTCAGCAAGTGTGCAAGCTCAACCTGGGGGAGGTCAGGAATCAGGCCTCCATTAAGTTCCATGGAGGCAAACACTTCTTCACTCCCCAGGGCCCAGCTGGTACACTGTCAAGTGCTCAACTAATGCTCATTGAACAGTAAACGAACAAATAGATGCATAAACAAATGAACCAACAGACGGAGGGATGGTTTAGCCTATGGCCAGGGTCATGAGGTTAGTCAATGGCTGAGACAATTCCTCCTTCCCTCCCCCCTCTCCCCACTACTGTGGGAAGCTAATTAGTTCTGGAGGAATCTGACCCTGCCCTCCCTCCCACTTGCCCTCATTAGCACTGCCTGCGACCTGCTGAGTGTGTCTCCAGGGACAGTCTTCCTAGGCAGCCTGCCAGCCAGGTTCAGAATTCCTGGACTCTCCAAGCTGGGAGGACCCTTGGGGGCTACTTGGGACCTACTTCACTTACCACCTCATTTTCTAGGTGGGAAAACTGAGGTCCAGAGAGTAGCCAGGGTGGGACCTGCAGACGATGGCAGCTTCACTGGATCCAGGCCAAGCAGCCACATGCTTTCTGACCCCACTCCTTCCTTCCTCCCATCAGAGCCTGGCTTTGGGAACAGTGAAACCACAAAGCCCTCCCCACCTGCCCTCAACACCTGCTGACCCTGGGGAGACTCCTCTCCTGCCTGGGTCACCCCATCGATAAAAACTGTAGGATTCAGCCAGGTTGTTCTCCAAGGAGGGTGCCGCAGTGGGGACCGCCAGCTACACAGGAGGCCCTGAGATGCTGCTTGGCTCTGGAGTGTCTGTCTCCTCTGCTCTGCTAGGGACCCAGGCCTCCTGCCTGAACCCAGGCTACTGCATCTCCAAGAGCCACATGTCTAACTGAGAAGGGGGGAAACACTTGACAGTAGTGTTGGGAGGCCACAGTGAGGTCATGAATGCCAGGGGCATATGGTCATCAAGCCCAGGTGGACGCGTGGCAGGAGGCTCATGCAAGTCTGGGAAGGGGTGGCAGTTGGTGACCCCATTCTACTCCCTAGAAGGGGTCAGATCTAGCAAAGGAGATTCACTCCATAGATCAGCGTCCTGAACGTCACACAGCAGCGGATTCCGAGCTTAAGGCCCCAAATCATACATTCTCAGAGATGGCCATTCCAAGGTCCAGTTCCCCACAGAGTTTTTACATCCCTGCAAGCTCACCACCCCAAGGAGGTACCTTCCACTGGTATACATTCCTCAGCTATTGACTTGCACTAACTTCCACATCTTGATGTGGTTCTGCCCCCAAAGCCTCACAGATGAAACGGCTTCCCTTTTCAGCCTGACAATCCTGCAGGGTTTGCAGATACAGAACGCAGCTGCTGGGACATGGTCAGGATAATCATCCCAAGTCCCATCAGTGTTCCCCGGGACACAATCGCAGCAGTCATCGCTAACATGGACTGGGCACTTAGAGTGTGCCTGCACATGTACTTTACACTTACTATTTAAATCTCAAGCCAACCTTATAAGGCACAAACCTGCCATTATGCATGTTTTATTAATGAGAAGACCAAGGCTCAGAGAGATGAAGTGAACCGCCCAACATCACAGAGCCAGAGAGGAGTGAAGCCGGGTTCACCCTCCGTTCTACATCACTGCAGCCACTCGGCTGCTGGCTGGCAGTTTCCCCCAGGGTGCAGCTCACAGGGCGCGCTCCAGCGTGGGAATGCTCTCAACAGCCCTTTCTGTGTTCCCTTTACTTCTCTGCTTCAGTCTCATCCCCAGGCTGGCTCTGCTGGCGCAGGACTAAGACGATCCTCAATGCCAGAGAGTGAAAGGCCCTTGGGGATAGGTTGGCCTGGGAGTCTCAGGGAGGGGAAGGGGCCAGGGGCGGCTACCCTCACAGCTGACCCTTCCCTACACCTCCCTGAGCTTGGAACTGCCCCAGTTTCTGTTGTGAGACCCGAGGAATGGCAAGGAAGGGCAGGAGGGGGCAGTGCCTGTACCCCATGCCAGCCCACAGTGACGGCAGAGGAGAGGAATCTGGCGGGAGGTCTGGAACAGACCCAGCCAACAATCCAGATGATTTTTTGCCACCCTGCACAAACAAAGCTGAGGGAGGGGGGACCTTGACCAGCCACAGGCATCCCAGAGTTCCTCCTCACAGGGCTCTGGGGCAGCTCCATCTAAAATTCCCCAGTCTAGGGATCTGCCACCTCGGGCAATGGCTAGCTGGTCTAAGATTGTACCCCCTGGTGTCAGAGAGATAGGAGGTGGCTGAGGGCTACAGGAGACAGCACCTCACCGAGCCCTCAAGCTGCCTGGCTACACAGGTTATGAGGGACCCCCCAACCCCACCCCTGATACTAGTCTTTTAAAGAACCAGGCTGGACACTGGATTAGGAGCCCTGAAGACAGGCCTTAAGGAGAGGGCAGATGCAGAAAAAGAGCTGCCTGGGGTCAGGTCTCACTGGGTAAATTCCAAGTGGGAAAGGACTGGGCAGCCCCAAGCAGTGCCTTCCCCAGGACTGCAAGGCTGCCCTAACTACGGGCCCTCACACGGCCCGGTAATGAGCACTTCATGTGCATCACCTTGTCCACCCTCACGACAACCCCGTGAAACAGTTAATTCTCCCATTTTTCACATGCAACTCAGGCTCAGCAACACCTGCCCAGGGTCGGGCAACTTGTAAATGGCGGCAGAGCTGGGACTCCAAACTCGAAGTCTGGCAGCTCAGGCTCATCTTTGGACCACTCTGCCTTCTAGACCAGGGCCGGACGATGGTCAGCAGGGCCCTCTGCTTCCTTACCTGGTGATCAATACCCCTCAGCACTGCCCTCTCCCCTGAAAACTCGGCCTCCTAGGACAACCCATGCTTCCCCTCCTCCTCCTCCTCCCTCCCAGCAGAAGAGCTGATAAACCTCATTCTTACTAAGGTTAAAATGACTGATAAGGAATGAGAGGCTAGCAGCGTGGAAAGATATTGAGGTCGGGAGTCAGCAGACCCTCAGTCCTAGTCTAGCTCAGGTAGGGACAAGCCCTTTCCTCATCTCCGTCACCCTCTGCTGGTGCCGCCCATCAGCGGGCCTGTCTAGACCAAGAATCTGAAGGAAGGGGTGAGGCAGAGGCAGGAAGTCCAGAGCAGAAGGTCAGGACAGGGAGAATTAAAGGAAATGCTTCTTCACACGACTGCCGTGCATGGGATTGTCCAGGCCCTGGCTAGATGAGTGGGGTGGGACAGGGAGCCAAGGTAGGAACAGAGATTGGCCTGCGGCAGTCCACTGTGACTGCCCGGGAGTCATGGCAACGGGCCGGGTAAACTACTCCCCTGGTGGGGCAGGAAGAACCCATGGCTGGCCTCTGTACAACCTCTAGCTGAGCTGGCGGCAGGAGATGGAGAGGCCTGAGTAATGGCCAGGCTGGCCTGCCAGCCTCTGCCTTGAAGGGAGGAAATGACACAGTCCAGGCCCTGGGGAGTTCTCCTGCCCCCAGGGCAACCTGACTGAGGCCAGCAGACAGACGACAGACCTCTCCGGGGAGTGATCCCTTCTTAGGTGGGAAGGACCACAGGCCCTGGGACACAGGAGCCCCTGGAGCCAAGCGCCCAGCCCCAGCCTTCCCCTGACAGGCCGGTAGAAGTCACCCTGTGCCTCTCCCTGGATGCCGGAAAGGGGATGCCGCATGCCCTCAGTCACACCCCCTAACCACAAAGGCACCTCTGAGCGCTCAGCTTACTCACTCCGGTTGGGTCCTCCCTGCAGCCCAGCTCCCCTGATGCTCCTGGGCGGCCTCAGTTCTCAAAGCCTCCAGGAAAGGCAGCCAACCACCCGGCAAGGAAGAGAGGAAAATCCCACCTCAACCACCGCATGGAGGAGCTGGATATGACTTCTCTCCTCCACAGATGACTCAGCCCGGCTCTTTATCAGGAAAAAACGATTTTGCAACAGCCTTTTAAATGGCCTCTCCACCCCCAGTCTCTCCCCCGCCAATCAACCCACCCCACGCAGCCAGATTCACCTTCCAGCTCCACTCCCCACGTCACTCCCATTTCTCTCCTGCTCAGAACCCTCTGCTGTCTCCCAGGACGTGGGGGATCAAGAAGAGAGTCGTGCTCGTCCTGGCATGCAAAGCCCCTGAGCTCAGAGAGCTCGCTGCCCTCCTCTCTGGCCGTCAGCAGTGGCCATGGTTCCCCACCTGCCTGTGACGTCCTGCCTGCACCCCACACACCTGGAACCCTTCTCTGTCTCACATCCTTCATACATGCCCTGATCCCCAGCCTCCCCCCTAACCTGAATCTACCACCCCTCCTTCCCTGATCCACCCTCTCCTGTCCACACTGCTCTGCGCATTATTCATTTGAGCAGAAGTTACTCTTCTGGATGTGCTCGCCATGCGCCAGGCGCCACGACAGGCCCCGGCCTCGCTGACCTTCGCAGCAACCCAAGAGGACAGTAGCAATCTCATCCCCACATCAGAAGACCTGGCTCAGAGGGCGCAGCGACATGTTCAAGGTCACACAGTCAGGCAGAGCTGGGGTCACACCCAGGGTCTGTCAGGGGCTCACAATGTGCCTCCCAAAGTTTTGCTTAGTAGCAATCGTGGTCTGGGGCTTTTTTCCCCCACAGACTGCAAGGAGCCTGAGAGCAGGAGCTCTTCTATTCTCTGCCCCTGCCCCCATCTTCCAAGGTTTTTTGTTTGTGTGTTTGTTTGTTTGTTTGTTTTCCTCTTGGTACTAGGGATTGACCCAGGGGCATTCTACCTCTGAGGTATACCCCTAGCCCTTTTTATTTTTCATTTTGAAACAGGGCCTTGCTACGCTGCTGAGGCTGCTCTCAAACCTGCTATCCTCCTGCCTCAACCTCCCTAGTACTGGGATGACAGGCATGCACCACCATGCCTGGCTTTCCAAGGCTGTTTTCAGAATAATGATGACGCTGAAAAGGTTGACGACAGACAGTATCTTAGGAGGCCCGGATGCTGCCAAGCCAAGGCCTCTGTATATCTCCCCTCTAATCCTCACAGCAACTCAGAGGAGGTTCCTTAGGGCTGTTTTAGGATGAGGAAGCAAGCTAACTCCCTCGAGGGCCCACGGCCAGCACGGGGCAGAGTGGATGGCACTGGAGGTGGCTAGTGCCATCCTGGGTGTCTTCTTCCTGGAGACTCTGCCTGCACAGCACACTCGCTTTCCCCACCCACTGTCCCAGCCCCAGCCCAACGGCACCTCTTCCAGGAAGCCTCTACCAGTCCATCCAGACTCCTAGATCAACCTGCCCTGCTCTAACCCAGCTCAGTGGCCTCAGAGCAGAGGTGATGCTCAGCGGAAACAGCAGGCTGAGAAAGCCCAGAAACCAAGACAAAGGAGGAGGGGTCCCCTGGAATGACTAGTTTCCCCCTGCTGGCGGTGGATAGGGATCCAGGCTGGCTGAGATGGGGGAGGGGAAACTGAGATGCAGGGTCCTAAGTCAGCACGGGCTGGGCTGGCAGCTGTCCATGCAGGCTGACTCCAGTCCCAGCCAGGACCCTGGAGGGAGAGCATCCCTCCTGCCTGCTCTCCTGGCCCAGTCACTGACTCACACTCAGGTTTCGGAAACCTAGATATGGAGAACAGGGGAGAGGAAGGTTTATCCCAAAGTAGACAGAAAACTAGAGAGGCAGGTTCCCAGAGGCCAAGTTCACAGTCCAGGCCCCGCCTCCCAGTCTGACCCCAGAAAGCCAGGCCTGTGTAAGCCTCCTGCTGCTGTGTCCACCCCCACCCCAGCCCCTGGAAGCCCTGGGAATGAGACGGTCACACCTGCCCTTCTTAAATACATAATCAGGAGACAAAAAGGTGAGAGGTGACTTTCCTCCAGTCTGTGCCTCTGCCAGGGGCAGTGTGGGCCTAGGTCATTGCGGTGTCCCCACCATGTGTCCCAGGGCCTGGCACACTCTGAGCCCTGCTCGGGCCTCAGCCAGGAGGGCTTCAGGTGCTGACCAAAGCCACCGCTGGAACGAGCGTCCCACATCATATCTGTTCCACCACTCAGGCCTGAAGACCATTCCTGATCAGTGTAGATTCTAGACCAGAGATCTGTGGGTGGTTCGGCGGGGGGGGGGGGGGGATAACAAAAAATCTGTAGGTAGAAGGGAAGATGAAACCTGTGCTATACCAGAGAGATAGAATGTTCCATGCCTGAAGAACATAGAGCCTAAGAGAGGAATGAATTAGAACAAAGCAATCAGGTGGGCTTCCTGGAGGAAGAGGCATTCGTTCTAAGTCTCAAAAGATGGCCATAAGAATGAGAAGATCATTCCAAACTATGGGGACAGCTCAGCAGAGACTGAAAGGCTCTAGGTGATTCCCCTCCCCCACCCACCCCCATGCCTAAGATCAACACCAGCTGGAGAAAGGAGCCTTTGATGGGACCACGCCCATCGTGCTGCCCAGAGCCTGCGGCAAGCCAGGCGGCAAGCCAGGCGCAGCTCCCTGGGGGCCCTGCTCATTCATACCCAGAGGACAGGCAAGCCAAGGTCTCAGTCCTGAGCCTCTGGGCGGGTTACATAACGCCCACTGCTCGGGCCCCAGAGCGGCTGGGACCCTCCACCTTCCCTGCCTCCTCCGCCTCCCCTGCCATCTGTCTCAGCAGCTTCCTTCTAGAAGAGGCCGCAGTACAGCCGCAGTGAAGGCCAGCGCCCTGCGGTAAATTCCCCACATTCCTTCCTTCCAAAAAAATAAATAACCAGGGGGAGGGCGGGGGACCCGAGGAATGGCGGCAGCCCGGGCCCACGGGAGTCCAGCAGACAGCACGGGGCCCAGGACGCGGCTTGCTACTTGGTGCTTCTTACCACCCAGCTCTGGGAGGACCAGCCTGCCCAGACCCTCCTGCCCCCAGGCAGCGCTGACCGTCTCTGAGTCTCAGTAGCTCACACCTGCCTCAAAAGGGAATCCTTGGTCTCAGAGTCAAGGGCTGGCTGGCTCATTTTCATTTGAGTTGCTGCCTACTTAGACACATCTTGGTGCAAGGTAGCCCACCTTGAAGCATTACCACCTTTACGGTGTTTTATTATATCCTTGCAAGCTGTGAGGTAGGACTGCACTTGTCTCCATTCTGCACGCGAGGAAGCTGAGGCTCAAAAAGGTTTGGGGATTCGTCAAGACTTTGGGCCGGTGAGTGGACTTTGGGTTTCTAGCCCCCGTCTCCCACGCCCATATCCATCCAGCCTGCCCGCCCCTCCCCTGCACAGCCTTACTTTACCAAATTCAACTGGAGATGGTCTGTTCCCCTCCCCTTGACTCTCGACAGGATGTCACATTCAACTTGCTGGGCTGCCTTTGGTCAATCACTTCCCCTGTCTGAATCTCAGAATCCCCTTGAAGAGTAGCTGCTGAACAAATGAGCTTCCGAAATGATTTATAAAGGAGATTTTTTAACCCCAGCCTTCTGCACAAGCCCATCTGTGCATTATTCTACAAGCTGGGGCTTCATCTCTGCTCCGCTCTCTTCACCAGCCCCCTCTGGGTCAGGGTTTGGGCCTGTGAGGCTCACAATCAGGCACAGCCCACCTCCAGCCTCTCCCTGCCCCTCCCAGCATCATCTTGGCACAGGAGACCCCAGTGCCAAGCTCTAGCCAGCGTGAGGGAGCAGAGAGAACGGGGGTTGGATCCTGGCCCCCAGAAGCAGACCCATGACCCAAGACTCCAGGGAGGGAAGGGGCAGCTTGTGCTGGCTGCACTGCCAGGAGGCACCAGCTGGGGTTGTGGGGTGCTGGGGACTCTGCCCCCACAATGCCATTAGCCAACCACCAGCGGTGTCTGGCCCCCTCCTGAACCCTCCACTTCCCTCTCAAACTATAAAGAAAGTCCAGGGGTCAGGACATTTGGTTCCAGGGTCTCTCCTGTCGCAATCTGGATGACACTTGGCGTGTCCCTGAGCCTCTTTGGCCCCTGGTTCATCCATCTGTTCCAAGGGGGTATTGGACTAGGTCAGTGAGTCCTAGAGTATGTTGCCCTCCCGATCCAGAAAGGATTCCAGCTGGAGCCCTGAGAGCTAAAGATCTTGCTAGTTAGGTTAAGTTTCAAATTCATGTTGGAAAATACACACCAAACCTGTGGTCTCAGGTAAACCACTACGTACGGAGAGGCTACAGTGGATAATTCAGTAAAATTAGCCAATTTTAAGAAAATAAATACCCCTGTATTTGTTTTCATTCACTCAACCAACAATTATTGCACGTCAACTAAGGGCCAGGCGTGATTCAGCCTTGGAGAAAAACAGACGGAAACCTCTGCTTGCATTCTCGGAGGGGAGCAAGTAAATAGATACAGGCGGATGATGAAGGCTGTAGAGGAAAATAAAACCTGGATGGAATGCATGGGGCCAGGAGTGGCTTGCGAAGGTACGCACGGCCATCAGAGCTGTCCTCACTGAAAAGGCACCTAAGGACTGAGGGTGAAGGAGCAAGGTGCCGACTTGTCCAGGAGAAAAGCGGCAGAGGGAGCAGCCAGTGCTAAGGGCCTGAGGCAGGCCACACCTGGCAGGCTTGAGCATGATGCGCTTAACGTGGAGGTGGAATGTAAATAAGAATGCATTCTCTGACTGCCCTTCTACGTCTGCTTTTTGAGGTCCTGGAGATGCTCCTGCATTGCAGCCATCTGCTCTCTGTCTTTTTTCTTCTTTTTGTGGTACTGAAGATTGTGTCTAGGGGTATGCTACCTCCAAGCTAAAGCCCCAGTCCTCTTTTTTATTTATTATTTTGAAACAGGGTCTCACTAAGTTGCTGAGGGCCTCGATAAATTAGTGAGGCTTGCCTCAAACCCGAGTTCCTCTTGTCTCCGCCTCCCAGGTCCCGGGATTACAGGTGTGCACCACCACCACGCCCGGCTTCTCACTTTCTCAATGCTGGTGAGACATCAGCCAGTGACAGCACCGGCTTCTCTGTACAAATGTCCACACTCAGAGGGCTGCTTGCTTTAGACCTGCACTGAACACAACAGAGTGTGCCCAGCTGTGCATGCACTACCCAGTGGGGTCAGGACAGACACACCAATATGTGTACGCTGAGTGCCTGCTGGTGTGCACACCTGCAAGTGGCAGGCTGGCACAGGTGCACATGTATCAGGCCCACACCTGTGGGAGGCTGCCTTTTTCCCTCCCACCAACCTGCGCTGTCTTCAAGTAACCAGTCACCCGACAAAACTTGCCTCGAGAGCACAAGCTACTGAAGAATGGGAACCCACCCCACCCCGGACCTGGTATGGCTTCAAATTTGTGTCTTCAGCATCTCTGAAACCTCAGTAATGGTCTCGCTTTTCGAGAGATACAATAAAATCTGTCACCTGATGCTCAAGAGTCCCGGAGGATCATGTTGCTGGGGAGAGCCCTTTTCTACCCCTCCAGCAATTAAGCAGGATAAGCCCTGTAAAATGCCTGGCACGGTCATCATCGCTCACCATCAGTCTCCCCAGCTCCCTTCCTCCAGATGCTCCAGGGCAGATGAGGAATAGAAGCAAAGGGCCAGACCAGGAGCTAGAGGAGGAGGTTTAGCCTCCGCGTGGTCTCCACCTCAATGTGGGCCTCAGGCAAGCGCCGGCCTCGTCTGCCCAGACCAGAAATTCAGTATATCAGAATCCCCCTGATGATGTGCTCAACATGCAGAGATCATAGAATATGCACAGGCTCCCTGAGGAGTTTTGATGCACAGCCAGGCTGGGGACCCACTGGGTCTTTAGAACCATGATTTTATAAATAAGTTTCTAGGTGAACACAGAAAAATGCCTAGAATGTGCTCTGGCATATAGTTGGACTCCATAATGCTAAAAATACATGTAATCAAAGATGCTTAAACACATAATTACACTCAGTAATCACGTGACATTCTTTACAACACTTCTGTAGTTTTCCTAGTATTCTTCCTCCATCAGAAATAGAGGTAAGCTGGGCCCACGCTTGTAATCCTAGTACTCAGGAGGCTGAGACAGGAGGATCGCAGGTTTGCGGCCAGCCTCAGCTACTTAGTGAGGCCCTCTGCAACTCAGTGAGACCGTTTCAAAATAAAGAATAAAAGCCAGCTGTGGTGGCTCATGCTTGTAATTCCAGCGCTTGGGAGGCTAAGACAGGAGGATCGCACAGGTTTAAAGCCAGCCTCAGCTACTGAGTGAGGCTCTCAGCAACTTAGTGAGACCCTGTTTCCAAATGAAGTAGGTCTGGAAGTATAGCCTGGAGGTAGAGGAGCCCCTAGGTTCCACCCCCAGTGCTACACACACACACAAATAAAAAATAAAGAATAAAAAATAGGGTTGGGGTGGAGCTCAGTGATAGATGATTGCCCCAGTACCTAAAGAAAAGAGAGAGAGAGAGAGAGAGAGAGAGAGAGAGAGAGAGAGAGAGAGAGAGAGAGAGAAAAGAAAATAGGGGCAGAGAAAAGCCCAGGAACCTTCCCAGGACACCCAACACAGAGGTCTTTAGCTCCCAAACTCCCGAGATGTGCCACCTGGGAGCCTTATCCACTCACTCGACAAGATTTCAACTTTCAGCCCACAGCACAGCTAACCTCCCATTCCAAGATCCTGAGAACTCAGGACATGTACAAATTCCTATGCAACCCTGGGTTTACTAAGAACCAACCAGTTAATTTCCTTCCAGCATGAGGTCCCTATCCCTGGGCAGTGCAGGGGTTCCCAAAGCCCTCATGATACGCACCACCACTTGATTTAAAATAGTTGCTTTGCTCTACCCAATCTGAGTTCAATACAGTTCCAAGCTCTGGCTACCTTCAGTAAGCCTCATCTGAGCAGAGCCTCAGTTTCCTCCCCTCTACAGGGCTCTCCTAATTCCTGCCTTCGTGGGTGGCTGCACAGTATCCCCGTGTGTATGCAGGTACCCCGCACGCCAGGCCCGGCACCTGCAGCCTGGCGATGGTGGAGCACACTGAGGCTGGCTAATGGTGCGCGTCCTTGTTTCATTCATCAGAGCACCCACGCCTACTGCGTGTCACACGTGCTCAATAAACATATGCTGATGAATGAAGAAATACAATTAGTTCACCGAGCAGACTTCTCCTTGTCCTGGCCACTGTATTTTAGGACTCGTTTCCCTAAGAGCAGGATGGTCAAGGCCAGAAAGGCTGGTTCCTGGCGCTCAGGGCAACACAGTCATGCCTGCCACGCCAGTGACGAAGGCTACGCTGAGAGCCAGGTCTCAGGAGTCCTGAATATAATCCTGTTGACTCAGAGGCATCAATAATGCACTAGTATGTTCTCTCCTCTCCACCCTGACACTCTAAGAATAGTACCAGCTACCTTTCAGGGACTCCCAGGGGAAGGGCGCAGGTCACCAAGATGGGGACAAGCAGGAAAGGTGTCACTGGGCTGTCAGGTGGCCTCCCTGCGGCCCACCATTCCAGACTCCTAGAGCAGAGGACCCTGAAGGTCAGAGCCAAAAGGGCTCTCGGTCGTCACCCAGTCAAGAGTTCTCCAGGGACAGAGAGGACAAGAAGATGGGCCTCTCTGCCAATCCATCCCTCTTCTTTCTGCTGCTCATCCTAAACATGTCTGTGCCTCTAACATACTTCTGATCATGTCCCCTCCTCACTCATGGGACAAATAAATAAAGACTGGGTAGGTCCCTCTTAAGTGTTTCATATATAAAACTCTGGAGAGAAAAGCAGATTCTAGGTTTTGACTTTTTTGTGTGTGTGTGTGTGGGTCTGGAGATGGATGGAACCTGACCTCCAAGCTACACCCCCTGCCCTATTTTTTTTATCATTTATTTATTTTTTGTGGGACTGGGAGTGAAACCCAGGGGCTTTTCTCCCTCCATGCTATACTCCCAGACCTGTTTTATACTTTATTTGGAAACAGGGTCTCACTAAGTTGCTGAGAGCCTCACTAAGTAGCTAAGGCTGGCTTTGAACCTGTGTGAACCTCCTCCCTCAGCCTCCCAAGTGCTGGGATTACAAGCATGTGCCACCACACCTGGCTTTATATTCTTTATTTTGAAACAGGGTCTCACTAAGTTCCGGAGGGTCTAAGTAGCTGAGGCTGTCCACGAATTGCCATCCTCGTCTCAGCCTCCCAATGCTGGGATTACAAGCGTGCGCCACCACGCCTGGCTCTTTTTTTTTTTTTAATTGAAGAATGACTGATTAGCCCAGTGTGGTGGTGCACACTTGTAATCCCAGCATTCAGGAGGCGGAGAACAGAGGATCGCGGTTCACAGCCTCAGCTATTTAGCGAGACCTTTCGCAACTCAGTGAGACCCTGATCCAAAAAATAAAAAGACTAAAAAATAGGGTTGGGGGTGTAGCTCAGAGGTGGAATGCCCCTGGGTTCCATCCCTAGTACTACAAAAAAAAAAAAAAAAAAAGACTGACTAGAACCATATTTCTAATTTTTTGAAATACATTGTCCAGGGGTGTTGATAAACTACACATGATGATTCGATTCAGGAGGCCTGGGGCGGGACCTGAGCTTCTTCTGCATTGCCAACAAACTTCCAGGGGATGCTGGCATTGCATCCATGGGCCACATTTTTAGTACAGAAAAATCAGAGTATTTCCTATTGTGCTAGAAAAACTGAGGCCTGAAGAGAAACAGGGACGGGCCAACAGTGGGCTGCAGAGCTGAGCTCAGGACACAAGTGTCTGAGCTGCCTTCCCAGGGTGTTGGCCTCAGGGGCTTTCAGTGAGCACAGCCAGCCACCTGCCCAAGAACATACCTCAGCGAGCCGGGGATGGTGGCACATGCTTGTAATCCCAGTACTTGGGAGGCAGAGACAGGAGGATCGCAGGTTTGCCGCCAGCCCTCAGCTACTTAATGAGGCTTTCTGCGACTTGGTGAGCCACTGTTTGTTTTGAAATAAAGAATAAAAAAAAAAATAGGACTGCAGGATAGCTTGGAGATAGAATGCCCCTGGGTTTCATCCCCAGAAACAAACAAAAAAAAAGAACATACCTCGGCAGCTTGCACCTGAGGCTGCTGGACCACCAAGGCCCTCCAGGAAGGCAGGATGCACACAGGCCTGAAAGAAGATGCGCTCTGTGTGCACCCAGAGCAGGCAGGGCCATCAGGATGTCCATCCAAGGGAAAGAAGAAGAGAAAGGAGGACCACCTGCAGTCCAGTGCCAGGCAGGCTTCCCCTCCCAGCGTGTACCTCTAGCCTCTCTGAGCCCCAGGCCCCATGCTCCGCCACCCCACACCGCCCTTCAGCTGGCTCTCCCTTCTTCAGCTGGCCAGCCATGCTGGACTCCTTCAGCACCCTCTCACCTTAGGGCCTTCGCACAGGCTGCTCCTTCTGCACAGAGGGCTTTCTTCCCTCTCGCCCTCTCCTCTCCTCTCCTCTGCTGCACCCTTCTGACCACTCCTCCTCCCTCAGGTCTCCAGGAGGCTTCTCGGTCCTCAGAGGTCACAGGCCACGTTCCCCTCCCTACACGGGCTCCTCTGCCTCTCCTCTCTGCAATTCCATTGATGTTTGTGTTCATGTCAGTGTACTCGGCCCCCGCAGGGCAGGGGCCTTGCTGGGTCTATGTACCTGTGCGTAGGCCTGAGGGGGCACTCAGCAGTTGCTGACTGAGAGAATAACCAAGGATAAAATGCTGCTCACAGCAGAGCTGCCCCGACTCCCACCTCTGAGACTCCAAGTGACCTTAACAGGCTGGACTGGACTGGGACTATCCCAGGCTCTGCTGTGCTCCTCCTCAGCTGGGTGGCCTTCGCAGGCCACGTCAGCTCTTTAAGTAGGGCCTCCACCTCTGTTTATAAGGTGTAAATGAGAGAAGGAAGCTGAGGAAGGCTTCAAAAACTATAAAGAGCCTGGCATGGTGGCGTATGCTTGTAATCCCCGTGCTTGGGAGGCTGAGACAGGAGGATCGCGCAGGTTCGAAGCCAGCCTCAGCTACTTAATGAGGCTCTCAGCAACTTAGCGAAACCCTGTTTCCAAATAAAATATAAAATAGGTCTGGAAGTATAGCCCGGAGGTAGAAAGCCTCTGGGTTCCACCCCCAGTACCACCAAAAAAAACCAAAAAAACTATAAAGAGCTGAGGGGTGGTGCACACCTGTAATGAGACAGGAGGCTGAGACAGGAGGATCACAGGTTTAAGGACAGCCTCAGTAAGTAGTAAGACTTTCATCAACCTAGGGAGACCTTGTTTTAAAATAAAAATAAAGCCAGGTGTGGTGGCGCATGCTTGTAATCCCAGTACTTGGGAAGATGAGACAGGAGGATCGCATAGGTTCGAAGCCAGTCTCAGCTACTTAGTGAGGCTCTCAACAACATAGTGAGGCCCTGTTTCCAAATAAAATATATAATAGGTCTTGGAGCCAGACATGGTGGCGCACGCTTATAATCCCAGCATTTGGGAGACTAAGACCAGAGGACCACGGTTCGTGGACAGCCTCAGCTACTTAGTGAGGCCCTCCACAACTTAGTGAGATCCTGTTTCAAAATAAAGACTAAAAAATAGGGCAGGGGGTGTAGTGTGGAGGTCGAATGCCCCTGGGTTTCATCCCCAGACCCACACACAAAAAAAATAGGTCTGTGAGTATAGCCCTGGGTTCCATCCCCAGTACCAAAAATAATAAAAATAAAATAGGGCTGGTGGGTGTAGCTCGGAGGTAGAATGCCCCTGGATTCAATTCCTAGAACTACACACAAAAAACCTATAAAGAGCTTTTGCTGATATTATTCTTCTATTAATGCTTGAGGCCCAGAGAGGGACAGGGCTTCATCCAAGACCACACAGCCAGTGTGGTGACACCCTGCCTTCCTGGCACAGCTTAAAACCAACGGCTTAGCTTCAGGCCCACCCAAGCTCAGTGCGAGCACCATCTGTGGAAGCTGGGCAGAGTGGAAGAAGAGAAGAGAGGGTGGCTGGGAGCATTCAGCCCCAGGCCTGGAGCCAGGGTGAGGCAGGCAGGCCCCAGCAGGAGACCTGAGGGGCCTGGCAGCTGGGCACAGGGAGCCAGCTGGCTTAGGCCAGGGAGTGGCATGCTTGCTCCTGGTGCGCGTGACAGTCTATTTTTTATTCAGTACCCTCCCCACCCCCTATCCCATGTGTCCTCCTAAGGGGCTCTATAGGAGAAATGCTGTCCTGGCTGAGGCTGGAGCTGCCTTGGGGATGGATGGAAAGGCACCCTAACTCCCATCTCTCCATGGAGCCCAGAAGGCAAAACAGGAGGCCCAGGGACGAAGGGCTCTCACCTCTCTGTGTGACTTTGGGCTGGTCCCTGGACTCTGTGGCCTCAGTTTCCCCTCTCTGTACAGTGATGGGTTCACCAAACTGCAGGGGAGTATTACAGCTCAGCACCTGGCACCCACTCAAGTCACAATGCTAACCGTGCTCACTCATCGGGTCCTGGCAGGGCCTCCTGTGCCCACAGGGCACACTTAATCCTCCCTGTCCTACTCCCAGGGGAAGAGGTGAAGGGATGAACAGAAGCTGAGCAGGTCCAAATGCCGGCCCAGCCCTGGACCCCAGACCAAGCCAGGTTCCTTTCCAGGACTTCAGCATTAACGATGACGAGGACCGAGGAGGAATTCTGCATGTCATGGGCCCGTAGCTTAGCTGCTTTGAGCCTTTGGCACTCTGTCTAAAGCAGGAGAGGCTGTGTTGCACAGTGGCAAAGCTTGCAGTTTTGAACCGGCCTGTCTGGATTTGCATCTGGCCGCTTATCAGCTGTGTGACCTTGGGAGCTCACTTATCCACTTATCCAATCTCTGGGTCTCAGTTTCCCACCTGGAAAATGATGATACTAACAGTATTCATCTCATGGAGTTGCTGACATGTGAAGAACTTAGAACCCTCAGGGCACGTTTTCAAAAACTGTGGCTTTTATCTATGGTACACCCTTAGTTCCCGAGACATTTTGTTTGAGTATCAGGTGCCAGGATTTCAGGTCATCTTAGTGTCATGGCCATGGGCTCATCCAGCTTCCCCTCCTTGATCTTTGATGTCACGGGTTTTTGGTATCTACTGAGCTGTTTCACATCCACGAGCCCCTTGGATCCTACCGCTCATTGCAGCTCAGAACTGGAGCCTGAGACCCACGGGGAAGCAAATGGTTTGCCCAAGACCACCAGCCAGCAAGCCATCCCTGAAGCCCGGTCCAGACCCTTTCCAACTGCTGGTGCTCCCCCCACACCATCAAAACCTGTTCCTGGCCAGGCGCCAAAAGGTGATTTGCACTGAGATCCAATGAGTCTTGGGCAAGAGTCCATCTTCTCAAAGGCTTACTATTTTCATAGAGATCAACATGATAATACTATTATTAAGTAGCAGCTCATCTTTAAAGCATTTATCATCAACTCATCCTCCTAAAACAGTACAAGGGCCCATTATTGCCTCTATTTTATAGATGAAGAAACAAAAGTCCAGAGAGCTGACATAACGTGCTTTAGACCTCCCAGCTGGCCAGGAGTGGAGACCCGGGCTCCAACCCAGCATCGGTACGTTAGCCGCGTGGGAAGCAGCTCACACAGGAGTGGATGGACCTCCCTCCCCTGCAGAGCCCTGGGAGGCTGGGGGGGGGCAGAGCAGGACAGGGTCAAGGCGATCCTACACAGGCCCCCCAACCCCAGTGGAAAGGATGAAGCTAGGGCCTCGGAATTCCAGGCAGCAGCCAGTTGCTAACGATTGTTCCAGAGAGAGGGTTTTTTGTAAGCCTCTGGAATTACAGGGCAGGGGGGCTGTTCCCATGCTGACTCCTCCTCTGGCCACACTGAGCAGCAGAGGAGCCCTAGTGCCCAGGGACAGCGCACAAAGGCCTGTGTACACACACACACACACTGGCCTGACAAGCTGAGCCTCCTGCCAGGCAGGCTCAGCCGTCCCCTGCCCAGAGCTCAGGCAGAGGTCTGCAGTTCACAGCCTGGGGAGTGACAGACGCAATCTACAGCCAATGCCCACCCACCCCGGCCCATGTTTAGACCATTTACCATCCTCTGGAATGGGTTCCTCCCAACCAAATTCCTCCCCTTCTTCTGGGCCCCATTCCGGACATGTCTCCACCAGGAGCCTTGACGACCTTTCAAATGCTGTCCAGAGCTGCACTGTCACCTCTGGAAGCCTTCCCCTACCATCCACCCAAGGCAGCCTCTCCAACTGCCCTTCATCTTAACCCTGTGGCTTTTTTACCCCCAGGCTACTTCCACTTATTGATGTAGTTGCTACCTTTTTTTTTTTTTTTTTGGTATCCCTAAATTGAAATGCAAGCTCCTTGAAGGCAGGGACCTATCTGTCCTGTTTACAACTGTAACCCCAGTTACTGAGCACCAATCCCACCCCAAGGCTAGCCGAGGTCCCTGGAGGGCACTTAGCAAGGCAGTGGTCAGCCTGGCACTGCAGCCCAGGCAGCTGGCCCCACTGACCCTCAGCTGGCCTGTCTTGCACCTGCCTTTTCATTACAATGGGGCAGAGCCTGCAGGTCCTGCTGACAGTGCCCCCTCCATTTCCCGGGAGGGGCACGGTGCCCCATCTGGGCAGCCCTGCCTGCTTCCCCCAGTCCCTCCCTTCCTGGCATCAGCAGCCTAATGAGCTCATGTCTGGAAGCCTGGGAGCTGCCCTGAAGGAAAAGGTGCCTCCCAGGCCAGGCCCTTAGGACCAGGGAAATGCTGGGCCATGCAGAGGCAGCCCTGGTGGGGGTGCTGACCCTCACCCAGCCCACCTGTCAACCTGAGGGGCACTATTGGGATGGAGTGAGCTGGAGAGAAGGCTCCTGTCAACTTCTCCCTCCCTTCAGATGTGCTGCCCCTCCCACTCACTAAGGGGTGGCTCTTACTGGGAGAGGGGGCCCTGCTGCCTTCAACTCACACAACCCCCCTGGACAGTCCCTTCCCTCCTTCCCCTCAGTCTCCCCAACTCAGAAAGTAGAGGCTAGATAAAATGTAGACTGAAGAGCCTAGCCCCAAACCAGGCACCTGAATGCCACAACTTTGGTCCCCCATTCCACCTCTTTAGGGGAACTGTGTAAAGGCAAGAACAGACAAGGGAAAGAAAGAGTTAATAATTGTGTGTGTGTGTGTGTGTGTGTGTGTGTGTGTGTGTGCGCGCGCGCGCCTTGTAGTGGGGATGGAACCCAGGAGTACTCTACCTCTGAACTACACTCCCAGTCTGATTTTATTTCTTATTTCTGAACAGGGTCTTGCTCAGTGATAGCATGCTGACCTCCAACTGAGATCCTCTTGTCTTAGCCTCCCAAGTTCTGGGGTTACAGGAGTGTCAGATTAAAAGCCTCTGTGTGAGGGGTGGGAGTTATGGGGCTTGAACCCAGGAGGATTCTGCTTCTGAGTTATACCCTCAGTCCTATTTTTATTTTCGTACTGGGGATGGAACCCAGGGGCATTCTACCTCCAAGTTACACCTCCAGCCCTAGTTTTTATTCTTTATTTTTGAAACAGGGTCTCATTAAATTGCAGAGGGCCTAAGTAGCTGAGGCTGGAGGCAAATTTGTGATCCTCCCGTCTCAGGCTTTCAAGTACTGGGATTACAAGCACGCACCACCACATCTGGCTTCAGTCCTATTTTTTATTCTTTATTTGAAACAGGGTCTCACTAAGTTGCTAAGACTGGCTGCAAACCTGCTATCCTCAGTACAGGGATTACACGCAGGCCCCACCTCACCCAGGTAAAGCCTTATTTTAACCATGTAAATGCTGATTCCATCACAACTTGTTTTATGTGCAGGTTGGGGCTGGGGGAAGTGGGGCTGGCTCCCAGCTTGCCAAGTGTGTGTGTGTGTGTGTGGGTGGGTGGGGGCAAGCCCAGGTGGCAGAGCAGCAAATGATTGACCTAGGAGAAGTTCTTCAAGTATCAAACTGACCTTAGTCTATTCTTTTGTAAAGATCCAGAAACTGAGGAACAGAGAGAAGGAACCACCCTAGGATCTGGTATGGAGACCACAAAGACGCTCCTACCAAGCACACAGAGAATGTGCAACTCCTCTAAGCAGGGAGGACTCATCCTCCTCCCTAGGCATACAGGAAGTCGTCAGTTTCAGTCTGTTCTCCTGGCTGGGGCCAGGCCTGGGGTTGGTGCACCAGCAAAGCCTCCAGTCCCCTGCCCCAGTGTACCCTCCTCCCTCTGATCAGCATCCGGATCTCCTCCTCCGCTTTCCAAAGGGAAGGGGCTGAGCTCCGGCTGACTGTCCCTACAGCCACCACCAGGTCGCCATCCCCAGTGCAGCCCCCCACCCCCACCCCAGACCACCACCCTGACAGCCTTCATTCCCACTGGGCGCAGGAGACAGCAAGGGTCTTGCTCCAAAATAGCACAGCAAGCCGGGGTATTCCAGTGCCACCTGCCAGTCGGGATGGGGTGGCATAGGGGAAGGGGACACGCTCCACTCTGCTCCTGTCCCGCTCTAGAAAACGCAGACACAGAACACAGTGGGGTCACCATCCCAAGTACGCCACAACTTGGGGTAGTGTGGGGAGAGGAAAAGAGACCTTTCCCCCAAATTCCTCAGAGGTCTCGCCAGAGCCGGGGATGAAGCCCGCCCCCAAGCCACAGCGCAGAGGTTGGGAAGGAGCCCCCCCCCCCATCCACTTCACCTCCTGGCCCCAGGCCACCGTAGGGGCGGCGTGAGAACTTGACCTGGAGGGCTCGGAAGTTTCCCCGCAGCCCGAAGGCACCAGTAAAGCACCCGATTCCCCGGGTGGGGCGTGGGCTGTGGTCCTCAAAGTGCAGCGCTTGGCGCCCGCGTCCCCACCTCCCTCCCCAGCTGGGTGCCCGTCGTCCCCGGGGGAGGTGGGTGCGGGCGCAGCACAGGCCGTCCACCCCGGGCAGAGCCCCACCCCGCCGCCCGAGGTCAAGCCGTCCGGACCTGCCGGGGCGCAGACCCCGGGCTTTGCTGCCCCCGCGAGCCCCGGGCTGCCTCGGGCTGGAGCCCCCGCAACCCAAAGATCAGCTTCCCAGGTGCGGGCGTCCTCCCGCTACTGAGCTGCCGGCGAGCCCCGAGATCCTTTTAGCCTCCACTGAACAGATGGGGAAACTGAGGCCCGGAGTGCAGAGGCAAGTTGGCCAAGGTCACCCGGACTGAGGGACCGGCGCCCAGACGTGCCGTCGCCTCCAGGGCGGCGCTGGCAGCTGCGCAGGTGGGGAGGGCGAGGCTCGCGGCGCCTGCACCCCCCGGCCAGCGCCCCCCACTCACCTCGGAGCTCCCGGGCGCCGCCGCCTGCGCGCACCTGGCCGCGTGGGTCAGCTCGCCCCGCCCCGCCCCGCCCCGCCCGCACCGGGCGCCCGAAGCCCCCTCCTCGCCGCCGCCGCCGCCGCCCGGAGCGCCGCTGGGACCCGGAGCCCGGAGATGCCGCCGAGGGGCGGGCGGGCCGCCCTCCTGCCGCCGCTCCCCGGGCCCTAGCGCCGCCCGCCGCCCCGCCCTCGGGTGCCCCCTCCGCGGGCGGGCTCCGCCGCGGGTGTCAGGGCGGGTTCCCCTTTCTCTCTCCTCCGCTCGCCTCACTTTTTGTGTTGTCTGGTTGCTGCCTACCTCTCCCAGTTCCTCATCGTTTTCTGTATTTCGAAGTCTGTCGGTCTGTCCCTAATCCTGTTTTCTTTCTCACCCGGTGTGTGTGGCCATCCCATCTCCCTCTTTTCTAAGTTCCTCCCACTGCTGTCCCCACTTCAAATCTGTCTTTGTGATTCTGACCCCAAAACTGACACCCTAGATGCAGTGCCCCCTCAGGCCCATCTTTCCCTACACCTTTCAACTCAGCCTTAACAACTAAAATCACTGTAGCCCTTGGTAGGACTTGGGCAAATGGGGGCTGAGGAGGGTTCCACCTCCCCTCAAGTTTGCTGCTGTCCTGACTTAACTGACAGGTCAGCAGCCAGGGTGGCCTCCCTGGGACCTTGGCTACCCATCTTTTCCTTGCCGGGAACTCCATTCACACTGAGCCAGGCAGAGCCCCATGACAATGGTCAGTGTGTGTGTGTGTGTGCGGGGGGTGCTATCAAAAGCCCATATTCCTACATTTAGCACCCCACCCATGGGGAGGGGTAGGCGGATTTGGAAACAAGACTGATAACAATCACCCAGAATCACCTCAGCCAAGTGCAGTGGTGAACACCTGTAATTCCAGCTACTCAGGCTAAGGCAGGAGGGTCTCAAGTTCCTGGCTATCCTAGGCAATTTAGGAAGACCCTGTCTCAAAATAAAATAAAATAAAATAAAATAAAATAAAATAAAATAAAAAAGGGCTGGGCATGTATTTCAATGGCAGAGTGCCTGCCTAGCATACTCAAAGCCCTGGGTCTAATCCCCAGTATAGCAGAAAAGAAAGAAAGAAAGAAAGAGAGAAAAAAAGAAAGAAAGAAAGAATGAATGAATGAATGAATCTGCCTGAGTTTCCTAGAAGTTTCCCTGGGTTTCTCACCCCTTAAACCGAGGTGGTTCCACTTTGATCTGTCACTGTATCGAAAGCTCAGTGATGTGCTGATGTGAGCCCACCCCGCCCGAGGTTCTCTGGTACACGGTCCTGCAGGTGCTCCAGTCTGAGATGTTCTCCATCCCCAGTGGGCAGGCCCAGCACTCAGAGGGTGAGGTGGTTGTGGAGACAAACCCTCTCTGGCCACTCCCACCCCACTACCTGGCGTGGTGGGCTTCAGGGGATTTCTCTGACCCTGTAATCACTCTTCCTGTTGTGCTGGGGTGGGGGTCAGGAAGGGGGTTCTGGAGATCGGCACCAGGCAGGGTGCTGCAGTCCCGAAAGGGCATGCGCTGAAGAAGTGGCTGCAGCCCAGCCTGTGGGGAAGCAGGAAACAAACTGTGTGGGCGAGAGGGAAGGAAGGGGAGAGAGAGAGGCTAGGATCGCTGTGTGGGTGGCTATGAAAGAAAGAGAAAGGGATGGGGAAGGAGAGAAAGTGGTTCCGCTTGCATGTAGGTGTGTGGTGGTGGGTGTGTGAGAGTGGATGTGCCTGGGGGAGAGAATGGGCGTGCAAGGAGCTCTCAAAGTGTAGGGAAAAGAACATACTTTCAACCTGCAGCTGTGAGAAGGAACATGTATGCTCGTATGAGTGAGTGTGCACACGTCTGCTATGTGTTTTCAGAGGGGACTGCAGCTCTAAGCAAATCTGAGAAGTGTGTCCACATGTGACCGTGTTGATGGATGAAGGGGCCTTCAGGAGCATGTGTGCCGGTGTCTACCCAGTGCAGGATGTGTGAGTGCCTGAGGATGTTCACGTGTATAGCTATGTAAATTCAAATATGTGAAAATGCTTGCATGAGAACATGACACAGTATGCACCGTGTGTGTGTGTGTGTGTGTGTGTGTGTGTGTGTGTGTGTGTGTGTACAGTGAGTACATGTGGCCTGTTAGCAGTGCTCCTCACCGTCGCCCTCCTGGTACAGGCGCTGTGGTTTGGGGAATGGGCAGGGCAGTGGGCACCTTCCTGCCTCCCTGCTGTTCTGACTGTCCCTCCTTCCACAAGCCTGAGGAGCAGGGGCCTTGTCCATGGTCCAGTGACTCCCGCCAGCTCTTACCCTGGCTCTTCTTTCTAATCCAAATCAATGTGACAAGGAGTAGGGTTCATTTGAGAACCCAGCCCCCCAGCCCTACCGGCGCCCATTCTGAGAGTCAGAGCAGCGTCCCCTAGAGTTAGGAAGAGGTCTCCAGTGATCCCCTCTCCAGTAACAGAAGACCCCCAGCAAAGAAGGGGCTGGGCCAGCCATGGGCCCCAGGTCTCTCAGTGCATCTGAAGGGGAGGGAATGTGGCTTGGCCGAATTCCCCTCCTACTCTCTTAGCCTGAACAACCTTTTTCCAGCCCCAGGTGGGTGGAAGAACAGCCTGCTGCCTGGTCTCCATGGAGACAAGGTAGCAGAGAGGGTGTTTAAAAGCCTGGGCCCAGACCTCTCAGGGTCCAGCTCTCAGCTGTGAGACTTTGACAATTTACTTAACCTCCTTATGACTTTGTTTCCTCATCTGTAAAACGGAGAGAACAGTATCTACTTAACAGGGCTCTTGGAGGATGAAAGGAAGTAATCCATACAAAGCGTGTGACACAGCGCCTGGTCCCCAACTGGGAGGCAGAGGCCGGGGGTCCCAGCCTTTAGCTTTGCCACCAATTTACTATGTGACTTTGGACAAGCTGCTTGCTGCTTCCAGGCTTCACAGCCTCCATCTGTAACAGTAATTTCCTTTCGTGTGTGTGTGTGTGTGTGTGTGTGTGTGTGTTACTGAGGATTGCACTCAGGGGCATTCTACCTATGAGGTCCACCCCAACCTGATTTTATTTTTTATTTTGAAACAGGGTCTCACTAAGTTTTAGAGGGCCTCACAAGGTTGCTGAGGCTGGCTGTGAACCCGTGATCCTCCTGTCTCAGCATCCCAAGTACTGGGATTACAAGCGTGTACCACGAGGCCTGGTTGCAACAATAATTTCTTTCTTTTTTTTTTTTTTATGGTCCTGGGATTTGAACCCAGGGACATTCTAGCTCCAAGCTACATCCCCAGCTCTGACTTTTTATTCTTTATTTTGAAACAGGATCTCACTGAATTATGGAGGGCCTCACTAACTAAGGCTGGCTTTGAACCTGCAATCCTTCTGTCTCAGTCTCCCACGTACTGTACTGGGATTACCAGCGTGTGCCATCATGCCAGGCTGCAACAATAATTTCAATGAGTCCTGCCAGTTATGACCAGCTGAGACTTTGCAGAGAGAACAGCTATAGCATGGGCTCTGTAGGTGGGCTGGGGAACAACTGGTGTGTGGCTGAGGCCTGATCACGAGCCCTGCATCACACGTTCCTTCCCACATGTATGTGCCCAAGTTGGCGGCAGCTGGTGGCAAGAAACTCGAGCCTCAGGCTGCTGCCCACTCCACACCCCTCCCCTCCCGCCTGCCAGCTGGCACTCGGGCCCTAGAGAAATGGCACCAGTACCCACTGACCCCAAATAAAGATCACTGCAGTGCCTAAGGCAGAAGATACCGTGCCCATACTTAAAACCATCAGGGAGTATAATTGCAGAAGGATGGGTGTAATTGTCTGAAGATGTTTATAATCCTCTGGTGGGAATGGAGGAAGCTTTAAAAGGAAGCCCTAATCCACTAATAACCTAGCAGGTCCACAGGCTTCTTCCCTGAGGCTTTCCAGGCAGAGGGAAGGGACTCTGGCCACACCCTTTCCCCAGAGAGCAGAAAGGCCCGGGTGGGCTCTGACCCAAGACCACCCAGATTTCAACTCTCCTGCACGACTCAGCTTCCTTCCTGCCTCCAGCTCAGAGAATACTTCCCTGCCCATTTTACCCTCCTGAGGTCCCTCCTGTGCCCTTTGTCCCTAGAAATGTTCAGACCAGAACTGGATGACCAACTGGCTGGACATCAAAGAGAAAAAGGAACCAGACTGTTCCAGGCGAGAAGAACATGATCGGAATCTCAGCACGGGCACTGACTGTGTGGCCTTGGGCAGGTGACTTAAATCGCTGGGCCTCAGTTGCCTCGCCTGTAAAATGGAAAGAATAATGCCTGCCTTGGAAGGGTGGAATAAGAGAGGGAGAATGAGAAACCAGCTCCATGTGAGGAGCCAGCAGGGCGCATTAAAGATAATCCTTCCTCCTCTATCCATGGTCTCTTCTGCTCCAGGTGCCGGAGACAACATGAACAATTCCAGAAGAAAATGATGGCTAACAACACAAGCCCCATATCTGAAAGACCATGCTCAAATCTCGGCTTAGCAACTCGCTAGTCCTGCATCTCGGACAAATCCCATTCTCCGAGCCTCAGTCTTCTCCTCTGTAAGATGGACACGGTAACAAAATGAAACAGTGTGAGTCGGGCTCAGAGCACTGGAGGGAGGCCTGACAGGGCTCAACAAATAGCCCACCAGGATCATTCAGCTCTCATCTGCCTGCCTTCACATACCTTTCCACATCACTGTGAAATTTCCAAGGCACCATGACATCTAACATCATTGCAACCTCATGACAACTTGATGAGATAGATAGGCTTCATACTTTTCCTTTTCTTTTCACAGATGAAAAAAGCCAAAGCTCACCAAGGGCAAGGCACTTGCGAGGGCTGGGCCTGTGGGTACTGGGCTCTGATCCAGCACTCCAGTCTCCTGACCCCCAGCTGTGGCGTGTGAGGGGAGGGAGCAGGTCCCTGGGCCTCTGGCTCCAGGGGACCCAGATTTGGGCTGACTCTGGGGTGAGGGCCCATCTCCAATGTCAAGACTGCCCCTGCCCTGCCCCCCAGGCACTGAAGGCCCCTCTTCATTCTTGCCCAGCTCCCCATGTGACCCAAGCCTGGGTGGGAACTGCGTCCACAGGGGGTGATCAGAGCCTGGAGAGAATTATTTCAGAGAATAGAGTGGGCGGGAAGGCTGGTGAGATGCCAGGCGGGGTGTCAGCAACGCCTGCAGAGAAATGAAGTGTTCCTTCAGCTTCCTGACACACGCAGGCAAGAGCCCTCCCAGGACTGTGTCCCCCGCACGCCCTGCACCCCCCGAGATCGGCTGGCAGCAGCCCCTGCCTTAGCCGAGCGTGGCCCGGCTCACGTCCTCCCCATCTGGACCCACTTCAGGTTTCCATGGGCCGTGGTAGAGGTGATTCAGAACGGGGCTCCCTGCCCCACCCTGCTCTGCAGAGCACAGAGCGCCTGCCTGCGGGAAAATGATCCCCACGCCTTCCTTCCTCCTGCGGCACAGGGAGCTTCCCACACACCGCCACTGGATCCCGCTGCAGCCCAGGCAACAGGGCGTCTGCCTTCCTCATCTCTAGCAGATGGGAAACCAAAGCTAGGCAAGGACTGTGGACTCAACTCAGCCACCCATGCCAAGTGGCCTCTGGCAGTCTCTTCCTCTCTCTGGGTCTCAGTTTCCCCACGGAGGTCTGATGTGATCAAAGGCTTCAGCCTCTGCCTTGTAAGTCCATAAGGGCAGCGGCATGGCCGCCTTGTCCAGGGCTGCAGCCTCAGGATCCCCAAGCAGCTGGAGCTCCCTGAATTCAGTGGTTGCTGGAAACTTGATGGTCACTCACTGCCACTAATGATTAAAGGGTGGAGGAGAGTGAGAGTGAGAAGTGAGCTCCCCCCAAGTGTGATAACATGGCCTTCTCCCACATCGTCTTTGGCAGAGAAGGCAGTGGGGTCAGACGTGGTACAGCTGGAAGCTTGCCATGCTCTGTACAGTCGCTCCTCTCCCTGAACAGCTGCTCACCTGGATGCGCTCGCGGGACGGCCATGGGTTGGTATGCAGGATGGGAACATAGGTTCAGGCACCCCTGTGACGGGGTTTCCCATGACTCTGGGGAGAAGGGATGCGAGCTTACCTGGTTTCTGGGCCATCCTGGGCCCAGGGCTGGGGCTGGGGCTGGCTGTCACCACCTGCCGGGCTGTTACCACATCCCAATCCTGGTTGGCCCAGTTGTTGTGCTGGGAGCCCCCTCGTGCCTCCATGGAGCAGCCAGGAGGCTGGCTGTCCAGGACTCTGGGCAGCTGTGATGCCTCTTGGGTGGCTCTACAGGCAGAGCCGTCCCGGCAGCTGCCGGCCACCTTGTCCTCTTCCAGGTCCACGAGCCCCGCCTCCTCGCTGCTGCTCTCTTCGGCCTCCAGAGCCAGGCACCTGTAGCTGCCATCAGGGATCTGAAAGGTGCAAGGGGTGGGCCTCCCTTCGCCCAGCCCGAGGGATGGAGGGGGGAAGTGAGGGCCCAGCATGAGGCTGCCTCTCCTTGATGATGCCAAGGGGCTGGGGCTACGCCCAGGCTGGGGCGACCTGTGAGCCTGCCCTCTGCTCCTCTTGGGGATCCTGCTCTGGCTCTCTGCAGATCTGCCTTCCTCTGTTGATTCTCAGGCTTGGAGCAAGTCCAGCTGAGGGGTAAGATATGTCCTTCCTGGGCTGGGTGAGGTAGTAGGTCCCAACACCTCCTTCTTGACCTCTGGAGTGTGAGACCCCTTCAGGACAATCTATCTGTATAGGAAGAAAAGAAACAGCACATGAGATGGCTCACTGAGTGTTCTGAGGTGAATTTCTGAGACCTGTCCATCCTTAGGTGGTCCTGAGAACCAGCTGGGGTTTGGGACATAGGCCCTACACTTCCATAGGTAAGTGTTTCCCAGGCTGCGTCATTCCGTATTCTAGGTTTGCACCATGTTCTTGTGCCACCTGACATTTTGTCAACTTTTGCTGTATTTTTCCTTCAGTCAACTTTAAATAACTTACTTCTATTACTTTAGACGTATCTTAGGTAATAGTTGCAGAAAAACCACAAGTAGATTGTGCCAAGTTATTTTCCCCTAATGCACACAAAATAGATATCTAGTTATTTAAACAATCTGAGCACCACTGAGAAAGAATTCTCTCACATCCCACCAAAGGTGCATACACCACAGGAGTCACAGGACCAGTGGGGTAGAGGATGCAAAACTGGGGAGGGGGTTGTAATTTGAAATGTTCCCCAAGGGCTCCTGTGTTGACGGCTTGGTCTCCAGTGCAGTGCTATTCAGAGGTGGGGTTCTGGGGAAGTGATTAGACCATGGGGGCTCCCATCCCACCAATAGATGAGTTGATGGATGGCTCATACTTTGATGGTATTATTAGGAGGTGGTGGAAACTATAGGAGATGGGACCTAGTTAAGAGAACGGGTCCTTGAGGGTGTACCCTTGAGGACCGTATCTCATCCCCAGCCCCCTCCTCTCTTTTTCTGCTTCCTGGCTGCCACGTGGAAGCAGAGCTGTGCCCCACCATGCCCTCTCCACCGTGATGCTCTGTCTCACCTGGAGCAATGGAGCCAGCCCACCCTGGACCGAAACCTCTGAATATTATCACAGCAAATGAAAAGCTAACCCACACAAGGGCTCCTTGAGGAGGGAGTGAGAGACGGTACAGTGGTGTGCTCTGAGTTAGAATCCCAGCTCTGCCACTCATGTCACGGTCTCTGAACCTCCCACTTCCCTATCTATAAAATGGGTATCGTAATGCAGGTTGATCATGCCTAATCCAAAAATCCAAAATCCAGAACAGTTTTGAGCATTAATCAAGTCCACACCTGAGCTCATATAAGAGGTCACAGGCAATTCATAGGCATGTTAAAAATATTGTGTGATGCCAGGTGTGGTGGTGCATGCTTGTAATCCCCGCGCTTGGGAGGCGGAGACAGGAGGATGGCGCAGGTTCGAAGCCAGCCTTTCTGGCTTAAGAGACCCTGTTTCCAAATAAAAAATATAAAATAGGTCTGGGAGTGTAGCCCGGAGCACTATATATATATATATATATATATATATATATATATATATATATAGTGTGTGTGTGTGTGTGTGTGTGTGTGTGTGTTCACGTTCAGGCTGTACATGGCAGTTGCACATAAAATAAAAAGGAATTTTATTTTAGTTTTAGACTTGGGAACCATCCCCATGATAAGTAAATATCCCCAAACCTAAAAAAAAAATCTGAAACACTTCTGGTTCCAAGCATTTCAGATAAGGAACACTCAACCTCTTTCTCTCCAACTTGATGTTGCATTGAGGATTACATGGTAAAATGCGTGCAAAGGACTGAGCACAGTTTCTGAGCCATAATATAATATATGTTGGCTATGTTCTCATTCCAAAAAAAAAAAAAAGAGAAATTCTTAAGCTCTTATTCTATTTCAGAAACCATAGGGATATAGTGAAGACAAAGAAGATCTGGTGTGCTGGCTCGGGAAGCCTTAAAATCTGGTGGGGAAAGCTATGAATGATAACAAGAACAATAATAATAATAGGACGATCATTTATAAATGTTAAGAATGGTGATAATCAGGAGAGAGGGATGGAGGCTTCCTGTGAGGGATGGAGAGGAGGGATGATAGGGGAGATACTTGGGCGGAGGAACTGGCTGGGCTTGGAGGCAGATGGAGAGTGGGTGCAGAGGAAGGAGGAGGGGTCTGGGATATAGCGCAGGTTCCCAGCTCTGGTGACAGAATGATTTCGTTAATAGAAATCAGGAATAAAAGGGAAAGAGCAGGTGTTCCGTGGATCCAGGAGATGAGTTTGATTTCTGGATCTCCAGGGAGATGAGCAGTTCCACATGGGGGGCGGCTGCAGGACAGGGGAGAGCTCCAGGCTGGGGGCAGTCTTGGGAAGTCACTGTGGAGACATCCAGTAGAGGTGGATGACATCCCCAGGCTGGGCAGGTTGTACTTGAAGACAGGGCCCATCGCCAGTTGCACTTAGGAAGAAACCTTGGTATGAGTGGATCACATTTAAAGACTTGTTTCCACCACTATTTAGCTGTGAGAACTCTCTGAACCTCACATATCCTATTGCAAAATGGAGAGAGAGCCACACATTCACACTGGCTGCCCTGTGGTCAGTAAGAATCCTGAGACTGCGAGAGTCTGTGGCCGTGTGTGACCTCAGGGTCTCGACATCGGCTCCCCTGCTCACACCACTGTCCCCAAGCAGGGGTCAGCTGCCCCCACTGCAGCAGGCCAGGCGGAGGCCTTGGCTTCTGGTTGGGGCTGTGCCCGGAGAGCCTGCTAGGCAGGCGGAGAGATAAGCGCATTACCAGAGGCAAATCAGAGCCAACCAGGGGAAAGGCAAACACGAGTCAGGATAAGGAAGATAACCAGGCACCTGCTACAGCAGCTTCAGCAGCAGAAGGGAAATTAGGAGAAAGAAGCCAACCTTGGGGGGTGGGCGGAGTACACATTGCTGAGCTCTGCTCAGTCCTGGGCTGTTCATGGGGGTGACTGTAAGCATTCTTAACACAACCCTGTGAGGTGGTGCGTTATTATTTATTCCATCTCACAGGTGAGAAAATTGAGGCTTGGGGGGGGGCAACACAGGTGTTTAAGTGACAGGGCCGGGATTCGAACCCAGGTCTGACAACTTGCCGGTGAGGCTTGACCCAGGGACTCAGAAGACTCACTCCTCTCCACCAGTGTCCTCCCTTATCAGCTGCATTTCAAAGATTGCAGACTCCCCTGAAGGGCCAGCAGAAGAGACCTAAGTGGCCATGTGACCCTGGGCGCGGGTGCCTCCTGGAGACCATTTCCCCAAGGGGCCCCTGTGGGTTGAGGCAGCCGGTGCAGGAAGGGCCGGCAAACTGTCCCATGACGCTGAGCACTGTGAGCCGCCCACACCACCCCCAGCACAGAGCCAGATGGCAGGAGGCAGAAGGCGTGGGTGCGGGGAGGGCAGGGCTCTCTGACTCCCACAGGGACCTCGCCTCGCTCCATCCCTGCTTCTGTTTTGCTGTCTCTGACAGTGGCCACGGTTTCCAGGAAAGAAGAGAGAGGCGGAAAAGTTAACTTTCCGCCACCCACACAAATATTTTTGGCTGGTGCTGGCTTGAGGCTGCCAAACCAGGAGGGAGGGGTTGGCAAACACACTCCAATTCAAGACTCCCTCCCAAGGAAGGAGACAACCCACTCTCCACCCGGGGGTCCTGAGCCCCTGACTCTCTCCTGGCTCAGGATCCCCCCAGCCCCCCTGCCTCAGAACTCCACAGTCCGCAGTCCTGGTAGCTGCTTCAGTATCAGCAGGGTTCTGGGCCACGCCCCTGACCCACAGTGCTCCTGTGAGGAGGGCCTGTGAGTGCATTCTACAGATGGGGAAACTGAGGCACGAAGAGTATCCAGAGTGTCACAGGGGATGAGAGGAAGCAGGGTGTGGAGCAAGGCTGCTGGCATTTGCTCTTCTTGCCCACAGCTCTCAGAGGCCCTCTGCCTCCAGGTGCCCCTGTGGCCCCTGAGCTGGCTGATCTCCGAAGGCAGGCCCATCTGTGTGGATGGATCTCCTCCGTAGCACCATTTCTGCCCATATTCATACCCGTCACCTGGCCACAAGTTCTAAACCTCCTGTACTTTGGCAGGCAGGGCTGACAGGGTACACTGAGGCCACTGTCTTCACCTCAGCTCTGAGCACAGGTTGATAAGGCCCAGCACCAGAACCCAGGTACCTAGGCAGACGCAGGCTCCAGCTGCAGAGACCAGCTGAGTGTCAGGTGCCCTGTGGCTGAGGGCTGGGCCTCAGTCATTGGCGTCTGGGGAAAGGTGGGCAGGGACCCCTTTTTTCTTTCTTCCTTCTGCTTCTCCCTATGTGGTGGGGGAGGGACACTGGCTTCCATTCTGATCCAGGTTCTAATTCTGGCTGCCTGACCCTGAACAAGCATCTTATTTTTCTGAGCTACAGTTTCACTGCAAAGCAGGGCTTGAAACAGGACCTACTTCCTGGGGTTGTATAGGGATTAGTAGAGAAAACATAGGCTCATTGCTTCCCCCAGCAGGGAAGGAGAAGGCATTGCTGTGGCTGCTCACCCGCCAGGCTTTGCGGATCCTCGGGGAGCTGAGTGCTGGGTGCACACTGGGGGAAGGGGGGGTCCAGCCTCTCAGATGCCCCAAGGCCAAAAGAGCTTGCAGTGTGGCTGCAGAGGAAGGTTAAGGGGTGAGGGTGCCAAGCATCAGGGTGTGGGTGAATACAACAGGGGCCAGGGCATAGAGCCCTGATTTTAACTCTCCCATTGACTCGCTGAGTCATGCTAGGGAAATCAGAGGATCTGATGCTGTATGTGGACGGTGGAAGTAGACTAGACCCCCCTTCCTCCAAAGACCTTCTGCCAGAAGTCTCCCCACCTGTCTTACCTCTACCTATACTCATTTCCTATTTTCTATTACATAGGATCTGATTCATTTTCCTAAATTTCAGCTCTGAATGTGTTACTCATCTTCTCAAGAGCATTTCATGGCTCCCTATTGCCCACAGAATAAAGCCAAGTTGCAAACAAAGGGAAATATGGATTCAAAAGTGGACCTCAAGCTGGGTGTGGTGGTGCATGCCTGTAATCCCCAGTACTTGAGAGGCTGAGACAGGATGATCGCAGGTTCAAGGACAGCCTCAGCAAGTAGTAAGACTCTCATCAACCTAGTGAGACCCTGTTTCAAAATTAAAATAAAATAGGGCTGAGGGCGTAGTTCGGCGGTAGAATGCCCCGGGTTCAATTCCCAGCACTATGTGTGTGCGTATGTGTGCGTGTGCGCATGCACACACGCGCGCACACACACACACACACACACACACACACACACACACACACGATGGATCTCATGTTTCTTACTTGAGGAGAATGAAGGCAGGTTTCCTAGAGGACAAGATTTGTCAAGGTCCAGTGAAGGCAAGAAGGCACAACCACTGGGGACGGATCTAGAAAACCCAGGAGGCTGGAGAGGCTGCGCTGGGGTATGTAAGGAAGGGTGGGGGAAGGTAAGGTTGGGAAGGAGGGGAATCTGATGGCAGCGAGCTTCCACTGCCTGGGCTCTCTCCTGTTGGCTGAAGAGACAATGTAGGGGCAGCACTGTAGGATTGGGGCAACCTTAGCAAGGTTCTTTGGGGTGAAGCCGAAGGCAGGGAGGCCAGAGCAGATGGTAGGGGACAGAAGCACGGGCCAGCGTGTGGGGATCCCTGTGAGAGGAGCATTTTGGAGCAAGTTCCTCAGCCCCTGGCACTGGGCCCGGCACATCAGACAATAATGATGATAATATCTGATGGTCATGAAGTGTTTATTGTGTCAGGTGCTATTCCAGACACTTAGTATGCTTTAGCTCATTTGATCCTCATCAGGAGCCTGGAAGGAAGGTGCTATTATTATCCCCATTCTGCAGATAAGGAAGCCGAGCTTGCAGGCCTGCCAAGCTCACCCAGATAGCAAGCGGCTGAGTCAGGGTTCATATCCTCATAGTTCAGCCTCAAATCCCACATTATCCACAGAGCTGTACTATCTGCAGCAGAAGGAGTTGCTGGATGGATGGATGGATGGATGGATGGATGGATGGATGGATGGGATGGGAAGATGTGAGGATGGGAAGGAGGGAGGGAGGGCGAGAGGGTTCTCTCCAGTGTGTGGCACCTTGCCTGGCACGCTGTCAGCACTTGATACATATCTATTAAGTGAAACAGCGAATGTAGCATGACCAAGGGATTAACTACACGTGCCGCCTACAGTCAAAATGGAGTTAGCCTGGGGAGTGGGATTCAGAACAGATTCAGATGGCTCAGGGTACACCTACCCTCCCTGCCCGTGTCTGGCAGCACCCTCGCAGCAGGTCGGGTGAGGCTCAGTTCTTCCTGCCACTAGGAAGAGCTGTCCTCAAGAGTCCATGCAGAGAGTATGTTCCTCGTCACTGGTTCTCTCCCAAGGGGAGGATGGGAGCCAAGATGGGTGCTTCCTTCCATGTGACTCCAAAAGGGGGGGATCTTGAGCCTTCCAATATCCAGAGCTGCTGGGCGTGAGAGAACTCAGTCTCTGCCATTACCTTGCCGCGCATTCTTAAAAGAATGACTTCCTTTCTCCGGGACTCAGTTTTCCCAGCTAGATATAGTCTTGGGCAGTGTGCTTGGTGGTTGGTGGGAACAGGAGCTGCACCTGCCTTACTCTGTCCCAGAGTCTTCCAGTGTGTGGGTCGATCCCAGGAGGATGTGAAAGTGTGATCCCCCAACCCTCCCCCTCATCTTGCAGAACAGACTGACTAGTCCTGGCCTCCTCCCTGCCTCCCTCAGCATCAACATCTGGAAGCCCAGCCTGCCTCCATCTCTCCTCCTCCTCCCTTGCTCCCCTCGGGCCTCCACTGCTGCCCACCTCCTGGGGCAGAGCAGGCTGGCACTGGGTGGACAGGGTTCATTTCACTGACTGTCAGGTGCCCTCTTGGCAGAATGGAGACTCAGCCATTCACAGATTCATCCGTTCACTCAGCACACGCTCATCCAACGCCCGCATGTGCCATCTCTATTTTAAGCACTGGTGGTACAGAGTGAACAAGAGAAAGAAACCCTGCCCACGTGAAGCTGACATGTTAGTTGGGGTGGACAGATAATAAATAAATAAGAAGGCATATCATATGGTGCTAAGTGGCATGGAAAAATAATTAAGCAGGAAAGAGGGCGAGGGAGCGCTGTGCATCATCAAGATAGAAAAAAGAAAACCCACGAGAAGCCTTGACAGATGCCATTCTGCGCCTTGTATGGCATATGTATTGCAAGTTCACTATAATGCTAAGTTCTCATGTGCAGTTATACAAACAGAATGAACATTAGGTAGCAAACTCAGAAACATGAGCCCTGCAAACCCCCAGGGGATGCATTTCTTATGCTAATATCCTGATTATTCAATTGCTCACCATTTTAGAACCTTATTCCACTATGAATATGTCTACCACTTAAGACAGGATATTTTTCTAATTTGTATATAAGCATATGTTTCGCATATTAGCCTTATCTCTTTGAGACGATCCTTTTCCAAGCTCGTTGCGTTGACAGTGCATCTCCTCTTTGTAAAATGCGCGATCTACAATGAGTTTGAGAAGAAGAAGAAGAATGATATCATGCAGCTGCTGGGAGGGTTAATAAAGTGACACATGTAAGTACTCAATAAGGTACAGTTCTGACGTTATACTTATTATTTTTTGAAGGGTTGACTGAGGACATAAGAATAAGAGCTTCCACCCATCGAATGTTTCCTGTGCCCCTGCTGTGTCAAGGTGATCTTTTTAACTCCTTACAATAGCATTACGAGGCCAGTACCTACTACTCTTCCCAGCTGACAGGTGAGGAAACAGAGGCCTGGGGAGGTGAGTCCCAGCTCATGGTCCCTGAGCAGGAAAATGGCCAAACCAGCACTTGGAGTGGTCACGAGGGTGTCTCTGAGGGTCCAGAGAGAGGCCATTTCACACAGCGCAAAGAATCCTTCATTTTGGCCCTGGCTCTGCCACACCCTCTACAGCCTTAGCTACATCCCTCCACTCCTGGGCCTCTGCGAAGACCCCAACCACACACAATCATGGGGCCAGGCTTGGGGTCTCCTGAGCCTCCCCTGGCCCTGGACCCCCTGTGGAACCTTGCGCTCAGGAAGCTGGGGGACTTGAGCCTGTTCCCAATGGACTTGCTGGATCCAGCCTGCTCACAAAATTATCTAAGTCTTCTGAATGTCACATCTATTTCTGCCCTGCTGGGTTTATAAATATGTGGGCCAGGGAACCAGCTCCAGGAGAACTGGAGAAACTGAAGTCATGGCTATAAATACAAGCCAAGGGGCAAGCTGGAGTCTGGGGGGTGTGGCAGCTCCAAGGCCAGCCTGGAAGACCACTCCCTGCTCCTACTTACAGTCTAGTCTCCTCCTGGCCAGGGGAGAAAAGGGACCTATCCAAGGCTGCTCAGTCCCTATGTAGGCCAGACTCTTGCTTTGCTGAGCCTCCTCCTCGGTAGTGCACAATCTACAATGAGTTTGAGAAGTAGAAAAATGATATCATGCAGCTGCTGGGAGGGTTAATAAAGTGACACATATAAGTACTCAATAAGGTACAGCTCGGTAATGGGAACACAACCTGCCTTGAAGCCACTTGGAGAGCTGCCTGAGTGTGCACCCTCAGGGGGTAGCACCTGCTTCCCAAGCCTGTCCTGTCCACACATTAGAGTCACTCAAGGGTCTGCCACATGTTCCAAAGCCACAGCCACACTCCAGAGGAGTTCAGTCAACCTCTGGGTTGAGGGAGGGTCTGGCCATCAGCATCTTTCCCTACTCCGTGGGACTCTCTCTCTCTGGAAACCTCTGGCTTCTTGTAAACCCTCATAGCTATCCTGAGACCACGGAGGGCAGTGCGACCCCTCATCTCTGGTCCATTTATTAATTCACGGACTTTCATGAGAAAACTTGCATTAAGGATGCTGGGGTTTTGCTTCTTGTGTTTAAAGTCCTAGCCAGCCAAAAGCATACAGGAAGCGGGAAGGAGTGGCTTTGCCCCGCCCTTGCAGCTGGAGGCCGGGCTGCCCACACACTCCAGAGCAGATGGGCTGAGGCGACAGACCCCGAAAGGGCCTCGCTTTGTAGCTCTCAGCTGCGGAGATGAGCCTCAGCTGGCTTCTCTCCCCTCCGAGAGGAGCTGGCTTTTCTTGACCCACAGGCCAAAGGTTCACCAAGCTGGCTCAGCCTGGAGCACATCTAGCTACTGGCTTAGAGGATTAAGAACAGCGACATCAGAGCACAGTTTATGCCATGGACTTGGCGCCTCAGCCCAGCTTCTCCTGGGACCAACAACAACCAGTGATAAAAATAATCTGCTAGTGGCTGACATTTTCTGGAATCTTTCTATATGTCAGGATATTCCACAATAAGCACCTTGAAGGGCAGTATTGTCTATAGACCTGTGCTGTCTGCAGCCATGTGTGATAATAAGCATTTGAAATGTGGCCAGTCGAATTGAGAGGTGCTATAAATAAAGAACAGACACCATATTCCCAAGACTTAGTACCAAAACAAAATATAAAATGCCTCTGAATAGCTTTTAAAAAACTTAACACATATTAAAAATTATGTTTAGGTGTTTTTTTTTTTTGTTGTTGTTGTTCAGTACAGATGGAACCCAGGGCATTCTACCTCCAAGCTACACTCCCAGCCCTAATTTTTAGCCTTTTTATTTTTTGAAACAGGGTCTCACTGAGTTGCGGAGGGCCTCCCTAAGTAACTGAGACTGTCTGCGAACCACGATCCTCTGGTCTCTGCCTCCCAAATGCTGGGATTACAAGTGTGCACCACCACACCTGGCTGATTTTTAAATAAATGCATTATTAAACTGACTTCACTGCCTTCTTTTTTTCCACTTTTTTTTTTTTTTTTTTGGTGGTACTGGTTTTCCTGGAAACCCTTCTACATCTGGGCTACACTCCCAGACCTATTTTTATACTTTTTTATTTGGAAACAGGGTCTCTTAAGCCAGCGTGGCTGGCTTCAAACCTGTGCAATCCTCCTGTGTCCACCTCCCAAGCATGGGGATTACAAGTGTGCGCCACCATGCCCGGCTCCACCTTTTAAAAAAAAGAAATCCTGCCAGGCGTGGTGGCACACGCTTGTAATCCCCACACTTGGGAGGCAGAGACAGGAGGATCGCGCAGGTTCGAAGCCAGCTGCACGCGCTGGCTTAGGAGACCCTGTTTCCAAATAAAAATGTAAAAATAGGTCTGGGAGTGTAGCCCAGAGGTAGAAGGGTTTCCAGGAACCCCAGTACCACACACACACACACACAAAATCCTTTTTGCATGAATGCTAGAAACCTTAAAATTGCACATGCAATCACATTATGGGGTGTGTGTGTGTGTGTGTGTGTGTGTGTGTGTGTGTGTGTGTTTTACTGGGGACTGAACCCAGAGGCATTCTACTTTTGAGCTATATCCCCGGCCCCTTTTTTTTTTTTTTTTTTTTTTTTTTGGTGGTACTGGGGTTCCTGGAAGCCCTTCCACCTCCGGGCTACACTTCCAGACCTATTTTTTATATTTTTGAAACAGGGTCTCTTAAACCAGTGCAGCTGGCTTCAAACCTGCATGATCCTCCTGTCTCTGCCTCCCAAGTGCGGGGATTACAAACGTGCACCACCATGCCCAGCTTATCCCCAGCCCTTTTTATTTATTTATTTTTTGTTTGTTTAGAAACAGAGTCTTGCTAGATTGCTGAGAATTTCACTACTGGCTGAGGCTGTCCTCAAACCTGTGATCCTCTTGTTTCAGCCTCCCAAGTACTGGGATTACAGGTGTGCGCCACCACGCCTGGCCTCACGTTCTGCGTTGATAGACAGCACTGAGAGAGAGGCCAAGAGACAGTCTCTGAAGCCAAACCCCTGGCTTCAAGTTGTACTCTGCATCCTGCCACTTGCCAGCTGAGAGACTCTGGACAAGTTATAGCACTCTTTGTCCCTGTGTCCTTGACTATAAAGCTAGTATAGTAACAGTATCTACTTCTCATGGCTGTGGTTCAGGCTTAAATGTGCCTCTTGCAGAGAAACACCTGATAAAGAAGAGCTATCACAGGACCAGATGGCACTGGGCTAAGTGTTTTTCTTGGATTAGCACATGTGTCAATAGGTACTGAGCTCCCCATCACTAATGGGGACCAAGCAGAGCCCGAGAAGCTCCTAACAGGCTTCTCTTGAAGGAGCCCAACATGGAATATGGGTGAGGTGGGCGCTGGATGAGTGGTCTTTGAGGTGGTATACAGCACCCACACTAGGCGCCCCTGGCATCTGCTCCTAGCTCAGTGTCTTTCAGAAAGCCTCTCCAACCCACCATGTGGCCTCTCCCCTTCTCCGATCTTCATTTAGTTCAACTGAATGACACATGTCTATAGGTGCCACGGGGCCAGCATCTTCCAGGACACCGGAGGAAGGCAGATGTGGCTCCTGCTTTAAATGAACTTAGCAGGGCATGAAGCAGGGGCCTGAGGGCCCGTAACACAGGGCAGGAGGTGACAGGGGCTTGAAGGCTACTTAACCTCTGATCCTCAATGTCCTCATCTGTGAAAGGGGGCCACAGGTAGTCCCACCTCCTGGGCATTGTGGGATGGAATAAGACGACACAGAGGGAGCGCTTGATGCCAGGCCAGGCAGCAGACGGGCTTGGGAAGGGTGGGGAAGGGTCGATCTCGCTTCCCTTCACCACGGGCTGGCACCGCGTCCATTTTCCTCAGCATCCATTCATTCAGCAGTTTTAGAATGTGTGCTGCAAGCCAGGACCACGCTGGCCAGGAGTCCAGGAGACAAGGCACTGTCCTGCACTTCAGAGTGTGGGCAAGAAGGCAGGGCAAGAAAATAAACAAATAAACATGCCAGGTAGTTCCAGAAAGTGAAAAGTGTTCAGAGGGACAGGGCAGCAGGAGAGCGCCACTCCCCCCCCTAGTACGCAGCCACCGTATCTGAGAGGTGCTCTAGTGCCTGGCATCTAGGTGGTCAGTAAAGTGCGCGGGGACAATCTGGAACGAGGCACACTGCAGGGGCTGATTCTCTCTGGGAGCCTTCTCTGAGGGGTAATCAGATTCTCAGTCCATCAGTGCCCTGGCATGCTGGGAGCCAGGCACCAGACTAGAACCCTGGTTCAAGCTACAGTCCACCAACTATGAGCACACTGACCTCAACAAGCCTTCCTCAGTGGCCTCAGTTTATCCCATAAAGTGATGGGATTGGACAAAGTCCTTGCCAAGAGTTCCCCCAAACCTGGGAAGTCTGTGAATCTCCCCTGCTCAAGACGCTGTGTCCGGTCCTGGGGGCAGGGGAGCTGGCAGGACAAGTCCAGTTCTCCCTGAGACCGTCATCTTCAATACCTCGCATGGAGAGATCCAGGAGGCAGCAGACACTGACTCAGGGTGGTCAAACATTGAGACAGGTAGGGAGCTAAAGTCCTTAGCTGACTCCTAAATCTCCTTCACTCAGCTGTACATCTGTGGGAAGGGGTGCAGGGGACTCATTTCTTCCATCTTTAGAATCCCTTTGCTATAGACAGAAAACCTCCCTCCTGCTACTGTCCCCACTGCCAACTCTGCTCTTAGCCCCATCCTCTGAGCATGCTCAGAACAACCCATCCTCCTCTCTATTCTCTCTGCAGCTAAACCTCACTACCTTACCCATTCCACACAGAAAGCGCTCACAGACCTTCCTGTTCACCTTCCCCGCGACCACTGCTGGTTTCTCAGAAGGGAACTGACACAGCACAGACCACGGCAAGACCATCACCTCCTTTCTTCTGAGCCTTCTACCTCTATTAATATCACTGTCATCAGAGTCCTTGCTTTTTTTCTTTCAACAGCCACATCCCTGCGGGGTCATATTACGCTCATGGTCCGGGAGGACCTCACTGTACAGCCGCTACTTTTATGCCTTATCTCCACATTCAGTACCTGTGCAGTTGGTATTTCAAGCCTCATGGGGGATCTGATAAATATTTTAGTTAGCTTGGCCCTCTGCTGGCAAGGTCTCTCAGTCAGGGGTGGAGTCAGAGCTCAAGCCTCTCAGAAAGTAAAACCCCTCCCCCAACTCACACCAGGCTGAAATAAAATAATGGAGGAGAACTGTGTTTTGTCAACAGTTAACCAACTTTACCCTTAAGGAAGCTGAGGACGCACTTGGCACAATGCCTGGCTGAGTGACTCTAGAGGACAGAGTATAGTCTCAGGGATGGTCCAGGTGGAGGACAGGAGACCACAGGAGATGCTGGAGAAGGCTGGAGGGCTCAAGCCTACCTGCCTGCCTCTCTTGGTTGCAGAAGCCTCAGCCGCACACGCTAAGACATCCGGTCCTGCTCTGCCCACTCTATGACCCTGCAGCTCATCTCTCTCCCTGGGCCCAAGAAAGGGCCAAATCCTGCGGCCGCTTGGGCCATGGTGGAGGTGAAGAGCCCATCCCCGGGCCTGGCCAGAGAAAGAACCTGGTGCCTCAGTAAGCGGGCCAGGAGTCGGCTTCCAGCTCTGCGCTCTGCTGGACAGTTTTGGAGTAGCTGCTAAACAAACGGTGCAGCCTTGGCAAGTTAAGTGCCCTCTCTGAGCCTCAGTCGGGGCGGAGGATGGTGCCCACCTCTTAGGGGTTTTTGGGGATCAGATGAGTCAGCCTCAGTGAGGAGCCCACTCAGTGCACAGGCTCAGTGCATGGAAGGTGTTCTCACTGCGGCGGGCGGTTGATCTAGTACAGACATTGGGGCAGAGGGAAGGGAGCTTCAGGAACCTTCCGGCTGCTTCTGAGCTTGTCTGTATATGGGTCTATACGTGTATATGCGCATATCTGCCTGCGTCAGTCTGTGAGCCTGCATGTGTCTGTGTGTCTGTGTTTTCACATGGGCATGTATGTCTTTATGAGGCTGCACACACATTCATGTGTCTGCGTGTGCATATATACTATGCCTTTGCACCTTAGTGTGCCTCTGTGTGTCTCTATTTGTGTGTCTGTGTGTATAAATGTGTTTCTCTGGGTGTCGATGGCGGTATGTATGTGTGTTACACATATGTGCATGTGTGGATATGTGCTCATTGGTGTGTACTTCTGTGTGTGTGTCTCTGAGTACTAGTCTGTGGTGTGTGTACCTATGTGCCTGGCTGTGGCTGATGCCTGTGTCTGAGCACCCTGCACGTGTGTGGTGTGTGTGTGTTGTCAGTGGTTTATTTTTGCATGCACACGTTCATGTGAGTGTGTATTTGCACATGCACACGAACACAGCAGGGTTTGGCGGAGTCCATCTGCAGAGCCCTGTGGTGGCTCACCCAGGCCACAATGCCATGCTCTTCCCCCGTTTGTTTTCTTGCTTTCTTTTCTGGTTCCCCTTTAACTATTCCTGCATCCAGTGAGGCTGGGAGGGAGGCCCAGCCAGGGAGGCCCCAGGCCTCTCCTCTCCCTGTAAGCTTTCCCCCTCCTCACTTCCACTTCTCCAGGCCCTGCCCACCCAGGTCCCTCCCCTCTCTGAGCCTCAGTTTCTCCATTTCCCTTAACATTCTTTTTTTTTTTTGTGTGGTACTGGGGATGGAACCTTTCTACCTCCGGGCTATACTCCCAGACCTATTTTATATTTTTATTTGGAAACAGGGTCTCCTAAGCCAGCAAGGCTGGCTTCGAACCTGTGCGATCCTCCTGTCTCCGCCTCCCAAGCGCAGGGATTACAAGAGTGTGCCACCACGCCGGGCCCTCCCTTAACATTCTTTAGGTGCAAAACCATTCCACCATTCCTGCTCTCAGGAATCATGAAGAGCACCATTAACACCTCAAATCACTCAGGGAAGAACATTCTGGGGGGTGTTTTGGGGTCATGTTTACGGCAAGATCAGCCACTGGGGCAGGCCCCACTAGGGCTCTCAGAGCCGCTGGCCACCTGGCCATAGGCCTAAGAAGGCCATGGCCCTGACGGGGGACTAGCAGGGCTGGGGAGGCGAAGGCCCCGGGTGCCCGTTCACTGGAGCCGAGCTGGCTGAGTGTAGGCTGCCTCAGCTAGTCCCCACAGCCGCCCTTGAGGCAGGTGAGCTGCTCCTGCTCCTGCTGTCCACGGGAGAGACACAGAGACTCAGGGCTTCAGCAGGCTGCTCCAAGTCCCAGAGCCGGGGGGCAGGGCCGGGACTGGACCCCGGGCCTGGGCACAGCACTCAGTGTCTCGTCCTACCCTCTGTCCAAGGATGACGACGCTCCTGGCTTAAGTCGGCAAAGCTATTGGCGCGCGATCCCTCTGCGCTACCACGAGCCCAGTGCGGCCGCAGCGTGTGCCAGAGCTT
Source organism: Muscardinus avellanarius (assembly GCF_963383645.1). NCBI lineage: Eukaryota > Metazoa > Chordata > Mammalia > Rodentia > Gliridae > Muscardinus > Muscardinus avellanarius. The sequence goes on along the minus strand of NC_137793.1, from coordinate 33,222,616 downwards.
CTGTTCTGTCACCTCTTCTGTGAGTCTTCATGACAACCATTTTGCAGATGAGGAAAGCAGGGTCCAGAGACACCCGGCAAGTCCCACAGACGCTGCAGGAGTGGAGCGGGGGTTTTCTCTTTCCTAACCTAACAACAAACTTCCATTTCCGGTGCCTGAGGTTAACACTGACCCTGGAAGAAGTGGGTGTGACACTACTTTGTCGCTACTTTCCCGCCGCCTCTACCGAACCAGGAAAAAGAAATCTAGGGAAGCAGAGACCCAGGTGCTGCTGTGGGCGGGGAGGGCTGAGCAGGGGAACCCTCAGCCTCCACCTGATCCCCACGCGCCGCCCACCGAGGCTGGCTTAGACCGCTGAAACGGGAAGTGCGGCTTTCTACATGACGCTGCTTCCCGGGGGAAGGAGATGATCTTGTCGCTCCCGTCCTCCCGGTGGGGCAGTGCCTCCTTCCACTCGCAGTCAGGCTGCCGTCTACAGTGATTCTCACGAAGCTACCCAGGGCAGCGTGCAATGCATCTCCGTTTGCCCTTGGCCTTGGGTATAGCTGTTAGTGGTACAGCAGGACTCATAAGGCCACTGAAGGCCACATGGGTGTGTTAAGTTCCACTGGCAGGGACTGTGCCCCTGACCCCAGCCAGCTGCTTCCTCCAGGTTTGTAACAGTTGGCACAAGGCCCCAGAGAAACCTGGGCCCAAGGAGTGTTGGTGAATCCATGTGGCCCATCCCTGCTTCAGAAAGCCCAACCCCAAAATTCATAGGGCTTTTCCCCCTGGACAAGGCACCCTCTAGAGAAACCCCTAGAAGTAGGATGTTGCTCCATCCTACGGCAGAGCTAGAGAATCACTTCAGTCTTAGGAAGAACAACAGCTCCTGGCATCAGAGACAAGGAGGTCCAGAGAGGGTAAGGAGCTCGCCCAGGGTCTCACAGCATGTTGGCGACCAGGTTTGGATGAACCTGGATTCTTCCCTCTGTACCCACTGTCTCCCCAAGAGGGGGTCATAAATTCACCACACCCAAGGGTGCTAATTCATACCTTTCAGCCAAATTTCAGCTCTTGTTGCCTATTATCGGATGCAATAAGAAAGAATGGCCCTGGAATCTGTACTTTCAGCAGCAGAGTGGAGCTGGTGTTGAGACGGATCACAAAGATCCACACAGAAGCAATTATCAAGGAGGAATGGCAGCAGTCATGAACCATGCAAGAAATCCTTGAGGATGCCCGCTTGGATGGGCTCAGCCCAGAGCAGAGACGCCGTAATGCCTGTACCTCCAGTGCACCCCACCTGGGGCCAGCCCTGGGCTGGGAGGTAAAAGGCAGCCAAGTGTCCAGGGAGCCAAGGCTGAATGGCAGGAAAGGCTGGAGCCAGCATGGCCTCGTGACCAGCGCCCACCCCGACAATTCTAAGCAAGGCTGAGGCCGGAGGAAGCACTTGAAATGCCGCTCGGGGGACACTCTTTTTTTCCCAAAGCCCCTGCCTTTGACCCTGGGCACCCAATGCCCACCTGGGGTGTCTGGTCCTTTCTGCAGCTCCTCTCATGCCCCTCCCCCACAGCACACAGCACACAAGGGGCAACTGTGCCTTCTACCCTGTAATCACAGAATTATAAGGCTGCCAATGCAGGGGAGCCGAGAGACAGTCTCTACGGCAGGTCATATGCTCTGTTCCCAGACAGCCAGAACCAACAGGCTTAGGCGCATTTGAAATGGCCAAAGTATAAGGAGAGCCCACTGCCACAATGGACAGGACCCAAAGGGTCCTCTACAGTCCTCCAGTTTTTATTCCTTTGAGCAGAGTGTGTTCTCACTTGAATCTACTCACTGGTTTGATATACTATTTATATATTTTCCTGTACTACAGGTAAAAGTAGCACCCACTCCTTATTAAAATGAGAACACCAGGTCCACATAGCGTTGTGTTCCAGAGGTGTGCTGACCAGGCTTTGCAAACACCGTCCTGCCTAACCCTGCATCATAGCAAGAGGGGAGCTGAGCCCCAGTGACAGGAGGAGGCCTGACCAACACCCACCGCAAGGCGGTGCAGAGCCACTCCCAGAACCTAGAGCCTATCCCAGCGAGGTCCCGGGCTCCTGTCACCTGGGCCCTCGGACTGACCCAGTTTGCCACAGAACCCGAGTGCCCCAGACTTTTCCCAAGGCTACACCGTCCTCCAGGATTCCCCGAGTGGGTCTGGACAGTCCCGCCAGGTCACCCTTGATGGCCATGGGCAAGTGGTCCCGCCCTCCAGCTAGGTTTTCTCCCCTTCCAGGGCTGCAGAGATGATGCCAAACTCCTGGAGGGAGGGAAGAATCCCCTGGAAAACAGATGTGGGGAAGGAATTGTTTCTACCCCTTGTGCTGGTCCTCAGCTTTTCCCTCTGGGAAATGGGCAGAGGCTGTGCAGGTGTGAGGAGCGGGAAGAGGATGGGGGAGAGGGAAGGAGAGGAGGGGTCTGGGGCAGCGCCACACTGTCAGCCCCCACCCTCCCCACTGCAGAGCTGGGGGGGGGGCACAGGAGGCCCTGAGGGAAGCCGCAGTGGCCCTATGGGTAGGAACACTTCTCCAACCTGCAGATGGGTGCACGCGCGCGCGCGCGCACACACACACACACACACACACACACACACACCTCATCCACTCACATTTGCTTGCATCCACACACTTTTGCTTGCACAAACGCAAACACCCCCCAAAGCCGTCCCCATAGCCGCTCACACCGCCCCCCCCCCCGCCGCCGGGGCACACACAGGGACCAGCCTGCACAGCCCCCCGCCCCAGTCCCAGGCCCCCGGCCCGGCGGCATCCTTGTCCTGCTGCCTGGGAGATACATGTGGTTTCAGTTAGCAGCAAAGCGGGCATTTCCGTCCCAGACAGCAGGACCCTGCCAGGGCCCCAGCCACACGGGAAACCTCATGAAGGACCACCTTGGCCCCCGTACCACTGGCCATCCCAAGGACCCCTTCCCCTGAAAGACCCTGCCGTCCCTTCCAGCGGCCAGCCCTCACCTGGAGTCGGACTCTGCACCCACTCAAGCCGGGCCTCCGTGCCCAGCCTCCAACTGCTGCTGCTGCCCGCTGCCCTGCCGCCAGCCCGCTGGCCTCTGCGCTCTCTCGCTCTGTCTCCAGCAGGCTGAGCGGGATGGGAGGAGGGCAGGGTGTCAGGGGGCGGGGGGAGGGAGGGGAGGGGGCGTGTGGAAATGAAACTTTAATAACAGAGCCCCTTTTGTTTCCGAGCATATGGGATATTTCATACATACTGAAGACATTAGCCGTCTATATTTTTAAGGGCTAGGGCTAAAGGATGAATAAATACAGCCCATGTTCTGCTCAGCAAACACACATGCAGAGCGCTGACTTCAGGAACATTTCAACCCAAAGGAAAAAAGCCTCCATGACATGGGACACTTAAAAATAAATATGCCTCCAAGACCTCAGGCCCGCCCGGCCCCTCCCGGAGCCACCTGGAGGCCTTGGGGCTCCTTTTCTCTCTGGGTGCTCCCCCCAGCCAGCCCCTTACACTTTCTGCTTTGTAGTGAGAGGCAAATCCCTGGAATCCAGGCCCCCATTCCAATTCCCTTCCCCAGGACCCCGAGCCCTAGATGGTCAAAGTTCCAAAAGAGCTTGGAAATCTCTGCCATCCTTACTGCAGAAACAGGGACCAAGGCCCAGAAAGGGGCAGGGACTTGCCTGAGGTCACACAGCAAACAAATCAGGATGTCCAGCCAAGAGGCAGAGCTTCTTCTTTCAGCAGAAGGGATCCCCACTTCCTCACCTCAGGGGTAAAGGTGAGAGACTCCAGGGCCCCAGAGGCGCGTGGGCCAGGAGGTGGCCCGCCTGCCTTTTCCCACTGGCGTGCAGCTCCGGGCACCTACCCCCCAACTCCGGGCACCCATCCAAGGATGACGTCAGCAGGGCTGGGAACTGGGCTGGCCCCAGGAAATCCCCTTCGGCCTGCAGATCCCAACAGGCCTGGAGGCCTCAGGTAGGAGATCCTCCCTCCCTGACAACTCCACCCCAATCCCCCTGTGCCTTCCATCGGTCCTCCAGGAAGGAGAACAGAGGCCCAGAGAGGGCTCGGCCCTCAGAGTCACACAGCATGGTGACAGCAGGGCAGAAAACCGAACCAGGCTCTTCAGAGCCCGGGCCTGCTGGCACGGCTTTGTTGCTGAGAAAGTTCCAGTTCCCTGGTGCCAAGGACCCCTCCTCCTGGTCCCCACGGGGTTCAGCCACTCTCAGAGGTGGTCTCAGTTCCCCCTCATGTCAGAATCCAGCCTCTTCTCACCAACTATTGAACTGTGTATTTGGCACAGTGCTTGACACTTAGTAAGTACCCTTAGAAAACGCAAACAATCGATTATGAAGGCCTTGATGGAGTCTCTTCGTGCTCAAGCCGGTGCCCAGCACTGGTGCTGCAGTAGTTACTGTGCCCTCTGTGCAGAATCATGGCCTCCTTCCAAACAGACGGCTTCCCCAGGGACCTTTCACAGACATGCTCTATCCCACTGGGGAAAACTGAAGCTGGACCTCCAGCCCGGGCTCCCCAACCTCAGTGTGGACGGACATAAGCCTTGTCCCCAGCCCTGGTCCCAAGACTGCACAGGCGCCATGCTACCACGGAGTGTTTCTACATTTAACAATAGTCACCCTCCCATCCCTGCCAGGCAGCGCACCCCCATGCCCTCCACAAAAAGGGGGACTGATATGGGAACTGGACTTCTGGCTTAGCAGCCTCATTCTGCTGCTGCTGGGCTGGCAGAGGCCCCTTCTCTAAGAACAGTTGTTCTCATCAAGGCAGTAGGGAAAATCATTCTCACTGCCAGGCATGGTGATGCACGCCTGTAATCCCAGACAGGAGGATCACAGGGTTCAGGCCAGCCTCAGCAACAGCGAGACCCTGTTTCAAAAATAAAAAGAAATAAAATAAAAAGGGCTGGGGATGTATTTCAGAGATAAAATGACCTTGGGTTTGATCCCCAGTGAACACCCCCCTCCCAAAAAACAAAACATTTCACCAAGAGATGCAGATCATGTGATACAAGGAGAGGAGAGGGGCTTTGCCCAGTACATGGTGATTTCCCTGTCTGGGATTCCATGCTGCAGAAGGATGCCAGCATTAGTTCTGTCTGGGTTCCAACAAGCCCAGACTGGCCTGCTTGCCTATGGGTGGCCCTCAGTGTAATCTGCGCCCGCCCCCAGAGGCAGCTTTCCCCAAAAGCCCTTCTATCCCCACAGCTCCTGTTGTCTCAGACCAATGGCGTTAGAGAATTCCAGACCCCTGTGAACTCAGTCCGCCTCCACTTCCCCTCTTCTTTCCCACCCAGGCCCTTTGCATATCAGCACCTTGGGCCTGCAGAAAGCCCCCATCGCCTGCCCAGCCCGCCCCTTCTGTCACCAGCTTGCTGCTGAGGGACGTCCATGAGCTTTGGTGCATGGACATGGAACTCTGTTGGTGAAGCTTGGGGTCTTTTCTACAAGGGGAGCTTCCTGTAAGTCTGGGCTGGATTCTGCATTAGGAAGTTTTCCAGGGTGAGAGACTAGATGTTAGTTATTTAACAAAATAACAGTAGTGTCACTGGTTGTCTTTGCTAGCGCTGAGCTAATGTTTCACCTGCATTGTCTGCTCATTCCTGACCACTGTTTGAAGCCCAGGGGAGGCTAAACTGTTGCCTAAAGCCCCCCAGCCTGTGGGCAGCTGAGCTGGGTCCGCGCATGGCCACCAGCTCCAGCCTGTGCTCTTAACAGCTGGGCCAACTGGCTCCGGGTCAGTGCACCCTCTAGCTCCAGCAACAGTGCGAGCCGCTGGGGGAGTGAGACTCCAGCTTAGACCTTTCTTTCTCCCTGCAGCAGAGCTAAGCACAGACTTTGTTCTGAACAGTCTCATTAGTAAACATGTGCTGAGCTAAGCTCTAGAACAGCCCTGGTTAGACCCTCAGATGGAAGGAGGTAGTATGTTTTCCAGTACGTGTGTGTGCACACTCTCCCAACCTGGGGAGCCCTGCCTAGCCCACGTGGAACTCATGATGAGCCATGTCACCCGAGGGCAGTGGGTGTTCACAAGCATGATCCCACTCCTGACGAGCAGGAGGTTCTGACCCGCTGTTCTGATCCAAGCCAATTCATCTCTCCTCGGGTACCTGGAAGCCCTAAAGCCTACTGCCCAAAGAAGGTATACTAAGGCAGCAGGAGTTCCCAAACCCAGACCCCTAGGATTCAGGGTGTGAACAGGGACACGAGGGCCATCATCCCCTGAAGACTCCACTAGTCAGGCGTTTAGTGGGGCCATTGGGTATAAAATCCAATACCATCAGCCAGGCATGGTGGTGTGCACCTGGAATCCCAGTAATTGGGAGGGAAAAACAGGAAAATCACAGTTTCAAGGTCAGCCTCAGCAACTTAGTAAGACCCTATTTCAAAAGAAAAAATTAGAAAGGGCTAGGGGTGTAGCTTAGAGGTAGAACATCCTTGGGTTCAATTCCTAGTGTCAAAATAAACAAAATAAAAAATTCAATACCATCTTTCTTCACCCTCCATCCTCTATGTCCTGACTCCATCTCTGAAGTAAAAAGCCTCCTAGGTCCCCTTCTCTTGTGCAGCAGGACACTGTTCTCTAGGTCTCCCCAGGGACCTCAGGAAGGCACCCTGGGCTATGAGAAGGGCGGACCACAAGCCCAGGAACCTTCGTCTCTGGCAAAGCAACCTTCACCAGGGCCCCCTCAGATACATGAGCCGTCCCGGTTGAATCACCGGTAATTGAGTTGCTTTTGGGGGTAAATTCTATCCAGATGTGGAGGGTGGGGTGGGCTTCCTGAGCAGAGGGACGGGATACTGGTACACGGGCTGTGCATCCAACTCGCCAAGTACACAGGAAGCCTGGAAAAGAGCATTGTTTCTGGAAAATCCAGAGGTGAGGTTTCAAGGTCAGGATCTCTGAATCCAACCCCCTTGGTGGGCAGAGGGGGAAACTGAGGCCTGGAGAGCAGACAGGTCTGGGCGGAGTCAAGATCCCAGATTTCCTATTTGGCCAGATCTCTTCAGTCTGGGGACTTTTAGATGGAAGGAGGCAGGGTAGCCTTCTTCCCCCAAAACCCACATCAAGCCTCGGCTTAGAAGGTCAGGAGTTGGGGGTCGGGGAATAGAGAATCTGCAGTTGGGAGGCTCTAATCATCTCCAGCTTAAACCTCCAAACCAGAGAGTGCTCTGTGTTCTGTTTGCAGAGATTAGGGGGTAGGGAGGAAGGCCCTGGGAAAAGGCTGTGAGCTTGTCCCCCTTCCACCCCTGCCTGGCACGTTGTGCAGCGCCCATGGCCTGGGCCTCTTATCCAGGGAGGACCTTCCACCGCCCTCTCCTTTGACCTCCACGGGCTACATACCTTCCTGGCTCCTTGGGGCTGGCTTACTGGAAGGCAGGAAAAGGCCAGCTGGGCGGGTGGGGGGGCATGAGAACTTGGAGAGAATGAGCGGAAACGAGGGGGGAGTGGGCCAGGGTGGGGGAGATTAAGAAGGGAATTTTTTGTCTCCTGCCTCATGTTTTGGCTGCCTTAGTGTGAACATGTCTAGGAGCCTTATCGTGAAGGCCAGCACCGTCTGAGCGAGAAAGAAAATAGCGTCTGCAGCTGGAAAAATTACATCTTGATAAAACGTCCCTTTGGAATGGCATTGGGGTCTCTTATCAGCAGACAGCTGGGCCCCATGAACTTCTGTCTGCCTGTCCTCAGGCCCTGAGCCCCCTTGTGCCGCTCCCCTGACCCTCCACCCCACCCTCCCCCAGACCGTGGCCTGTACCAAAAGTGTCAGGGAAGCCAGTAGACCGATACTCCAGTCCTGTCTCTGTCACTGATGCTGTGTGATCTGCGTCACATTCCTTTTCCTCTCCAGGGCCTCAGTTTCCCTTCTGTAACTGGGAAGGAGGGAAGGACCAGATGGTGGTGGTGGTGTGTGTGTATTGCTGAGGATTGAGCCCAAGAGGATTCTACCTCCAAGCTACACCCTTATACCTATTTTTTTTTTTTAATTTGGAAACAGGGTCTCACTAAGTTGCTGAAAGCCTCCCTAAAATGCTAAAGTTGACTTCAAACTTGTGATTCTTCTGTCTCACTCTCCCAAGTACTGGAATCACAGGCATATGCCATCATGCCTGGCAGATCAGACAGTATCATTTTGTTTTGTTTTGTGGCACTGGGGATGGAACCCAGGGACTTTCTGCCTTGGAGCTATACCCGCAGCCCTATTTTTTTTTATTCTTTATTTTGAAATTAATGGTCTCAGCCGGGCGTGGTGGCACATGCTTGTAATCCCCGGGCTTGGGAGGCTGAGACAGGAGGATCACACAGGTTCAAAGCCAGCCTCAGCTAGCTTAAGAGACCCTGTTTCCAAATAAAATATAAAATAGGTCTGGGAGTGTAGCCCAGAGGTAGAAGGCCCCTGGGTTCCATCCCCAGTACTATAAGAAAGAAAGAAAGAAAGAAAGAAAGAAAGAAAGAAAGAAAGAAAGAAATAGATAAATGGTCTCATTGAGTTGCAAAGGGCCTCACTAAGTAGCTGAGGTTATCTGTGAACCACCATCCTCTTATCTTAGCCTCCCAAATGCTGGGATTACAAGCATGTGCCACCACCATGCCCGGGTAATCAGACAGCTTCTAAAGATCCTTCCCGCTTTGACACTTGGTGAGGCTGACATTCTTGTAGTTTGAAATTCTCTGAACTTTTCCAACCTCCACCCAAATGCCATCACATGTTAAATGTCTCTGATCTAAAATATGCAAATCTCTTCACGTCCGTGAGACGCATGAAGCACTTGCTTTAAACCCAAGTAAAGCTACCCAATCCAGAGCTCACACACTCAGAAGAGTGTCCATCTCCGCTCCCACCTGAGAAATCCTAGCAAGCTAGGCTTTTCAACATGCTTAGTCACAAATATATTTTCTCCCTCACAATGCATCCTACATGGAAAGCCATATGAAAAACAGGTTAGTGAAGCAGTTGTGCTTGCTCTGACCATCCACCTCCTCTTCCTCACCTTCTGCACCCCGGGCCCCTCCTGACCCTCCTTCATAGCACCAGGGCCCCACTGAAGCCTCTTGCAAAGCCCCAGGTCTGGAGTGGAGGCCCGGCACAGCAGCACAGGCCCCGGCTCTGCCACGGTCTTGCTGTGTGAGCTTGAGAGCGTCTTTCCCCTTCCCTGAGCTCCAACTTTATCACCTGAAAAATGTTGGCGGGATAGTGCTGGCCAGGCCCACCTGGCCAGGCTGCTGAGAGAGCAAGAGGAAAGTTAGCCTGGAAGGGCTAGCCCGGCGGCTGTCGCTGATGACAATGAATTACATCTTATGTTTCAAAATAACTAGCAGAGAGGACTTTGAATGTTTCCGATGTTGGGGTGAGTCCTCAGCTCCAGAACTCAGGGTCTGCAGGGTCCTTGGCTAACGTGACGGAAAAGAATTTCAGCACGCGCCAGTTAGAGACTTAGAGGTTTATTTGGGAAAAGGGAAGGAAACACACATTCAAGAGAGAATACGGGCCACCTCAAGATGAGGAAGGCATCGTAGGGAGCTCAGGGTCCTCATAGGGGACTTTCGTGAGGGGTGGGCTGGAGACAGTATGCGAGGATGAGCTCAGTCCGGTAGTCCCAAGGCGGTTTATGGTGGGCAGGTGGTCTGGTCAGCCTCAGGGTGGATGAGCTCAGTCCAGCAGTCCCGAGGCACTTCCTGATGGTCTGTGGTCTGGTCAGCCTTAGGGTCTTCAGGCTGATGGGGGTCCTCATTAGCTGATTGATGGCTAAGCTACCATATCCTAAATTATAGGTTTCTCAGAAATACTGTCGTTAACTCTAGGATCTACAGGTTTCCCAGGAATTTTTGAGAGAGTCAGGCCTGGGAAAGAGAACTGGTTTGTGGACTAGAGGCTGAAGCGCTTCAGCTCCAGGTTCTTATATTAAAGTTCTATTTTTACTTTTCCTTCCTGTCTGTCTCTTTTCTACCTACTTATTTCTTCTATCCTACATCACCAACACAAATACATGATAAATGTTTGAGGTGATGGTTACGCCAATTACCTTGCGCAAATCATTACAATTGTATGTACATGTACTAAACTATCACAGTGCACCTAATAAATATGTAAGATTATTGTGTCAATTAAGAGGGAAAAAAATAGGAATGTGCTCTGCGAACCTAAGAGCTCACGATGATGTTGAAGGAGAACGTGGAGTCTACAAATGTGAGGCCAGGAGGGCCTGTAGTGACCGCTTATACAAATGTTTCTTCACATAGTTGGGGCTCCAAGAAGGGGAGAGAGTTGACAGGATCACACAGTGAGACGCCGGAGGACCAGAAGCAGAAGAGAGAGCCGGGAAGTGGTGACACCCACCTCTCAGGCCATCTGTCAGCAAAGCCTGTCCACGGGGTGAAGAGAGGCTGGTTGGATTCTAGGGACTCTCTCCAGCTTGAGGATTTGACGTGATCCCTCTAAGATGCTCAGACTCTGGACCCCTCATTCAGCCTCAGGCCTGTAAGCAGGGATAGTGAGAAAGCCCCTTTGTGTGGCGGCCAAGCCTTGGCTCTGACACATGGTTTTGTTCCCTAAAGACCTTTCACGGGCAGAAAAGCCACATCCTTACCCACTCCACCGTCCCCTTCCACCCCCACTGCCTTCTACTACACCCTCAAGCTACAAGTCTTGGCCTGAGCCCAGGGTTCCACAAAGTGACTCTGTCCTCCGCAGGCTAGGTGCAGGACCAGAGCTAAGGCTTGCGGCGCGGCAGGCTGGCCACACTCAGTTCAGGGCCAGCACTGCCCAGCTGACCCTGCTGGCTACCTTGTTTGTTCTGCCTCCTCATTCCTGAGCCAGGCACCGCTGCCAGAGCTGGAAGCCCCCCCACAAGACCACCACGGGCACCTGTGCAGCCCCTAGACCACCACTGGCTGGCCCTACACCGGTTTCCCTTTGAATCCAAGCACTGCCTCGAACCCACACTCTTCCAGAACCCCAGCCAGCACCAGATAACTAGAACCAATGTTTTTACCTATAGAAATAGGCCAGCCTGCTCATAGAACAGAAAATAAAGCTAAAGCCCAGAAAAGAGAGGAGATGTGCCTGAAGTCACATAGCAAATTGGGGGCTGAGCAACAGAACCCAGGGCTCCTCCTGTAGCTCCTGCACACTGAGCCTCACAAGAAAGGAGCTTCCCTCCCTGGGTCTTCTCTGGCCTCACTCCCAGCATCCCCCAAACCCCAGCTTCTCCCTTGCTCCCCTCCTGAAGACAGCACACAGCACAGGCCCACCCCAGGCAAGGCCCAGTCCAGGGTCCAGAGACCAAGCTGAAAGGACAGTTCAAAGAATGATCTGTTCAGACTGCAGTGGGCTATCGGCATAGCTGATGAGTCTTGGAGACACTGTCCTGGGGCAGAAAGAGCAGAGGCAGACATCTGCAGAGATTTCTGTGCAGGCCAAGGAAGAGCTTTCTAACACTCAAAGCTGCCCCATGATGGGAAGAGAGCTTCGCTAGGTGGTGAGGTTCCCACCATGAAAAACAAGTTTCAGATTCCTGCAGGGGGTGGAGATGGCAGAGGAGACGGCCTCAAAGGCCCTTTTCTGTCCCAAGATGGTACGATTGGAACAAACACACTCACTCGGACACAAGCCTCTCTTGTCCTCTGAGAGAAGGGTCAAGCCTTCATCCCCAGGAGTGTCCTCTGTCCCTCAGGCCATGGGGCGGGGGGTGGGTGCTCAGAACTCCAAGGTCATTCGCCTACAGAAGCTGACCTTTAGGGTCCACCCAGAGACCCTGAAGATTCCTGAAGAGTCTTCGTGGATTCTTCCAGCCATTCCCCCACTGGAATGTTCTTACTTACCTCCATCCCCACATGGCATATTTTGTTGGAATAATTCCACCTTGAATCAGAACAGGCGTTCTCAAGATTATTTTTGAGCCGGGCTTTGGTGGTGCACGTTTGTAATCCCAGCATTCACTAGGCTGAGACTGGAGGATCGCAGTTCGCAGACAGTCTCAGCTACTTAGGCCCTCCGCAACCTAGTGAGACCCTGTTTCAAAAATAAAGAATAATAAATAGGGCAGGGGGTGTAGCTCAGAGGTCAAATGCCCCTGGGTTCCATCCCCAGACCCCCCCCCACACACAAAAAGATTATTTTTATTTTTGGTGGCCTAGGAACACCGCATGGAAACATTCAAACTCTCAGCAATGTGAAAGTTATTCCTTTGAAAACTTCTATTTATCAAGGGTAGTATTGCCAGATTTAGCAAATAAAAACACCGAATGTCCTATAAAATTTGGATTTCAGATAAACGACAGGTAACTTTTTCAGTAGAAATATAGGATGTGCTTAAACTAAGAAATTATTCATTGTTTATCTGATATTCAAATTTAACTGGATAACTTGTATTTTATCTGGCAAGTCTGGTGGAGAAGAAAATCTTAGTGGGGTGCTAGTCTATCTTTAATACAGTTCTCACATTTATTAATCTCCCTTTCATCACAGAGAGAGAGGGAATCTCAGGCACTAGGTAAATAAATGTCATAACATGGTTTCATTTTTATTGTATCTACATATATGATTACTATGAAAAAAGTGAAACAAGTCTTCCATTTACAGTAGCAATATAAACCTTCTTTTGAAATAAATGTATTCAAAAATTTTAAAGTGACTCAATTTAAAGAAAAATGTTATATAAGTCATGCTAAATATGGAAATGATGGAAAAACAGGAAGGTAGAGCCAGGAGACAAAGCGGGGAACTACCTGAGAAGGGACTTCTCTCCTCGGGGCTCCAGCAACCCTTCCTCCCTGCCTCTGCTCCCAAGTGCACAGCCTCAGTTCCTGCCCCTGGCAGGCTTGCAGGAAGTGCCTGAGGCTCGGTGGCGGTAGTGTTGCAATTCCAGGAGAGAGGTTTCAGCCCCTTCCCCATCACAGAGGTCCCCAGAGCCCCTTTATACAAAACAGCCTCCCCGGGCTCAACTTCAGAGAGGCTGTTTCTGAGGAGGCAGCCACCAGAGACTTCTCAAAGTGTTTCCAAGTCAAATCCAAACCTCTGCAGCCTTGCCAGGAAACCGCCCCCACCCCTCCTTCCACTCTGGCTGTCTCCAGGAGTCAAGGCTGCAAGCTTTGGGCCTCCAGACTCCCGCCCCCACCTGCCAGGCCTTCCGGCCCAGTCCCCACTGCATGCCTGGCACCATTGCCTCATCCTTTCCCACCCCCTCCAACCCCCGGGCTCAGGGGCAGGTCTTGGAATTGGGGGGGGGGGTAGGCAGAGAAGGAGGTAATTTTCCAGACTGTGATGAAGCCCAGCCTCTTCTACTCCATAGCAGGGCCAGGTGGGGAGGGGTGTTAGCGTGTCAGCTCTGTGCCACCCCCCCCCCCCCGCTGCAGTACTGGGGATTGGGGATTGAACCCAGGGCCATTTTACCTCTGAGTTCCAGCCCCAGCCCACTTTTTTATTATTTATTTTGAAACAGGGTCTCACTAAGTGCGAAGGGACTCAAATAGCTGAACCTGTGATCCTCCTATCTCAGCCTCCCAAGTACTGGTATCACAAGTGTGCACCACCACGCCTGGCTGTGCTCCCTTCTTAGAACTCCCTGAACTCCTTTCTGTCACCATCAACAAGAGCTGTTCTTTCGAGACTCTCCACATATCAGGCACTTGGCTAAGTATTTCCAATGACTCTTATTTCGCCCTTACAGGGACCCTCCAGGATGGGAACTGCCATTATTCCTGTTTCAGACAGGAGCAAGTTGAGGCTCGTCTGTGTTAAGTAACGTGTCCAAAGTCACATAGTTAGAAGTTTTGAATCCTATATTCAAAACTAGGATTTGAACCTAGGCAGGGTGACTGCAGACACCTGCCCCTAACCAGCAGCCCAGCTGCGAGGCATCTGCACCGAAGGGGTTCTAGGAAGGTAGGTGGGGAAACTGAGCGATGGAAAGGCTATTTTGGCTCAGTGTGGTCCTGGGAGCTGCGGAGCTCTTCCCACTCACCCTGCAGCCTGGAGCCCCCTCGCCCTCTGGGCTTCGGCATTCCCTTCCAGGTTTCTTCCCAGGGCCTTGCAGCCTGGCCAGGCTGCAATGGTCCTGCTGCCCCCTGAGGATCCTGAAATTCCAGCTGGATCCCCCTGCAGATCCCCCTGCAGTTCCAGCTGGAGTAAGGCCAGGGGAGCACATTAGGGAAAGGCCTGGGGACCATCTCAGGCTCTGCTCCCCTCTTGATCCTCAGTAAAGATGCGCCTCCCCGAGGCGGAGGCCCAGACATCAAAGGGCCTTTGCGGCTGGTCTTTGATGGGAGCCTTGTGGGGTAACAGGAAACATGAGGATGACACTGTGCCCCAGCCCAAAGCACAAGGCTTGGAAAAATGAAAAGAAGAAACTCTTGGCGGCCCTCCGCACAGGCTTTGGCTGAACTCAGCTCTCGCAGCTGCCGGCAGCCTGTGCTCTCCCTGCAAAGCCCTTCGCAGACACCCCTGGGGATGCGGGTCCTTGTGTGGCCGAGAGAATGGTGGCTTCTCCCTGCAGCCAAGAAATACATCCACTGCACCACTCTTTTTTTTTTTTTTTTTTTTTTTTTTTTTTTTTGGTGGTACTGTGGTACTGGGGTTCCTGGAAGCCCTTCTATCTCTGGACTACACTCCCAGACCTATTTTTACATTTTTATTTGGAAACAGGGTCTCCTAAGCCAGCACGCGCGGCTGGCTTCGAACCTGCGCGATCCTCCTGTCTCTGCCTCCCAAGCGCGGGGATTACAAGCGTGCGCCACCACGCCCGGCTACTGCGCCACTCTTTCCTGGCTCCAGGAAGCACTACAGAGAGCACCAGAAACAGGGACTTGAAAAGGACTCACGGGACTCAGAATGAAGTCATTTGAAGATCCTTTAGCTGCTCTCAGACCTTGAGACTACATGGCTCAGAATCCAATCATTTGCTTTTCCACCCCCCTGCATGATGCATCAGCAGCAATTAACCAGAGCATGGAAGTGACGATTTGGTGATATCTACTGAATTTAATGCATGCGCCCTTTGGCCAGTAATTCCAGTTCTAGGAAGTTAATCCAGCACGTGTACCAGACCATATGCTCGAAGGTAGATGCGCCGGATGTTCATTGCAGGATTGTTTGTGGAAGCAAAAGGCTAGGAACAATGTCAATGTCTATCAGTTGGGTCAGAGTGCAGAGCATCAGGCCAGCTCATGAGGATAAAGTCAATGAAATGTTCTTTAAAGCAAGCATTGGACAGAATGGTGTGTATAATACGCTGCTGCTTACAAAAGGGAGGGATAGGCTAAGTGTGTAGCTTAGTAGTAGAGCACCTGCCCATCACACATGAGGCCCTGGGTTCAAACATAAAAAGGAAGGGATATGTTAAATCAACATAGCCTAGAATATCTCACCAAAGGTATAACAAGAGTTGTACAGGGGGCGGTAGAAGGGAGATTTATTTTTTATTAAACATTCAGTTGTACTGTTTGCTTTTAAAATTATTTCCTTAAAATGAGTAAAGCAATATGAAAATTTTAATGTCAAAAGCATATAAAAATCTTTCTTAAAAAGATGGTTCTCGCCAGGCGTGGTGGCACAAACTTGTAATCCGCGCGCTTGGGAGGCTGAGACAGGAGATCGCACAGGTTCAAAGCCAGCCTCCACTGGATTAAGAGACCCTGTTTCCAAATAAAAAATATAAAATAGGTCTGGGAGTATAGCCCGGAGGTAGAAGGCCCCTGGGTTCTATCCCCAGTACCACCAAATAAATAAATAAACAAACAAATAAGCAAATAAAATTAAAAGGGCTTGGAGGCAGAATATCTCTGGGTTCAATCCCCAGTACCAAAAAACAAAGCAAAACAAACAAGCAGAAAATGGTTCTCTATTTCATAGAGGGTAAAGTCCAAAGGCCTCAGCCTGACTTTATGGCCCTTGGGAGTGCCATCCTGCCTCCTCTTCTCCCACCTGCCACTGGCTGCACCCCACCTGCACCACTCCTGCCTCTCTCCCAAACACAAAACACGATGCCCTCCTCTCCTGACCCTAGCCCTGTGTCTGGGGCTCTAACCTTCTCAAGACTTACTTTCACCCATGGTGCCCAGGGGCCCCTTCCTTACCAATTGATATGTGACCTTTTCCTCAGGGCTGGGACAGGCAGCCCAAGGCGTGAATACACCCCACCCCAGCTTCAGGGGCTGGGGTTGCAGGAGTCCAGGGTCGTGAGGAACTTCCAGGCAAGGCATGCAGAGACAGAAACCCACGAAGGGCCCTTTCCAAACAGATCTACCACCCATGGCTACATGAGGGAGGACAGCCATGCTCA
The DNA here is from genome assembly GCF_963383645.1 of Muscardinus avellanarius. Taxonomy (NCBI): domain Eukaryota; kingdom Metazoa; phylum Chordata; class Mammalia; order Rodentia; family Gliridae; genus Muscardinus; species Muscardinus avellanarius. The sequence continues at coordinate 33,206,316 of NC_137793.1, read as the reverse complement.
GAGGCTAGATGGCAGAGGGCCAGAGAGAGGTGCAGGCTGGTCCTCCACCTCAGACCTGGGTGTTGCTCCAGGCCTGGGGCCTGGGGTCCACCTAGACAGCTGCATGGGGCCTTGAGAAGGGTGTGGGAAGGGGTATCTGCACGCAAGTGTGGCAAAGCCCAGAGAGGGTAGCCTCCCCCCAAATGCAAAAGAAATGCTGAATTTTGGCCCTGGAAGAGACTCAACCTTTTAATTTAAAGAGAAAACAGCCCCAATAACTCGGCCACACAGAAACCTCAGAAGAGACAGGGCTGGAATGAGGGGTTCTCACTCTCCTTTCCAGAGGCTGTTTTACACAGTGGTGAGTAAGCAAGGACTTAGGGTCTTGTCATTTGCTATGTGACCTTGGGCAAATCTCCTTCACTGCTCAGAGTGTATCTGCTCGTCTCTGATACCAGGGAGTTGAGCTCTGTAATCGCCCCTTTGAACTATCATGCTGAGCTGTTCTATTTTAACAACATAAATAAATAATGCCTGATTTTAGCAATCTAGAGTGTCATGATTATTAACATTCTAATAGTCTAATGTTCCAAAGTTCTACCCATACAACCTTCCACCCATCTATTCATCCACCTCCCTGTCCAGTGTTCATCTATGTACCCTTTCACTTACCCATTTGCCCATCCATTCGATATCCATCCATCCACACATCCATCCATATATCCATCCATCCATCCATCCATCCATCCATCCATCCATCCATCCATCCATGTATCTACCAAGCCACCCATCCATTTGTTCAACAAACATTTCTTGGGTCCTTACTCCTTGCCAGTGCCTGAGGATGCTCTAGTGAATATGACAGAGATACCTCTTGCTATCTTGCAGCTCCAAGAAGGGATACAAATCAATCAAATAATTCTATGAAGCTATAATCACAAACTATGATAGCAGTCTCTCTCTAGAAGGGCTATTCTGGAGTTTAACCACATCTCTATGTGTGGCGGGGCAGGTATCACAGCAGGCTTCCCAAAAAAGAAATGGCTGAGCTGAGACCTGAAAGATGAGTTGTTTGACTGGAATAAGGGAGCTCTAGCTCAAAGAGAACCATAGACTGCAGCTCAGGAGGTTTCTACCTGAATCAGCTCCTGGTTCTGCTATAGTGTGATAGATTCCATCTTCTTAGATTTGGAGGTTCATTTGAGCACATCGCTGTACTAGCCTCAGCAGCTCCACCCTCCAGAGAGACAACCAGTGAGAGTGGCCTCTACTGCTTCCCTGTCCCCATTTCCCAGCCACTCCCCAGGCCTGCCGAAGCCAAGGGCAGCCTCTGCCTGGCACACTGGCCTGGAGCCACCGCATGCACCAGGGAGCTTGATTCTATCCTATTCCAAGGACCTTGAGCCTGCTACCTGCACCCAACCCAGCAGTGTCCCTCTCTGGGTGGCATAGCCATTAGGGTTTCCTTGGCTCCTCCTCCTCTGGGGCCTGGTTTATGACACCAGCTCTGAGGCTGACCCTGGCAATGTGTCCAAGAGCTCCCCAGGCTTGGGTATCTGTACCAGACTCTCTTTTGAGAAAGAATCTGAGAGAAGCTAGAAGCTCTCCTTGCTTCCTTAGCCATAGGCCTCTGACTGCTCTGTGCCCTGGTTGGTCCCAGGACTCACCAGGTGCATTTCAGCTTCTGAGCCTTGACTCAAATAGAGCCAACTTCCCAAAGCATGCCACCCTTTCCTCTCACCCTTTCTAAGGCCTACTCATGTCCTAACTCCTCAATGAAGCCTTCCTCTGCTGGGTGCCCAGTCTCTACCTGGGCCAAGGCAGTGTGGCCAGGTGGGAAGGTTTTAGAGGAAACAGACCTGACTTTGAGTCTTGGCTTGCTGTGAGCTCTGGCTTCTTATCTGTAAGATGGCAGAAAGATGGTAACTATTGTATGTGTTCATTGGGTTATCAGGAAAAGTAAGAGAATGCACAGAAAGTGCTTGCCTGGCACGTACAAGTGCCTGATACACTGGAGTTGCAATGGATGTCAGGGCTACTCTGAACCCCTCAGCAGTCCATACCTGAGCCGTGAAGCTGAAACGGAGCATACACCACCTTGTCCCTCTATTCTGGTGTGCCTTTGCTGCTCTGGGCAGAGGGGCCTTATCTACTCGGTCTGTTTCTCCTGTCATTCCCTGTGTGATTTTGAGCTAGCCTTTTCCTTCTGGGCCTCTGTGACTGGATGAACTTTCAGTCCCGAAGATGGAGCTGACGGTTCTGAAGTGGCTCCTCTCCCCACCACAGCCCCAGTGTGGACCACAATACCAGGCTCACAGTAGGGAGACCCTCAGGGTTGGCTCAAGAGGCACAAGAGTTGAGAGGGGAGCAGCAGGGAGAGTGAGGGAGGAAAGAAAAGGGATTCAGCAATATGGGGGTGTGTGGTTGCTGCCTCTTCCAATTAAGAAGCGCAGGTCCAGGAAAAACTCTTGAGTCTACACAAGAAGCCAAGAAGGTAGTTTACAGCCTGGATTTACTGTGTCTCCAGCTGCCTGAATCTGGACAAGCCAGGTCTGTTCAACTGTGTACCAAGGGCTGGGCAAGGCAGGCGGGGCATTTATGTGGCCAGCGCTCAGCCACTACCGCCTGGCCGGAAGGCAGGAGGGAGGGGGCCAGGGCAGGGCGCAGCCCAGGGGCGAGCGCAGTGTGCACAGGGTGGGCTCCCGGGCTCAGCACCTCTCTGACCTTAGCCAAGTGACCACACCTCCTCTGTGCAATGGCGCTAACAATGGGAGAATCAGACAATGCCTGGGAAGGGCCTGGGACACGGTAAATGCTTAATAAATCAACGAATGTGCCTTTAAAGTGTTATTCTCTTATTATTGTGTATCTGATTGTGATGCCGAGCGTGTATGAGACAGTGAAGATGCAGGCTTCCATTATTGTGTGTGTGTGTGTGTGTGTGTGTGTGTGTGTGTGTGTGTGTGTGAGAGCAGTTGGCCAGCAGGTTTGTGTACAGCTACAGGAGTGTGTGCAGGCAAATGTCACAGAAGGTGCTGGTTCCACGCAGTTAGTGGGATTCTTGGTTTCCAGGAAGCTTTGAGGGATCACCTCCAAGACCTGCCTCCTGTAAGTGTCACAGCCCATCCTATTGTCACACCTCCCTCTCTCTAAGAAGGAGCGCCCCCCTGCAGGCCTGCCCTCTCCCTGCCTGGCTAGTCACCCAGTGTCTGTGGCTGTCACTGTACAGCGGTTGCCTGAAGCCAGACGTGGTCGAGCCCTCGTGCCCACATGGCTCCTGTGTAAGGTGCAGAAGCTCCTGCCAGCCAGGCAGGATTATAGAGGAGCCCCTGTCAACCACAGACTGCAGGAGACAAAAAGAACTCCTCCCTGGCTACCCCAGGGAGCCATGTGTGAAAAGTGGGGGCCTGGACAAGAACCCACCCGAGGGCTTCCATTCCAGGCCAGGACTTCCCCACCCTCCGGACTATCTAGCAGACCCCATGCCCCACAGCCACAGCCGAGGGTCTTGCAGTCCCACCAGCCACCTTCCTCCCAGGGCAAGGCCGGGGCACAGTGGACATGGTGGGCAGCTGGGGAGGACGAAGCAGAGCTGGGGAAGGAGGGGAAATAATCCATATGTGTACAGAGGTGCAGGTTCAAAGAGACTCAGTGCTGCCTTTCCTGGATTAGGGCAGTTTTGAAAATCACCTAAAATCCCACCGATGTGTTGCAACTACACAGTGGAAAAACACTGAAAAGGTCAATGAGGATCTATCTTCCCTAATGTGGGCGGGTGTTCACAGCAGGCTGTCGAGTGGAGAAAGGCAGTTTAGAAAGCCAGATGGACCAGGCATGGAGGCACAGGCCGGTAATCCCAGCACTTAGGAGGATCACAGGTTCCAGGCCAGCCTCAGCAATTTAGCAAGACCCCGTTAAAAAAAAAAAAGGGGGGGGGGCCTCTGGGCCTGGTGCATGCCTTTAATCCTAATATTTGAGAGGCCAAGATAAGAGGATTGCAGGTTCAGGGCCAGCCTCAACAATTTAGTGAAACCCTATGTCAAAATTAAAAGGGCTGGGAGAAGGGTACAGTGGTACATGCCTATATTTCCAGTATTTGGGAAGGCAAGACAGAATAATTGTAGGTTTGAGACTAACCTCAGCAACTCAGCAAGATCCTATTTCAGAATAAAAAATAAAATAGGGCTGGGATGTAGCTCAAAGGTAGAATGCCCTCTGTACACATTGAGCCCTTGGGCTCAATCTCCAGTACTTAGTACCAAAAAAAAAAAAAGAAAGAAAGAAAAAAAGAAAGAAAGAAAGAAAGAAAGAAAGAAAGAAAGAAAGAAAGAAAGAGAAAAAGAAAAGGAAAAAACAGAAGCCAGGCATGGTTGCACACCCTTGTAATCCCAGCGCTTGGGAGATTGAGACAGGAGAATTTCACAGGTTCGAAGCCAGCCTCAGCTACTTAGTGAGGCTTTCAGCAACTTAGTGAGACCCTGTTTCCAAATAAAAATATAAAATAGGTCTGGGAGTATAGCCCGGAGGTAGAAAGCCCCTGGATTCCACACCCAGTACCACTAAAAAAAGAGAGAGAGAGAGAGAGAGAGAGAGAGAGAGAAGAAAGAAAGAAAGAAAGAAAAGAAAGCTAGACAAATATGATGAACCTGTCAAAAAACTATATAGAGAGACCAAAAAATAAATAATAGGACAATTTTTTTGCAGTACTAGGGATGGAACCCAAGGGCATTCTATCTCCAAGCTACGCCCCCAGCCCTACTTTTTATTCTTTATTTTGAAACAGGATCTCACTGAGTTGCAGAGGGCCTCACTAAGTAGCCGAGGCTGTCCAAGAACCGCAATCCTCCTGTCTCAGCCTCCCAAATGCTGGGATTACAAGTGTGCGCCACCACACTCGGCTAAATAATAGGACAATTTATACCAACATTTTAGCAGTTAATCATTCTGCATGGTGAATTTCTCTTTTTTCAATTTTTGTTATATTTAATTTAATTTCTTTTCTTTTCCTTCTTTTTGGTACTGGGGACCAAGCCCAAAACTAACACTCTCTGTCTGTCTCTGTCTCTGTCCCTGTCTCTCTCTCTTTCTCTCTCTCTCTCTCTCTCTCTCTCTCTCTCTCTCTCTCTCTCTCTCTGTTCCAAGTACATATTCTTTTCTGGTTACTATGCTGTGTGGGTCCATGCGCACACACGCGCACATCATGCATGTATGTGGTCCTGGGGACAGAACTCTGGGACTTTCTACCTATGAGATATACCCTCAGCCCTATTTTTATTTTGAAACAAGGCCTCACTAAGTTGCTGAGGCTTGCTGTGAACCTGAGATCCTCCTGTCTCAGCTTCTCAAGTACTGGATTTACAAGCGTATTTAATACCAGAATGATGGGCAAGTGCAGAGATGCTGCCCTGCACCTCTCTGCTACAATCATGGTGCCCAAGGAGAGCTCACAAGGCAACACACTCTGGGCCTGTCGTAGTACCTGTTGGTGGAACCAAAGAAGGTAGAACCTTCTTTGAGGAGTTCAGACTCTTCCTTCAGACACCCTCACTAAACCACAGGTCCAGGACCCTCACCTGGACCCCCACACACACCAGCACTCAAGCCCCGTCACAACTGTCCCTGGGGCTCTGGCCAGAGAAACAGAAGAATCTGGGGCAGGTGGACATTTTTCCCTTGGGAGCTGAGAGCCCTCTCCCAGCAGGACAGGGAGGGTGAGGGCCAGCAGCCCCAGTTCTGAACGGAATCAGAGCTCAGAGAGACGCAGCTCCTGGCCAGTGTCCTCAGCGGAGCTGAAGCCACCTGAGTCCAGTTGCTGAGGAGGAGGCAGAGAGGCGTGACATCTCGGGGGCTGCCCCTGGCCCACTGCCGCCTCCCCTGCCCCCACCCAGCTCCCCAAGGCCAGAACATCTGGCTGCTGGCCTTGCTCCAGGAGGGAAGGGGGAAGGAGAGGGGGCCTCCTTCCAGCAGGCCAGAGGCCAGCGTGGTGCAAGGCACATCAATCAAGACTGCGAGGCTGGCTGGTGCTGGAGGGAGGCCGGCTGCTTCCCCACCCCCTCCCCAGACATTCCTGTGTAATGGAATCTCCTTTCCTGTTCATTTATTACCCACTCCGCCAAGCCCAGTCTGCAGACTCAAGCCCCACCAGCCTGGCCTTTTCCTGGGGAAAGGGGCTTCCCAGCGGCACCTGGAAGAGCATCAGACCCGAATGCTCCTGGGCATGTCCCCGCCATGCCCCCCGCCCTCCCGTGGATTTTCTCAAGGGGCAGCACAGAAGGCTTCTTGGATGCCTCTGCTGCTGAACGGAGCATTCTTTCATTACCTTATGTTAACAGATGAGAAAAATCAGGCTCAGAGACTAAGTCACTTGCTTAGAGTCATCCAGTAAGACAGAGTTTGCTTGACCCCCAAACCCAAGTTCTTTCTCTACCCCTCTCTTTATATTGAAGAGACTATTCTTTCCTTGCCCAATGGTCTTGGTGTCCTTGTTGACAATCGGCTGAGCACAGATGTATGGCGCTCTTTTTGGACTCCCAGTTCTAGTCCACAGGTCTGTGTACGGAGCCGGTGCTGGTGCCACATGGTCTTCATAAACGGCTGCTTTGCAGTGTAATTGAAATTTAGAAGTGGGTCCTTCTACTTTATTTTTCTTTTTCAGGATTGTTTTGGCTATTCTGGATTCCTTGGAATTTCATACAAATTTTAAAAATCAGCTGGTCAATTTGAACAAAGAAGTCAGGTGGGATTTGCTTTTTTTTTTTTTTTTTTTTTTTTTTGGTGGTACTGGGGGTAGAACCCAGAGGCTTTCTGCCTCCGGACTATACTCCCAGACCTATTTTATATTTTATTTGGAAACAGGGTCTCACTAAATTGCCAAGAGCCTCACTAAGTAGCTGAGGCTGGCTTCGAACCTGCCAGATCCTCCTGTCTCAGCCTCCCAAGCGCGGGGATTACAGGTGTGTGCCACCATACCCAGCTCGAAGTCAGGTGGGATTTTGACAGGGATTGTGTTGAATCTGTGGGTCATTTGGGGGAATACTGCGTTTTAGCTGTTAATGTGTCTCCCAGTCCGTGAATAGATGATGGCTTTCCACTTATTTAGATCTTTAATTTCTTTCCACCAGTTTTGTAGTTTTCAGAGTATGTTTTGCACTTCTTTTTAAAATTTATTTCTATGGAGCTGGGTGTGGGAGGCACATACTTGTAATCCCAGCATTTGGGAGGCTGAGACAGGAGGATCTCAGTTTGCAAACAGCCTCAGCTACTTAGCAAGGCCCTCTGCAACTTAGTGAGAGCCTGTTTCAAAATAAAGAATAAAATATAGCGCTGGGGGTATCACTTGGAAGTAGAATGCTCCCGGGTTCCATTTCTAGTACCGCAAATTTTTTTTTTATTTCTATGTATTTTATTCTCTTTGATGCTGTTGTGAATAGAATTGTTTCTTAATCGTGATTTGTTCATTGTAAATGCATAGAAATGCAGTTGATATTTTTTTACATTACTCTTGAACCTTACAATCTGACTAAACTGATTAGTTCTCATGGCTGTTTAGTGGGTTCCTTAGGATTTTTTACATATAAGAGCATGCTGTCTGTGAATATAGTGTAGCTTCTTAACTATCTGTTTTCATCTGATCCTTCTATTTCTTTTTCTTTCCTGATTGCCCTAAGTAGAAGTTCTAGTACAGTGCTGAGCAGTAGAAGCAAGCGTAGACATCCTTGCCTTGGTCTTTTTTCTCTCTTCCTTTCTTTTTCGTGTGTGTGTGTGTGTGTGTGTGTGTGTGTGTGTGTGTGTTACTGGGGATTGAACCCAGGGGCATTCTACCTCTAAGCTACATCCCTAGTCTTATTTTTTTTTTTTTTAAAACAAGGTCTCACTAAGACAGCATCCCTAAGTTGTTGAGGCTGACTGAGAACCCATAATCTTCCTATCTCGGCCTCCCAAGTACCAGGATTACAAGCATGCCCCACCATGCCTGGCTCCCCCCCCCCCTTTTTTTTTTCTATTCTTTCTTTCTTTTTGTTACTGAGGAACTCAGGAGTTTTCTACCTTTGAACTACACCCCCAGCCTTTTTAATTTTTAATTAATTTATTTTTGGGGTACTGGAGATGGAACCCAGGGGCATTCTACCTCCGAGTGACATCCCCCAGCCCTATTTTTTATTCTTTATTTTGAAACAGGGTCTGAGTTTCAAAGGACCTCACTAAGTAGCTGAGGCTGGCTTCAAACCTGCGCAAGCATCCTGTCTCAGCCTTCCAAATGCTGGGATTACAAACGTGAGCCACCACACCTGGCTTGGATTATGGATTTCAATCACATCTACAAGATCTCTTCAAGTAACAAGGTTAGAGCCTGAGGGTGTACCAGGAGACTGTAGCCTGGCCATTCCAACACGTAAAATATTACCTGTGCCAACCATGACACCGGGCCCACATCAGCTCATCTGTTTCTCAGAATCCCGTGAGAAAGATCTTTAAACCCCTTTTCCTGGAAGGATGTGACTTGCCTAGTGTTACATAGCTGGCAGGAGTCTGAGCCTGGGTGGCCCCAGCTCGTACTCATAACCCCGGGGTCTCTGCCCCACTAGCGCATCTTCTTAGTGCCTGTGCAGCCCCTGAGGTGGGCTGAGAAGATGGGGGCTCAGAGAGGTTGGTGGCCACACAGCCAGGAAGTGTCGCCTCAGCAGCCCAGCGCACAGAGATAGTCCACCTGTGCTTGGACGACAGAGCACCCTTCCTCCCAGCCTCAGCAGAGCCTGCCCTGTACAAGCAGGGGCGGGACTCTTCCCACTACAGGGAACTCTGGCTCTGGGCTGGTCCCACCCTTAGGAGTGGGTGCTAAGGGAGGTGCTCAGGGAAGACCCAAAGCCCGGGAATGGTCTCTCTCCCCAGGCTCAGGCTGGAGGCCCCGAATCGCCCTGAACCACGCATTCCTCGGAACTCAGCGTGTCCTCTGAGAGACCAGCCGCGGAGGGTCCCGGCTCAGGTGAGCCTGCGGTCAGTGCTGGCCACTGTCTGGGCCACCCCACCCCTTCCTGTGGGGGCCTTGGTGTCAGGATGGCAGACCTGTGAACACTGCCCGCTCTGTTCCTGGCCTGGGTGGAGCAGCTGATTCAGCTACATTGCACACTGCACACCGCCCGGGGGGCCCAGCGTTCCCCTGCTCGCCCCACTGACGGACTTGGAGGAAGCCCAGATGCTCCACACTGGGTAACCCAGCTCCCTGACAGGCCAGACTCAGAGGCCAGGAACCTAGGGTCCTGAGGCTGGGCCGAGGGGTGGCCCAGCAGCAGAGCCAGCCAGGAGCATTCCCGACTTCACCGGAGCCACTGGACTGGGATGCAGTCATCATGCCATGAAGGAGGAAGGAGGGCCCAGAGAGGCTACACAGCCAGCCTCTGGTCACACAGCCTGAGGCAGTGGAAGTTGAGCTCCCGGCAGGGCCTGTGCTCTCCAGATTCAAGGCGTTTTTGTTTGTTTGTGATACTGAAAAATAAACACAGGGCCTTTTGCTTTCTAGGCAAGCACTCTAGCACTGAGCTACATCCCCAGCCCTCCTCCCATTTCTGTGATTCTAGGGATTAAACCCTATATCCCAGCCTTTTTTATGGTTTTTTTTTTTAATGTGTGTGTGTGTGTTTGTGTGTTTGTGTGTGTGTGTTTGCAGTATTGGGGATGAAACCCAGGGGCATTCTACCTCCAAGCTACACGCCCAGCCCTATTTTTTAGTCTTTTAATTTTTGAAACAGGGTCTCCTTGAGTTGCAAGGGGCCTTGTTAAGTAACTGAGGCTGTCCATGAACCATGATCCTCCAGTCTCCACCTCCTGGATGCTGGGATTACAAGCATGCACCACCACACTTGGCTTTTTTTTTTTTTTTTTCCCAGCAATTTAGCTTTGTTTAGTTGTTGAGGCTGGCCTCACACCTGCAATCAGCGATTCTCCAGTCTCAGCCTCCCAAGTACTGGGATTGCAGGCATACACTACTGAGGCCCACCACAGCCACTGCACCGACCTGGGAGAATCATGAGTCCAAGAACTCAGATACCCTGCATAGATTCTAGCGCACACACACACACACACACACACACACACACCTTCCTTAGTAACTAAACCCTGTCTGCAAGGCCTGCATCCCCAGCCAACCTTGAAAGGGGCCTTGCCAGGCTGAGAGCTTCCAGCCTGGCTCCTCAGCCTCACTTGGAGGAGACTCTCTGCCCCCCACCTCCCCAGTCCGGGCCCAGCTTGGGTACCCTTGGTGTGCGTATATGGTGGGAGGAGGCTAGTGCCGCCCTGGAGCACCCCCAGCCTGGTACGCCCACCCGTCAGCCTCCCAGAGCCCCAGGCCCCAGGCCAGGCTTGGATTCCGGAGCCGTCGCCACTTTGGCCAGCCACAGCACACATGGTTTTAATCAGCAGCCCCTTGGATGAATGGCGCCTTGTGAGGGCACTGCAGGGCTCACCTCCACCTCCCGGCAGCGGCAGCGGCAGCACCATCACCGGCTGCACGGGAGGGGGCAGGGGCAGGGTGGAGGGACAGCACCTCAGCTGTGAGCCAGGCCGTAGTTAGACAGGGTGGGGCCCTGGCCCACAGTCAGTGTAGGCAACTAGCAGAGCCTCTTGGAGGCTGGGCTCCTCCCTTAGCACACGGGGAGGCTGCCAGGGGGCGGCTAGGGGGTCACGCAGCACAAAGCACGCTCTTCAGGCAACCTGTTGGGGGGCAGAGGCGGGGACCCAAACTTGATGTGCTGGGAGGGGAAAGGACCCATCTGGGGTTAAGGGCTGGTCCCGGGTGGGGGTCAGGTGGCATCTGTGAAGGGAGGGAGACTACCATCATCTCTGGGGTTTTGCCAGGCCTTTAGGGCTCCTGCCTCACCTCGAAGAAGGCTCCCCGAGTGCTGGCACCTGGAGGGCGGCCACTTCAGGGCAGCTGGAGCCTCAGACAGCAGTAAGTACTGCCTAGCGACACTTGCTGCATGCACACCACAGCATGCCACCCTTTAATTATCTCTCCATTTACATCGAGCAAAATTACCAGGCCAGGGCCACACAGCTGGCAACAGAGGGGGCCCAAGTGCCAGGCTGCCAGGCCGGGGGTGGTGCAGCTCCAGAGCCCCAGCTCTCCCCTAGGCACCTTCGACCTGTCAGGCAGGCAGCCCCACATCCCATGGGGGGGGGGCAGCACCGGGTGACGGCCTGAGGGAGCAGAGGGCGCCTCTGTGGGCCTCTGGTGGACCCAGCTGCTTTGTTTACTGGCTCCTGGGCATTTGTGAACAGAGGGGCAGGAGGAAGGCCCAAACTTGTCATATGTCCTTCCTGGGCCAGCACGGGGTTCCTGAGGCTCTTGGTAGGAGGGGCAGGCTGCCTCCCTGCCCCTGGCACAAGTGTGGCAAAGGCCCCTTGCTCCTCGCAGCCTCTGGGGTGCAGGCCCTGGCCCCCACCTGCAGGCTTCACTCTTCCTCTCTGCAGGTGCCCCTCTGCACTGTCTCACTAGGCCTCCAAGACCCAGCCAAGCACCCCAGTACCCGTGTGCCAGGGCTCCTGATTTGTCCTGGGTTGGGCCCCTCTCTGTTCCCGGGACCCCTGGTCATTGGCCCTAGTGCTTCGGGGAGCAGAGCCCTGGAGCTGCTGGGAGTCGCCCCAAATTCTGACACCATCTCTGTAGAGGCAAGATCCACTGTCTCTTCAGTCTACTGGGAACAGGATGCTGCCTTTTGGGATTCGCTTTCTCTTATTTCTCTTCCAGCCCAACTACGCACAGAGCTGTGGGCTGGGATGTGGGCATCATCGGCAGAGGGTCACTTCCAGCTTTCAGGCGTCCTCTGAGCTCAGCAGAGAAATCACATCTGGAGGACCATTTAAAGAACAAGCCAAGCCAGGTGCAGTGGTGCACACCTGTAATCCAAGTACTTGGGAGGCTGAGACAGGAGGATCCCCTCAAGGGGTTCAACACCAGCCTCAGCAATTTAGCCAGAGTCTCAGCAACCTAGCAAGACCCTAGTTTAAAAAAAAAAAAAAAAAAAGTAGGCTGGGAGTGTAGTTTGGAGATAGAATGGCCCTGGGTTCAATCTTCATTCCCCCTCCCCAACACACACACACACACACACACACACACACACACACACACACACACCCCACGGCGGGGGGGGGGGGATGAGAGAGAGAGAGAGAGAGAGAGAGAGAGAGAGAGAGAGAGAGAGAAGAAGAAGAAGAAGAAGAAGAAGAAGAAGAAGAAGAAGAAGAGAAGGAGGAGGAAGAGGAGGAGGAGGAGGAAGAGGAGAAGGAAGAGGAGGAGGAGGAGGAGGAGGAAGAGGAGAAGGAAGAGGAGAGGAGAGGAGAGGAGAGGAGAGGAGAGGAGAGGAGAGGAGAGGAGAGGAGAGGAGAGAACAAGCCATCTTGCTATCTTCTACCCAGACTGGAGAGTCCCCTAAGCCAAGAACCATGAGTGGGCGTCTCACTGGAGCCTGACTCCCTTGCCGTTGAGCCTGCAAGGGCCATTAGAGAAAACAATCCCATGGAAATAACTATGGACACGATCAAGGATTAAGCCACAAAAATGTTCAGCATGCCTTTGTTTATCATGTTAAAAGATTTGAAATAACCCACACATGGGACTTTCACAGAGCTGAACCCTGAGCAGGATATTTGACAACACCAGGAGATGGTCACAATTTATCTTTACTAGAAGAAAAAAAAAGCAGATTTTTTTAAAAGCCTCCAGGCAGCTATAAAAGAGGCAGAGAGGAAGAGAGGGGCCACTGCAGAGTAGAGGGCTGGGATCGTCTCTACCTCCTCAGAGCCAGTGGATGCTGGGTGATATGCAGAACCTGAAATCCAAGGCACTGCTGTAGAGTGGAAGCGCTGCTGTGCCTACGGGTGTAGACAGGAGTTGAGGACAACGTCAAGGGTGCAGCGAAGCCCTGTAGTACACTGAATGTGGGCAATGCTTATTTCTGCATTGGGAGTCATTTTCTTTTTCTTAGATTTGTTTATTTGTATTTTTAGAATTGTATGCAATGAATATATATTACTTGTCTTAATTTTTTTGTGTGCTACTGGGGATTGAACCCTGGGCAATTTACCTCTGAGCTACACTCCCAGCCCTATTTTATTTTATTTTGTATGTGTGTGTGGTTCTGGGGATGGAACCCAGGAGCTTTCTACCTCCAGGCTACATTCCCAGACCTATTTTATATTTTATTTGGAAACAGGGTTTCACTAAGTTGCTGAGAGCCTCACTAAGTAGCTGAGGTTGGCTTTGAACCTGTGTGATCCTCCTGTCTCAGCCTCCCAAGTACTGGGATTATAAGTGTGCGCCACCATGCCCAGCTTCCCAGGCCTGTTTTTAAATTTTTGTTTTGAAGCAGGGTCTCCCTAGGTTGACAAGAGTCTCACTACTTCCTGAAGCTGTCCTCAAACCTGTGATACTCCTGTCTCAGCCTCCTAAGTACTGGGATTATAGGTGTGGCCCACCATCCCTGGCTAATTTTAAAAATAAAAGCAAACATAGCTTTACAAAGAAACGACCCAGTGACACTCCTTCTGGCGTTCATTGCCAGCATGCTGTTGAGGACAGTGCTGGTTTTGTTGCCTAAATTGGGATTTTTCTGGGGAAAAAATTGAGAAGTATCAAGAGCTTTCCCTAGTCACACTGGCTGCCTGTGGGCTTCAAGCTGTAGCTATGCACCTAACCGCAATGCCCAAGGTGAGGGGATCATTTAAATAAAGGATGACACAGCCGCACCACATACATGTGTTTGCAGCATGTAGAGGAGAATGTCCAAGAAATTCCCACCAAAGACTTAGCATGTTACCCCTAGAATGGGGAGAAGGGGCCGCTCGGGCTTTAGATCCTGTACACTTCACTCATGATTGCAATTTCTTTGTAGGAAGCTGGTATTACAATAAAAATGGAAATGACATAGTTTGATGTACTTCAAAAATATTTAATAGCATGTAAAGACGTTAACAATTTATTATGATTAGAAAGATATTTGCAAAATACAGTGTGCATATGTTCTCCTTTCTACAAAAACAACTTTGTGTATCAGACAGAAAGGGAAAGTCCTAAAATGTGAACCGTGGTTATCCCAGCGTGGTAGGACACAGATTTACATTTTCTTATTATGTATACATTCTAAATTTTTCCACAATGAATATTTATGACCTTTAAGCTATATGATATATACATAGCTCACATGTGTGTGTGCACGTGGTGTGTGTGTGTGTGTGTGTGTGTGTGTGTGTGTGTGTGTGTGTTGTTAAAAGGATGGATTTGGGCCTGTGGTTCCCGAGCTGGGTGCCTGAGTCATAGGTGACAGCACCCTAAGCCTCGCCTCTGCTCTCTCCCCTCCCCTGTGTCTGTTTGCTCGCCCGCTTTTAATTTGCACCATCTTGTTATCCTTCCTGTGTCCTTGTCAAAGGCCTGAAATCTTTGGAAACAGGCAAGGCAGAAGCCAGGGCCTGGGCCCAGCCCACCACTCCCCATCCAGTGGTCCCCCCCATACCACCTCCTGGGGTATTGTTACAATTAGTGGGGACTTGAAGGCAATCCAAAGGCGGAACTATAAACACCAAAGGCAGAGACCCATAAACAGCTGGGTAACCAGCTCCAGCTGTGCAGATGGGCCCTGGCCTCCTTCCCACTGGGGCCAGAGAGGGCCGAGCTGGCCACTGAGGGTGGCTCTGCCTCTCCTCCTTAGAGCAGGAGCGGCCATGACCGGGGCAGGCACCATGAGAACTAGGGCGTGCAGCGGGAAGTCTAGCAGATCTGAATGAGCGCACATCCAAGAGAGTGGGGGTGGAAGCCAAGGACTCTCAGTCACCGGAGCCCCATTACCTAGGTACCCGGGCCTCGGTTTACCTGTCTGTAAAATGGGGGAGACAGGAAGTAATGAGCATGATGGGCCTTCCCAGCTCTTTCACATCATGATTAATTCATAAAAATATACACTGGGCCTTAATGCCTACACTATAGCTCTAGAATACAACAAAATATACAATACAATAAATATAGCCATATAAACAATATAGCTCTAGAATATAACAAAATATAGATGCCATATAATAATACAAACAGATGCTATAATAAGATCATCTGTAATATAACATACATACGTATATGTGATGGGATCATACTCTTCAGTATTATTTTCTAGTGATCATCTTGGAGTATCTGTGTAGGTGGAGGCAAGCCAGGAGAACTTCTCGTAGGGCAGGAGATTTAAGGGTTTTGAGTTTGACAGGAGGGGACATGGGCTCCAGAAAGGTCCTAGTGGGGGGAGGGAGCGACTCGAGAGTAAGGGGATTCCCAGGGCTGTTTGGGTGGGTGGTCTTCAAGCATAATGGACTAAAGTGATGGAGATCTAGCCCCAAGAGCTTCTAACTGCGGAACCCCTGGGGAACCAGCTAAAGCATAGATTCCTGGCCTCCCCTGAGCGTCTGAGTCAGACTCTTGGGCAGCAGGACCTGCGTGAATGTGTAATGACTGCCTGGTGAATTCTGCCCCTAGGAGTCTCACACAGGCAAGGCTTGGGAGCCTCT
Organism: Muscardinus avellanarius; assembly: GCF_963383645.1. Lineage (NCBI taxonomy): Eukaryota > Metazoa > Chordata > Mammalia > Rodentia > Gliridae > Muscardinus > Muscardinus avellanarius. Next base: position 33,190,797 of record NC_137793.1, on the reverse strand, counting down.
GGCTCAGGTTCCCGAGGACTGTGGATAGGATATGGGGTAAGAGGCTGTGATGGTTTGTATCTGCCGTGTATCTCTAAAGCTTGTATAGTCAAAGTATGGTACCCGATGCAGCAAGGTTCAGAGGCGGAGCTTTAGGAAATGGCTGGATCACGAGAGCTCCGACCTCGTTGGTGGTCAGATGTCATCAATCCCTCAATCTACCCAGTGGATTGATAGCTAGATGGACTACGGGGAGATGGGGCCTAGTCAAAGCGAGTAAGTAGGTCACTAGGAGTGTTGCTGGAAGGTTTATTCCCTCCAAAGCACCTCTCTCTCTCTCTCCTTCTCAGATGAGATGCCATGAGTCCATCGGCTTTCCTCCCCTACACCCCTTCACCATGATGTTTCTGTCTTGGAGTCAGCAGGTTATGGACAGAACCTCTGACACCATGAGGCAAAATAACCCTTTTCTAAATGGTTTCTACCAGTTATTTTGAAAAATAAAAAAAAAACTGACTGATTTGGGGGGGCGCCTATGATTTTCATGACCTGCCCCATGCCTCATCACCCAACCGCAGGGCGCAGAGGGAAGGTGGTGCCCTGGCTGGCCCGGGGCCCAGGCCTGGAGGCACCTGGCCCATGTCACAGGCAGCTGGCCCAGGCGCCCAGGTGAAAAGCCCAGGCCAGGGGCTCCCAGCACCCACCTACGAGCCTGACCCCCTCTTCCATTTCCCCCATGTGGAACCCCCTGGGGTAGGTGTGAGTGGCAATTCCAAGACTGCCTCCATGCCAAGATCTCCTTTTCCATTCTTGACCCAAGGCACATCCCAAAGCCAATCAGTTCCAATGGCTATTTCTACCCCCTTTGTTACACTCTAAATATTTTCCATGTTATTATGTAAACAACAGAGCCAGACTGGAGATACTTAAAACTACAAAGTCTCACTGAAAACAAAGGAGACATAAAAATGGAGACTTCCCTTCTTCATGCATCCAGAAAGGCTTTATAGTGTTAAGATGCCAATATTCTCCAAATTGAGCTACAGATTTATCGCATTCCTTATAAAAAATCCCAGCTGCCAGCTAGACATGATGGCTCATGCCTATAAACCCAGTATTTGGGAGGCTGAGGCAGGATCATCAGGATTTGAGGACAGCCTCAGCAACTAAGCAAGACACTTGGCAACTTAGCAAGACTCTGTTTTAAAACAAAAACTTAAAAAGGGATGGGAGTATAGTTTGTGGATAGAATGTCCCTGGGTTCCATCCCCAGTACCCAAAAAAGAAAGAAGAAAAAAAAAAAAAAAAAAAACTCAGTTCCTTTTGAGCAGAAATTCACAAGCTAATTCTAAAATTCACATGGAAATGCAATGAACCCCAAATAGGCAAATCACATGTGTGTGTGTGTGTGTGTGTGTGTGTGTGTGTGTGTGTGAGAGAGAGAGAGAGAGAGAGAGAGAGAGAGAGAAGAGAGAGACAGAAAAGAGAGAGACAGAGACATGCAGAGAGAGAGACAGAGAGAGAGAGAGACAGAGAGAGACAGAGAGAGACAGAGAAGAGAGACAGAGACATACAGAGAGAGAGAGAAAAGAGAGAGACAGATAGAGACATACAGAGAGAGAAGAGAGAGAGAGAGAGACAGACAGACAGACAGACAGACAGACAGACAGACTGGGGATTGAACCCCAGGGCTTTCTACTTGCATGCCACACCCCCAGCCCTTTTTATGTTTTGTGTTTTGTTTTTAAAAACAGAGTCTTACCGGGCGTGGTGGTGCACGCTTGTAATCCCAGCATTTGAGAGGCTGAGATTGGAGGATCGTGGTTCGTGGACAGCCTCAGCTACTTAGTGAGGCCCTGTGCAGCTCAGTGAGACCCCGTTTCCAAATAAAGAATAAAAAATAGGGCTGGGGGTGTAGCTCGAAGATAGAATGCCCCTGGGTTCCATCCCCAGTACCACAAAAAAATAATAATAAAATAAAAAAACAAAACAGAGTCTCGCTAGTTTGCTGAGAATCTTGCTACTTGCTGTGGCTGTCCTTGAATGTGTAATCCTTCTGTCTCAGCCTCCCAAATCCTGCAATTTCCGGTGTGCTTTACTGTGTCTGGCTCCAAATCATCTTAAAAAGGAAAAGTCTACTGGACTCATCCATCCCCCTTTCAGTAAGTGCTACAGAATTATAGTAATCAAGACTATGAAACTTGCTTGAGAATAGAAATTAGATCAATAGAATAAAATTGAGAGTATATTTATATACATATATTTAAATTCAGTTGGTTTTTGACAAGAGTGCCATGACAATAGTCTTTTTAACTCATGATGCTGGGACACTGGATATCCATATGCAAAAGAATAAAATTTAGACCCCTACCTCACACCATATACAAAAATTAATTCAGGCCAGGCGTGGTGGCGCACGCTTGTAATTCCTGCACTTGGGAGGCTGAGACAGGAGGATCGCACAGGTTTGAAGCCAGCCTCAGCTATTTAGTGAGGCTCTCAGCAACTTAGTGAGACCCTGTTTCCAAATAAAGTATAAAATAGGTCTGGGAGTATAGCCCGGAAGCAGAAAAGCCCCTGGGTTCCACCCTCAGTACTACATACAAAAAAAAGAAAAAAAGAATAAAAATTAATTCAAGCTTGAGGTCCTGGGTTTGGTCCCTGGTACCACCAAAACAAAACAAAACTAAAACTAAAACTGGATCAAAGACCTAAATGACACCAGGTGTGGTGGCACCTATCTACAATCCCCAAGACTCTGGAGGTTGAGACAAGATCACAAGTTCCAGGCCAGCCTAGGCAAATTAGCAAAACCCTATCTCAAAATAAAAAATTAAAATGAATGGGAACATAGCCCATTGGTAGAGTGGGTTCAATCCCCATCATTGCCAAAAGTGAGAGGAAGGAAGGCAGGAAGGGAAAGAAGAAGGAGGAGGAGGAAGAGGAAGAGGGGGAGGAGAAAGTACTTCCAACAGAAAGACAGACAGTGCAATTTAGGGCAAACTGAATAAATATTTCTCCAAAGCAAAACACAAATTAATAACAAACACACAAAAAGATGATCAATATCATTCTTTATCTGGAAACTACAAATCAAAACCACAATGAAATGCTACTTTACACCCACTAAGATGATTATAATACCAAAAAAGGGGAAAATAACGTTTTGGTTAAGTATGTAGAAAAATTAGAACTTTTATACATTGCTGGTGGAAAAGTAAATTGAATTGATTGCTGTGGAAAACAGTGTGGTAGTTTCTCAAAAAGTTAAATATAGAATTACCTTATGGCCCAGCAATTCCCCTCATAAGTATAAACCACAAATTTTCAAACAGATGCTTATATATAAATGTTCATAGCTTCACTATTCACAATAACCTAAGGGACAACAACCCCAATGCCCACCAACCAGTAAATGGATAAATAAAATTTGCCATGCAAGGGAATATACTTGTCCATTAAAAGTAGGTATTACTTGGGTGTGATGGTGCATGCTTATAATCCCCATGCTTGGGAGGCTGAGACAGGAGGATCTCACAGTTTTGAAGCCAGCCTCTGCTACTGAGTGAGGCTCTCAGCAATTTAGTGAGACCCTGTTTTCAAATAAAGTATAAAAGGCCGGGCGTGGTGGCACAGGCTTGTAATCCCTGCACTTGGGAGGCTGAGACAGGAGGATCACACAAGTTCGAAGCCAGCCTCCGCTACTTAGTGAGGCTCTCAGCAACTTAGTGAGACCCTGTCTCCAAATAAAGTATAAAATAGGTCTGGGAGTATAGCGTGGAGGTAGAAAGCCCCTCGGTTCCACCCCAAGTACCACAAAAGAGAGTGGAGGGGGAGAAGCGAGGTATTGATAGAGGCTACAAAATTAATGAAGTTTGAAAAACATGATACTAAATGAAAGAAATCACATCCAAAGGCCACATATTATAGGATTCCATTTACATAAAAAGTCCAGAGTAGCCGGGCGTGGTGACACACACTTGTAATCCCCGCACTTGGGAGGTGGAGACAGGAGGATCGTGCTGGTTCGGAGCCAGCCTCACTGGCTTAAGAGACCCTGTTTCCAAATAAAAAAATATAAAAGAGGTCTGGGTGTGTAGCCTGGAGGTAGAAGGGCTCCCAGGAACCCCAGTCCCACAAAAAAAAAAAAAAAAAAAAAAAAAAGTCCAGTCCAGAGTAAGCAATCTATAGAAACAGAAAGTGGCTTGGTATTGGCCAGGAAGGAGGGGGAATAGGGAATGGCTGCCAATGGATGTGAGATTTCTTTCTGAGGAGATGAAATGTTCTGGAATTAGGTATTGCTGATGGTTATACAATCGTGTGAATCTACTAAAAAGCCATTGAATTATATGCTTTAAGCATTATTTTATGCATGTGAGTTATATGTCCATTTTAAAACACCTTACTTAAATGTTGTAGATTGCCGGGCGTGGTGGCGCACGCTTGTAATCCCCGCGCTTGGGAGGCGGAGACAGGAGGATCTCGCAGGTTCGAAGCCAGCCGCGCTGGCGTAAGAGACCCTGTTTCAAAAATATAAAATAGGTCTGGGAGTGTAGCCCAGAGGTAGAAGGGCTTCCAGGAACCCCAGTACCACCAAAAAAAAAAAAAAAATGTTGTAGATATGTATTTATTATGGTAAACTAGAACAAATTTTGTCATTTTAACCATTTCTAAGCATGTAATTCATGCTTAGAAATGTAATTCAGAGGGCCTAAGTACATTCACAATGTTGGATAACTGTCACTGCTATCCATCGCCAACATTTTCCACCACTCCAACAGAAACCATGAAGAACCACGAAGCAATAGCTCCCATCCCCCCTCTCCCCTCAGTCCCTGGAAACTTCTTATCTATTTCCAACCTCTATGTATTTGCCTATCCTAGATGTTTTGTACATATGGAATCATACAATAGTCTCGTGTCTGTCTTATTTAACTTAGCATATCATCTCAAGTTTAATTCTGGTCATGCCATGTATCAGAAGTTCATGCCCTTTTTTGACCAAATAACATTTTGTTATATGTATAGACCGCATTTTTGTTTGTTTATGCATTCATCTGTCTTTGAACACTTGGATTGTTTCCAGCTTTTGGCTGCTGCTGTAACTAATGTTTAACTTTTTGGAAAACCACTAAATTGTTTTTCATAACAGCAACACCATTTACATCCTTGCCAAATTGGAATCCCCGGGTATGAAGACATCCTTGCTGAAATTTATTTTCCTTTCTCCTCCTCCTCCCCCTCCTCCCCTTCCTCCCCTCCTCCTCCTCCCCCTCCTCCTCCTCCTCCTCCTCCTTGTTCTTCTCCTTCTCCTTCTTCTTCTTTTCTCTTTGGTGCTGGGGATTGAACCCAGGGGCATTCTCCCTGTGAGTTACACCCCCCAGTCCTTTTTTAAAATTTTGTTTTGAAACAGGGTCTTACTAGGTTACTGAGAGTCTAGCTACTTGCTGAGGTCATCCTCAAACCTGCAATACTCCTGTCTCAGAGTCCCAAGTCTACACTTCTTCCCCACCATGCCCAGCTTTTTGTTTTTCTTTTTAAAAAAATTATAATCATTCTAGTAGGTGTGAAGTGGATTTGAATTTCCCTACTGACTAATTGTGAGTAGCTCTTCACATGCTTATTGGCCATTAGAGAAATGGCCATTCAAGTTTTTTGTCCATTTTTGAATTAGATTGTTCATATTTTTGTTGTTGAGTTGTTCTTAACATATTTTGGATATTAAACATATGATATGCAAATAGACCCCCCTCTTTTGTGGTGCCGTGTATTGAACCCAGGGGCATTCTACCTCCAAGCTACACCATCAGGACTTTCTATTTTTTATTTGGAAACAAATTCTCACTAAGTTGCTGAAAGTCTCACTAAATTGTCGAGACTGGCTTTGAACCTGCAATTCTCCTATCCCAGCCTTCTAATACTTGGATTACAGGTATGTGCCATTATGCCCAGCTATTTTTCCCCTTTCTGTGTATTCTCTTTCATTCTCTACAACATCCTTTGTGCACAAGAGGTTTATTATTTTTGTATGTGTGTGTGTGGTGCTGGAGATGGTACCCAGGGGCATTCTACCTCCGACCTACACCCGCAGCCCTATTTTTTATTCTTTATATTGAAACAGGGCCTCACTGAGTTGAGCTGCAAAGGGCCTCACTAAGTAGCTGAGGCTGTCCATGAACTACAGTCCTCCTGTCTCAGCCTCCCAAATGCTGGAATTACAAGGGCATGCACCACCATGCCCAGCTTATTATTATTTTAATGAAGACTAATTTATCTAATTTTTTCTTTTGTTGTTTGTGCTTTTGGTGTCATATTTTGTTTAAAAAATTACTAAATCCAAGGTTGCAGGGATTTGTACCTATGTTTTCTTCCAATAGTTTTATAGTTTAGCCCTGACATTTAGGTCTTTGATCCATTTGAGTTAATTTATGCTTTTGGTATAAAGCAAATGCCCAGCTTCATTTTTTTGTGAAAGAAAAACTTTAATTGCTGTTGCAAAAAAAAAAAAAAAAAAAAAGATGGCGGCCGCGGCGGTGAACGGGGCCACCAGCGTCTCGAGCTCGGGGCCGCGGTGGCCTCGGGCGCTGTCCTGCAGGCCGCGGCCGGCATGTACGAGCAGCTCAAGGGCGAGTGGAACCGGAAGAGCCCCAATCTGAGCAAGTGCGGGGAAGAGTTGGGCCGCCTCAAGCTAGTTCTGCTGGAGCTCAACTTCCTGCCAACCACAGGGACCAAGCTGACTAAACAGCAGCTCATTCTGGCTCGTGACATACTGGAGATTGGGGCCCAATGGAGTATCCTTCGCAAGGACATCCCATCCTTCGAGCGCTACATGGCTCAGCTCAAATGCTACTACTTTGATTACAGGGAGCAGCTCCCCGAGTCAGCCTATATGCACCAGCTCTTGGGACTCAACCTCCTCTTCCTGCTGTCCCAGAACCAAGTGGCTGAGTTCCATACAGAGTTGGAGCGCCTGCCCGCCAAGGATATCCAGACCAATGTTTGCATCAAGCACCCTGTGTCCCTTGAGCAATACCTGATGGAGGGCAGCTACAACAAAGTGTTCCTGGCCAAGGGTAATATCCCTGCTGAGAGCTACACCTTCTTCATCGACATCTTGCTGGACACAATCAGGGACGAGATTGCTGGATGCATTGAGAAGGCCTATGAGAAAATCCTTTTCTCTGAGGCCACCCGGATCCTCTTCTTCAACACACCCAAAAAGATGACAGACTACGCCAAGAAGCGAGGGTGGGTCCTGGGCCCCAGCAACTACTACAGTTTTGCCAGCCAGCAGCAGAAGCCAGAAGACACAACCATCCCCTCTACGGAACTGGCCAAACAGGTCATCGAGTATGCCCGGCAGCTGGAGATGATTGTCTGAGCCACCAGGCTCTGGGGTGGGGCAGGGCATGGTTATTTAAAACATTACAGCTGTCTTCCAATAAAGGTAGATTGACCAAAAAAAAAAAAAAAAAATCAGTATGGAGTAGAAATTGCTTTTAATAACATTAGTAGAGAATATATTCTAGAAAGTAGAGGTAACTGGATGTAAAATTCTGGCAGCAATTTAATAAAACAGTCCCAGATGGCTGGGCTGAGGTCACACCTAATGAGGACGAAAGCCTTGTCCGTGGGGAATTTTAGATGATACCTGCAGAAATATTATCCTGTGTATAAACCAAATTGAGTTGTTTTCACAAGTCTTGTAAAGTTTCATATAGTAAAACGTTTTTTCTACATGCACCTCAATTTCACAGCAAGAGTGGCATAGAATACCTAAACACAGAAGAGAGCATTCATGCAAGATGTCTAACTGCACTCCAAAATGATCACACTATCGTTACATCTAGGGCTTTCTGCAACTACACGGTGGTGGTCATGGAAAGCACGGCCCCCAGTATTGACATCGAGAAAGCAGCCATCACCATCTATTTGTGTTCTCTTTTTGCGTTTTTTCTTCATTTTTTAAAAATCAACTCTGCTATTGTTGCTGCTTCTTAGCAAAACTGGTAAAAAAAAAAATTGTAATCGTTGAACATAGCACTCTGGCAATCAAGATGTTTAAAACCTTCAATCTAAGTCGATCGCAGTTCGCTGACAGCCTCAGCTACTTAGTGAGGCCCTTTGCAACTCAGTGAATCCCAGCTTCAAAATAAAGAATAAAAAACAGGGCAGGGGGTGTAGCTCGGAAGCCGAATGCCCCTGGGTTCCATCCCTGGGCCCGCAAACAAAACAAAACAAAACAAAAAAAACCCTTCAATCTTCTGGGGTGAAGAAAGCACGGTGGGACATTTAGAACTCTGATTAACAAATAAGGTGCTCACAAATTTTCCTAGCTTGAAGACTTCCACAACTTCCCTGATCAGGTCGTCATAGGAGGTCTGGCTTAAGTTAGTTTCAAAGCTAACATAAGAAAATTCTGGTTCCAGCTGGGCGTGGTGGTGTACACTTGTAATCCCCGTGCTTGGGAGGCGGAGACAGGAGGATCGTGCAGGTTTGAAGCCAGCTTAAGAGACTCTGTTTTCAAATAAAAATATAAAAAATAGGTCTGGGAGCGTAGCCTGGAGGTAGAAGGGCTTCCAGGAACCCCAGTACCACCACCAAAAAAAGAAGAAAGAAAAAAGAAGAAGAAAGAAGAAAGAAAGAAAGAAAGAGGAAAGGAAAGAAAAGGAAAGGAAAGGAAAGGAAAGGAAAGGAAAGGAAAGGAAAGGAAAGGAAAGGAAAGGAAAAGAAAAAAAATTCTGGTTCTGAAGTGATGTGAAAAGTCCAATAAGTTCCATCTGATTTCATCCCATTCATTGGTACCCACAGGAATTGAACAGTGTGGCATCAATGACAGAACCTGGTATGAGGTCACAAATTCCACTCTCACCAGTGACATCCTTTGCAGTGACACCATCTTTCGTGTAGAACTGGTCCATAACTGCTGGGTCAAGCTCACTCATCAAAATTTCCAGGATTTGATCTGGCTAACTGATTACCCGACTTTCTGGAAAATCCAGAGTATACAAGTACCAACAGTCAGAATTCATACGTCCCATACAATAGGCTGCTCCATTTAGGGCAATTGCATTCAGAAACTCTATTTCTTCCTGGAAATTTCGGTGTGGGTACCCTTGGTGAGAAGGCTTCTTGAAACTCTTAGGAGAATAAAAGAAGCTTTGAATTGAGTCAAACCCACTGTAATCTCTAGCAAGCTTCAATAGAGGAATCGGTGATCTCAGCAAAAGGGTGCTATGAAACATCTCTTGGAGACAAACATGCTACTCTCACTTGGGATAGTGCGGAGATCCCTGGACCCTTGTTTTGCATCGGGTTGCTGCTGGGAAAACCAAACCTCCAGCAGCTTCTTGGACCCTTTGAAAAAATGTGCAGCTTCTATCACTGTGAGACTAGCGAACAATCAACAACCACAGAAAATCAACTAAATTTAATCTCTTTTTCCACTGCTGCCGCCGCCACTGCAGATTATTCCAGCAATGCTACTAAAGTTTAGGTTCCTTTTTTTTTTTTTTTTTTTTTGCAGTACTGGGGATGAAACCCAGAAGCATTCTACCTCTGAGCTACACCCCAGCCCTATTTTTTAGTCTTTATTTTGAAACAAGGTCTCACTGAGTTGTAAAGGGCCTCACTAAGTAGTAGGCTGAGGCTATCTGTGAACCTGGATCCTCCTGTCTCAGCCTCCCAAATGCTGTAATTACAAGTGTGCACCACCACGCCTGGCTTTATTAATTTTTATTTTATTTTATTTTTTGGTGGTAATGGGAGTGGAACCCAAAGGCTTTCTACCTCCAGGCTATACTCCTAGACCTATTTTATATTTTACTTGGAAACAGGGTCTCACTAAGTTGTAGAGAGCCTCACTAAGTAGCTGAGGCTGGCTTCGAACCTGTGTGATCCTCCTGTCTCAGCCTCCCAAGCACAGGGATTACAAGCGTGTGCCACTATGCATGGGTATGTAGGGTTTTCTAAAGATAAATTATGTCATCTGTAAGTAGAGAGTTTTACTTTTTCCTTTCCAAATTAGATGCTTTTTATTTCATTTTCATGCCTAATTACTTTGGCTAGAACTTCTACTAAAACATTAAAAAGAAGTTCCTGTACAGGGTAATGAAAGCAGACATTCTTGTCTTATTCCTGAACCTAGGAAAAATGATGAAGAATGATATCAGCCAGGCATGGTGGCACATGGCTGTAATACCAGCACTTGGGAGGCTGAGACAGGAGGATCACAGGTTCAAAGCCAGCCTCAGCAGCTTAGTGAGGCTGTCAGCAACTTAGCAAGACCCTGTTTCCAAATAAAAAATAGGGTTGGAAATGTGATGCAGAGGTAGAATGCGCCAGGGTTCAATCCTCAGCAACACACACACACACACACACACACACACACACACACACACACACAGTATCAGCTGTGAGTTTTTCACATATAACCTTTATCCTGTTAAGCAAACTTCCTTCCAGTATGAGTTTGTTGAGTGTGTGTGTGTGTTTCTGTGGATTGAACCCAGAAGCATTCTGCCTCCAAGCTACACCCCCAGCCCTAGTTTTATTTTTATTTTTTGAAACAGAGTCTCACGAGGTTAATGAACATCTCACTACTTGCTGAGGCTGTCCTTGAACCTGTAATTCTTCTGTCCCAACCTCCGAAGTACTAAGATTATGAACATGCACCACCACACCTGGCTTATTGAATTTTTTTTTTTTTTTTTTTTTTTTTTTGCAGGTCTGGGGATGGAACGCAGGGGCATTCAGCCTCCGAGCTACACCCCCTGACCCAATTTTTATTCTTTTTTTTTTTTTTTTTTTTTGCAGGTCTGGAGATGGAACCCAGGGGCATTCGACCTCCGAGCTACGTCCCCTACCCTATTTTTTTTTTTAATTCTTTATTTTGAAACAGGGTCTCACTGAGTTGCAGAGGGCCTCACTAAGTAGCTGAGGCTGTCCGTGAACCGTGATCCTCCAGTCTCAGCCTCCCAAATGCTGGGATTACAAGCATGAGCCACCACTCCCGGTTCTATTTTTTATTCTTTATTTTGAAACAGGGTATCACTAAAATGTGAAGGGCCTCACTATAAGTAGCTGAGGCTGTCCGCGAACCGCGATCCTCTGGTCTCAGCCTCCTGAATGCTGGGATTACAAGCATGCGCCACCATGCCCGGCTTTTTTTTTTTTTTTTTTTTCTTTTTTAATCATGAAAGGATATTAGATTTTGTCAAGCTTTTTCTGTACCAGCCCTGTCCCTCCCTTCATTTTATTAATGTGGTGCACCATCTGGACTGACTTTCATATGCTGAGTCACCCTTGCATTCCAGGGGCAAAACTCACTTCATCATGGCATATGATTCTTTAGTACGCCACTGACTTTGATTTCCTAGTGTTTTCTCTCTTTTTTTTCTTTTCTTTTTTTTTTCTTTTCTTTTTTTTCTTTCTGGAATTGGGGATTTCTTTTTTTTCTTTCTGGAATTGGGGATTGAATCCAGGGTGTTCTACCTCTGAGCTACACCCCCCCCCCTCCCAGCCCTTTTTTTAAATTTTGAAACAAGGTCTCAATAAGTTACTGAAGCTCACCTCCAACCTGCAGTCCTCCTGTCTCAATCTCCCACATACTAGGACCGCAGGTGTGCAGCACCTGGTCCCCTCCCTTACCTTAGATGCTTACACTTTTAAGGGCCTGAGGCAGCTCCCAAAGGGGCAGGGGCAGGGCCAGGCTCTGTGGGTGGCCCCACCCGGCCTCTGGGGCACTCTGGGGCACGGTGTCTCAGCTCTCAAAGCCAGGGATTGTGCCCAGCCTCAGGCTGAGGACTTCAGGCTGTTGAGCTTCAAGGACCAACTAGGTGATCCTAGCATTTACAGTAGCCTGTCTGATTTATCATCTGCTGCGGGGGGCTGTTAGAGGGTTAGAAAGGCAGCCCTGACCAGCAGAGTGCCTGGCCGACACTTTTTATTTATTCATGTTTCCTTAGAGTATTCGTGTGATTCTTAGAATATCACTCACTACCTCACCATCGTTTACTACAAACCCGGTCTTTCGAGAGGAAGGTACCCACTGACCAGCCAGTGAAACACTGAGCTGATAGTGCCCTCTGGTGGGAAAAATTTAGACTGCATTTGATAAGTGCCTTCAAATAAAATTTCCTGGAGAAAAATTTCTTGTTATCCCCAAATGTTTCAGTGTGTACTTAAGAACATTGATATACCCTAACAGTGTTAACAGTGCACAATCTAAACGAGAACATTTTACATTGAGAGAATACTGTAATCTAATCCACGGGGTCCACATTCACAGCGGCCTGGACTGTCTTTTACACATAATTGCCTCAGGGTCCAAGACCTCTCCAAGGCCCAGGCACCACTTGATTACCAGCCGTTTTAGCATCCTTTCATCCTGAGCCATTTCTCAGCCTTCGGTATCTCTCATGACCTTGACATCGTTAGACTTAGGCCAATTGTTAGGCAAAATGTCCCTTGATAAGGACCTGTCTGGTGTTTCCTCTTGGCTAGATTCATGGCACATAAAAAAGCCAGGAATCTCCCATGCGGGTGTCAGGCTGGGTCCTCAAGGTGTCACATCAAGGGTGCACCTGATGTCAGTTTGGCCCAACACCGGTGGTGTTAACTCTAACTGCCACCTCTCTGAGCATGGAGAACTTAAGCTCAGTCCACAAGAGTGCTGAGACTTGCCTATAGTCACAGGAAGATTGCCCCTCAGTTCACGGCAAATATTGCACGAAATTCACCACCACCCAGTGCTTCCTTGAGACCTTAACTCCGGTAGGAGCCTAAAGGTGGGGACACTCATGTCGCCTGTGCTCGTGGTTTCCTCCTGACAAGTAGGGCTGTCTGGGGCTCCCCTTTCTGCTTCCTCCATTTCTTTAAGGCTTTTTATTCCATAGTTGATCCATGATTACCCTTGTTTAAAAAATATTTCAGCCAGGTGTGGTGGCACACACTTGTAATCCTAGTATTTGGGAGGCAGAGACAAGGATCGCAGGTTAGAGGCCAGCCTCAACAATTTAGCTAAGGCCTCAGCAACTTAGGAAGACCTGTTTCAAAAAAAAAAAAAAAATAGGGCTGAAGTTGTATCTCTAAGGTAGAATGCCTCTGGGTTCATCAATCCCCAGTACCTACCCCCCCACACACATATACATAGTTTCATCTGAAACTAATGTCCCCTTTGAAAACTCCTCTTCCTAGTCTCCTCTTTCTCCCTCTAGAAGTAACCACACTTACTATTTTGGAGATGTCTGTTTACCTCCAGGAAAAAAAAAATGTGTAAGGTATAGCATTCTCTTTTCACAAATGGCCACTGTGTAGATTAGTCTTACATAAATTTCTTTGGTAGGACTTGGGAGATTGAGCTAATTATTTTTGACATCATCGTGTTCCAGCATGTAGATGCACAAGAGGTCATTTAGCTCATCCCCCATCAATGGGCATCTGGTTATGAAACACACCACGCGATGCACACGATCTTGGGCTTCTCCAGGGAGCCGCCTATCCCTAGAAGCCTGGACCACTCCTGAGGTACCAGAGTCCTTGCGTGGACTCCCTGCCAGGGGAGAGGAGGACCTGGTGGGCTTTTATTCACTGAACCTACGGGTAGTGTAGAAGCTTTGTTGAGACCTGTGGGAGCAGTAGGCCTGGGTTTTTGTGATGCTTTTCAAAGGAATCCTAGGGTTCCAAGATAGGACAGGAGACATGGAGGAACTGAGCTGGTGGATACACAGTCTCACCCCTACTCCACCCAGCGTGCCTCTGCCTTTACCTGTTTTTCTACTAAATGACTTCTTCAAAAAATCCCAGCTGTTTGCAAATCCACAAGTGTATCTGACTCAGGTGTCCCTTCCACATTGGCCCTCTGGATCTGCTCTTGGTAATGTGGCCTCTAGCTCCATTCTCAATGGCAGTGCTCTGGGACCCATACTAGGCTCCCAGCTGCTGAACCCGAAGAGATTTTCTGCAGATGCTGCCCTTCTACCACTGGGGTTGGCATTTTGGTATATTCACTCTGACCCCTTAGTCCCTTCTCCTGGGTTCTGGGAACCAGGAATTCCCCACTATGTCCCCAGTGCTCCGTTCTTCTGCTCTTCAAGAACTCTCTGCAGTAGGATCTTCTCTGGCTCACCCTTGGCTCAAGGAGTTTGAGAAATATACATTGCTGGGTCCAACTCCCAGAGATTCTGTTTTGTTTGTTTGTTTGTTTGGGTTTTTTTTTTTTTTTTTTTTTTTTTTTTTTTTTTTTTTGGTGGTACTGGGGTTCCTGGAAGCCCTTCTACCTCCGGGCTACACTCCCAGACCAATTTTATATTTTTTTATTTATTTGGAAACAGGGTCTCAAGCCAGCGAGGCTGACTACGAACCTGCACGATCGTCCTGTCTCTGCCTCCCAAGCGCAGGGATTACAAGCGTGCACCATCACGCCCGGCTCCCAGAGGTTCTGAATGAGTGGAGCTGGGGAAAGCCCAGGAACATGCATTGTTAAAGTTTCCAAGTGCACAGGTCCAGATTCCTGCCTTGTAGACAGCAGGCCAGGGACTCTCTGCTTGTCTAGGTTCTGTATCTCCCCAGGCAAGTCTTGGAGACCAGACCTCACTAGGTTGGGAGGCTTAGAAAGGCACTTATTTCTGGGACAGTGGGGCTCTCTGAATTTATTTGAACCTGCAGGAACCTTCTATCTGAGCCAGGGTTCCCCAAAATAGAGCCTTCAATATGAACAGAGAGCTTGTTCATCACCCCCACCCAGCCGGGCATGATGGCACACCCTCGTAATCCCAGCATTTGGGAGGCTGAGACAGGAGGATTGTGCTTCACAGACAGCATCAGTTACTTAGTGAGGCCCTCTGCAACTCAGTGAGACCCTGTTTCAAAATAAAGAATAAAAAGCCAGTCGTGGTGGTGCATGCTTGTAAACCTAGCGTTTGGGAGGCTGAGACAGGAGGATCACGGTTCGAAGACAGCTTTAGCTACTTAGTGAGGTCTTTTATAACTCAGTGAGGCCCTGTTTCAAAATAAAGAATAAACTATAAGGCTGGAGATATAGCTTGGATTTAGAATGCCCCTGGTTTCCATCCTCAGTACTGCAAAAAAAAAAAAAAAAAAGAATAAAAAATAGGGCTGGGGGTATAGGTCAGAAGTAGAACACCCCTGGGTTCAATCCCCAGTATCTCAAAAAAATGCCCCACCCTAAGCTGAGCAGGTGGCATATGCTTGGGATCCCAGTACTTGGGAGGCTGGCAGGAGGATCACATAGGAGGACAGCCTCAGCAATAGTGAGACTCTCATCAACCCATTTTCAAAATAAAAACAAAAAAATAGGTTGAGGGGGTAGCTCAGAGGTAGAACTCTTGGGTTCCATCCCCAGTACCAACACACACACACACACACACACACACACACACACACACACACACACACATGAGTCAAGTCTCTGGAAGTGGAGCCTGAGAATCTGCACTTCAGGCATGTTCTCCAGGTGAAGCCATTGAGTCCAACTCCCTCCACATCCCTAAAAGACGAGCCTGGTGTGGTGGCCCCGTAACCTTTGAACTTGGGAAAGTGAGATAAGGAGGATCCCAGGTTCAAGACCAGCCTCAGCAACTTAGGACTTCAGCAACTTAGCAAGACCCTGTTTCAAAATAAAAAATAAAATAGGACTGGAGATGTAGCTCAGGGGTAGGATGCCCGTCTATACCCAGTAACACACACACACACACACACACACACACACACACACACACTCACACACTCACTCACAAGAGAGGAGAGAAACTGAGGATCAAAAGTAAAAATGAAACCGGGCATGGTGACACACACTTGTAATTCCTACACTAAGGAGGCTGAGAGGGGAGGATCACAGGTTCACAGCCAGACTGAGCAACTTAGACCCCGTTTCAAAATAAAAAATAATAAAACAGGGCTGGTGGTATAGCTCAGAGACTATAGAATGCTCTTGGATTCCATCCTAGTACCACAAAAAAATTAAAAATTAAATAGGACTAAAGGTGTAGCTCAGAGGTAGAATGTTCTTGGGTTCAATCCTCAATAACACAAAAATAAATAAATAGATAGATAGACTGATAGATAGATAGATAGATAGATAGATAATAAATGGCTGGGGTATAGCTGAGAGGCAGAATGCCCCTGGACTCGTTTGCTCAATTCCCAATACCACCAAAAAAAGTGAAAGTGACTTGTCCCCAGTCATGATACACTACAGGCAGAAATAGCCATAGCCTCCCAGTCTTGGTCCAGGGCCTATCCCTCTGCACTTGAAAACCAAAGCACCCCGAGTCTCTTGGTCATCTGAGATCCCCGCATGGCTGTCCTAGGGATAGGCCTTTGCTATGTTTGAAAAGTTTCAATTCATAATCCAATGGAAAAGAATCAATTTGACCAAATCACTGTGTGTGTGGGAGGGGGATTTGGACCATGCATACACATATCCCTATCTCTACCCTCCCTTGCAGCCTTGCAAAAAAAGTCAGACAGATAGACACACAGGACCAATGTGTACAAACAGAACCCCACTTTATTAGCAGTTAGTTCGAGATTATACATTAATGAAGGAAGGTTCCCACTTTTAACACAACCCAAAACGGCTGGTTCGAGAGCCCTCGTCAGGTGAGCTGGAGAGCATTCCCCTCCAGCTCTCTCCCCACCCCCAGAAGGGAAGGAAACCGCTGCCTGGTCCCCTAACGTGCCCCCACCCACTCCAGTCAGCCCTCTTCCTCTCCCCAAGAATGACATGAATTTCATGCACAAATTACAAAAGGAGCCCTCTTGCTGATGAGAAAAGCTAGTCCAGTCATAGAAAACCCCCTCCACCCTCAGCCTCCTCCAGGGCCAGAAAAAGGAGGAGCAGCAGGAGGGAAGAGCTTAGAGAAAATACAGCCGGAGCCTCCCCGGCCCTCCCCAGGCCCGTGGCGCTGGCCGCACAGGAAGCCCACGGCTGGCCCTCAGGGGAGCCGGCCCTCTGAGCAACCAGGGCGTCCAGCCGAATGGCACACAGGAGCCCAGGAAGGCCTGGGGTGGGTCTGAACCCCCTCCCTACTCCAACTAGGGCACAGCTGCTTCCTGCTTGGACATTTCCCCATCTGCTCCTTCTGTCGATGGGGAAATCGAGGCCCCTGGGGAAGACTGTCACGCAGTCATCATAAGCGGTTGGGACATTTCAGAGCTCCTGCCTCAGCCCAGTGCTCTCCTCCTCGCCACAGCTTGGGGAGACTCTTCTCCAGCGCACACAGGCTCTGGGACCTCTAGGAAGCGAACACCCAGGGACCACAAAGCAGAGAGACAGAAAGAAACAGAGACAAAGAGGGGTGAGGTGTCTGGTGCCCTGCCACCCATCCCCAGGTCAACGGGGCAGCCAGGCTCCCCCAGAGCCAGGATATCTCATCCCAGCAGGTGCAATGCCCGGCCAAGTGTGCAGTCCCTTCCTCCCAGGCAGAGGGGTGCTGCATTTCCAGGGGGCCGGCCCTCCCACTCCTGCAGCCCCATCACCCCTCTGCAGGTTTGGCACTTGCTACAGGTGACCATGGAGGCACACAGGAGGCAGGAGA
Organism: Muscardinus avellanarius; assembly: GCF_963383645.1. NCBI lineage: Eukaryota > Metazoa > Chordata > Mammalia > Rodentia > Gliridae > Muscardinus > Muscardinus avellanarius. The sequence continues at coordinate 33,173,257 of NC_137793.1, read as the reverse complement.
ACTGCCAAGTCAGCACAGAGGGCAAAGATACCCTTGAAAATGCAGGAGAGGCACAGTGAAGAAACAGATCCGGAGGGTGGAACCTCTGCCTGACAGCAGGCTGGCTGGCCTCAGAAACAGAATCAGATGGGCAAAGGGAAGACTTTCCAGCATCCAAAGAGATTTGAAAAACACATGCATCGTGTGCACCTTGACTGGGTCCAATTCCAAGACCAAGTATACGGTATCTGGGGGACGGTCGAGGACAGAAGATACTATTAGGAAATGTCTATGGCCTGCTGTGGCCTAGGCCTGTGCGGAGAAAGGCTGAAGGGATGCAGGCCAAAGCATTTTAGGATCAAGTCTCAAAATGTTTGCAACTTACTTTTAAACTTGGTGAGGAAAACATCTATGTGTGTGTAGAGAGAGAAATAAATGTGGCCAGATGTTAAAGTGCGCGGGCAGTCCCATAATCAAGTGTTTGAGAAAGCATTTCTATACTTGTTCCTCCCACTTACATGCCTGCAGAACTGTTGGGACCCCATTTCTATGGGCCCAGCTGCAGTTTTCCTTTGCTGGGAATTGACAGCCGCCTCCTCGGCAGGACCCAGAAGCACTGGCTGTTCATATATAGGAGCTTGGAAAAGGCCCATCTTTGAACTTCAGACTGATCGTCCAAGCAGTAAGACGCCCGTGACACGGGAGGGCCTAGGTCCCTCAGTGACTGAGGCGGCTGCAGGTGACACCCCCACCTGTACCTCCTTGGGGAGGAGGCAGTGTGGGGGACTGCAGACGGGATGAAGAATCACCTGCACAATCTAAGCTATTTCCCTCTCCTCTTTTTATTTTATTTTTTATTTTATTTTTATTTTCTGTCCAAATGCTTGCAGCATGTCATGGACCTTGAAGATTGATGATGCTTCTCAGCTATTTTCTTTTCTCAGAAAGGAGGATCTGTGCGCCTATTAGCTGAGCCCTGGTACAACTTACCTCTCTCTCCCCTCACCCAAAGTCCCGGGTTTGTCGAGGCCCGAATGCAAGAAAGGTGAGTGGGAGGGACGTAGCAGCAGCAACCTATCCAGACAGAACAGGGGCAGACTCCTTCCAAAAGTGGAGAGAAACAGAGCCCCCTGCCCCTAGGGGGCCTCTAGCCTCCAGGGCAGCCCGGTGTGGGAGCTTTGGAATGGACCCTCCCAGGTCAGGCCTGGCCCCTCGTGACTGATGGGACGTGAGTGTCTGCCTGCTCTAAATTGGGTTTGGCCTGCAGGCTGATCTTCGTGAGCACAGGAGTGGGCACGTCCCATACTCCCAGCCCCCCGGCCCCAGGCCAGGGTCCTCCAGCTGACGCTGTGGGTACGCACCAAACCACAAAATGAGCTGATCCTGTGAGTATCCCACTTGCCTCTTCCCTGGGGGTGGGGGTAGGGGAGGCATCAGTTCAGAACAAAGACAGACTCAAGCCACAGGCGAGGAAGGAACCATGCAGTGGGGAGGGCAAGGCAGGGAAGCAGATTCTGATGAGAAGGTCAAAGGCACCTGGCTGGGAAGGAGTGGTTTGTCCCCATATCCTGGAATGACCACGGTGACTGAGGGAAGGAAAGGTACCCAGCACGGAGCAGCGCCCCAAGGCTGGAGGCAGTGTGGCCCTGAAGGAAGAGCACTGGACTCAGACCCGGGTCCCTGAGTGCAACTCTCTGTCCTGCTTCCAAACAGCCCTGGGACGCAGGCCAAGCAGGCCACCTCCCCTTCCCGAACCCGCTTTATACCCGGCGAAGGACCGCCAACCCCAAGATGCTGGAGTCTTCTGAATAAGACCAGGCTCCCCAGGAAGAAGCTCCTGGGTGTCAGGTGGAAGCTGAATTGGCAGTGGAGGAGCCGGGGAGAGGCACCCCAGCCTCAGTCACTTCACATTATTAAAAGAAGGGGGGCAGGAGCGGAACCCAGGCAGCAAACAACCCAGAGGTCCCGTGTCTACAGGGGGTCTGGAGACAGCTCCGTGGGTCCCAGTGGGCGTCCCGCTCCCAAGGCGGCTCCAGCCTAGCACCATGTGAGGGGAGGGCGGGCATCTCCCAGCCAGCTCCCTCCCCAGCCCCAGCTGTCTCCTTGACCACAACCCCCAGGGCCACTGGGCTTTCCGAGGCCAGACTTCCTCAAGAGTTGGTCTTCCTGTCGTGGCAGCCGGGACAGCCACAGCACTTGAGAGAGGGGGCAGGGACCCCTCCAAGAACACCTACACACGTCTCTCCTTGAGGCCCCAGACACACGAAGAGGCGGCCTCCCTCCCTTCCTCCTTGTTCTCTAGCATGGAGATAGGACACCCTTTGAGACGGGGGCTTACCACCATTGTGTATGACTGAATTAAAAACAAACCCAACCAAAAAAAATATAATATATATATATACACATTATATATATATATATATAAAACACAGTGCGACCCCAGCACCCAGGGTATAAACTCTGGCACCAAGAAAAAAAACCCAAATATTAAAATACTTTAGCTTCTTAGTATTTGAGAGGTTAGGGGGTCTCTGGGAGCCCTCGGCCATGGGTCGCGGGGAGGGGGAGGGCGAGGGAAGGGGAGAGCAGCGGGCAGCAGTCTTGCCAACTCTGCCACGACAGCGGGGCCGAGGGGGTGGGGTGGGGTGGGGATGGGGACGATGTCTGTACATGGGAACGTGTATACTGCAGACTCCTGAACTGCCTGTCTCATACCACAGGAAACACCACACGCGTCAGACCCCAGGTGAAATCCCAGGTGAAGAAAGGGGCAGGTGGAGGCCCGAGTCTCTGGGCCCGAATGGCATGGCGGTGCCCCTGGGCCCTGAAGGCAGCCTTGAGTGTCGGGTGATACTGTAAGACCAGGGACTCTTTCCCCACAAAGGGCAGGTGAAACGCGAAGGTGGGGACCCAGATGTGGAGGGCCAGCACGCTCTGGAGGTGGCCACCCTCACATCCAGCCAGGAGGCTGCCGTGGGTACCCAGCTGATCCCTGTGAAGGGGCTGGCTCGAAACACTCAGGGAAATGTCCAGTCTTGCTCCCTGGTTTGGATAAAGGCCCAGTTGGGCTCTTCTCCCTTATTGTGTGGAGGATGGGGAAAACACGGCAGCTAACACTGAGGGGATACCCTGCCAGAGCAGGCAGCACTGGAAAGGGGGTAGGGCTGGCAGAACACAGTGAGGGGCAGGAAAGAGTTTCACGGACTCCCTCCTACCAGGAAGTGGCCTCCCACCAACAGGGGGCGGCCTGCCCAGGGCAGGCTGTGCCCGGCCCAGACCTCTGGTGCTAGGAAGGTCCGGTGGCCTCGGGCCCAGCAGTGGGTGCTGGGCGGTGCGCATGGGCCTGCCTGGGATCTCCCGGCCCCGCGTGGGCCTCAGCAGAGTATTGCTCGCAGGCGCTTGGTTGCTGGGCCCAGCTCCCCTCTCTGCAGGTCAGTCTGGCTCAGCGTGCGGCAAGATGTCCCTGCCGTCACAAACGTCCGGTCAGACTGTAGGGCCGCAGCTACCTGGTGTTCTGGAGGTCCTCCCGCAGCCAGGTGGGCAGCGTCTGGCCCATCTTGTACAGCAGCTTGGAAAGCTCCACATTGTGGTCCCGGTAGTAGTCCTTCAGGAAGGCGCGGGACTGCAACACAAGGAGCGTTCAGAGCGCAGTGACCCCCGCTAACCCCGCAGTTCTGCGCCCCATCCAGACAACTCTTATCTAGTCCCAGCCCACTCTAAACAGTGGCCTCCGTAGCACACTCCTGTCCAGGAGGAGCTCCAAAACAGCTCTCACGGTGGAAACTCATGATGGGGAGAAAAGAGCCATCAAAACCACAGGTGAACAGGAAGAGGCGTGGAACGTACAGGTCACCCTTCCCTGTCTGTTTCTGCACTTGTGCTCTCTCCTCCAAGAACGGCCTACCCTCTGCTCCACAGGCCCACACCCTGCGGCTGGACCCAATTCCAAGACCTACCCCTCCTCTGAGAAGGCCTCTTTGCCCCCCAGCTTCCAGGGCCACCCCGGCTCAGCACACCCACAGCACCAAGTGCACCCCTTCCTGCCAGAGCCCCCTGCGTGTGACTCGCTGCCCTGGACTAGGTTCCCTGGAGGTAGAGGACTCCTCAGCATCCAACAGGACAGCCCTTAGTCAAAGGGCAGGGCACTGAACACTTGTTTGAATTAGCCCTCACCTGCCATGGCCCAGCTGCGTTTCCTCCTAAGCATACTGCCCAAGGAGTCACTGGCTGCTAGAGCAGGGCAGAGGGGACGCCAACCACGGGGCCCCCGACCTACCCAGAAGCCACTGAAGGGGAACCCACCACTTACATCCAAGTCCATCTCTGGGTATTTCCGGCCCTTGCTTTTGCCCAAACACTTGGTTTTTCCTCCTTCAAGCAGCTGGCACCAAAATCCCTTCTTTGGATCAAATCTGTGGAGGTGGGGAAGCCTGTGAGTGGAGCGGCCCACCTGCCCCATCCCGCCCGAGCTCACATCCATAGATGTGGGGACAGCACAGCCCGGAGCTCAGGGACGCCAGTGCCTCTGCACACACTCATGTGTGCCATCAAAACAGGCCTGCCCTAGCCAGGCGTGGTGGCATACGCTTGTAATCCCAGCATTTGGGAGGCTGAGCAGGAGGATCGCGAACAGCCTCAGCTACTTAGTGAGTCCCTTTGCAACTCAGAGAGACTCTGTTTCAAAATAAAGAATAAAAAATAGGGCTGGGAGTGTAGCTCAGAGGTAGAATGCCCCTGGGTTCCATCCATCCCAAGTACTGAAGAAAAAAAAAAAAAAAGGCCTGCCCTCCTCCGGGCAGCACCCAGGTCTTGCGCCAGCCTCAACTACTTACTCCAAGTTTCAAAGGGCCTAAGTACTGAGGCTGGCTGCGAACTTGTGATTATCCTGTCTCAGCCTCCCAAATACTGGGATTACAAACGTGCACCATCACACCTGACTCCCTTCTCCACTTTCAACTTCCAACGCAGTAAGGACAGAATATTCTCACTGCAAGAATTTCCATGAAAGCAAGCAGGGCGGGTGACTACATTCTTCCTCTCCTGGCACGCCTCCTGCAGCTGAGCATGGCCCCCTTCTGGGACACAGTTCTGGGAAGCAGTGTCTCCCCAGCCTGAGCCTTTTTTTTTTTTTTTTTTTGGTAAGCTGAACCCTTTATGAATATGTCTTAAACCATATTGATATTAGCTTTCCTGCTAAATAGCCATCGTGGAAATGCCGTGCGCTTGCTCACACTTGCCCGGGCTCGCTGACTTCCCCCGTGCCTTCCCAGCATCCCAGCCTTTGTTCTTTCCACACACGTGCCTGATTGGAGAAACCACCCTGCTAAAAGGAGGGTGCGACACTCACGCCAAGGTTTTATGGTAGTCGATGGTGTTGGTCACCCCGAGGAATTTCTGCACCGTGTCCATCACTTTGGCAGGCTCTGTTCGCAGCAGTTTGCCATCCAAGACCAGAATCTGGAAAGAAAGAAACACAGGCACTCTGGACTTGCTTTCGCCCCAGTAGCAAACTCGGTCAGCAGCCACAGCAGCGGGGCCGGGCCGGCTGCAAAGTGGGACCTGAGCTCTCAGGTTGGCTCCTCCTCCTCTGAGTGGCCGCTGCTCAGCTAGCTTCCCCTGACCCATGTCACCCTCTCCTGGGATTTAGGCTGCCAATGAAACTGCCCAAGCTGAGCACAATGATGCAGGCCTGTCATCTCAGCTACTGGGGAGGCTGAGGCAGGAGAACCACAAGTTCCAGGCCTGCCAGGCAACTAAACAAGACTGTTTAAAAATGAAATTTTAAAAAATTCTGGAAATAGAGCTCAGTGCTTGTCCAGCATGTGCAAGGCCCTAGATTCAAGCCCCAGTAACACACACACACACACACACACACACACACACACACACACACACACACACACACTGCCTACCTGTGGTATCCCAAAGGTATCTGCCTTCCAGCCCCTTCCCCAGCTTCTGTCCCATGCCCCACTATCCTACTCTAGACGCCAAGGCTTTCTCTACAAGAGCTCCTGAGAACTAACCCCGAGTATGCCTCTGATGGGTTCATCTTCCCTCGGCATGCCCAGTCTCTCCCCCCAGTGGCCACCCCAGGCCCCCAAGGTCTGGGCTGAAGCTCCTCAGGGGTGGAGGCAGGCAGGTACCTGGTTGGCATGAAAGGCGCTGAGCCAGCGCTCAATGTGGGTGGCGTACCAGCCGGGGACCAGGCAGCGACTCTGAAGGGCGCGCAGCTTTGAGGACGCTGTGGGGCTGGCTGTGATCACCTCGTGGAAGGTGTACTTCAGGGCCACTGGGTCATCATGGGCTCGCTGGTGCTGCAGGCGAGTGGAGGGGGCGAGCGTGTCACACGGAGCGCACCGGAAACAGGAGCCTCTCTGCCTCTCGTTGCTGTCCCAGAGCCCCAGTTTTCCCTCTGAACCGGATCAGGGTTTCCCAGTGTTGGTGATTCACCTCTGAGATCTCTGCCATATCCACAAACCAACCTGTGTCCCTGTCTCCATGGCTCCCTTTCCTTTTCATGTAAATTTATTTCAAAAGAAAACTCAAAGCCAGGCATAGTGGTGCATGCTTATAACCCCAGTACTTGGAAAGCTGTGACAGGAAGATCGCAGGTTCACAGCCAGCCTCAGCTACTTAGTGAGGCCCTCTGCAACTTAGTGAGACCCTGTTTCAAAATAAAGAATAAAAATATAGGGCTGGGGGTGTAGCTTGGATCCGGTGGGCTGCTGGCATCTGCGGGGTACTCAAAGGTGCCCATCTGCTGGGTACCTGCTCACAGGCGGCCCCTGGGATCCGCCGAGGGTCACATGCAGTGCAGTGCAGGGTAGGGAAGGGTGGCGAGGTAAATGATGCACAGTACCCTCTTCCTCCTCACCATGACCCTACTTAGACAAGTTACCATCCCTCCTCTCCTTCCAGTTACTTGTGGGATCTTCCTGGTATTAATTAGCCTCCCTTTTCTTTATCTCTTTTACCCATCTTGATCATGGACAGGAGAAAGAATAGCTTAGATTTACTTATTTTTTATTTTTATTTTTTATCTTTGCAGGTCTGGGGATGGAACCCAGGGGCATTCAACCTCCGAGCTATACCCTCTGCCCTCTTTTTTATTCTTTATTTTAAAACAGGGTCTCACTAAGTTGCGAAGGGCCTAAGTAGCTGAGGCTGTCTGCAAACCGCAATCCTCTGGTCTCAGCCTCCCTAATGCTGGGATTACAAGCGTGCGCCACCATGCCCAGCTATAGTTAAGATTTAGAAGACCTGGATTCAAAATGCATGACATGGAACTTGGTGAACCTTGGTTTTCTCATCTGTGTGAAAGGGACACACATATGCAGCCTTCCTCTGCCTTCTAGAAACTGCAGTGAAGCTCCAGGCAACTGGCAGAAGCAGAGCTCTGTCATTAGTACAGAGCAGGGGGCTGGCTTGACCCACGACAGCGTCTTCGAAGCCCCCACATGTCCCTCTCGGAAGCAGCCAGCTGCCTGCTCATCGGCAGGAGGTGGCAGCACAGGGCGCAGCAGGACAGAGCTACAGTGTATCTGAGTTACCCCTGAGGACAAAGCCCACAGGAAATGAGGATATTAGGGTATAAGCAAACGTCCTGGCACAGGAGGCAGAGCACGACTCCCGTCTCGGGAATGGCAGGAGGGTGAGAGCTCCCAGGGACCAGGAGCGAGGAGGACGGCTCTTGCTAGTGCTGCGGGGAATGGCAAGGCCCAAGGAAGCAGCCACAGGGGCTTCCAAATGAAAAGGCCCAGAGGTGGCAGGGAGAAGAGGCCTCCCTGGCCAGGATGGTGGGCATGGCTGCAGTCAGCACATGCCAAGACCAGGTGTCTCCCAACACCAGGAGCACACCCGGCATGCAGGTGTGAGGGTGGTCAGAACCCTGGCCTTGGTCACCCGGGCCACTTCTGAAGCAAAGTACTTGGTATATGGCATTATCTCAGGAAAACCAATAAGAGGGGAGGACCTCACCATCCCCCCTGCAGAGGCCTGTACTCAGAACTTAAGTCAGGCCACAGAAACAAAAGAAAGCTCTGGCTCTGGGTCCATCTCGAGTAGAGGCAAGGCTTCACGTCTCTAGAGCACACACTGCAATCCAGGTAACTGCCTTCCCTTATCAGACCCTTACGTTTCTCACCAAGCATGGCAGGTCCTGCCAGGCGTGGTGGTGCACACTTGTAATCCCAGCATTTGGGAGGCTGAGACTGGAAGATCGCAGTTCGCGGCCAGCCTCAGCTACTTAGTGGGGCCCTCTGCAACTTAGTGAGACCCTGTTTCAAAAAATAAAAAAATAAAAAATAGTAGCTCGGAGGTAAAATGCCCCTGGGTTCTATCCCCAGTACCAAAAATATAAATAAATAATGGCAGGTCCTGGGTGAGGCACACCTGCAACCCCAGTTACTCAGGGAACTGAGGCAGGAGGATCACCAAGTTCAAGACCAGCCCAGGCCATTTAACAAGACCCTTTCTCAAAATAGAAACATAATTTAAAAGGGCTGGGGTATTGCTCAGTGGTAGAGTCCCCCTGGGTTCAACCCCAATATCAGAAGAAAAAACAAAGAGAAAAGGAAGGTCCTGTGTCTTGTCCTCTGGGTTCCCACATCCACCCCCTACGCTGGCACCCAGTGGGGAAGCCAGTCAGTGAGAGCCCAGATCACCGGTTCTCAGATCCAGGTCTAATTGGCTTCCACATCTTGCCCACATCAGGGCCAGGCAGGACCCCAGGTAATGGTGGGACAGTCACCCGGTGGCTGGCATTCACCATCGATTTCTGCCTGTCACCTCCACCAGGCTGCAGGTGCTGGAGGCAGGGCGCTATCCTCATCTATCAGCACGTTTCTGGTGCCCCGCTTGGGGCTGCCTGGTTGGTATGTGTTGAGTGAATGAGTGTCAGTCAGAAGCCATGCCCCACGGCCCAGGCCTTCGCCGCCCTGCTGCTCACCTGGTACCAGGAGTAGGCCCGGTCAGCTGGGTTGATGAGGATGGTAAGGACCTTGGCTTTGGGCAACAGCGCTGCTGCCCGCCGGGGTGCTACTTCTGAGTCAAAGTAGTTGGCGCTCTTCTCAAAGTAGAAGTCGGAGGTGGTGTTGGAAGGGATGGGGAAGAACTCCATGTACCTGCAGGAAGCCCAGAGAGGGGGGGCTCGCAGGCAGGACTCATCAGGAAGGGGCCCACAGAGTGCAGTGTGGTGTACCCCAATGGGGGAGAATTCAGAAAGCAGGCAAGTACACTGCTCTAGCTTGACCAGGTCAGGCTGCTGGCAGGCTTCTAGGGAATGGCCACTTGGCAGTCTCCCCGTCTTGAGTGTGTGCCTTTCCAGGGGAGGCTGTGGAGTCAGGAGAATCTACAGGCTCGTGGGTGTGATGTGGGGGCAGGACATGGGGAAGGAGTTGTGTCCTTCCTAAATCATTGTGGGGTGTTCCTGCAGCTCAACTGATAGGCCCTAACTCTCTCTGCCTCTAGAGGACAGCCTGGGCCAGCCCAGAGGGGAGGCTGCCTGCTGCCTCCAAAGAGCAGGCTTTTTTCCTGGTCTGAGATGGCCCTCTCCAAGCCATCACTGTGGACCTGGAGAACAAGGGGCTGTGAGAGAGGACAGCTCTCCAGACTAACAACCCCTATCCCACCGAGTAATGACCACCACCTCTGTGTTAAGGACCCCTCTAGAAACTAAATGCAGTCTTGACCTCTCAAGAGCACCTACTTATGCAAATCAGGGTACCAATGTGTACCCTGATTGAGGGTACAGAATCCTACTCTATGAAGTAGGTTTCTCCAGAGTGGTCCCAAGGACCCCTTTAACAGATTACTGTTAAGACTGTGTTAGATTCCTGAACCCCCCTAAGACTTACCTACAAAATTAAAATCTTGGGAATGGGGACAAGTAATCGCTTTCTCATTTTGCAACTTTTTTTGGGGAGGGGGTTGTGATGACTAACTCAAAAAAACTCAGAAAACAGAGCCTTGTTTTATAAGCTCCTAGTAAAGCCACTTGGCAAGAAAATTTGACTTCCTTATCTTACCTGGTGTAAACATTCCTTTGCTACAGATGTGCTAATGTACTCCTGGCAGGGAGCTGAAGATGATGCTAAATCTATAGCTTCCCACACATTACCATCCTAAAATCCAAAACACATCGACTTACAATAATACATCTAGCCACAAAGGGTTTAGGTAAGAGACTGCACGTGTCAGGGATGCAGAGATGGATGGATGGATGGATGGATGGAGAGAGGCAGAGAGGATAGAGAGACAGAGAGATGATAGGTAAAAGAGAAGAAAAACAAAAACCAGAAAACTACCCAAAACCTAACAAGCAGGAGGCCCATAATCTCTCCACCCAGGGAACCTATCAACACAAGAATAATAAACAATGGTAATCCAAATACATAAAAAGTTTTAAAAGTAGGGAAAGATGCAAATTGAAAAACTGAAGAGTAAGACTACCCCACACCGCCCCACCACACACATAAAGTAACCTCTGTGGAAGGTCCTGCTGGGAAGCTCTCACCACCTCCCCAGGGGACCCCTGAAGGCCAGCCAGCCCCAGGCGCACAGGCCCCTTCCCTCCCCAGGTGGCCCCACACATGGAAGGGGCAGCTCCCAGGTAGAGCAGCCAGATTTTACCCCCGCTGGTCACCAGCACACAGTGGGACCTTGTGTGTGTCCCTCCCCTCCTCCAGGACTCAGGACGATTTGTGCAGGCCAGGGAGGCTGGACTTCACCTTCTGCAGGCTCTGACCTGGAGTGCTCTGCCTGTGACAACACTCTCCCACCGTGACTCAGGGGTCACTAGGCCTCATTCCTGTTTATAGGAACTTCAGCTGCGTGTGAGCAAGCACCAGCTGCTTCCTGCTTCGACCACAGCGACCCCCGGGCCAGCGCCTCCACGGTGGCCTTCCTGTTCCACTCACCAGTCGATGCCTTTGTGATAGTTGTGGCCATTGAAAAACTGGATCTCCTCGAAGGTCTCTGAGCTGGGGTAGTTGCTGCTGAGGTCTGGGTGCATGCCCAGAAACAGGTAGAGGGCCGTGGTGCCTGCAGGGAGGGGAGGCAGCTGAGAGCCTGGATTAGCCCCCAGCAAGATGGAGTCTGGGCCTAGGGAGGTCCTGGAAAAGTCCCTTCCTGTCTCTGGGTCTTAGTTTCCTCATCTGTACAGGGAATTGTATTATATCTAGGGTGCAAAATAGGACATGCACGCAGACAGCCCAATTCCTGTAGCCCTTGCAGACATCACTAATCCATCACAGCATTCTTCATCACTAAACAAGGACCTGACTTCAGAATCTTTCTCATCACAGCACTCTGACAACCGTGTCCCACTGACTGTTGTATCCTCTGAGTCACAGGGCTAGATGCTTCTTGCTGGCCTTTTCCAGCTCTGGGCCTCTGTTCACTCTGGCACTTGGGAGCACCCCAGGGAAAGGGAGCTCTGGTCCTCCGCAAAGAACTAAAACTCAAGCTCTGATGTCTCCTCTTCCAGGCTCCCTCCCTCCTGCTTATGGAGACACTTCATTCCCTGCGGTATGATTTATGGTTCATATGCTCTCATGAAAAGATCCAGAAGAGAACAAGGCTATAGTTTGATGACTAAAAACATAGACTTAAATTGAAAATAAGAATATAAACTTTGGGGTCACAGACCAGGTTGACTTCTCTGAGCCTCGAGTTTCTGGTCTGGAAGTGGGAGTGCCCAGTTGTGCTGCACAGGTCATGGGGACAGCAAATGCTTATGGGGATGGTAGAAGCACATGTCACTGCTTCTCCCTCCTATACCCCTGGCAGACATAACTAAACGACCCCTGTTACCAAACCAGTCTTGCCTGGCACTGCTCATGTACTTGCAGAGCAGCTGATTTGAGCTTATTTCTCTGCTTAGTCTCAGAGACTCCCAGGAGGACACACGGAATATGCCTGAACCCTCTCCTTCAGGACAAGCAGGAGAGTGCCACAACCACCTGCCACCCTTTTTCCATCTTTGTGCTGACAAGCAATTCATGTTCACTCCAACTCTGCTTGTACCTTTGGGGAAAGGGGGCCGGTGGTCGGAAGGGGACCAGGACAAGGTGGTCCCAGGATCCTGTGGCTGAGGCAGCAGGGAGTGGGAGGTGGGTTGAGGGTGGGGAAACCTGCCTGTCTTCTGGGGGCCGATGATGAGGAGCTTTGGGAAGCGGTCACACGTCTTCTCCTTGGACCAGATGTCTTTGTGGCGTTTGTCCTCACAGGGGTCCTAATACAACAGTGAAAGGGATGTGAGAGAGGCCCAAGAACCCAGCACATGGACTCCCGCTGCACATGGACACATGCTCTTCTGGTGCCAATGGAGGGGACATACCTCCCCGTGCCCTTGTCGATCCCACCTCCAGACACTGGAGCGACAACAGGCAGGGCCATTTCTAGTTAGCCCAAGTCTCCCTTGAAGCCAGGCAAAATGCCCAGCTGTGTGCTCGGCACACACTGGGAACTCACAAGCACGTGGTGAGTTGAATTGGACAAGCAGGATCTGGACCAGGGGTCAGCAAACTCTTCCTACAAACTTTGGTAAATATGTTGATGAGTGTTCAGTAAATATCGTAGGCTTTGGGCACTATCTAATTCCTGCTGTGACCACTCAACCCTGCTGCTATTACAGGAAAGTGGCCACAGGCAGTACTTACGAAACAGGCATAGCTATGCACCATAGAAATCTGATTTACAAAAACAGACCACAGGCCAGATTTGACCCATGGGCCACGGTTTGTCGACCGCTATTCTGCACTGAGGCTGCTGCCAATTTCACCTCCTGCTTCCAATTTTAATAGTCCCCAGGTACAGACTTTCTCAAGAACTGTACCCTCAAGACCTCCCGACAGCCCCTGCCTAGGGGCTCAGAGCCCACTCAGTGAAGGGGCATGAGAGGTTACCCGAGAGCCTAACCAAGGTAGGGTAGGTGCTTTCTGTACATCGTCTATACCAAGTTCGCCCAGACCTTGTTAGTGGGAGACAAGTTAGTGGTAACTTGTCTGAAGCTGTGCATGAGTGTGTGTGTGCAGGTCTGAATGTGGAGGTGTATAAATGTGCACACATGTGGACCATATGTGTGCTCAGAAGCAAGCATGCCTACACCAGAGAGCAAGCAGCCCTGGGTTTCCCTTCAGAGAGTGTGGGGGAGCAAAGGGGGAGCTTGTGCCCATGCCTGGAGCGTGTGCCTGTGAGCATGGCCCCCGCCCTGCAGCAAGGCACCAGGCTGCCGTCCCCACCTGCCAGAGTGGGTCTTTCTCCTCAGAGAAGATCTGGAAGTACTTCTGGGCCAGCTGCACAGGGGGCAGCGTCTGTAGCCGCAGGTTGGTCCAGGAGTGCAGGAAGCGCGCCAGGTGCTTGAAGGTGTACAGGCCCAGGCGGTCGTTCCCGTAGTTGGACAAGTGGGTCATGAAGATACTGATCTGTTCCAGGCAGGGGAGGAAGGAGGGCGTGGCCGGGTCAGCGTCTCAGCCACCCTCACACCACTCTGACCTTGTGACACGTGCTGGGGCCATCTACACACTCGCTATTGACCTTGTGACCTTGGGCTGGGCACAGACAGGGGTGAGTGTAGGGGTTGCTGGCCCCATGCGTTACCACCCTAAGGTGGGACGCTGACCTGATGCAGGCACTATTTGTGTTTTGTGTTATAACTGGAGGGGGGGTGTGCATGAGAGAAAAAGCTCTCAGCCCATAATATGGCTGAATAACAACCACCTGACATGTATTTATTTTTATTAAAGTATAGATGATTATTTCCATTTTACTGATAAGGAAAGAAAGGCCCAGAAAGGTCAAATAAACAGGAGAGAATGGCAGAGAGAAAGAGTTTTTGCACACGTGTGCATATACACACAGACAAAGATTGGAAAAAGAACATGTGCAAAAAAATGAATACTTTTGTGTTAAAGTGCACAATCATGAGAGAAAAAGAAAGCCGGATCCTTTAGTGAAAGCCGTGAGGCAGGGGACTGAGTCTGCTAGAGGGCAGGTGCCCAACTCCTGCCCCCCCCCCCCACAGCTCTCCATGTGGCTCTTTTGTCCCAGCCCGGGCCAAAAGCTCCTCCGCCCCAGCGGCTGCCCCGCCCGCTCCCACCAGCACTCACAGGATTGAGGAGCACGGTGAGGAAGAGCTCGCCCCCGTTGATGATCTTGTCCAGCTCACTGGAGCCACCAGGGTACTCGTTGTAGAAGATGGTGTGTGTGAAGAGGCCGCACGTCTGCCGCGGGAGGACCTGGGAGGGGCGGGGAGAGGAGCCATGGCAGCGCTAGGCGGCGGCAGTGGGGGACCTCCTGTAGGCCACATCCCGCAGGGAGCCTTGCATCCTATACTCCACTGCTGCTCTCTGCACAAAATAAGCGGGTCCCGACTTATCAGAGTAAGAATGTTTCTGGATCATTTGCGGTGAGGGTCTCTGACCCTGTGAAGCAGCTATCCAGCCACGCTCTCAACGGGACCTCACCTGGCCGCGCATGGGTCACCTGTCTCCCCTCAGGAAGCCGGGCTCCCAGGGAGCAGCGAACAGTCCTGGCTCGTCACCACCTCACGCCCAGAGTTAATACGAGTCCGTGGTACTGAGAAGGCCAATGGGTGAATGGGCAGCTGGCCAGACAGGCGGACAATGCACAGGCTTCCCCCAGCTGCCCACGCCTCAGGCCGAAGCCCTGGAGCCACCCTCCACTCCTCCTCACACCTGTATTCCTAGTACTTGTAAGGCTGAGAGACAGGATGATCACAGGATTGATAGCAAGGCCCTTAGCAACTTAGTGGGGCCCTGTTTCAAAATAAAAATAAAAAGGGCTGTGAGTGTAACTTCAAGGTAGAATGCCCCTGGGTTCAATCTCCAGAACAATAAAAATGAAAAAGCCGGGCGTGGTGACGCACACTTGTAATCCCCACGCTTGGGAGACTGAGACAGGAGGATCTGGCAGGTTCGAAGCCAGCCTCAGCTACTTAGTGAGGCTCTCAGCAACTTAGTGAGAACCTGCTTCCAAATAAAATATAAAATAGGTCTGGGAGTATAGCCTGGAGGTAGAAAGCCTCTGGGTTCCACCCCCAAGACCACAGTAAATAAATAAATAAATAAATAAGAATGAAGAAGAGGAGGAGGAAGAGGAGGAGGAGGAGGAGGAGAAAGAAGAGGTATAGACACATAATAGAAGCTCAAGAGAAGCTTTTAAGTGAGCCAGTGAGTGTAACAGAGGACTGTCCTACAGCCTCATCAGAACCCGGTGGAACAGTGCTCAGAGCCAGGCACAGCAGCACTCGCCTACAATCTCAGTACTTGGGAGGCTGAGACAAGAGGGTCGCAGGCTCCTCGCAACTCAGCAAGACTGACTCAAAATAAACAACAGAAAGGGCTGAGGTTGAAGCTTGGATGTAGAATGCTCCTGGGTTCAGTCCTCAGTACCACACAAAAGAAGAGTGCTCATTCCTTGAGCCTCTGTCACAGAGGCTAAGGAGCTCCTGAAGAGGGACACATTGCAGCCACCATCCCCAGGATGGTGCCTCAAATGCCAGTCTGGTCGCAGACACTAGCCCAACGCCCAGGCCAGCCAACCACGGCAGGCTTCCCAGGACACCGCAGGAGCGCACACCCGCCCGCCCTCCCAACAGGCCAGGCCCACTTGCCATGATGCCGTTGTGGATGAAGCCCCGGCGGTAGCGGGCCGGCTTCAGGTGGGGGTACTCCTCCGTGCTGGTCACTCGGATGCTCCACACCTGCTTCCAGGCCTCGTACAGCTGCACGTGCACAGGATACACGCCCGAGTGGTGGGGCGCAACCGCGTAGCCCATGTCCGTAGGAATGCCATGCTCCTGCGAAGAGGGAGGCAGGGCAGGATCAGCACGGGTCTTCCCCCTGGACTCTTCCCCCTTTGTAGAACGTGAGAGAAAGGCCAGGGCTACCATGGCAGGGCAGCTGGCTCAAGCCCTGTTGGTGCACGTGAGGAAGGTGAGTCGGAGAGAAAGGAGACCGGCAGGGCTGCGCCTGGAGCCCAGGTCTCACTCTCGGCCCAGTGTGCATCCTTCTAGCTTAGAGGGCGTGTGCACCCCAAGGTGAGGGGCAAGGACGGACACTGTCCCTTGCCTTCTCTCGCCTCTCGGTGGCCAGTTAACAAAGGCCAGGCTCACGCACATTCCCCACCTCATAAGGCAACTCTTCCAGCTTATTGGGGTTCCCAGCCTGGCCTGGAGGTGATCGCCTGGGCCAGGGAAACAAGCAGGGCTGGGCTTAAGACCCGCACCTCCCTGAGCCTCAGTTTCTTGTCTGTAAAGTGGGCAGTTTCTCTGGAGACTCCCAGGAGACACAGGCTATAAAGGCAGCTCCCCTGGGCCCTGGTGCAGACATGTTAGTAAAAATCTGTCAGACTGAACTGCAAAAGCAGCAAGAGGCAGCAGTCCAGGCCCTCGCCCACCCCCGAGCCCACCGGCTCTGCCCTGCAGGGAATCTTACTCACGACAGCGAACTTCTTGTTCAGGGCCATCTGCTCAGCCAGCACGGACTGATTGTGGAAAAGGTGGGGCTGCATGTGGCTCCACATGTGGGGGAACCACCAGAACTCCTTCACGTACGACAGCAGCAGGTCATCCCCCGCATCCTCGGCATCAGTACCTGCAGCCCCAGCACACAGCTCAGCCCGGCCCGGCCCACAGAGCCACGAGGCCCTCCAAGCTGGCCCGTGCCCAGGGAGGGGAGCGCACAGCCACGGTCCCCCCCGGCTGCTGCGGAGGTTATCTGAGGGCAGCACCGGAGCTGTGAGAGCCCTGATTCCAGTCTGGAGTGTGTCTCTGACTCCGTGAGTGGCCTTGGCTAAGGCCATCTCCCTGTACCCTGGGCTTGAGCCCAGTGACCTCCAGGGCTCCTCCACCTCTGACATGTCCACTCTTATCCTATTCCAGCCATCCAGACTGGGGCCTCTGTGTTTTACCTCCTGACTTGTAGGAGATCTTTGTTTAACCCTCTCTCTCAGAGGTATTATACAAGAACCCCTGATATGTTAAAGGGTAAAAATATTTAACAAGGCAGAAAGCCTGGTGCAATGGCCCACACCTGTGATACAGCTACTTAGGAGGCCGAGGCAAGAGGATCGCAAGTTCAAGGCCAACTTGGGGAACTTAGCAGGACCCTTCAACATAAAAAATAAAAAGGGCTGCCAGGCGTGGTGGCGCACGCTTATGGCGCACGCTTGTAATCCCCGCGCTTGGGAGGCTGAGACAGGAGGATCGCACAGGTTCGAAGCCAGCCTCAGCTACTGAGTGAGGCTCTCAGCAACTTAGTGAGACCCTGTTTCCAAATAAAATAGAAAATAGGTCTGAGAGTGTAGTCCGGAGGTAGAAAGCCTCTGGGTTCCACCCCCGGTACCACCAAAAAAAATAAAATAAATAAATAAATAAATAATAAAAAGGGCTGAAGAGGTAGCTCAGAAGTAGCATACCCTTGATTCAATCCCCCGAACTACACAAAATAAATAAATAAATAATAAGCCAAAGAAAGAATAGAGAGACAATCAGTGTTACTGTTCCTTGGCTTTGGGGCTGCGCTGAACAATCTCCCCTCCATCCCCAACTGTGAACTCATATGGTTTTGCCTGGAAGTCCAGAGAGGCAGTCCTCCATGTGGCCTGAGCAGAAAGCAGGGGGCAGGGGTGCTCACTGCTGCTCAGTGCTTCTTCTCTCTTGTACTCCCAGAAGGGCAGCAGGAGGGGAACTCGGAGGGCCCCAAGGAGAAAGGACACAAGCCATGAGCCCAGCAGCCCACAGCCTCCACCCCGACCTCGGCTCCACACTAAGCTCGGGACCCTGGTCACGCCGTGGCAGTCCCAAGTGCAAGGTATTTCACTTTCTGTGCCATATACTCATGCAATGTTCTTGCAATCCAACCAGTTTTTCTTATAAGCAGAAATAATACAAGTAACTTTCAAAGCTGGGGCGGGGGGGGGGGAGGTGAAAGGAGAAAGATACTTACCTAGGACAGCAGCCCAAAAGCCCAGGGACTGACATGGGGATGCTGTTGTCGCCCCCAGTGACCTCTGCCATGGGGCTCTTAGGAGAACTAAATCTCTGCTCTTACGGGCTATTGGCTGTGGGAGACTAATAGGGTCAATTGTGGCTGGAGCGTGGGCCAGCAAGGGCAGCTGCTGTCCTGGTGACACCAGCTCTGAGGATGGGGTATGGGGAGCCCCTGGCAGCTGCTAATGGGGGTAGGGGCAGGCCCGCGTACCTGTGTGGAAGAATTTCCCTGAGTAGCCCAGGTTGAAGGTGAAGTTTGGGATGTGTGCGCGTAGTTCATTCTGCGTATCAAACAGGGCCTAGGGTAAGCAGAGGAGAAAGAAAGGAAGAAGTAAGAGGAAGCCGGGGGGCCCCCTGCTCCTCCTGCTGAGAGCCAGTGTCCTGCTGCAGCAAGACAGACTACAATGCCTACAACCAGTGAAAAGTGAAAATGCTTGAGGCTGGGTGCGGCTCTGTGGAGAGATCCTGCCTGGCACACAGGCCCTGGGTGCATCCTCAGCACCGCCAATAAGCAACCAATCAATCAATAGATAAATAAATAAGTAAAAGTGTGGGAGCTATTTTTAAAGTGATAAAGAATACCTAGA
Organism: Muscardinus avellanarius; assembly: GCF_963383645.1. NCBI lineage: Eukaryota > Metazoa > Chordata > Mammalia > Rodentia > Gliridae > Muscardinus > Muscardinus avellanarius. The sequence continues at coordinate 33,154,675 of NC_137793.1, read as the reverse complement.
AGGTGGCAGCAGTGCCCCACCACGTGAGCGCCCGCGTGTGCACAGGCTGCACACGGCGAGGCCAGCCTCCACACGGCGAGGCCAGCCTCCACTAGGCCGCGGTACCAAAAGACCTGGACTCCTCGACTGGACTGGACTCCTGGACTCCGGATGTCCTCGAGAAGCTTCGTAACTTCTCTGGGCCTCGGTTTCCTAGACTGTGAGATGGGGGTGAACCTCTCTCCCTCGTGGGTTCTTGGGAGAATTAAATGAGAGAGTGCATATAAAACTGGCCGGCATTCGGGAATGATGCAGAGTAGCAGCATGGCCGCCCTGCGGGCACTGCCACCGCGAGCCTCGCTGTGTCTGCGGGAGGGATTTCTCCTCCTCGGCAGGATGCAGGCTGACGTCAAAGACCGTGACCTTTCTAGGGACCCCAGTGCCGGCGCTGTGTGGTTCCTTCCCCGCACACTCGGAGCTTTGCAGGTCAGTGAGGGATGCTGGCCCTTGGACAAAGACATGCAGCTGCGCTCCAGGCTCAGGGCTGTGGGGTTCACGAGGCTGCTAGAAACCTACGAAGCCTGCTCTCAGAACATCTTGCAAACTAAACATCCTGTCGTGCGAGGGACAGTGCTGTTACCACTGGCATGTGACCAAGGCCGAGCACCATTTGGTAGACACGCATGCTCCAGTTCTGTGGCCTTGGGCAAGTTCACCTCTCTGAGTCCTCTGTAAAATGTGACTCATGACACTCACAATAACACCTGCCAGGTCACTGTGAGGCCGAAATGAAGTGATGCACAGACAGGGCTGAGCACAGAGCCAGTGCGCCAGCACTCACCAAGCCCCAACAGGAAGACCCTGCAGGTGTTATGTAAACTGCTTCAGGGCCAGTACTGGGCAAGGTAATAAGGCGCCATGCAGGTCCCTGAAAGAAGGGTGCAGTGGGCGCCTGTTCTTGGCACTAAAGACGAAACCGCTCTGCCCTTCCCTGCTCACAAGGATGTTTAAGGGTGACAAGACCCTGGCTGGAGAAGCACTTGACAGTCTGTGTTCAGCTCAGTGCACAGGAGAGGACACCTTGATTTTTGTTCTAGAAAAACTGCTCCAAACTCTCATTTTAGAAACGGGGAAAATAAGAAACCAAAGTAGGCAATCCAGAGCTCACAGGAGATGCAGTGACTTCCTCATGGGCTAACCCTGGACCACAGTAACACAAGGACTCCCTACACAGACGGCAAGGACCTAGGTTGGAGCAGGAGAGAGTAAGGTTGTGTGGGAATATATTTAGATCTTGTTTATCAAAGGAATGGCTTGACTTAGGCTCCTTTATGTAGAACTGCCATGTGTAACCTTGTGTGTGCTTCCAATTTTTTGTAAAGATAGCATTTTCTTAGCCGGGGGTAGTGGCACATGCTTGTAATCCCAGCATTTGAGAGGCTGAGACCAGCGGATCGCGGTTCGTGGACAGCCTCAGCTGCTTAGTGAGACCCTCCACAACTTAGTGAGACCCTGCTTCAAAATAAAGAATAAAAAATAGGGAAGGGGGTGTAGCTCGGAGATCAAATACCCCTGGGTTCCATCCCCAGACCCACAAAAAAAAAAAAAAAAAAGGATAGCATTTCCTGGAAATTGTGAATGCTAACCCCTCCCTAGGTATCCCCTTCAGCCAATGGCATAAAGACTGTGAGGCCAGGCTCCCACCAATAGGAGCACAGAACAGAAGCCTGTGCTGGAAGTAAAATACCAGCAGTTTTCCACCACTCTGCTCCCACACGCCTGACTTGACTAGTGGCAGGATCCCATTTTGCAAAAAGTAAAATTCGCCTGGCTGAGCTGCTTTCAAAAATGTGTCTTTTCTTACGACACCACAGAACTTTCTAACATTTGAGCCACTGGAAGAGCATCCTAAGCAGGAAACAGGACAATCTCCTCCACCAGAGGTCAGTCAGGGCATCGCATGGAGACATGCAGATGGGAGGATCAACAAGGATCATCTTAAAATTTTCTTTCAACAAGAGCCTTTGAGGAAACGAAGTCTCAGGAGCAAACACAATGTGTTAAAGGCGGATCAGAAAGCCACATTGCAGCCAGGAGTGGTGGCGCACGCTTGTAATCCCAGCATTCCCAGCATTTGGGAGGCTGAGACCTGGAGGATTGCAGTTCACGGACAGCCTCAGCTACTTAATGAGGCCCTCTGCAACTCAGTGAGGCCTGGTTTCAAAATAAAGAATAAAAAATAGAGCAGGGGGTGTAGTTCAGAGGTCAAATGCCCCTGGGTTCCATCCCCAGACCTGCAAAAAAAAAAAAAAAAGCCACACTGCGCCAGGCGTGGTGGTGCACGCTTATTATCCCCGCGCCTGGGGAGGCGGAGACAGGAGGATCGCGCAGGTCCAAAGCCAGCCTCGCTGGCTTAGGAGACCCTGTTTCCAAATAAAAATATAAAAAATGGGTCTAGAAGGGTTTCCAGGAACCCCAGTACCACCAAAAAAAAAAAGCCACACTGCTCTTTCCACACAGCTGTGTGGGCAGCCTGGGGGTGGCCCCTGGCCACCTGAACACGCCTCTCGCCCCAACTAGCCAGGCACCTCGGTGGAACCCTGGGCACTGTGGAACAGCCCGAAAACCTGGCCATTTCACAGCTGAGGCTCAGCAGTGAGAAGAGACCTGCTTGAGTCACCAAGTCAGTCAGGGTGACTCTGGGACTCAGGTCTCCAGTCCTGACAGGGTGCCCACTGCGTACTCTGGTCCCCTTTAGGGGTGGAAAAGACAGAAAGTTCACTTCTGATCAGAACAGGGGCACAGATCTTGCAGGAGCTTCCTGGCAGACCCTGGCCAACCCCATAGAGATCTCAGGTGGATGGAGAACACAGCACCAACCGTCCAGTGCCGCTCAGGGCCAGAGGTGCACCTCTGGCCTCTTTGAAGCTTGAAACCTGCTGGGAGCATCAAAGAGAAGTCTTGGCTTCGTGCTACATGTTTCTAACGCTTGCTAATCTGCTGTGAGAGAGGACACCCGGTCAGCAGGCAGCAGGCTCTCTGGAGAATGTAATCCTGTTTTGTTTTCCTGGGATTTATTGCCATGTTGCCCTCTATGCATGGCAACTAATGCTGGTCTCATTTAGAGGAGGATGCTGTCTCCTTTGCATGTAGCTTTAAAATAGTGAGCAGATGAAAACTGCATTTTCAAGATTGTTTACAATTTGCAGGCGCCTGCGCCTGCCTCCCCCCCCCCCTCTCTCTCTCTCTCTCTCTCTCTCTCTCTTTTCTCTCTCTGTACTGGGAATTGAACCCAGAGGCATTCTACCTCCAAGCTTCACCCCTAGACCAATTCTGTTTCTTATTTGAAAACAGGGTTTGGTTTCACTAGGTTGCTTGGAGCCTCGCTAAGTTGCAAAGGCTAGGCTGGCTTTGAACTTGTGATCCTCCTGTCTCAGATTCCCAAGCACTGGGATTATAAGCATGCGCCACCACACCCAACTGTAGGCTTCCCTTTCAAGGTGATGGTTCACATGTGTGTAAAATCTTGTGGTTTGCAAAGTGCTTTCACATAGTTTTATTTGTCAAACAATTTCTAATTCAATGTACGCATTCACTATCTATATATACCTGTTAAAATATACCATGTGTGTAACTCAAGCTCTCCCGGTTCTTGGGAGGCTGAGACAGGAGGATCGCACAGGTTCGAAGCCAGCCTCAGCTACTTAGTGAGGCTCTCAGCAACTTGGTGAGACCCTGTTTCCAAATAAAGTGTAAAAAATAGGTCTGGGAGTATAGATTGGAGGTAGAAAGCCTCTGGGTTCCACCAGTACCACCAAAAACAATTTTTATAAGGATTTTGATGTTGATATAAGCATTTTTTAAAAGTTTAAAACCATATCTGAAAGCTAGGAGTGGTGGCGCACACTTGTAATCCCATTCAGGAGGCTGAGACTGGAGGATTGCGGTTCACAGACAGCCTCAGCTACTTAGTGAGGCTCTTTGCAACTCAGTGAGACCCTGTTTCAAAATAAAGAATAAAAAAAATAGGGCTGGGAGTGTAGCTCGGTGATAGAATGCCCCTGGGTTTCATCCGCAGTACCGCAAAAGAAAAAAGAAAAAAGAAAAAACACATATCTGAGCCAGGTGCAGTGGTTATGCATGTAATTCTAATACTTGGGAAGCTGAGACACGAGGATCGTAGGTTCATGGGCAGCCTCAACAACTTAGCGAGGTCCTCCCCATTTAGAGGGTAGTGGGACCCTATTTCAAAATAAAAAATGAAATGGGCTGGGGGTATAGCTCAAGGAGCAGAATGCCTCTGGGTTCAATACCCAGTATAAAACAACAACTACATCTGGATTAAAAGACAGATAAATACCACTACAGTTTTGGTGACTGGGTCATTCCCCCCAGATGCAAAATTCCTTTTTATTAACAAAATTTTAAATGACCTGGTTCTAATAAGACAACTAATATAAACTAAGTGGTGAGGTAGGGGATGGGACTATGCTTTAAATAACTAATGGAAAGCTAGGTGTGGTGGCGCACACCTGCAACCCCAGTACATGGGAGGCTGAGATGAGGATTGCAGGTTAGAGGCCAGCCTCAGCAACTTAGCAAGGCCCTCAGCAACTCAGAGCCCTGTTCCAAAATAAAAGATAAAAAAGTGCAGGGCTGTAAACCAGAGGTGGAATACCCCTGAGTTCAATCCTCAGTATCAGAAATACATTAATTAAATAACAGGAGCCTGCTGGGTGTGGTGGTGCATGCTTGTAATCCCAGTACTTCGGAGGCTGAGACAAGGAGAACTACAGGTTCGAGGCCAGCCTCAGATACTTAGTGAGGCCTTCTGCAACTTGATAAGATGTTTCAAAATAAAGAATAAAAAATAGGGCTGCGAGTGCAGCTCAGAGGTAGAATGCCCCTGGGCTCAACCCCCAGTTCTGCAAAATATAAATAAACAACAGAAGCCAGGCACAGTGGCTTCCCGGGGACTCGGGAGGCTAAGACAGGAGGATTGCAAGTTCAAGGGCAGACAGAGCAACTCAGACTCAAATAAAAAATAAAAAGGGTTGGGGGTAGCCCAAAGTACCCCAGGTTCAATCCCCAGTATCAATCAGTCAACCACAGCACAGGGGAAAGGCAGATAGGGAAGTCATGACAGGGCCACAGAGAGCTGGCCTGGGGGAGGCGCCGCCTTACCTTCACATCCTCCACCTTCATGCGTGTGCCCTCCTTGCCCACGAAGATGTCATCAATGTCCACCAGGATGTAGCGGTCCAAAGGCAGCGAGAGGCGCTTGCCGGTAAGGAAGGCCACAGCATCCACGAAGACAAGCTTGTGCAACCAGAAGTTGAGGTTGTTGCCAAACAGCACACGCTGGATGCCGTCGTGGAGGCCCAGGTCCTGGACCACGGTGGCGTGCAGAGCGGCGTGCAGGCCAGCGTCTGCGCCCAGGTGCGGAATGGACTCGGACGAGCGTGTCTTGGCCAGCAGCACCGGCTCGTAGGTGGAATGGTTGGACTGGAACACGGTCCAGTCCTCGCCGGGCAGCACGCCCTTCTCCACCTCGCTGGGCCGCGTCACGTAGAGCAGTGGGGACTTGGGATTGATGCTGCAGTCCTTCAGGCCCAGGTTCGAGTGCAGGAACAGGGGGAAGCCCTTGAGCTGCGCGCTCAGCAGGCTGTTCTCATTGGCCTACGGCGGGGGAAGGCAGAGAGGGGAAACTGTCAGATGCAGAGCTCCGAGGGATATGCAATTCCAGACGTGGACTGATAACAGTGACACCAACAATATCCACAGCATTTGTGGGGCTCGCCGTACCCCCGGCCCTGTGCTCCACTCTCCCCACAATAATCTGCCGCTGAACATGCGTGACTCGCTTGCCAACACCAGCTGGCGGGTGCTGAGGGCGCTGTGTGCCGGATGCTGCTAATCCCCGGCGGCACCCGATGGAGATGCCGTTGTACTCAGTTCACACACAGGGAGACTGAGGACAGCGAGCCCAGGGCACACGGAGGAAAGCCTAGCAGTTGACAGAACGGACTCTGCTACTAGACTGCCTGGCGAGTTCTGTCACCTCTCCAGGCCCCAGCATCCTCTGCTGGGAGACGAGCTAATCAAGGGCACTCCAGGCGGAGGAGGGTCGGTGTTAACACCAGCAAAGTGCTCCACTCGAGGCCCGCGGTACAAGCCCCTGCTCACCCAGGCCTCATGTCAGCCTTGTGACCCCACTCCACAGGCGGGAAGCCCAGGCTGGGAGGGGTGCACCCCCACCCTCACCCCAGCCCCGAGGCACAGTGAGAGCAGTTCTGAGCTGGGAGGTCTGGCCCTGGGGTCCACGCACCCTAGCACCAGGTTCAGTGGCCAGGTTTCCACCCTGGCTCTGGCCACGCAGCCCTTTCTTCTGGAGACAGCTCCCACGGCCACCAGTGTGGAGGATCAAAGAGGAGGTGTCTTCTGGGGTGGGAAGCAGAGACGCTCTGCCACACAACGTTTCCAGCTTCCCATGCAGCCCAGGCCAGCTTCTCACAGGAGCCCACTCCTGTGCCCAGCCAAGCACTGTGGTGATGGAGAAGCCTCTCCTTTCCTCTCCCAGAGCCTGTCACTGCCCAGCCCGCTGGGGCCTGCACACAGGGCTCATACCAGCCCTGCTCCTCCTCCCTAGGCCCACAGCCCCAGCAGCTTCATGCTTCCCCACCCTTCCAGCCACCAGACTCTGGACATGACACAATCAGTCCTTGCTCCTAAGCCTGAGATAGAATATCTTCTTGGCCTGGAAAACAGCTGCTTATCCTTCAAAACCCAATGCATACACCTTCTTCTCTGCACTGACCTCCCTAGGAGCACATTAAAGCCTCAACTGCCGCACTTCTCACGTGCTACGTTGCCTATTCGGGGTCTCTTTCCCACCAGCCTGGACCCCCATGAGGATAGGCGCTATGTTGTTTCCACCTTGGATCTCTGGTGCCCAGCACGGGGTTGACGCCCTGGGAAAGTGCACATGCTGGATGAGTAATTCGATTTTTAAAAAATGAAAAAGGAACAGACAGCTATCCAGTACCCAGCATATTATAGCTTTTCATTATAGGTTTCGTCTGGTCATTCTACAACTAATCATTGTGCAATGCACAGAGATGACGGGTACCAATCTATGTTTTAAGAATACCTATGTAGGCCGGGTGTGGTGGCGCCCGCTTGTAATCCCAGTACTTGGGAGGCTGAGTCAGAAGGATTGCAGGTTCAAGACTAGCCTCAGCAACTTAGCAAGACTCTCAACAACCTAGTGAGATTCGGTTTCAAAATTTAAAAAGTGCTGAGGGTGTAGCTTGGTGGTAGAATGTCCCTGGGTTCAATCCCCAGTGACGCAAACCCCTATGTGTCGGTCTCATGGAGAAGGAGTGGGTGGGACGAAGCAGGAGTGGCGAGGGGCACACCGTGAGTGCAGGTGGGTCCTGCAGTGTACCTGGGGCTGCTCAGGTGAGCACATGTGAGGCCACAGCAGAGCGCCACGTGGAGGGAAAGTCTCAGCTGCACCTCATGTCCCCGCTGCAGAGCTGTGCCTGCCCAGAAGATGCCTCTGGCTAATCTCCTCCATAGTCGTACTTTTTTCTAATTCCCACAAGGGCTCTGCAGGGCCCTGGCCTTATAAATCGCAATAAAGAGCCTACACTGGATGCTCCGCATGCAAGGAGCACCTGTCAGTGCCCCCTGCCCTGAGCCAGCCCCGGGTGTGCTGCTGTGCTAAGGCCCATCCTCAGAGGCTGCCTCCCAGCCCCAGCCTCCCCACTGCCCCAGAGCACTGGGACGGGAACCACTCAGGCTATGTGGGAGGTGACGGAGACACTCCAGGCCCTGGAAGCCACACAAGACCAGGAGCGCTGAGGGATCCCATTTCAAAGCCCCGACCTTGAGCTGAGTGCCAGGTGTGGGGAGCCCCGCCAGCTGCCCAGACGTGGAGGAAGGACGAGGGCCAGGCCACTGATTGCCCACCCACGCCGCCGTGGTGGCACCAGGGGAAGGGCATGCCCCATCCACAGGTGGAGGCGCTCTTGTTCCTCAGCACTGAGGACCCTCTCAGAGACACCAGCCCTTCAGGAGGGGTCACCCAGGTAGAAGGCAGAAGGGATGAAACCCTGAGCCAGGGATGGGACTTAATCCTTAACTGGATGCTGCCCTGGAGACCCCACATCTCCACTCCGGGTCCCAGGTCCCTCATTAGTGGGTTTGCTTTTTTTTTTTTTTTTTTTTTTTTTTTTGCAGTACTAGGGACGGAACCCAGGGGCATTCTATCTTCAAGCAACACCCCCAGCCCAATTTTTTATTCTTTATTTTGAAACAGGGTCCCACTGAGTTGCAAAGGGCCTAAGTACCTGAGGCTGTCTACAAACCGTGATCCTCCTGTCTCAGCCTCCCAAACGCTGGGATTACAAGTGTGCCCCACCATGCCTGGCTTGGTTTGCTCTTACATGGTCTCCTGTGGTTGAGTTAGAAGCAATGGGCTTGCTGGGCGTGGTGGTGCACGCTTGTAATCCCCGGTAGCCAGCCGCGCTGGCTTAAGAGACCCTGTTTCCAAATTTAAAAATATATAAAATAGGTCTGGGAGTGTAGCCTGGAGGTACAAGGGCTTCCAGAAACCCCAGTACCACCACCAAAAAAAAAAAAAAAAAAAAAGCAATGGGCTTGGTTGTCAAACCTTGGCTCTGTCTATGACTTACAGCTATGCTACTCTGTAAAGCCATTTAACTTTTCAAGCTTCAGGTACTTATCTGAAAATAAAGTGCCCACTTCACAAGGCAGTTGTGAAATTAAACATGATAATGCCTGAAAAGCAATGAGCTCAGCGTCTGGAACATGTTGAGTGCTAAGTAAAAGAGGTCAGGCAGAGCGGGGCGCGGCAGCACAGGCCTGTAATCCCAGTACTCCGGAGGCTGAGACAGGAGGATCACAGGCTCAAGGGCAGTCTCAGCAATTTAGCAAAACCCTCAGCAACTTAGCAAGACCCTGTTTCAAAATAAAAAATTAAAAGCGCTGGGGGTATAGCTCAGAGATACAATGTCCTTGGGCCCAATTCCCAGTGGACGAGAAGGAGGGGAATGAGAAGGAGAGAAAGGGAAAAAGGTGGCCGGGCAGCCTTTACCAGACCCATGCCAGGCGTGCTCGCATGAGGCATGGCAGTACTGGGAACTGGGGGGGCTGCAGCTGAAGAGGACCCATCGCCAGACTAGAAGACCGCAAAGGAGCACACGCTGGTCAGAGCCACAACACCAGCACCGCCACGGCCCTGTTCACAAAACCTGACTACAAAATGTGCTGGCTGCCTTTACTGTGGGGCCCCCATGCCATTGCCAGGTGCTCGAGCTTCCTTCCCGCCGCAGCCTTGTCCTACCTCCAACACTGCCCAGGGAAACAGCGGCTGGAACTGGCTGCGCTTTACGGTGCATCGAGCACCCTGCCTAAGGGCACACTGCTTCTCAGTGTTAGGAAAATCTGACCCTGGGCCTGGGGCTTTAAGACACTGCACTGGGACTGGAGCCTCGATGGGAAAGGGAACCAGGCTCCAGAGCCCTGCAGTCCACAGCCCTCCCAGCTTGACAAGACCAGGGCACGGCACTGAAGCTGGCCTTGCAGAAAGAGCCAGGAGATGCTCCTCAGCCAGCAGGGGGCATACACCTGAGCAGAAAAATCACAGGCGTCTGCCCAAAACCCAGGCCCAACTCATCTTATGCAATAGGGTAGGGAGCACATGAAGGCCCGAATGGCCATGGACCCCATAGGGGATGCCGAGCATGTTCCTGCCGCTCACTGACCCTGTGTCCACCTTCTGTAGAGTAGGAAATTGAAGCTAAATAGGGTCCACGCTCTGTTGGACTAATTTTGTCCAATACCCCCACCCACCACCTGCGGCCAGAGACTTCAGGAGTTCTGTGTTCTGCATGTGGCCCCTGATGCAGACTTCTAATAAATAAGTGTAGTGCGGTTCGCAGGGTCATTGCACAGAGCTTGAGACCAAGGCCTCTGGAGTCAGACTTCTGGGGTTCAAATCCTAGATGACATGTTAGAGGTGCAAGGCTGGGCATGTTTTTTAACCTCTCTTTGCCTCACTTTCCTACCCTCTTAAGTCGGGGATACTGTCCACCTGCTTGGAAGATGGGTTATTAGTGTGAAGGAGTTAATTTGTGTAAAGCATATTAGGTGCCGCACAGCACCGAGCAACTCTCAATAAATGTCGGACATTCTGACAATTTTCAGGCCTGGGGCTCTGAATCAAACTTAATGAAGTTCGTGGCAGGAAAGGGTACAAAGTCCAGGAGAAAAGAAAAGAAAAAAAACCAGACAATGGAGACAATGGAAGCAGTCTGACTTTACGCTTCTGTAAAGCCATAAACCAGGCCAGCATTCCCCAGAGGGGAACGCTGTGAAAGAGAACGAGCCAGCTGGGGACAAATCTCTCCGGGTTGCTCTACTGCAGGACTTCCAAGGGCCTTGTTTCTCGGTTCACAATGCCTTTTTAGTGGCAGAGCCTCCTGCTGTATTAGTGCATGAAAGAACATGCCGTGGGAAATGCAGGGCCAGCCTGCCCCTCCCAGCACGCAGCGCGGGGCCCAGCACAGAGGTGCCAGGGAGGGCGGGCACGGCTGCTCCCCACCATGCCCTGCGCCCCCCTCTTCACACAGGACACACGGGTGCTGTCTCTGCAGGCCTCTTCCCAGAGAAAGCCACAGGCTTTACCAAGACGACTCCAGGCCGGCCATCAGGGATATGCCCCCACCATCCCCACACCGGCTTTGCTGCTTTTTGTGCTCATCATCACCCACTGAGTTCTGTGTTTACCTGTCCAGTACCAGCCACCGCCCCATTCCCACTGAGGGGAAATGTCAGCTCCCGGGAGCAGAGCTTTGTCCCTCTAACCACCACTCCACCCCGCGCTCAGCACGGGACCTGGAGCCCTGAAGTGATCAGTACACATTTGTTGAATGAAGAAACAAATGTCCCCCAAACACCCAACTAAGATCCCAGCCAGTGCTCGCCTTCATCTTACCTAACCATGGCCTGGATCCCTCCACTGTTCCTTCCTCCCTCTCCAGGGGCAGATTCTCCATGACACGCTCTCAGCAAGGAGCCCAATCCCAGTGGTCATTCTGCGAGCCCAGAGCCCAGAGCAGCAGCCCCCCAGCCCCCGCCACTGGGATTTCTTTCTCCTCTTCTTCCCAATGCAAATGGCTCTGGTTGGAGAGGCACATAAACCCCCAGAGCAGCCAGGAGGAAAGAGATGCAAGCGCGAGCTCAAACTGCCAAGGTCAGGGTGCCGATCTTGGCTCCCAGCACCCAGGCTGCATAGCCTCAAGTAAGTGGCTCCACCCCCTGAGCCTTCATGTGTCTGCCAAACCCAAACAGGGGCACGTCCCCTACCTGAGAGGGTGCCATGACAGGCTTCAGAGTCCCTAGCAGAGCATGCTCCCCTGACCTGGCTCCATCCCCAGGCTGTCTTTAGGCAAGTGTAGCAGGAAGTACCCCGGCTGTGCATCTTAATGTTTATAAGGCACTCTTGAGGCACTGGGCACTCACCACTTAACCTTCCTGACAAGCAGGGAGCTTGCACCCCACTTTTCAGGTGAGCAAAGTCTGATGCCCACTTGTGAGCACGCAGACAGATTGTGAGTGGCCCGGGCCCTGCCCTGCATACCTTGAAGAAGCCAATGATGCCCACGCCGTAGGCCACGCAGTACTTGTCCAGCAGCTCACGGTTCCAGGCGTCCAGGTTGACGTACTTGAGGATGTTCTCGTAGATGATGAGGGCAAAGCGGCCACGGCCCTTGTCGGTGAGGGTAGGCATATCCCCCTTGCCTGGCGCGATCTCAGTGCGGTACTTAAAGCGGCTGGACTCCAGGATGGCCACTACCTCCTGGCCAAGCTGAGAGTAGAGGCTCTCCACGAACACCAGCACCAGTGGGTCCGTGCGGGATGGGGCAGCCACCTGCACAGGCTTCAGCGGCAACAGGCGGCTGGGCGCCACGGGAGGCGGGTCCCCACAGTCGGACTCAGGGGCATCGGCGGAGGGCTCTAGGCCCCGCTTCCAGCCGTACAGGTAGTAGGCCGAGACAAAAACGCTGAACAGGCAGAAGATGAACAGCAGGAAAAGGACAGCCTGCGGGGACACGTGGCGACAGAGCCTCCGGAGGCACGCCAGGGCGGGCATCCTGGCCCCCAGACCCAGCCACCAGAGGCCCGGCCTGCCCGGCCACCCCAAGGCTCACAGAGGAGACTTGAGATGTCCACCGGCAACAATTCACGGAGACTCAGGAAGCGAGGCCCTCGGTGGGCTGCAGGAGCTGAGGATCCGGCCCCGGCCTTCCTCCCAGCCAGGGGCGCAGTCTAGAGGCTGGTCTCGCTCCTTCCTTCCTCTGCGCCCCTTTATGTCACCATGGCAAACCCCCACGTGGTCCTGTACAGAGCAGAAGTGCCCCAGGACGTCAGGGCCTCCTGGGGGGGCTGGGCAGCAGACTGCAGGACATCAGGCAGCCCCAGGAAGGCCACATGCCGCTCACTCGGTAGGGCCCACGGGGCGAAGGCTGTGGAGAAAACACAGAGTCAGAGTTGGGACGTTGGGGGTGAGCTGACAAACAGGTCCTGACCAGGGGGGCCCAAATGCAAGAACTGCAGCTCAACTGGTGGTACAATGTAAGGCAAGCAGGCTCTCTAAACTCCCTGAGCCTCAGTTTCCCCATACGTAAAATGGGGTAGACAATAAATAGCACCCCTTTCATCAGGGGTCAGAGGATCTAGTCCAACAATGTTTATCAGTCACGTAGAGAAGCGCCTAACACACAGTATCCACAGGTGGGTCTTGTGCTTCATTATTATCTGAGTCAAAGACCAGACTGAGTCAGGCGTGGTGGCTCATGCTTGTAATCCCAGTACTCGGGAGGCTGAGACAGGGGGATTGCAGGGTGCAGCCAGCCTCAGCTACTTAGGCCCTCTGCAACTTACTGACACCTATTTCAAAAAGAGAATTAATAGCCCAGCATGGTGGTGCATGCTTGTAATCCCAGTACTTGGGAGGCTGAGACAGGAGGATCATAGTTCGAAACTGGCCTTGGCAGCTTAGTGAGGCTCTCAGCAACTTAGTGAGACCCTGGTTCTAAATCAAATATAAAAATAGAAGCCGGGCGTGGTGGTGCACGCTTGTAATCCCAGCATTTGGGAGGCCAAGATCGGAGGATTGAGGTTCGCGGACAGCCTCAGCTACTTAGCGAGGCCCTCTGCAACTCAGTGAGACCCGGTTTCAAAAAAAAAGAATAAATCAAATATAAAAATAGGACTGGGGGTATTGTCCAAAGGTAAAAGGCCCTTGGGTTCCACCCCAGTACCACACACACACACACAAAAAAAAAAAAGTTAAAAAATAGGGCTGGGGTGTAGCTCAAAGGTAGAATGCCCCGAGTTCCGTTCTCAGTTCTACATACACAAAAATAGACTAGACTGAGAAAAACAGAGAAGCAATAAGTACAGTGTGAGACACTAAACAGTTGCAAAGCCTAAGAGCAGGAAGTGGAATTACTAGCTGGACGTGGTGGACACGCTTCTAATCCCAGCATTTGGGAGGCTGAGACAGGAGGATCGCGGTTCACAGACAGCCTCAGCTACTTAGTGAGGCCCTCTGCAACTTAGTGAGACCCTGTTTCAAAATAAAGAATAAGCCGGACGTGGTGGTTCACACTTGTAATGCCCGTGCTTGGGAGGCAGAGACAGGAGGATCGCGCAGGTTTGAAGCCAGCCGTGCGCGCTGGCTTAGGAGACCCTGTTTCCAAATAAAAATGTAAAAATAGGTCTGGGAGTGTAGCCCGGAGGTAGAAGGGCTTCTAGGAACCCCAGTACCACCAAAAAATAAAAAATAATAAAAAAAATCAGGCCTGGGGTGTATATCGGAGGTAGAATGCCTCGGGTTCCATTCCCAGAACCGCAAAAAAAAAAAAAAGTGGAATTCTCAATCAGAACCAAATAGCACATCCTTCCCTTCCCCATCCATTTCTCTCTCCCTCCGAAAGCCTCCAGCAGCCCCATCCAACAGACAAAAAGACTGAGTGTCCAGCAGAAGCAGCCAAGGCAAGACTCAAACCCAGGGCCATGAGGCTCTGTGCCTTGGTTGTGTGAGACAAACCCAGGGGAATCACTCGCCTCGAGCACCAGGTGCCCCTCTGTAGAGTCAGCACCCCGCTGCACAAGGCAGTGGCTGAGGGTGAATTGACCCAATGTGTCCAGGGGGCTTGGCACAAGAAACACACAGAAAAGGCAGATGTCATCATTTGCTCCTGATGCAACTATACATCTCTTCCCCTTGGGCACATGCTTACAGGTGTGCACAGCAACCCAGGACACCAAGTGAGCAAACCCCTGCCTAGGACTCCATGCTGCCCAGGGATAGGCGAGGAGGCTTCCCACCCTGGGCCTGTGTCCACCAAGATAGCCAGCACTCTGAGTTCCAGCCTCTTCCTCCTTCAGCAAAAAGGCCCTACATAGGTCATGCCATTGCCCCGTCTCGCAGAGAGAAGGACCCACATGCTCCATTTAAACTGATGTCCTTGCCCAGAAGTGACCCCAAAACAGCCCGCCAGTCTCCCTAAACATGAGCTGATGACATACAGAGTGAGATTTCCCAGTTACCCAAGGAGTGCCTCTGTCAGTCACAGCGGTGAGAGCTGGCAAGAGTGCTCCCCAAACCCCAGGGACGTATGAGCCCCTGGGCTGAGGCAGCCAGCGAGGGGATTTGAGTCTTAGGTAGGTAGGGCCTTGGGGGTGAAGATCTTTGAACCCTTCCCAGTCCCAAGACTATATGATGTGACCGAGATCCAGCACTGCACGGCTAGCAGTTTATCCTAGAAGTGATAATCACAGAAGTATATAAAGATTTCTCCATAAGACTACAAATCCCTCTGCTGTTTATAACGGCAAATGTCCAACAATGGGAGACTGTAAATTATAATGCAAGCATATGACAGAATCCACTTACAATATGTCAAAGAAGGACATTACTGACATTTACCATATATATTATTGAAGCGGGAAACATTTATAAAACAGTTTGTATGTATGGTCATATTTCTGCTAAACATTTTTATGCATAGGAAAGAAGCTACTACTAAATATAAAATTAAAAACATGTTAACAAGTGAATATGTCTGGGAGATTGTTTTTGTTGTTGTTACTGAGGATTAAACCCACAGGCATATTACCTCGGAGATATAGCCCCAGCCCTTTTTTATTTTTTGTTTGGAAACAAGGTCTTGCTAGGTTGCTGACTAATGGACCACCCTGGTGGGCAGTGTTGACATGATATGGAATTCTCTGTCTCTCTCTGAACCTTTCTCTCAATTTTGCTAGGAACCTAAAACTGCTCTTTAAAAACTTCTTTTTAGAAGCCGGGTGTGATTGTACACACACTAAGCTGCTAGGTTGGTCTTGAACCTGCAGTCCTGGGATTACAGGCATGCACCACCACACCCGCTTGTCTGGGTGGTTTTTGGTTTTTGCTTTCTGTTTCTGAAAAGAGGAATGGGCAGCACGTTTGGTCCCAGCTGTGCCGATCCCCACTTGGTCCCACTGTGATCCCCAGTGATCACAATCCCTCTCCCAGACAGATGATCTCTGGGGCTCCTCCACCTCTGACGCTCTACACTGTAGCACTCACTACCTGGGTACTAGCTGGGTGCCAGCCAGCACCCAGGGGAACCAAAGGCAAGAGCGCAGGCATCTACAGCGTGGGGCCAGGAGGAGAGGTATCTGGAGAACTGAGAAGTACCTGAGCTCTCTGGTGGCGAGAGCAGGGCTAGGGAAGGCTTCCTGAAGGAAGTGGTGCCGAGCCTGCACTGCAGAACATGAAGTAAGAGGGACTGGCCCTGCCACACACTATCAGGAGATAAGGAAGTGTGGGGTACTTTCCAGGGACTCCCTGCAATGTGGGTGACAGGAGGGCAAGAAAGGGCAGGTGTTCTGGGCAGAGCCAGGAAGACTGGAGTGACTGGTCCTGTTTACTCCCAGGGTGCGCTGTGTCCCACTTACCACTGATAAGGAAGCTGCCTGCAGCCGCGCCAATCCCCACCCCTTGGCCTGGGGCCAGGACAGAAGCACAGCGGATAAGGAGTAGGGATGCCATAGTGCTGCCCTGCGCACAGAAGAGGAGAGCCTGAGTACCACGGCCAATGACCCTCCATCACACTAACAGCCTTTCAGCGTGTTAATAAAGCGGTCCATAGAATCTCCGGCATCTGGGGGTCAGGACCCTTGTGGGAATATGACAACATTTTCAGATATGAAAATATGTACATTAAAAAAAAATACATGGTTAGCCAGGCACAGCAGCAGAGGCCTGCTGTAATCCCAGTACTTGGGAGGCTGAGGCAGAAAGAGTGCAGGTTTGAGGCCAGCCTCAGCCACTTAGCAAGACGCTCAGCAACTTAGCAGGACCTTGTTTCAAAATAAACAACAAAAAAGTGCCGGGGGTATAGATATACCTCTACAGAGGTAGAATGCTTCTGGGTCCAGTCCCCAGTACCAAAATAAAAATAAACAAAATGAAGTTTATATAACTGCCAGACGCTAAGTGTTGAGGGGATGAACACAGGATTACTAAGGCTATCTGTATGAAGTCAGAATGGTTGATACATGTCATTTAGCATTTGTCCACCTACAGGATGCTTAACACCAGGAGTTAGCCCTATAATAAACTATGGGGTCTGGCGACAATGATGTGTCCATGTAGACTCACCAAGCGTAACAATGGACCACCCTGGTGGGCAGTGTTGACATGATATGGAATTCTCTGTCTCTCTCTGAACCTTTCTCTCAATTTTGCTAGGAACCTAAAACTGCTCTTTAAAAACTTCTTTTTAGAAGCCGAGTGTGATTGTACACACCTATGATCCCTGTACTTGGGAGGCTGAGACTGGAGGATGGCAGGTTTGCGGACAGCCTCAGCATGTAGTGAGACTCTCATCAACCTAGTGAGACCCTGTTTCCAAAAAAACAATAAAATCAGGCTAGGGGTATACCTCAAAGGTAAAATGTCTCTGGGTTCAATTCCCAGTACCCCACACACACACGAAAAAAAATACTTCTTTTTAAAAATACATATGTGTATATCTGGAAGATGTGACCATTTCAAGGAATTCAGACCCTGTCCCCAAGCCCATCCGTGGCCTCAGAGTCCTATAAGAGTAACCAGTGGAGCCCGCTGGCTACCCGGGCAGGCTGGAGCCAGGTGGCTTCTGTCCAACCCACACCCCACCACCTAGCAACTGTGCACCTGGGGCAGGTTATTTAATGGTGCCTCAGTTTCCTAGGCTGTGAAACAGCAGTTTTACATACTTCCTAAGATTGTGAAAATCAAGCGAGTTGATGCCCAAAGCACTGGTGACCTGTCTGCTGCTATACCCTGGACCCTGTGGTTCGTTCACAATGTGGACAACTTAGCTCACGAGGTGCCTCAGAGCCCACCTCCCGGCCGAGTCCGACAGTGGGAACCAGGCAGTGGCCACAGGCTGATGTCACCGAGCATAACGAAGGCCCCAGCGGCTCCAACACCACCGCCTCCCGTCACCGCGCACCTGAGAAGAATCCCATCTTTGCAGGGTGTGCCCTTCCCGAGAAGCTGGGATACAGCCATAGCCAAATCCAGGCCTAGAGCAGGCCGAATAGCCCTGTCCCCCCCGAGAAAGCCACGTGTCCTGGGTGGGGGAAGGCTCTGTGAACACAGCACCAACCACCCAGCTGGCTGGTGAGGGGGCCTCCCACAGCCTCCCCACCCCACACAGAGCCCTCCGCCAGCCTGTCTTGGCCCTTCTCTGGTGGTTGGTTGGTTAGTTCTTTGGTTGGCTAGTTTGACCTGCTGGTGGAACTAGGGATTGAACCGAGGGACTTTCTACCTCTGAGCTATATCCCCAGTCCTATTTTATTTTTCATTTTGAAGCAGGCTCTCAGTAAGTGGCTGATGGTCTTGCTAAGTTGCTAAGGCTGTCCTTGAACCTGCAATCTTCCTGTCTCAGCCTTCCAAGTGCTGAGATTATAGGTGTGCACTCCACTCAACACATTCCAGAGCCCCGCAGCTCTGAGGGGGAAGGACCAGGCGCTTCCAATCCCGTGGAGCTTGGCTGAGGCCTTATCCCCCATCACCCCGGGCTGTGAAATACCATCACTTTCCCCTAAACCATAGCTGTGCCCAACCAGTCCCCAGTTGGTCCTGCACCTAGGCTTTCAGGATGTTTCCCAAGCCCCCAGGACACTTACACAGTCTTCACCAACCCAGTTCCAACGTCATCACCTCTCTGAAGTCATCTCCAGCCCCTTTCCATCCCGTCTCACCCCCAGGCTCCTGCCCAATCTACTCACAGTGCAAGGGGACGAACCAGGACCCTGGGGCCAAGCTGAATACTGATGTGCATTCTTTGGTTTGCATGGCTTTTTTTTAAATTTGGGATTTATTGACTTTTTTTTTTCCAGTACTGGGGATGAAAGCCAGGGGCATTCTACCTCTGAGATATACCCCCAGCCCTATTTGTTTTTAAAATTCTTTATTTTGAAACAGGGTTTCACTGAGTTGCAAAGGGCCTAAGTAGCTGAAGCTGGCGGGAACCTGGGTCATCCTGCCTCAGCCTTCCAAATGCTGGGATTACAAGAGTGCGCCACCACATCTGGCTAGTTATTGACATTTTAAAATGAGGAGAATTCATATTAAAGTCAGAACTTCTAATTCTTTTTTCTTTTTTTCTTTTTGGTGCTAGGAACAAAACCCAGGAGCATTGTACCTCTTAGCTACACCCCCAGCCCTTTTGATTTTTTATTTTCAAATAGGTTCTCGCTAAGTTGCTGAGTCTGGCCTTAGACCTGCAATCCTCCTGTTGCAGCCTCCCAAGAACTGGGATTACAGGCATGTGCCACTGCACACACTCTTAACTTTGTGTGTGTGTGTGGTACCAGGGATAGAACCCAGGGGCATTTTACCTCCTAGCTACACTCCCAACCCTATTTTTTTTATTTTTTATTTTGAAACAGGGTCTCACTGAGTTACCAAGGACCTCACTAAGTAGCTGAGGCTGTCCGCAAATCATGATCTTCCTGTCTCAGCCTCCCGAATGCTGGGATTACAAACATGCGCCACCAAGTTTAACATTTTATTTATTTATTTATTTATTTTGCAGTACTGGGGATGGAACCCAGGAGCATTCTACCTCTGAGCTGCATTCCCAGCCCTATTTTTTTATTCTTTATTTTGAAACCAGGTCTCACCGAATTGCAAAGGGCCTCACTAAGTGGGGGAGGCTGTCCTCGAACCGCAATCCTCTTGTCTCAGCCTCCTGAATGCTGGGATTACAAGTGTGTGCCACCATGCCTGGCTCTAACTTCTCTTTTAAAAAAGGCACACATCAGCCAGGCGTGGTGGTGCACGCTTGTAATCCCTGAACTTGGGAGGCAGAGACAGGAGGATCACACAGTTTCGAAGCCAGCCGTGCTGGCTTCAGAGACCCTGTTTCCAAATAAAAAATATAAAATAGGTTTGGGAGTGTAGCCCAGAGGTAGAAGGGTTTCCAGGAACCCTAGTACCACTAAAAAAAAAAAAAAAAAAAAAAAAAGGCTCACATCCCCATAGTTGCTGTGGCCTGAGGCAGGTGCAGTTCCTGCCTCGGGTGGGCCATGTGTCTCCCAGTTAACACAGTCAACATCTCCCTTACGGTCTCACAGTCAACCTTCCCTCTTTCAGCTTCCTGTCAATGCCCAGGGGCACAAGGGCCTGTTCTCTGTACTGATTAAACCCAGGCATTTCCATACCACTCTGCCTCCCACAGCCCACAGATCCCCAGGGCAGACCCAGGACTCACTACCTCTGCATGGACAGGTCTGCCAGGCACCCAGAACACAGAGGTCCCCAGCAAACAATGTTGTTTTTTTCCTTCTTCCCTGAGCCCTGGGTGCCACTCAAGGGCTAGAACCAAGTCTGATTTATCACAAAAGCTCCCACTGACCCTAGAGCCAGCTTCTTATAGAGGACTCAGGATATAAATGAGTAGACAGCTGCTATTATACCAAATTTCTAGATTAAAAGAAGATTCCAAGGTAAACTGACTTGCATGGTCACATGAAAAACACTAATCTTGGTTCAAATGGTTTTCCTTCCTGGTTTTGAGTTTGTTCTTTTATTTCTCCATAAACCCAGGGGTTTTCGATAATAAAGTAATAATAACAACAACACCAGTATAATTATCATCAGTATTAATACTAATACCACATCTTGAGCATTTGCTATGAGCCTAGCACTATGCTAAGCACTTCTCATACATTATCTCATCAAATCCTTACAACCAATACTGTCATTATCCACATTTACAGTTAAGGAAATAAGGATCAGAGAGGTTAACTCATTTGCCCAAGTCACACAGCTCATCTGAGGCAGAGCTGAAATTTGAACCCAAACCCCATGAGAAGGAGCGTTCCGGAGCCAGCAAGGGGACCTTGGCTGGGGAGTATGAAGGGGACCCTCAGCCACTGAGGCCTCTAGCCCTCAGCCGGGCTCCCACTGTGCTCTCCCAGCCCTAACCCCAGCTTTCCCTGCCAAGGTGCTGGGGATAATAAATGAGATGCTCTGGTTGTCATGGAGACACCATGGCAACGCTGCACTTTCGGGAAATACCACGGTAACCGTGGCCACTGCTCTGGAGTTGAAAGTCACTCCCTACCCTACCCCAAAGTGCTCTGATCTCCACAGTCCTGCTCAGGACCTTAAGGCCCCTCAGGGGGCCTTCTTCTTATAGAGTCTCTGTCCAGAGACTGGGGCCGGGCCCTGGACAAATGAGTAGGCTCCAGGAGTGAGACTGAGAGCACCCTCAGAGTAACACGGAGACTGAGCTAGCTCTGCGTGTGACAGTGAAGTGTGCCTGACAGCCTGTCTCACATGTGCTTGGCACCTACTGTGTGCTGACGGGCTCCTGGGAAGGGCTACAGGCTCATCCTGTTTGACCCTAACATCCCAGGAGACCACAGTGCTGTGTCTGTTAAGATTTGGCCTGGACCCAGCACCTGGGCTTGAATCTTGGCTCTATTATTTGCTAGCCTTGAGACATTTGCCCAAATCTCCCAACTTCTCTGAGCCTCAGTTTCTTCAACTGTAAAATGGGATTTATTTATTTATTTATTTATTTTGCAATACTGGGGATTGAACACAGGGGCATTCTCCCTCTAAGTTACACACCAATCCCTATTTCTTTATCCTTTATTTTGAAACAGGGTCTCACTAAGTAGCTGAGGCTAGCAGAAAACCTGTGATCCTCCTGTTTCAGCCTCCCAAGTACGAGGATTACAAGTGTGCGCCACTATGCCCAGCTAAAATGGTTTTATACTGCTTCTTTGACCTCTGAGCTACACCCCATGCCTTATTTATTTTGAAACAGGGTCTCGCTAAGTTGCAGAGGGCCTCACTAAGTAGCTGAGGCTGGTTGAGAACCATGATCCTCTGGTCTCAGTCTCCCGAATGCTGGGATTACAAGCGTGCGCCACCACGCCCAGCTTATACTGCTTCTCTATCTTGAGGACCAGCTGCCACAACTAAGAGAGATGATGCATGTTTAACACTCAGCTCAGCCAAGCACACCTGTAATGCCCAGTACTCGAGGGCCGATACAGGGGCATCGCAGGTTTGAGGCCAACCCCTCTGCAAGTCTCTCTGCAGCTTAGTGAGATCTTATTTCAGAATTTAAAAGGGGCAGAGGGTTTTGAGGGTACAGCTTAGAGGTGGAATGCCCCTGGGTTCAATCCCTAGTACCAAAAGAAAAGAAAAAAGAAATTATTCAGCTCAGAGCCTAGCTCATGATAATACAGGCTACTAAAGTGGTTATCCATTTAACATATTTGACAACTGAGGCTCAGAAAGGAACTGGCTCACAGCCACATGTGAATAGTGGATCCAGAAAGAGGGAAAGCTGGCGTTCGGGGCAGAGGGAATGAGCAAGAAAATGGGCTCCAGGAAGGACTCTTAGGTTTGCTATCACCACGGGAATTGCAAAAGCAGGTGGTCTTCCCTGTTCCCTCAGTTTGTGTTTACTGAGCACCACTAGGCAACAAACACAGCACGAGGCACCAAAGGCGGTAGTGACCCAGACCTTCAAACTAAGGTTTCTAAAGGCCTTCAGATATCTTGGTGAGATGTTACTTCAGGGTAAATGTGGCAAGATCTTCTCAGCCCCAGGTCTTCCCTCCCATCACACAGCTTATCGCCAGCCTGGATCTTTCATGGCAATGCTCCCTAAAAACCACATTCCCCCCCACACACACATACACACAAACATACATGAACAACACAAGCAAACTCACACGACACTGACATGTACAAAAGGCATCATCACAGGCCTCTGGGCCACAAGACACTTCACAAGAGGTCAGTACAGGAAGAGCCCTGCAGGCAGGCTTGAAAGTATGTAAACAGGTGAGACATGAGTATCTCAAATTCGAGGCCAGCCTGGGCAACTTAGCAAGATCCTGTCTCAAAATAAAATGAAATGGCTGAGGATATAGTTTAATGACAGAGACTTGCCTAGCATGAGTGAGACCCTGAGTTTAATCTTCAGTACAACAGCATTAACAAAAAGCACGTGAGCCGGGCGTGGTGGTGCACCCTTGTAATCCCAGAACTTGGGAGCCTGAGACAGGAGGATCACAGGTTCGTGACCAGTCTCAGCTACGCAGTGGGGCACTCCATAACTTAGTGAGACCCTGTTTCAAAATAAAGAATTAAAAAAAAAAAAAAAGCTGGAGGTGTAGCTCAGAGGTAGAATGCCCCCGGGTTCCATGTTTTATCCCTAATGCCAAAAAAAAAAAAAAAAAAATGGGTCCTGGGGTTTGGAAAGGAATCTGGGAAGAGGCAGTGGAAGCTGGTAGCCTACAAGCACCCAGAGCCACTCCCACAGCTGCCCCAGCCCCTCCCAGCCTGCCACACCCCCAGCACAATCAGGCCACCACCCACCACGCACCACCCAGCCACACCCCACAGCCACCCAGCTCCACCAGCTGCCCGGGCAGGGCCTGAACCACCCATCACGCCTGGGCGCAGCACAGAAAATCCTTCACATTTGTTTCCCAGCTGTGCAGATGTTTCTCCCATGCAATTACACCCCTGGGAGGCCAGACCAGAAGCAAATCCCTTCCTCTGCTGGATTCTCTACGAGCTGCCTGCCCATCCCCCACTGCCCTGCAGTGCCGCCTGGCCAGGGGCCAGGCTGCCTCCTGTCAGTCACCCCACCGCCACCAGGGCCACCACCAGCAGGAGACTCAGCAGTCTGGCTAGGAGTCCCAGGCCACAGCGAGTACAGTCCACCCCGCAGGGAGTACTCAGAGGCTAAGAGCCAGAGAAAGTAAATGGAAAGGACCCCCAGCACGTGCAGGCCGGGACCTGCCTCAGCCCTTTTTCTTGGCCATTAAACCCCAGCCCACGCTCCTCCAAGGCCAGCTCATGGGGGTGTCAGACTCTGCCTGCTGAGGATTTCAAAAGTCCTGCTGAATTCTGGGAATGGTGGCTCACGCTTATAATCCCAGCATTCAGGAGGCAGAGACCAGAGGATCGCAGTTCACTACTTAACGAGTGAGACCCTGTTTCAAAAATAAAAATAAAAGAATAAAAAAAAAATACTTATTTCATTAAAAAAAAAAAAAGTCCTGTTGAGCTGGGCATGGTGGCACACACACTAGTAATCTTAATACTTAGGCTGCGAAAGGAGAATTGCAGCCGGGCGTGGTGGTGCACTCTTGTCATCCCCGTGCTTGGGAGGCGGAGACAGGAGGATCCCGCAGGTTCGAAGCCACCCATGCTGGCTTAAGAGACCCTGTTTCCAAATTTAAAAAAAAAAAAAGGTATAAAATACGCCTGGGAGTGTAGCCCGGAGGTAGAAGGGTATCCAGATACCCCAGTACCACCAAAAAAAAAGGAGAATCGCAGGTTCATGGCCAGCTTCAGCTACTTAGTGAGGCCCTCTGCAACCTGGTGAGACCCTGCTTCAAAAGAAAATAATAAAAAATAGAGTAGAGCTGGGGGTATAGCTTGGAGGTAGAATGCCTCTGGGCTCAATGCTCAGTACTAGAAAAAAAAAAAAAAAGTCCTGTTGAGCACTCCTCTGCATGCAAAGCCTGTACCAAGCCCAGCTTTCACTATTTCTAGCTGGAAAGGTGGCCTCCTGACCCCACAAGGGCTCTCCAAGGCAGAGAAGCCTCCCACCCACAGGAGGTGCTCAAGACCCACTTGCCTTCCCCTTTATGAATCAATCCACCTCAAGGAATCTCCAAGATAAATGTGTTCATAACAGTCACCCCCATGTCTAAGCCAGCATGTGTTAGCACATCACATGCTATTATTCTAACCCCACAGAAAACCTATATTCCCCCATTTCACAGATGAGGGGCTGAGGCCCACAGAAGCCCCCGGCACCAGTGAGTGGGTGACCAGGAATCTCAGCACAAAGCCTGGGCTCCTCTGTTCACCAGAGACAACAGTCGCGTGCCAGGTGTGCCATTCCCATTCTCTGCTTCCCTTCAATGGTTCACTTTCTGTTTTTGTTTCCATCCATTCTGAGTGTGTCTTGACATCACAAGCAGCAGCTAATGATCCCTTGGAAGCAACCCCTACAAACCTGCATCAATCAAGGAGCAGGGCGGGCTAGTGGCGCACACCTGTGATCCCAGTGGGAGGCTGAGACAGGAGAATCCCAGGTTTGAGCCTAGCCTCAGCAACTTAGCAAGACCCCGTTTCAAAATAAAAAGGGCTGGGAGAGGGGTGTAGCTGAAAAAGGGCTGGGGGGTGTAGCTTGGAGTTAGAATGTCCCTGGGCTCAATCCCCAGTACCAAAAAAAAAAAAAAAAAGAATCAAGGAGTACCCAGAGCATAAGGCCGAGCATACTACCTGTTCTTGTCCTAGGGATTTGTTTGGAACTTGCAGGCCCAGAAGGCCCACAAGAAAACCTCAGGAACTAAAAACCCCACCTGTTGAGAATTTGTCTTTCCTCCAACAGGTACCACATTGGGAGTTTACCTTTGTACCGGCTCTGAAGAAAGGGTTTACCAGGTAAACAAACTGCATGACCTGGGGGAGGGGCGCGCGGGGAACCAGGAAGCCAGGACTGGCTGCCGCCCAGACCACAGGACAAGCTGCCACCAGGTCCACGGAGGCTCCAGCCAGATTAAGGCCAGCAAGAGGGCTATGCATTGGCCCGTGAGGCTTCCAAATATAGAGCTCTCTCCGCCACCACACCTAAAGCTGCCTACAACAGAGTCAAATCCACCCCAAATTATTTCTTAGGTTCTGATCACAGACACTCCAAAGGAAATGAACGTTTCCTTAGAGTTGTCAGGACCTCCCTGGTTGACAGCAACCAGCAGGAGCTGAGTTCACTCGCTGGAGCCTGTGATGGGTCTTCCTGCTTTACACACCCAATCCTCACACCCTGCGCCGACGCTGCTTCAGGTACCTTCAATTCCTTCAGACAAGGAATCCGAGGTTCAGAGAGGGTAAGGCACAAAACTGGGTGTAGATAGAGCTAGAACGGCCCAGCCCAGCCCATCCGAGAGCCCCTGTTTTAACTCCTATGGGTACAGCTGCCCAATGCTCCATACCATTCCTCAGCCAGGTGCGCAACCCAGGAGGAGGTGCCCACAGGTGACCAGCCCAGGGCTGCAGGGCCAGCCTGTCCAGTGATGGTGAGCTTCACCTCAGGAAAACTGGCACAGGCAGAGCGGGCACCATGGCCTCCAGAAAGGCAGGACCGGCCAGAGGGTCCTCACCTTCCCCTGCCCAGGGCCCCACTAAGAAGCAGAGCCACCTCCATGCCCATTCAGCAGCCTCACACAGAGGAAGAGGAGACAGCAGAGTGCAGACCAGGGGCAGAGAGCAGTGGTGACCAGCATGCCCCGTGGGCTCGGCAAGTCAGGCACTATCCCAGGCACTTCCCAATCGTTACCTCGTTATTTATCATCTATTCCCAATGAAGGAAAAATAATTTTATGCCTGCAGAACGCCTTAGGGGCTGGCCACCTGCCGCTTCAAGTGCCCAGCTCTGGGCTGCCAGGCACCCCCAGAGAAATTTTGAGAAGCAGACACTCTGGGGGGTTCATAGCTTGTGGATGTGAAAGGCAAAGTGTGCAAGCCACCTCAGCTTCCCAGCCCCAGCCCAGGCTCTGAGCATCAGGGGCTGGGGTAAGAGGATAGTGCAGCCCTGCAGTTAGGCTCTGTGAGGTCGTGCCACAGGAAAAGGGAGGTGCCCCTTCCCTTCTCTGAGCCCTTGCTTCCTTAACTGCACAAAGAGGCATATGGACCAGAAGTTTGTGACCTTCTGGGAATTACAGAACCTTTGAGAAGCTAATGACCGGTCCCAGCATACAAATCCAAACATACAAAATCAGACTGTCCCCCATCAAAAGCCAAGTTAAGAACATGGGAACTCTCCCAGGGTGCCTGGTCTTTGACAGCCCAGGCTCTCAGAGTCTAGAAAGGACTGAAGCCACACACGTCTCATCCTAGTAGCACGGGCACGGCATCCAGCCTTCCCCAGGACCCTGGAGTAGGTCTTAACTCTTAGGCCTGCTGACCTCAGGTGGACCGGGGACTTATGGACTTGCCTAGGGTCCCAGGAAGCTTCAGGATAGCTGAGCCCTTCCTTCCTTCCCACGCCTCAGCCTCCTCCTCCTGTCCTCAGCAATCTATGCACCACCATGGTTACAAGGTCCTCACTGCCATCAGCACACCACAGCCACCACCTGTCATTTTGAAATTGTTACACACATGCAGTGGGCTCCTGGAGCGGCCCTGGGAGCTGGGACGCCTGAGTAACCTGCTTCTTCTTGGCACAGGGGCCAGCCTGTGCCCCCAGGCCCTCCTGCACAGGGACATACGCACACACGCCGCACACGCACACACATTCAGACAGACCTGGAAGGACTGGCCAGGCAGGGCACGGGGAACAGTGGTTGGAGGGTCCAGAAAGACTGGGAGCCAGGGAGAGAGAAAAGCGAGACCCACCAAAGCGCCAGGAGTCCAGAGCAGGGCTGCTCCGCTCCTCCAAACTTGGCTGCGCCCTCGTCTTCGCAGTGGCTCTGCACTCCCACTTAACAAGGCTGTACCTAATCCCAGAGCCAGGACGAATGGCATACTGTCAGCCCAGTCTCCTCCCCAGGAGGGAGGGAGGAACGTGGCCCCAGGGCTCCCTGAGCCACCAACCACATTCCCAAAACCCTCCGCCCTTCACCTCCCCTGCCAGGGCTGCCAGCCCCTCCCTCCTGGACCTCAGTGAGGAGGCCTTCTCCCAGGGGTGCCCGGGTCCAGGGATCCCCACAGCAGGCAAGGTCCTGACCCTATACTAGCGGGCCCTCTGGTCCTTCTCAAGGGAGGAGGCAGCCAGGAGCAGAGGAGCTCTTGTTGACAATAAGGATAACTGGGTTTCAGCTCTGTCCGACTCCCACATAACCAAGGGCGAGGCCCTGGCTCCTCTAGGCCTCAGTTCCCCACCTGCCCAGAGAAGAAGAGGAGGAAAGACTGACATCCCCTCTTGAGAAGAGCTAGTGGTCCGAGCATCCACAATGTTGGCTTTTGGCCCCTGCCCTGGCCCCAGCTCAGCCACCTCACCTTGCTGCAGAGGAGGAAGAAAGGGGACCTATGGTGTTATGGTGTTAAAGTCTGTGATAGTGTCAAAATGTGGGAGCTGAAAACTGTCTTCCAAAGCCAAGGCCCGGAGAGGAAAAACAACTCACCCCTGGTCACACAGAGACAGAAAACGACAGGCCAGCCTGGGTTTCCTTTTCTTGGCAGCATTTATAAGTGTCCCCCTGAAGAGGTATTTGCCTTTTTACAGGATGCCAAAGGAGAGCACAAGGCGCCTTGCTAGTGGCAGAATCTCCAGACACAGGGCTGTAAACCAAACAAGATGGTGTGTTCATATGTGTGGGCCCTGGAACGGAGACAGGGCGGGGCTGCCAGCCTCTGTGTCACCCCACGAGGGTGGCCCAGGGTCCCGCCAGCCACAGGTGAGTCCTGGCAGCTCCTTCCAGGGACTGGCAGCTTTGGCAGCCTCTTAAGAAGTCACCTGAGGCCTGGGAGTCAGGCCCAGCAGTGGTAACCTGGAGACTGACCCAGAAGGACACCCCAACACCAGCTGACTCCGAAGTCACCAAAGCCTTGGGAACACTAAAAACCCCCAGACCCGGTGGCCAGAGCGAAGGGAAGCCAGGTGGGCTGGGCTGAGAGGGAGGAAAGGAAGAGCTCAGAGGCATCCGGAGCCACAGACCCCCTAATCCCCCGAAGGCCTGGTGGGCACAACACGGGCCTGCTGAGACCAAGGCGGCGCCACCAAGGGCTCACATAAAAGCAGCCTGTCCTCCAGACCTGCTGGTGCTTGTCACACAAGAGCCTGTTGACAACGCGCCTGGGGTGCGAGGGGGCTCTGCAACATAGGGGGCAGGCGCGGCGGCGGGGGAGGGGCGGCCAGGCCAGGGTAGGAGGCTCCAGAACTCAGATAGCTCAAGGGAGGAAACAGCACCAAAGCCCCAGGTGACCTACTTCACACAGGGGATCAGGGGTTTGGTGAGACTCTAGAAGGTGCCTCCAGCTTCTACAGTTCACAGGGTCAGGAGGCCTGAGTATAAGCCCTAAACCAGGCACTGAGCCAGAGTTGTGCTCACACTGATTGAGCCAGGAGTCGGGGAGGGACAGTAAGAAGGCTCTACCCTCCACAGCTGCACACGGCGCACTGAGAGTGGTCCTGTCTTTGCCCCTGATGCCCCATCTGCCTTGGGATGAACTGCCTGTGACCTCAAGCAAGTGCTGCCCCTTGCTGGGCCTTGCACTGTACACCTGTGGAACAGAATTACTGCAGAAGAGTCCGCAGACCCTCCTAACCCTAAGATGGATTCTGTAGAAAGTGTAACTAAAGCTGGGCACAATGGTGCGCATCTGTAATTCCAAGACTTGGGAGGCTGAGATAGGAGGATAGCAGGTTGAAAGCCAGCCTCAGCAGCTAAGAGACATCCTCAGCAACTTAGTGAGACTTTGTTTCAAAATTAAAATTTTTAAAAGGGCTTAGGGTGGCTCAGAGGTAAAATGTCTCTAGGTTCAATCCCCACTGGGCACTGGGCCCTTGCTAATTGCTTGGCCCCCATTTTGCAAGCATGGAAAGTATAGCTCGTGGAGGTCTGGCAAGTTGGTCAAGCTCATGCTCAGCTGAGATTCGAACCAGCGTCTGTCTGACTCATAATCCCCACACTCCCTCGCAGCAGCCACAGAAGACCCAAAACCCATCAGAGGCTGGATCTTTGCACTTCCCACATTTTCTAGCTTAATGCCCAGGCTAATTGCAAGGCAGCAGGAGCAGGTAGGCGGGGACAGGGAAGTCCACTGACTGACCAGCCTGCAGCCGCCAGCTACCCACCGTTGTTGTTACAACATCCTCGTGGCCATCAGCCCACCACAGTCCCCACCTGATATTTTTAAATCATTACACACACCCAAAGCTCTTTCACAGGCAGAGCTTTGGTGCCTGGGGCAGCTTTATAGAAGCATAGTAGGGCTTTCTTCTCCCTTTCTCAGAAAGGGAAGTAGGGTTCCCAGAGACTGAGTGACTTCCCAAGGGCACCCAGGGAGGCAGTGTTTGAGGGTGCACCTGGAGCCCAGCTCCGCTGCCATCCTGTGTGGGCCGGGGTCTACCCCACGCCTTCCACGTGCTGGCGCTGGTGGCCTCAGTGGCAGCAGCGACCGCTCTGGGGAGCTCACTCCTGGCCAGCACAAGGCACACGTCTTGGTCGCCCCTTCTGACACCATGAATCAGTGCTGCTGCTGTTCTCCTTGCCCATTTGGAAGCGCTGAGGCTCAGGAAGGCAGGCCATCAGCTCAGGGTCTCTCGGCTGGGCAGTGGCAGAGCTGGCATTGAAACCCAGGCCGTCTGGCTCCAGAGCCTGCGGCCTGAACCTCTGGGATGCTCAGCTCTATCTGGGAGGCTCTGTCCCAAGCAGTCACTGGAAGGGGATGGGCGGCCAGACACATCAAATAACGTGTGTGCCTGGCAAGATTACGATAATAGGAGGACAAACAAAGCTCTTGGAGAGCCCACGAGAGGGAGGCTAGTATAAGCGTCTGGCCGGGCAGCAGGCCAGGAGTCTGATCAAGGGACATGGGAACAGAAGAGGTGACGAGATATGAGGAAAGGGCCTTGTGAGACCTTGGTCAAGTACCTTGCTCTCTCCAACCCTTAACTAACCCAGCTGTTAAGGAAAGTCCCGGGAGTATCTCCAGAGCTCCTGACATCCCTACTGACCCTTGGACCCTGGGAAAACAAGCAAAGCCCAGTGACACGCTGGCTATGCGCCCCGGGGACTCTGATATGTCCTTGGCTGTCCTGGCACAGCTCGACTACTAGAAAACAGGCCCACAGAAGCAAAGGGCCTGGCTGGCATGCCTGGGCACCAGTGAAGTGTGGGTCCTTGGGGGGCCACATTCCAACCATTGTCAACCTCTCCATGGCTCCACGGAAGCAGGCACCACCCAGCCTGGACCCAGACCAGGAGTCAAAGTCACATCCAAGTGCCCAGTGGAATGCCACTCCAGGCCCTGCCCTGCCAGGCCTGCCCAGAACCTCAGGTGTTACTTTATTTAATTTTTTTTTTTTTTTTTTTTGAGACAGGGTCTCCATTTGTTGTCTAGGCTTCAGGGCTCAAGCAACCCTCCTTCCTCAGCTCTGGAGTAGCTGGGATTGCAGGTTTGCATCACCGACCCTGGCTAAGAACGCTATGTATGCCAGATACAGTGGCGCATGTCTGTAATGCCAGTAACTGGGAGGCTGATACAGGAGGATTGTGGGTTTAAGGCCAACCTCAGCAACTTAGAGAGACCCCCCCAGCAGCTTAGCGAGGTCCTAATTCTAAATAAAAAATAAAATATAAAAAGAGCATAGGGTGTAGACGGGAGGTAGAATGCCTCTGGGTTCAATCCTCAGTATGAAAATGATTCTTTAAAAAGAACCCT
Source organism: Muscardinus avellanarius (assembly GCF_963383645.1). Lineage (NCBI taxonomy): Eukaryota > Metazoa > Chordata > Mammalia > Rodentia > Gliridae > Muscardinus > Muscardinus avellanarius. Next base: position 33,123,681 of record NC_137793.1, on the reverse strand, counting down.
ATATGCTGGGCGTGGTGGCGCACGCTTGTAATCCCAGCATTCGGGAGGCTGAGACCTGGAAGATCGTGGTTCGCGGACAGCCTCAGCTACTTAGTGAGGCCCTCTGCAACTCAGTGAGACCCGGTTTCAAAATAAAAGAATAAAAAATAGGGCAGGGAGTGTAGCTCGGATGTGGAATGCCCCTGGGCTCCATCCCCAGACCCGCAAAAAAAAAAAAAGAACCCTATATGCCACTTAAGTCCCCTGAAAGACATCTACCTGCCAAAGACCCTTACTCACAATTCCCTAAGGCTCACCACTAGGAGGTAGAGACAAGGAATTATATAGGAGACCAGGAAGAAAATGACTGCTTTCATCCCCAAGGCACCTGTGCAGGACAGAGGCTGCCAGGCCAAGTCAGTGAAGACCTTCAGTCAGGAGAGAGGCAGAGAGCCCATTAGAGCCTTACTCTGGAAGCTGGAAGGGGCCAGGGACTTGCTAAGAAGACTCAGCCCAAGTTTCTATGCTCACAGCTGCCTGTCAAACCACATGCTTAACATGCTCCTGCTCAGTAACATCCCTGGCTCCCACCGCCCACTGGGCAAAGCCCCTTAACCTGGTGGACCACAGAACCTATTAACTGGGAGTGGTACATGCCCAGGCCTTTGTCCAGTGCTATCGGAACATCTCTCATTTAAACCTCAGGGTGACCCTGTGAAGCAGGCACTAGGATTGGCTCTCTCTCTTTTTTTTTTTTTTTTTTTTTTTTTTTTTGGTACTGAGGATGGAACCCAGGGGCATTCTACCTCCAAGCTATACCCCCAGCCCTATTTTTTATTCTATATTTGGAAACAGGGTCTCACTGAGTTGCGGAGGGCCTCACTAAGTAGCTGAGGCTGTCCGCGAACCCAGATCCTCCTGTCTCAGCCTCCCGAGTGCTGGGGTTACAAGCGTGTGCCCCCACACCCGGCTTGATTGGCTCTTTTTTTTTTTTTTTTTTTTGGATGAGAAATTGAGGCTCAGAGAGGTTGTGTCTCTCACCCAGAGTCTCACAAGCAAGCAGGACTCCTATATGACTGGCTCTGGGCACAGATTCCTAACCACTGTGCTACGCCACCTCTCAAGTGCTCCCTGCTCCCCTCAAGCCAGGCTCAACACTCCTATGCACTGGAGGGCAAGCCAAGGCACAGAGCTCTCTGCTGGCAGCAAAGACAGAGTAAGACCTGAGGCTCCAGCCTCCCCTTCCAACTCCCCAGGCCCCAGCCCAGGAGGACCTCCCACCCACGAGTCATGCCAGGCAGGAAGGCCAGGACCTCTGCCAGGACAGTGAGTCCCTCTGTCCAGAGGAAGAGGGAAGAGAGAGAAAAGAACATGAAAGGGGCCAGGAAACAATTGTTCTCAGAGAATTAAATCTCAGAGCCAGACAGGGTCCTATCCTCATGGGATCCCCCCACCAGTGTATACCCCAACTAACAGCTGGACCCAAGTCTCCATTTCTCTCCCAAACCTGCTTGTCCTGCAACCCTGGCTGTCTTTCCAGTTCCTCCAGCCGGCTTCTTGCACCCGCATCTAATCCCTCAGCAAATCCCGTCAGCTCATCCAGCAAAATAAATCCAAAATCCAATCCCTGGTGCCCACACTCTTGTCCCATCTCTCTCATCTGCTACTCCTGGCAGGTTGATGCCACATCCCCTCTGCCACCTTCCAGTCTCTTCTCCATACAGTAGTCCCCAAGAAGCCTCTAAATATAGGGCGAGGCAAGTCAGTCCTCAGCCCCAGCCCTCTGGCAGTTTGCCCTTCCCTCCAACCTACACGGCTCAGTCGTCAGATGTGCCAGAACGCCCTGCACCCACTGCCCCAGGAGGCCCCTTCTCTCTGTCCCGTCTCTCCAGGCTTCTGTCTGTTCACATGTGTCCTGCACCCCATTGCAGCCTTACCTGACGCTCCACCCTCCTAGAGTACTTGTCCCCAGATCTCCTGTGGCTCTTGCCTCCCTTCTGGGGTCTGTAACCCCTTGCCAGGACACCCACGACACGGCAGAGACACACCCTCGTCAAACCATCCCCAGCCCAGCTTCATCTCCCTTCCAGGCACGTGTTGCTACCTGGAAATATGTATATATGTTGGTTTGTTGATTCTATCCCACCACTAGCATGGCAGTCTCTAGTCTAAAACAGATTTGGTCTATTCTGTTCAGGACTGTGTCACAGTTCCTAGAAAAGGGTCTGGAACAAAGCAGATGCTTAATAAAAATGTGCTGAGTGAAGGACAATCATCTCCCTCACTTGGACACACCATCCAGTCTCTGCAGCCCCCTGGGGAGACCTGTGCTAGCTGAGACCCAGGGGGGTTCACGTGACCAGTTCTGGGGCAAGCCCCAGTGCTGTTTTGGGATACCGGAGTACTTGGACCAAGGAACAAGATTTTACATCTGTCCCTGCCTGCTGCCTCCGCACATCTTTCTGGACAGTGAGAAAGAACCTCTGGGTCCTGTACTTCTCCAGCGGGAATGTGGATGGGATGTCGCTGGCCTTCCTCACCACCCAGCAGTGCTGCCCCATTTCCCAGCAAAAGGAGGCGGAGGAAGAGGCCAGTGCCACACCTGCCCTTTCCTGCTGTCAGCAGGAAGACCTGCAGAAGGAAGCTTTGTTCTCAGAAGAAAACACTTGTGAAGCCAGTGCCAGGCGGAAGTGGGCACAGAGACAGCAGCCCGTCAGAGGCGGTTCAGGGAACAACAACAGAGCAGGATGGAGGGCATGAGGGGTCACCTGCACACCCAGCCAGCGTCATGCCTCTGCGGTGGCTGTGACCATGGCTCCCTTTCCAGGCCCTTGCCTCTAGATCCTCAGAGACAGTCAGACGACTGTCCCAGCCAGATTATCTGCCTCAAATCCAGCTAAAAGGAGAGTGGGACAGAGGAGTAGGCCATGCCTAGAGCCAGGAGACCTGGGTTCTACCCCAGCCTCACTCACGCATGTACTCCCTCTATGTACCTCAGTTTACCCGGCTATCAATGGCCTGTTCAGACTTGTATGTGATGTCTTCACCCACATGTCACAGGATCTTATGGAAGGGGACTGTCTGCCTGCAACCAGGTGCCTGGGCCACCAGGCCGGGCCCTTCCTGTGGGTCTGACACCCAAGACTCAGCACCTGCTTCCTCCTCAGGATCAGAACACTCCTCTCCCAAGCTGCTGCCTAAGGTGAACGTGGAGCCTGGAGGCCTGGCCAGAGCGGTGCCAGGACTCCTCATCCTGCCCCCATGCACCTGCCTGACACACCTGTGAACCCAGCACGTTGGCACAACTGTCACCCAGGGGTCCTCCCTATCTCCAAGCACTGAGATGTGGTCCTCAGGCGGGATCTAAGACCCTGGCATCTGGGTCTTTTGGGGAGGGGGTAAATACCCCAGACTAAAGGAATCAGAGGAGGGGTTGGGGTGGGGAGAGGGCAGAAACCAGTGTGCATTTTTTTTGGTAAATTTCCCAGGTTCTTCTTGTACCCAGACAATTGTGACCTCTCAGCTAAGACCTCTTCCAGGAGGAGGAGACCGCTCAGCTGGCCTTAAGGCATAGTTAGGATTTTAATGAAAGAGCCCAATAAACCTTGAATGGTCAGACAGTGGGACAAAGGTGCTGATGGACAAAGTAACCTGCCTAGAAGGAGCGTGAAGCAGACGGGGGAAGCCCCGCCAGACACACACTCTGCCCGTTCCACCAGGATGCAGAGGTCTGCACCCTATGCCCCACAAGACTGCTGGGCCCAGCCTGTCCCCTCCCGAAACCCCACTAGGCTCCTGCCACGGGGACTACTGCAGGTGGCAGGCTCTTCCCCAGGTCATGCTGCAGGGTGGGGGACTCTCAGGAGCTGTTACCTAAAGCTTAAGCTGCCTGGGTCAGCGCCTCCCTCCACAACCAGAACTTATCTGAGGGGAGGAGGGGGGGGGCACCAGCAGGATGATCCAAAAGCCTCTACCAAAGCGAACCTTCACAGCTGGCAGGCAGGAACACACGGCTGCCACACCTTCCTTCCTACAGGAAGCACTTATTAAGCTCCTGCTGTGTGCAAAGGCCTGAGCCTAAGCACAATATGCTTTATAGGACACACGGATGAATCGACCCCCTCCCCCACTTTCACCAAAGAGCTCCCAAGGAGAGACAAGGCAGCACATTACAACACAGGAAAGTGCAGCAGTGTGTTAAGGTCATTCAAACAGAGATGCCTCTGGGGGCCAGAAAGATCATGTAAGTACACGAAGTGGCTGGCCAGGGACAGGGCAAAGAGGAGTGCGCGCTGCCTCCTCTCCAGTGCTGGCCTCAAGGTCTTTCTTTGTGTGTGTGTGGGGGGGGGGGGGTACTAGGGATTGAACCCAGAGGCATTCTGCCTCTGAGCTGCCCCCCCAGCCCTACTTTATTTATTTTTATTTTTTGAAACAGTCTTACTAATTTGAGGAAGGCCTCACTACGTTGCTGAGACTGTCTACAAACCTGCAATCCTCCTGTCTCGGCCTCCAGGTACTAGAATTATAGGCGTGGGCCACCATGCCTGGCCTTCAAGGTTTTTAAATCTTCCAATCCTTGGAGTAAAGCTCAAAGATTGGATTTTTATGTAAAATTTCTTGTTAACAACTAGCTTGATGTATTTGGCATGGACCAGTCCATGGGGCAGATGTGACCTGCCAATTTGTAACCTCTGTTTTCTTAAAAGGGACAGAATACACTGGCATTCAGCAGAGGCCCAGTGCCCTGCAGTCAGGCTACCAGTGAGGGCTTCCTGGAGGAGGCAGTGGTGCTGGGCTGCAAGGATGGGGGAGGATCTCCAGACCAGGGAGGGATCCACGCCACCTAAGCAGCCTGCCTTTTCCCTCAAAAAAAGAGCACCCTCAAAGCTAGCACAGAAGCCTCAGCTCAGTTCAGTCCCAGGTGGCAGGAGAAGGGGCAGCCTGCCCAGAAACCCAGGACTCAGTCTATCAGTGGCAGACTAGCAGGGGTCTGGTTTCAGTCCTGAAGCTTGAGGAAAGCCAGCTAAGAACAGCGCGGTGGGGGAAGGGAGCAAAAGAGACAATGGAGGGACAAAAAGAGGTTGAGAATGGTGTCCTGCCTGACCAGGCCCCGCTGTTACATAACCCTGTCTCTGGACAAAGCCAGGGAAGGCCTGGACAGGGAGGCCCAGAATGCAGAGAGGCCTCCACTCCCTGAGGCCCACCAAGGCTCCGTGGCCACGCTAAGAGCAGAGATAAGGCACAGTGTCACTCGCTCGGCAAGCTAGCAGCAGAGCTGGGACTAACAGCAGTTGCAAAGTCTGACCAGGAGATTACTTTGTGCCAGACACTGGGATAAGTCCTTTAAGGGCATTATATTACTCAGAAGTCTGACTATGACATAAGATAAATATTATTATTGCCATCTTACACATTAGGGAACTGAAGCACAGACTAAATAACTTACCAAGGTCACACAGCTCCTGAGGGAGGAGCAGGCTTAGAAGCAGACCTGGGCTCAGACCACACTGACCCACAGAGCTATGCTGCCTCTGCCAGGCTCCTGTCCTCTCGGGCTCCAAGGCCGGTCTCTCAAATCTGCAGTGCGGTGCGTACGGTCCCTACCCTTCCACAAGTGCTTCACAGGAACACCAGGTCTTCTGCCCACCTGACAAAAGTAGCAAGACATTTTTTTTCCCCAGAAAAAGAATGTAGAAAGATGCCTATCAAACACTGCGCTTGTCTTCAGGGGCTGTCTGCCCTGCCCTGATGGGCATGGTCAAGATCTTGGGGCACTCCAGACAGGAGGCAGCGAGGGGGAAGGGATGCACGGGACCCTCTGGGCCCCCTCCTGTCTGCAAAATCAGAGCTCTTCATCCAAAGGCGTGGGCACAGATCGGGGCCTACTCATCCCCCTAAGACTGGAGAACAGAATGAATCACAACACACAATGGCCTGCTCCTCTGTAGCCACTGGGTGTGACTCCCAACTCCAGCTGTCAGGCAGATGGTGCACAGCTGGGCCTATCCTCTGTATAGGGCAACACCACCAGGCCCACCATCCAGATTCTCCTGCCTGGGGCCACCTCCCTGCATACCAGATTTGGCCTTACCCCATCCCCAACAAGTGAGCACTCCCAAGGGTTCTTTCTACAACCTGTACCTGGCGCCCATGCCAGCCAGAGCCATTGGGGCAATCAAGTCAAGACAGACAGCTCTTTGCAAGGTGCAGGAAGACCCAGGTCCTAGCCCAAGTCTCTGCAGCCTCACTGGTGACTCGTGCAGGCCCCTCCCACGCCAGCCTAGGTTTCACCAGCTATAAAATAGGAGACTCCCTGACAGAGTCCAGCCCAGAGTCCATAACCCTGAGTCTATAAACAGCAGCACCTGCCAGGCACGGTGGCACATGCCTGCAATTCCAGTACTTGAGCGGGAGGAAAAGACAGAAGGAGCACAGATTCAAGGCCAGCCTCAGCCTTTTGGCAAGATCCTCAGTAACCTAGTGAGACTCTGTTTCAAAATAAAAAGGACTGAGGGTGTAGCTCCAAGGTAGAGTGCCCTGGCTTCAATGCCCAGAACCAAGCACCAGCACCTGACAACTTCACAGAGCTGAGAGTCTGCTCTCAGAAGTTACATAAACATCCTTCAGAGAAACAAAAGTCAAATCTAAAGACTACTTTTTTTAATCAAGAAGTCCTTTTTATAGTCCAGCTTCCCCATCCCACTTCCATTGTTCCAAATATCCTCTCAGGGGCTAGAAAATACATTCCATTTCCGCCTAGGGTTTCGGCTTCTTGTTCTTCCTCTTGAGGGTGCCCCACCCCTTCTTGGCAGCCTTCCCCCCCAGAGCACCCCCATTTCTGTTGCCAGCATCACCCTGAGGGCTCCAGCTACCCCGGCTGCCAAATACAGTTAGGGTGGAGAGACTCTTTGTGAAACAAACCCTTCCCTGGTGGGAACAGAGAAAACTCCACGTCCTTGTCCTGAGGGTGACTCTGACACTCTATGCTGCCTGGCTGAAAGAATGCCTGCCCTTCCCTGGGCCTCAGTCCTCTCCCTGAGATGAAGGGTCCTACACTGTCAGCGAAGCCTCTGGACTTCTGGGAAGTTCCATGGGGCACTGAGGCAGGAAAGAACTAATAATAGCTCATACCCAACTTATAGGATCATTCTGGAAATTGGTCCAGAGGAGGTGACGTGGAAGCAAGCATTGATAAGCTGTCAATAAAGGCAAACAGCACTTATAATCGTCATCATTAAAACTACTGAGATACTTAAAACCACTGGACTGGTGACAGCGAGGGCCCCTAAGCCCACATCTGGCCCCTGGGCTCATACACATGCATGCCCACGGAGGTACTCAGGCACCAGCGCATGCCGTTCCCTAAGCCAGGACCATGGCTGCCTGACCCCAGCCCCTGAACACAGCTGGCCTGTTCCCCACACCCATCCTTGCCATCCATAAACCTCTCCTCTTCCAGCTCCCCAAGCCCGTCTTCCCCAAGCTGCCCCAGCACTGTCTCCTTTAACCATGCTGAAGTTTAGCTGTACCCCACTGCATCACAAGGCTGCTTCCTGGGGGATAGGGGGCTAGCCCAAGATGGCGGCTCCCTGAAGATGGCAGAGACAGTAGAAAGACGGTAGGAACTGGGCTTTATTCTGTGTCTCTCACATTTGCTAAATATATGAATATGCTGAAGCAAGAGCCCAAGGAAAGGGGCACTGATCTTTTTATGACCTAAACCAGTGGCTCTCAAGCTTTAGCATGCATCAAAACCACCTGGAGAGCATTCAAACACAGATCGCTGGGCCCACCCCACACACACAGAGTATCAGACTCAGGAGGTCCAGAGTAGAGCTAACAAGTTCCCAGGTGACGCTGATGCTGCAGGTCCACAGCCCAACTCTGGGAACCACTGACTTGCCCTGCAGGTGAAGCGGGAGAGCTGTCGTGAGTGAGGCATGTGTCCACTCTTTTAGAAGCATGGGCAGGAGTGGCACAGTGAAAGGGGAGGATGCCCAGGCAGAGGGCGCAGCGTGAGTCAAGGCCCTGCTATGACAACTTTCGCTTCTCCCCTGGCCTCTGCCTGGGCAGGCAGCTAGTGCAAGGCTGGCGGGGTGAACCACAGGTGTCTGCCACTAAGCACTCAGGACAACAAACCTCCACCTACCGACACCTGGGGACCTGCCCAGACAGGCCATGCCTTGGCCAGCCTGGGGATGCTGAGAATCCAAGCCCTCCCCCACGGAACCAGACCACATTCCCCACCACATCTAAATCTCGTGAGCTCCAGGGCGCTGCTCCCACCTCCAGAAAAAGAAGGCTTCCTCCCTCCAGACATAACTCCTGCCATCTTGGCTCGCTGTGATGTTTTTGTTGTTGAAGTCAGTCTCCCCTGGTACATCCACCCATTGAATCTGCCTGCCGGTGCCTCAGAACAAGCTCCTCAGAAACCGGGGAGCGCTCATGTAATCCTCTGAGTCTAAACTTCTCCAGGCTGTGCTACCTAACCAAGGTTCAGTGCCACACTTGCTAAAAGGGGATGGTAACAGCACTTAGCTCCTGCTGCTGTTGTGAGGATTATGTGTGCCCCATAATCAAGAATAACAATACCAACTCCCAACAATAACTCTAACTAACCTGAACTGAGGTTGCAGTCGAGCACCTTTACTGTGTTATCTTTCTGCACAATGCCAGTCAGGAGCTGTCATTATCCCTCTTGTACAGATGAAGAACCAAACCACTCACTCGAGATCCTACAGGCAGGAAGTGGTCCCGAGGTATCTGACCCCACCTGGTCTGGCTCTGAGCCCAGCTCCCAACCTTGGCTCTGTGTGGATCGCCTAGTCACCGCCCCAAGATCAAGCCCATGTCACCTCTGCCTGCCACTATCCACCCCTCTTCCCAAGGGACAGGGAGGCTGGGCGGGAGGCCTCACGAAGCTTCTGTCCGTAGCCCACAGTGTATGCGGATGGGGCCCTGGTCATGAGGACAGCCCAGGGCCACCAGCCCAACTCACATGGAGCAAGCTCTGGATACCACTCATAGTGGCCAAAAGGAAGGAGACGGAGCCTGTGGAACGTGAGCATCTTAACCTTGATGACAAGAGAGAGGGGGAAAACAGAAGCTTAACAAATGGAGGAACTCCTATCAGGCTTCTTTGAAGAGACCGGTAGCTACTCCAAGCCACGCACCTGCTCTGTCTCTGAAGGCCTACGCGTCCTTGCCTGCGCGAGGCTTCTCAGCCCACCAGGCCGGAAGTTCAGAAGCTGCCCTGTCTCCATCACATCTTAATCACACATGAGCTCCAGGGTTCTGCTCCCACCTCAAAATCTGAGGATTCTTCCCTCCCTCCATCCCTGAAAGGACGGATCACTTTCTAGCCATAAACAACAGAAAGCACCACCATCTTTGAATAGCTCCACTCTAGACTCTTATTATGTATCAGGCACTGATTTGCCCAACCAAAACAAGGCCATTCGGTTCCCCATTTTACAGTTAAGGAAGCCAAAGCCCAGAGAGATTTAGTTGCTGTGCCCTATACCACCCAGCTAATGGTGAGAGAGTTGGCATTTGAACCCAGGACTTTGGACTCCACTCTGCAACAGTGCCAACCCACTCTGGAAGTGAGCCCCACACAGCACCTGCTCTGGAGTACAGCACCTGGAGGAGATGAGGCAGCTCTTTAAGCCAAGGGTAGAAGGGACCCCTGAGAGGTCCAGATAACAGGTTCTGCACAGGTAAGAAAGAGATCAGGTAATGGCAACACTGAACAGTTAGGAATAGTCACCAGGCATGGTAGTGCACACCTGTAATCCTAGTACTTGGGAGGCTAAGACAGAAGGATTGCAGGGTCGAGGCCAACCTCAGCAATTTAGTAAGAACCTCAGCAACTTAGCAAGAAGACCTTGTTTCAAAATAAAAAATTCAAAGGGCTGAAGGTGTAGCTCAGAGGTAGAATGCTCCTGGGTTCAATCCCCAGTGACACACACATACAGAACAAAACAAAAAAAGTAAAGGTAGCATGAAAGATATGACAGCACAGCTGTTCAGGGGAGGATTCTGGGTGGCTGAGGGGAAGTGATAGAATGCAGGCTCCTCACTAAGAGCAGGGATGAAGAGGCAGGAAGGGACAGGGCATCACCAGGAGGGGGACAGTGGCCAGCTTTGCTTAAGGTTGAGGGGATGGAACATGGGTGCTGCCATCACACACTGGCCTCCTCCACACCTTGCCCTGCACGTTGTAAATTTAGATTAACCCAACCTGTATCAAAAAACAGGCATGTGCAAGCTGGGCATGGTGGTGCACGCTTGTAGTCCCAGTACTTGGGAGGCTGAGACAGGAGGATCGCTTAAATTCGAAGCCAGCCCCAGCTACTCGGTGAGGCTCTCAGCAATTTAGTGAGAGCCTGTTTCCAAATAAATTATAAAATAGGTCTGGAAGTGTAACCCAGAAGTAGAAAGCCCCCTGGGTTCCATCCCCAGTACCACACACACACACACAAAAAGGCATGTGCAAATTAAAAAGGACAAGAGGAGACTTAGCACAATGTCTCCAAAAGAGCTTTGATGGCAGACTGGCTCTGGCCCTGAAACCACACGGTCAGAGCCATGCCCATCCCTTCTACTGAACTCCAAACTTCCAAGACCCAAGCTGATGGGCAGAGCTTTCTAATGGCCCCACAGGCAGGGGAAGTACATTTGATGGTGACACCTGGAGACCAGGAGGCCTTCCTTTAACCTCTGCGACAAGGAGAGAATGGAGTAACCCTGCCATGTCTCCCCTTCCCCCACTTCTCACCTTCAAACCCACAAACCCAGCAGCCACTTTCCCCACCTGTACTGATTCAACCTGATTTATTTATTTGGGGGAGGTACTGAAGATTAAACCCAGGGGCATTCTGCCTCTGAGCTATACACCTGCAGCCCTTTTTATTTTGAAACAGGGTCTCGCTAAATTGTTGAGGATCTCACTAAGTTGCTAAGGCTGGCCTTGTCAAACCTGTGATCCTCCTCCTGTCTTAACCTCCCAAGTACTAGGTTTATAGGCATGCACCACCACGCCCGGCTTCAGCCTGACTAATGATTCAGCCTTATATATGCTTGTAGTTGAGGACAGAGAGACTGACCCCGTTTTACAGGCAGGGACATGGAAGCAGAAGGTTTAAGTCCTCACAGTGAAACCACAGTCCTCCACAGCCCGGGCTCTGGCTGCTGCTCCAGACATCCCCAAGGGGCTGGGCTGACTGTATTCCAAGACACAAGGACTCTCTCGGGCGGAGATCTGGGGGCCAGGTGGGTATGGGACTTCCCAAGACGTGCAGGAAGGGCAGCTCCAAATGCTGTGAGAGAAGCAGGGGCTGGAAGCAGGCCCAGCACCACCCAAACACTAGATTCTCTAGTGAAAAGGGAACTGAGAGTAGTCACCCAGGCCTGACCCTGCTGGGACACCCTCTGCACCCACAGCACACCTCCAGGCTCTTGGCATTCCTCAGCAATGAGACCCATACCTCCTCCCCACAGCTCGCTCCTGAGTGAGCCTCCCTGGTACTGTCCCTCTGGGTGCTTTCTCTCCACGAAAGCCCACAGACAAGACTATGCCTCGCCCACAGTGAGCCTTTCAGGGATTTGAAGGCAGTGATGCTGCCGTGCATAGAGCCACACACCTGTAATCTCAGTACCTGGGAGGCTGAAACAGGAAGATCAGAAGTTTGAAGCCAGTCTCAGCAACTTAGTGAGACCCTGTTTCAAAAAAATAAGTAAAACAGAGCTGGGGTTGTAGCTTGGAAGTCTAATGGCCCTGGGTTTAATCCCCAGGACCAGAAAAGAAAGAAAAGCAAGCAATAATGCGGCTCCTTAGGGTCCTTCTCCAAACCTTAGGCCACCGTGATGACCCCAAACTCCAAGGAAGCTACAAAGTCCTGCAGCCCCGAACCCTCCATACCCCTGCTAAGTCAGACTTGGGTCAGCTCTCTGCAAGACCATTATAAGCATCATCTCCAGGCTGTCCTCAACCCTGCCAGTAATTGCCACCATCTTTGGCCAAATGCCCCATGAGGAAAGCAACATAATAGGGTGTAAGCAGATCGGGTGTGGGTTCGAATTCTATCTGTATGTGACTCTGCCCTTCTGGGCCTCCATTATCCCCATCTGAAAACAGGGCGGGGGTGGAGTTACCAGCAGCAGCAGTAACAGCAGCAGCAGCAGCTACTTTGCAGGGTATTGTGAGAGTTCAATGGGGTGTCTGTAAAGAGCCTGGCACAGTGCCTGACACAAGGCACAGTAACAGGCATCGACTCAACGAGCTGCTTACAACCCTCTGTCCTCTCTGTCAGCTACAGAATAAAACCCAAACTCTGGGGCAGGGCGCTGCAGGCTCCCTGCAATCGAATCTTGTCCCCATTATCCTGGTCCCACAGTCTGCATTCTCACAAACACATCGTCCTCCTGGAAGCCTCGTGAAGTTAACAATGAAGCAGCATCTATGGCTGATCGCAATCTGTCTGACAGCTGTCACTTGGATCCTAGTCTTCCTCCCTGGTCAGACCAGGAGCCTCTCCAGTTAAAACCCAGCAGCACCTTGCCCCATTTCGTGTCCCCTGTCACCCCTAACCGCAGACATTTTCCATGCATATTTAACAAATTACCCTAATGTTCCATTTCAAGTAAAGAATGTCTAAGTCCTCCCAACAGTCCAGAGAGTTCAAGCTATACTCAAAACCAAATTCCAATCCAGTAGACGTCTGCCTAGTCTCTGGAGAATTGAAGGCCTGGCTTTAGTCCCAAAAAATGGACACGTGGCCACGGGCAAACCATGGGCAAGCAGGTCCCAAGCCCAGGACAGACAGGGTTCTCGGGCAGCTGAGACCACAGGCCTTTTTTTTCCCCCCATATTGAGGATTGAACCCAGGGGCATTCTACTTCCAAACTATGCCCCCAGCCCTATTTTTTTTTTTTCCCAGTACTGGGGATGGAACCCAGGAGCATTTGACCTCCAAGCTATATGCCCTGCCCTATTTTTTATGATTATTATTTATTTTGGGGTTTTTTTTGAAGATTTAAAGAAGTTTATTAGAAAGATAGAAATATAGAAAATAGAAATACAGCCTCATGCCAAAATGGCATGGGGGGGTGACTTGAATACACCCTATTATTATCTATTTTGAAACAGGATCTCACTAAGTTGCAGAGGGCCTCACTAAGTAGCTGAGGCTGTCTGCAAACCTCAATCCTCCGGTCTCAGCCTCCCAAATGCTGAGATTACAAGCGTGTGCCACCACGCCCAGCTTTATTTTTTATTCTTTATTTTGAAACAGGGCCTCACTAAGTAGCTGAGGCTGGCCACAAACCTATGATCCTCCTGTCTCAGCCTCCCAAGTACTGGGTTTACAAGCGGGCGCCACCATGCCCAGCTTGATTCCTCATTCTTGACCACATCCTTAATCTATGATTGCAAAATTGTTCCCCGCATACCCCCTTGTGACAGGAAGTTCACTATCCATCTTCTTCTGCTCGCTGGCTCCCTCCCTTCACCTGTTGACTCTCCAGGAGGCCTCTCATCCTGCTCCGGTCACATCACAAGAGGAGTCTGACTACATGACAAGGCTCAGGACACCTTTCACCCTTCCAGTCCCTCTACTCAATCCCCTGCTTGTCTGAGTCCTTTCAATATCCAGCTGACTAGAGCAATATCCACTCTTGTTCCTACAAGCAGACAGTGAAGTGTCAGCCCTTCTGGGCTCCCTATTCCCAGGGCCCAAGAAAAATCTACAAACCCTGCAAATGTCACACTCAGCTGGAACAGCCCTGGGAGCAGTTAAGCCACAAACCTTCCTCCCCCAAGAACTCCAGTATCTACCCCACCTACTACACTCTCTCCCAGCCCCAAGTTTTAAGACATCATTAATTTGTTTTCTATGTTTTAAGTAATTACTCAGGACCTTCCAATCACAGCCTGTAGGTAGTCATCAGATGTCGCCACCACCAAAAGATTAGGCCAGTCCAGAGTGGGAAAGTCATTAAGAGTCTGAGCCACCCCACACACCCATTTGTGGGAGACTTCCTGTGGTCCTACAGGAAGCCCAACACTGAGCTAGGCCCAGGAACCTGTAAACACATTCGCTTTTCACTAAGATTCTACAATCCTGACACTGGCTCAAGGCCCACCCCCTATTACCAGTCCCAAGGACCTTTGGGGCTGAAGCACCTAGACCTGCCCCATACTTTAACAATGAGACCCTGTGGCTGGTCACACAAGAGCACACTTGGGACCCCAATACCTTGGTCTTGGGTCTTTCATGAGCCCAAGGGCTCTACTTCTGGGTCCTATACCTCTGCCCCCTGCTGATCTGAAAGTGACCTGGCCTGAATGGAGAAAGACTCCCTGTCTTTCCCCTGGGTGCTGGGGAGAGGCCTGCTGACAGAGCCACCAGCTGTCCCCAGTCCCAGCCAGGGAGCAGGGCTCCTCCCTGTACCACCCACACTGATGGAGCAGTCCTGCCACAGACCAGCCAGCAACACAAACTGGACCATCACAGAACTCCAGGTCTCCACTTCAATTGACCTCCCTCCGGTTCCAGCTGGCGCCACTCACAAGAGCCTGGGCCCAAGACCTCACCCAGGCAAATGCCAGGCAGGAGGGAGCATCACCTGAGGGTAGGGTGCTGGGGGAGGTCAGGAGTCCACAGAACTTCAACTGAAAATGAAACCCTGAGCCCAGACACCCCAGCAAGACCTGTGCCTCAGTTCCCCTGTGCAAAAGGTAGCTAAAAATAACATGAGAGAATTAAATGAGATCGTGTATAGTGAGCATTTAATCAGCCCGGTGCCTGGCACACAGTACACCTGCAATAAATACTTGTTGAATGTAAGCATGTCAACACTTACTGGGGCCCCCCACACTCACTTCCCCCTCGATCTGGCAGATACTTTGTTTTCTCCACTTTACAGGTGAGGAAACTGAGGCTAGAAGGTAAGGCTCAAGGTCACACAGCTGGAAAGCAGCAGACACGGTGGACCCTCAGAGGGTAGTACTGCCTTAGGACATTCCCAGCGCTCTGCGAGGGGTAGGGCGGTCTGACAACGGGGCGTGGGGCGCGGGGCTCGGCATCCCCACACACCCACGCCTGCTCAGAAGTGCCGGGCGGCGCGTCCTCGGATTCCTGGCAGGTCCCTGAGCCCCGAGCGCCCTCCGGCGTCCCCTCCTCCCGCCCCGGGCATTAAAGCGCAGCTCAAAGCAGAGACTCCCGGCTCCCCGGATCGTGCGGGAGGAGGGGAGTCCGCGACCAGGCCGCTCGGGGCCCGGGGAAAACCGGTCCGGCGGCCTTCCCTCCGAGGCCGAGCCGGCCCCGCGCCCCCTCCCGAGCCACACAAAAGTTTCCCCTGTTCGGGAGCGGGAGGGGGAGGGGGCATTCCTCGTGAGTGACATTATCCGTGACCTACAGCTGCCGCGCCGCCTGCCCCCAGCCCCGGCCCGGCCCCGACTCCAAACTTGCGCGGCCGCCGGCCCCGCGAGGCCTGCGCCGGCCGGGCCACGGCCCCATGGGCTCCACGGGCCACGGCTCCACGGGCTCCATGGGCTCCATGGGCTCCCGGCTCCACGGGCTCCCGGCTCCACGGCTCCCCCGGCCACGGGCTCCCCGGGCTCCCCGGCTCCACGGGCGGCGGCCCGGGCTCCCACCTGCCGCCGCGGGGAGGGCTGCGGCGCGGGCTCGGCCGCCGCCGTGCCCCCCCCCGGCCCCCGCCCGGCCCTGCCTACCTCCCGGATCGCGGCTGCGGAGAGCGGGCTTCGATCCCGCGGCGGCGGCGGCGGCGGCGGCCCCGGGGCGGGGGCCGGGGCGGGACCGCGCCGAGGCCGGGCTGGGTGCTCGGCTTCCACCCGGATTCTCCCTCGGCTCTCCCGGCCGATTCGGTGCTGCTCGGCGACCACGTGACGCGCTGCCTTTGACCCCGGCCGCGGAGGGTAGGGGGCGGGGGCCCGCGGGGTGTCAGACGCGGGACCCCGAGGCCCGGGCGGCTGCGGGGCCGGGGGCGCCGAGCCGGGAAACAAAGCCCGGGGGAAGCCAACAAGTTATTCGGGGTCAGAGCGGGATCGGCGCTGGGGGTCGGGGAGGCGGCGGCGAGGACGAGGCAGACAAAGACCCGCTCCCGCCGCCGCCGAGGGCTCCGGAGCCCTGGGGCCCAGGGGCCTCCCCGCCCTCCCGCGGCCGGGGACAGTGACAGCCCCGGACCCCGCCGGCGGCGGGCCCCTCCCTCCCGCCACAGCCCACACCCGCCCCGCCGGCCGCACACCCCGGCCTTTCCTCCCCACCCCCCACCCCAGGACCGGCTTCTCCGGCTGGCTTCATTGTTTGCTTAGAATGTCCTCTCCCCCAACAAGTGGTCTCCAGCCCAGCCCTCTCACCTGGCACCTGACAGGCGCGTGGAGAAGTGGACGACCCTTTGCAGATCTCTCCTCCCACGGAGTCTGCTTCCCTCCTCCCAAGGACCCTGCAAGTTAGGCAAGGTTACAGTGACCATCTCCATTAAGCAGATGGGAACACCGAGGACCAGAGGGCCAGATGACTGTGGAAGGAGGGGAGCCTCGTCAGTAGCTGAGTCCAAACTAGTGCTGAGACTGACTGCCCGTAAAGGGGGAGGTGGGGGCATTGCGATTGTGGATCCCCCTTCAGGATCTGGCTAATGATGCAGACTGGCAGACCCCACCCCTGGAGGTCCTGATTCTGTGGCTGTGGGGTAAGGCTGGGCCAAATTTAGAAGACAGTACCCTGCCCTATTTTTTTTATTTATTTTGAAACTAAGTCTAAGTTGTGGAGGGCATAAGTATCTGAGGCTGTCAGCGAACCATGATCCTCTAGTCTCAGCCTCCAGAATGCTGGGATTACAAGCTTGCTCCACCATGCCAGGCCGACTCATACATTCTTAAGGACCTATGGACCTTCAGTGGCTCAAGATTAACTGTAGGAACAAACCTAAAATATATATTTTGATTATATATATATATATATATATATATATATATATATATATATATATATGCAAAGCAAAAATATAGAGGAGCCGGGTATGGTGGCGCACGCTTGTAATCCCAGCATTTGGGAGGCTGAGACCGGAGGATCGCAGTTCACGGACAGCCTCAGCTACTTAGTGAGGCCCTCCGCAACTTAGAGAGACCCTGTTGCAAAAATAAAGAATAAAAAAATAGGGCAGGGATGTAGCTTAGAGGCCAAATGCCCCTGGGTTCCATCCCCAAACCTGCAAAAAAAAAAAAAAAATAGAGAGAGAGAGAGAGAGAGAGAGAGGGAGAGAGAGGGGAAGCAAGCTAGACACCTGAGGTTAGGATAGACCCATCCTTTCCCCCCATAATTTTTGTGCTGGGGAAGGGGGTCTCCATCAACCTACCCATTGTCTTGTAGGTAGAAGATACTGAGGCCTGAACCCTGAGAGCTGCTGGAGAATGGGATCAGGCTTCTGACTCTCAGCTGTATCCACACAACAGCTTTGGGTTGGGGCATAATCAGATAGGCCTGACCCTAACAGTGGTGGCCACAAGCCCACAATGCACGCCACATCCCAACAGACTTGTGACCTCCTCGTACATCCTCTAGCCGCCAGTGGTTTGGCCAGGGGAAATAGCACAGACTAGCACATACTTGGTGATCTGGGTTCCTGTGGCCTAGAAGATGGCCAGGGTCTTGGGCAGGTTAGACAATCCCTAGAACCTTATCCATGCTGATCTCTGCTTTTGAAGACTCTTCCCTGAGAACATCTGAGGCATTACGCTTATGGCGAGGAGAATGCAGAGTTGAAAGAGCAAAAACCTGCACTCTCAAGAACTCTCCAGGCTTGTTTGGAGATGACCTGCATGACCCTCCTGTGTCCAGAGGCTGGCTGAGCGGAGCCTGCTGGGCAGGAGCTGGGCAAGCGGTGAGGCTCCCAGGAAGAAGGGAGCAGGTGGAGAGAAGGTTGGGGGCAGTCTCTGAGCAGGACCAGGAAGAATGGGGAGGAAGATGGACATCCCCAGCACAGGGAACAACATATGCAAAGGCCATGGGGAAAGCTCAGCCAAAGCCGAGGCACTGGGGTAGAGGTGGAGGAAGCAGAGAGGAAGAAAATGGGTTCAGGAGCAGAGGATGAGTACACTTATGTGAGTGAACTGGACCTTATGCTGAGGCCTGGTGGACTGAGAAAGCTGTGAGCAGGGGAAGGAGGTGCAGAGTCACCTACAGCCAGGCGTGATGGCTTACATCCATAATGTTAGTACTTGGGAGGCTCAGACAGGAGGATCACAGGTTCGAGATCAGTCTCAGCAACTTAGTATGACCCTATCTCAAAATAAAAAATAAAAAGAGCCAGGAGTATGCCAGGCGTGGTGGCACAGGCCTGTAATCCTCATACTTTGAAAGCTCAGACAGGCGGATCACAGGTTCAAGAACAGCTTCAGCAAGTACTGAGACACTCATCAACCTAGTGAGATACTGTTTAAAAATAAAAATAGGGCTGGGTTGTAGCTTGGAGGTAGAATACCCCAATCCCCAGTACCACACAAAAGGAGAGGGTGTACCTAATAGGTAGAATGCCCCTGGTTCATTCTCCAATACCAAAAAAAAAAAAGTCCCCTATGTCCATTCAGGTCAAAGAGCTCCAGTTCACCCTGAGTGCAAACCAGCCTTTACCTGCACATCAAAAGGAGGCTGTGGTCAGCTTGTGAGTTGGGTGACTTCACTCTCTGACAGCCTTTCCTACTCTGCTCCAATCTTCAAGGTTGCTGTTCACTGAGCAGAAGCCTTCAGCCTGCTGTCCCTGGAGAGCCTGGAAGGCAGTGAGACCCCGGCTCAGCAGGGAGGGGCCCACAGGAGTCCAGGTGAGGGGGAGGGCCTGCAATTCTACCCAGGCCTCAGGATTCTATTTTGGTGCTAGGGAGTAAACTCAAGGGCATTTTACTCAGAACTACATCTTCATTCCCAGCTTTTGTTTTTATTTTTATTTATACTGGGGATTGAACCCAGGGGCATTCTACCTCTGAGCTTCACTCCCAGCCCTAAATTTTTATTCTTTATTTTAAAACATAGTCTTACTAAGTTGCGGAGGGCCTCGCTAAGTAGCTGAGGCTGGCCTCAACCCTGTGATCCTCCTGTCACAATCTCCCAAGTACTGGGATTACAAGTGTGGGCCACCATGCCTGGCTTATATTTTATTTTGAAACAGGGTCTCACTAAGTTGCTGAGGCTGGCCCCAAACCTGCAATCCTCTTGTTTTACTCTCCCAAATACTGGAATTACAGGCATGCACCCCACACCTGGACAGGCCCGAGATTCTGAGGAACACTTACCCGAGCTGCCCTTCTCCTCCCTCCCTGCAGTACCTTCTTCCTGTGCAGGGGACTCCGGGGCCCAGGTAACCCCAATGCCCACTTGACACCCTCTTTAGCTGTCCCAAAGTCAGCTCCAACTCCACATGTCAAAGACTCAGCTCATAGCTGGGCGTGGTGGCACACAAGTGTAATCCCAGTACTTGGGAGGCTGAGATGGGAGGATCACAGGTTCACAAACAGCCTCAGCTACTTAGTGAGGCCTTCTGCAATTTAGTGAAACCCTGTTTCAAAATAAAGAATAATTTAAGAAAATAGGCTAAGGGCATAGCTGGGAGGTAAAATTCCATGGTTCAATCCCCAGTTCTAAAAAAAAAAAAAAAAAAAAAAACTCATTGTCTTCTGCTCAAACCAACTTCTCCCCCTCCTTCTGTCTCCAATCCCTATATCTGGTCCAGAAACCAAATGCTCCAACTTGCCCCACATCCCATCTATAAGCCTGTCCTATTGATCCTGATTCCAGTGTTTTGTTGTTGTGTACACACACACACACACACACACCCTGATTCCAGTGTTTTGTTGTTGTGTACACACACACACACACACACACACACACACACACACACTTCTTTACTACTACCCTCCTGGTCCAAGCCCCTCATCTCTACCTTTGCCTCTGCAGACAGTCTCTCCCCTGCATCCCCTCCCTGCCTCCTTCTTGGCTGTGTGTGTGTGTGTGTGTGTGTGTGTGTGTGTGTGTGTGTGTGTTTCTGGGGATTTAACCCAGGGGCATTCTACCTCTGAGATAAACCCTCAGCGTGATTCTTTATTTTTTATTTTGAAACAGGGTCTCACTAAGTTGTAGAGGGCCTCACTGAGTAGCTGAGGCTGTCTTCTGACCGTGATCCTCTTGTCTCAGCCTGTACTGGGATTACAAGCATGCGCCCGGCTTCTCTCTTGGTCTTTAATGCAACCTTATCATGCCCATTTCCTACTGAAAACCACCAGCGCTCCTCAGCACCCCAGGATAAGTGCTCTGCCTCAGTGTCCAGCTTCATCGCTACTTTGCCCTCGGTGGACATATACCCCACCTTCCCGTTACCTGGACTACTCCTCAGTGAGGGTGTGGACTCGAGCCAGACCTCCTAGGTGTGAATTCTGAATCTGCCACACACAAGCTATATATGTGGCCTTGGCCAGTTTCTCAGCCTTGCTGCACTCTTTCCTCGTCTCTGAAGTGTGGATGCCTGTCATGGTGAGCACTCTGTAACTGTCAAATGGCTCACTGTGATCTCTTAGGTGTGGGGTAAGCTCCATTTCCTCCCAGGCTTTCCCTACAGCCCTAGTGCAGACCGAGCCTGCAGGTGTCTACCTCGTATCATCCCTCACCGCCCTGGCGCTCCCTGGCTGCTCATCTCTAGAGTGAAGGCTCTGTGTGGGCAGAGCTGGGTTCATCTGAGACTCAGCTGCACCCCAGCGCCCCACACAGCACCAGGTGTGGGTCAGCACATATTTGCTGACCAAACAGATGAACTCAAATAAATTCATCACAAGTAAAATAGAGGGCTCTGTCTACCTACAAAATGCCCATCAGTGATCATTCCTCCATTTGACACTTTTTTAAAAAAATCTGGGACTACTTTTAATACTTCCACACCCAAAGTAAAGGTTATAAAAAAAAAAAAAAACTATAGCAATTTCTTTTTCTTTTCTTTTTTTTTCTTTTTTTAAAGTTTTTATTGGTGCATTATATTCAAACATCATACTGGGGTAAAAAACTTGTGTGTACATACATGTACACACCACTGATTTAACCCCCTACCCAATTCCCACCCCATTCCCTCCCCATCCCTCCTTGCCTTGCTTGGCT